>NC_132861.1:13505000-14208750 GCF_048164855.1 Canis lupus baileyi | reverse complement strand
TTTCCTCATGTCCCCGTTTTTTATGCCCCAAAGAATACAGGATAGTTAATAGGATCCAAATAATTTTTTTACTTTGACAGGAAGACACTGAGCAAATGAATCAGATTTGTTGAAAAAATTCAGTGTGGAAAATCACAAACTTGACTCGAGTTTTTATCAGGGTTTCCAGTTACTGTGAGGGTCAACGCTGTACTCTACCTCATTTTCCTCTTCTTTTTTCAAATAATATTGCATAAACAGTTATATACTATTATGTCATTCAGTGACAAATAATAAGCATTTCCCTACATTATTAAAAATCCTTCAGCAACAACAGGTATTGGTGAGGATGTGGAGGAAAAAAAACCCTCGTGTACTGTTTCCGGGAATGCAAACTGGTGCAGGCACTGTGGCAAACAGTGTGGAGGTTCCCCAAAAAGTTAAAAATAGAACTACCATATGATCCAGTGACTCTACCACTGGGTATTTATCCAAAGAATATGATGATACTGCTTTGAAAACATGCATCGCTATGTTTATTGCAGCATCATTTACAATAACCAAGATAGGGAAGCAATCCAAGTGTCCATCTATAGATGAATGGATAAAGATGTGGTATGAATATACAATGGAATGTTATTCAGCCACAGAAAAGAATGAAATCTTGCCATCTGCAACAACATGGATGGACCTACAGAGTATTATGCTAGGTAAAATAAGCCAGTCAGAAAAAGACAAATACCACATGATTTCACTCCTACATGCAACTTAAGAAACAAAACAAACAAAGAAAAAAAGAGACAAAAAACCCTTAAATATAGAGGACAAACTGATGGTTACTGGGGTGGGGGGGGGTAGAAAAAAGCCTTCAGAAACACACTTTAATAGCCATGCAATAAATAACTATAAAAGCTATGTAATAAACAGCTATGTCTTGGTTGATTTGGCCATTTACCTTTTATTGGCCTTTTAGGTCTTTCATTAGCTATTAGAGATAATCATTATTTATCAATTCATTAGTTTCCTAATATAATGAATTCTTTTTGGTCACTTGCTAAGCACCAGTCACTGTGCAAAGCACTGGAGGATGCAGCAGCCAACAAAGTAGACACAGTCTCCCCAGCCATAGAGTTTATGGTCTGGTCGCAAGATCATTTGCAAGAATTTGGAAATAAGGTCATTGCAGATGAGGTCATTTGGGTTGGGCCCTAATACAATATGACTAGTGTG
This sequence comes from Canis lupus baileyi, assembly GCF_048164855.1. Lineage (NCBI taxonomy): Eukaryota > Metazoa > Chordata > Mammalia > Carnivora > Canidae > Canis > Canis lupus. Next base: position 14,207,541 of record NC_132861.1, on the reverse strand, counting down.
CTTATTAAAAGGGGAAATTCAAACACCGAGACATACACAGGGAGAACACCATGTGAACATGAAGACAATCATTTATTAACCAAAGAGAGAGCCAAAGCAGATTCTCCCTCATAGTCTTCAGATGGAACCAATTCTGCTGGTACCTTGACTGCAGACTTCTGGCCTCTAAAACTTAAGACAACACATTTCTTAAGTTTTACAGGCTGTTTAAGCCACCCTGTCTGTGGCATTTGGTTATGGCAGCCCTAGAGGGAGGTTTCTCTGAAAAAGTGACGTGAAGCTGGGACCTGGCAGATGGAGATAGAGGAAAAGAGAATGTACTGTAATTAAGATGAGGAGCCCTAAAGGCATCAAATGTTGGGGTTTGTTTTCTGGTCAGTGAGCAGGGAAATGATATGATCAGGGTGGTCCTTTTATATTCTGAGGTCCACAGGAGATCACAGAAACAGTCTCACTGTTTTGAGAAGAAGGGAATCTAACACAGGGAGTTACTTGCTTGCAGATTATTGGAAGGGCTGGAGGGGCAGGCTGTGGACTAGGTGTTGAGGAGGGGTTCTAGAACATCACCACAGACCTCATCTGCCAGAGAAGCTATTACCTCTATTGCAGTCAGGAAGCAGAGAAATTAGGAAAGTGAGGCTGAACCTGCTGCCTCCACACCATGGAGGTAGCAATCCTGTGTCCACAAGCCACAACTTCAGCTGTGGCTTCAGAGTCACACTGCACCTGCTACTGCTACACCTGCGAGATCCACCTATGAAAGCCACACCTGGGAGACCCACACCTGCAAAAATGATGCCTTTGGCATGCGTCTCTCTCCCTGCCTGTCTCCGCACTAACTCCCATGGTCCACCACCACATCAGACTTAAGCTGAATCTAAGCTACTTCTGGAAGGCAAGATGCATGAAGTCTGGGAAATAGGGTCTTCAGTTGTTCAGCTTCTGCAGGACAGAAAGGTACAGTGGGAGGAGGTTGGGACAGACTTCGAATATGCCAAAGTACTGCATCCTCTTTAAAATAGCACTTTGGCTCTTAGGTGGAAAACAGATCGGTGGAGGCAAAGGTGGAGGAGGAAGACCAAGAAGAAGGCAAACTCAGCAGTCAGGTGAGAGGTGATGGTTGGTCAGGTTACAAGGGCAGAGGTGGAATGGAGGCAAGAGGTTTAAGCTTCCTGATGATAACATCCACAGTCCTTACTCTGGTCTACTAGGTCCTACCTTCTCTGGCCTCATCTCTCTCTTGCCCTTGATCTCTCTGCTCTTTTAGTTCCCTGAGCAGCATAAGCTCATCCCTACTGTAAGGCCTTTGTTCAAGCTGTTTCCCCCAGTTGGGTTGCATCACCTTGAGACTTTCAAGGTGATGACTCTTTCTTATCAAATACAGATTAAATCCTATACCTTCAGAGGGGCCTCCTCTGACCACCCATTCCCCAGCCAGTCTACACATCACATTTCCTGGGTGTTTTGTTTTGTTTTTTAAGAGCATTGATAGCTAAGTAATATTTTCTTATATGTTCATTCTCTGAGCAGAGGTCCCATATGTCCCCTCTTCTCTGTGTTTTGTGCCCACAACAGTGCCTTATTCACAGGTAACATTCACAGATGGCAACAGCATGTGGGAGATGAGAGGGAAGAGCCAGGGTTGACACTCAGGTTGCTGGGCTGGACAACTGTGAGATGATGATGGCACACAGATTTCAGGCGAAACAGAGTCAGTGTGTTGGGAGAAAAAGAGGAACACAGAATTGAAGTTTCTGACATTTTAAGTTGAAATGCCTGTGTGGTAGACAGAACAATGCCTTCTCAGTGGTGTCCACACCATAGTCACCAATCTGTACCTGTGACCTTATATGGCAAAGAGACTTTGCAGGTGTGATTAAATTAACGGTCTAGAGATGGGGACATCACCCAGGTGGGCTGGGCTCACTGTAACCCAAGGGTTCTTACAAGAGAGAGGGAGGACACTCAGAGATAAAGAAGGAAATGTGGCCATAGAGGCAGAAGTCAGAGTAACAAGTGGAAGTGGGAGGAGCCAAGGAACACAGGCAGCTTCTAGAAGCTGGAAAGGCAAGGAAACAGATCCTCCCCAGGAGCCACCAGAAGAAACACAGCTCTGCCAACACCTTGATTTTAGACTTCTGACCTCCAGAACTAAGATAATAAAGTTGTATTATTTTAAGCCACTAAGTTTGTGATAATTTGTTACAGCAGCAATAGAAAATTAAAATAGCCCATAAAACATTCTACGTGGAGCTGTCAGGTAGACAGCTAACAAATCTTTGTTTCAATCTCTGATGATTTTCAACAGTAGACTAGCGAATCAAAGAGGAAGAACTTTTATATCCTCATATATATCATTAAACTCCTTTACAGACACATCGTGCCAATTAGCTCTCTCATCAGGTATGGACAAGGGAGCCATCCCACCAAACGTACATCGTTATGTTCTCAAATTTGATAATCAAGTAATAATAACGTCATTCTGGTGTGCATTTCCTTTAACTGTTAGGGAGGCAAAACATTATTCATATCTTTATTAGCTGATTGTAATTTCCTCCTCTGAAAATGATCTACTTCATCTTTGATTAGTTAGGATGACTTCACCCAAGTAACAGAACATTTAACCTAAAAGCGGCTGAACAACATTTAGTTATTTAAAAATCTCACATTTGTCAGAGCCTTGGTTCAGAACACCAGTGATTTCAGGGCTGTGGTCAAATTTTCTGTGGTTTTCTTTGGGATACCCTCGTGGTCAAGACCTGCTATGACCCTCCAAGCAGCAGACGAACCCCCGATACGAGCCCTCTTCACAGGCAGAAAGGAGAGAGGTAGGGATTTCCCCTTGTACCACTCTCTCCTGTACTTTCCCCAAAGCCTGAGTCCATGTCATGTCTTATTAGTCAGAGCTGGACACGCACCCATATCACACCTGCAAGGCAAGCTGGACATGTGGCTTCTTGGCATTTCTCTGTCTCTGCCTCAGGAGTGGGCTTCCCTAGCAGGATAAAGGTGTCCCCACGCATCCTGTGCACATAGCCCTGTTGCAGTCTTGTTATTTTTCTTAGTATTTGCATGAGCTTTATAGAGCAAGGACGTTAACCCTTCATCTGTCATCGTGTGGCCAGTATTGTTCCATACTTTGCCTTTCATTTTGTTTATGGTAACTTCTGTCTTTCTGTTTTTCAGGTACTAAGCGAACTCAGTGATTTCTTAGGGGAATGAACAGAGTTAGTGTGCCTCCCTTCTCCTCTCAGAAGGCAGCAAACAAAATCCATTTCAACTAACCAAGGCACAGGTGCCTGTGATGTACTGTGCGGTACTGCATGGTACTCTACTGTGCTCTGCAGGTGCATGCGCTTATAGTAACCGTAACGACTGCTCAGGCTCTCAGGGACCCAGGCCTATCGGAGGCAAGAGACCTAACCAGCAGGTTGAAAATGGCTCAGTTAGTCTCTGAAAAGGACATGAGAGTAATAAAGATGTTGTGCTCTGCTTTGAATTCCATCATTTTCCATAGCCTCCTCTGGACCATCTGTGGGAATCTGCCCTCACTTCAGATTGCTTTGGCCTTTACAGCTACAGAACAGATCCTTCACACTCGTATTTATTATACCTTGGAAATGTCTGAAGGTTCTTCACATAGGGCTGGTCATATCCACTAGCCTCACCGAATGTTTCAGAGGCTTTTCCACTGTGACACCTTTTGTTATTGCGATAAAATTACATTAGCACTTCCTTCCCCCCACAACACATGCTAACACACACGTCTTTCAATCTGTCAAGTCTATGTGAAGCTCCCTCCAAGGTATCAGGGCCTAGAGGTAGGTCCCCAGGTTCCCACATCACACCTGGTCCCAATACCAGGGCTGGAAGATTCCTACATTCCTTTGGGAGCTGGTGTAGAACAGGAACCCAGCTGTGAGTGTCCGTCGCTGCTCCTTCATCCCCAACCAGCACACAGATGTTTCTCCTCTTCATCAGTCATTTTTGCCCTACCTGACCTTTGAGTGTTTGTGATTCCAGAACGTTGGATGCCTGCCCAATCAACCTCAGATTACAAATCAGAATTCTCTGCCTCATTGCAGTTGTTCCACTGCTACACATAAGCTTTCCCAGGTCCTTTGACATGGTGGTGGCAGTTTTTTAAGGGATGGCAGATAAAGAGCATCTTTGAGTTCTTTACGTAGAACTGTAGTAGTTCCCTAACAAAAACATATCAAAAAAAAATATATCAAAAAAAAACATATCAAAAATATTTCTTTGTCATGTGGTTATTAGCAGTTCTGAGGATCAGTATGTGATGATATATAAAGCCCCTTCGATTAGATTTTCTGTTAAATTTTTGTGAGAAATGTTTAACAATAACCAATTACAAAAGATAGAGGAGTTTAACACTGTTATTTGAAAAGGAAAGCCTCAGACATAATTTGAATCTTCTGGTTTAATCTGCTCCCCCGAGTTCTGAATCCAGAAGCCCAGTAGTCTTGGCTCCCACCAACTGGATGTTCAAGGCGGTGGACTCAGCGGTTCCAATCCTGGTAAGGAGCCACCACTGATGAATTTCTCTGTCAACACTCACGTCCTCCCTTTCTTTCCACCTCCTCACCAAACCAGTCACCAAGCTTTGGCCATTGTGTTCTCTTCCATGGCTCCCACATCTGTCCTCTCCACTCCATTCTACCAACATGGCCCCAGTTAAAACTCCCTTCTTGGGATTACTACACAGTGTCCTCATTTCTCTCTCTTTCTCCCCTGATCATTCTCATGACTGCTGAGGTAGGGATTGTGACATAGCACAGTCTGTCTCCCAACCTCAATGCCACCCTCTGCACCTCTGGGTTCAAGTCTGACTTCTCAGCATGGCTACGGCCTCCGTTCACTGATCAGAGCAGGTGGATAGGGGGCCTGGAGTGTGGGAACCAATAAAAGAGGTAGTGGCCTGTGGGTTCTGGATTGCTGGTTTGCATATGAATGACAAGCTCCCTGGCCAGTCTTCTGCTTTCTCTGGGAATCAGCTAACCCTGGGAGGGTGGGTCCCTCTCTGGTCAGCAAGGCTCTGGATGTCAAAACATCCAGTACAGAAACTAGAAAATGTGGTAAATACAGCCCGGAAGGCCCTTCCTTTCATCCCTGGCATCACTGATGCGTGTCACAGCATAAGGCTCCGGAGGTTCCCTTGTGGCCTCAAGCAGGCCACGGAGCCTCCCGGAGTCATGGTTCCCCATCTGTGGAGTCACGGGACAAGATGTGGGTGACATGGGTGATGTGGCCAGGACTGTGCCGGCTACGTAATCGGCTCCGAGTGGACATCAGTTTCCTCCTGTCCAGCCTTGTCTTTTCAAGAAACAGCTCCATGTTCCTTCCTCAGGACATTCTCTGACCCCTCGGCCTGGGTTACTGGCTCCCCTCAAGCCCTCTGGTCACCTGTATCTCGGCACTTATCCCACCAGGTTGGATGTGTCTGTCTGTCTGTCGGTCTGCCTGTCTCCCCCGCTGGACGGATTCCGCTTTCAGGGCAGGAACATGTCTTCCAGACCTGAATCCGGGTGACCCACCAGAGACCCTGGCTCCTGGTCACAAGGGCTTGCTCAACAAGCATCTAGAAAGTCAGTGAATTCATCACGGCTTTGCCACGTCCCCTGCCCCCTCAAGGAATGTCCCTCTGGGGTCAGACGCTCATGCTTCCTCCTCCCGAGGCCTCTCTGCTTTCCGCTGGGGAGGTCAGGCCAGGCCATTAGCACGTCGCACGTCAGGCCAGGCCTGCAGCAGCTGGAGGGGCGCAGCTCAGCTCCGGAGCTGGTTTCCCACGCACACCCCGCCGGGGAGGAAGGGGCGCCAGCGCCGCCGGCGGGGAGATGAGCCGCACACCTGCCCTCGGCCTTGCCACGAGGGGCCCTGGGCTCCAGCCCGGACTCGGCCCCCCCCGCCCCCCAGCCTGCCCCCAGCCAAGGCCCCGTGCTCATCCCGGCTTTTACTCAAAGCCTCGGCACAGAAAAATGGATGCACTACAGCTAGCAACGGGAGAAATACCACATTTTTAATCATTTCTTAATAAGAAAGTGCCATTAAACGCACTTAGGCTCTCCCGGCGTAACTAGCAGAATGCCGCCACGGCCGGCCTCGTTAAGTTTTATGACCACTCCGCTCCGCTTCTAGAAGGACAGCCAGAGCCTGAGCAGCTCGGTGGCATTCACAGGCTCCGGTCCAGGGAGCAGCCAGGAGAAGCACGTCCAGCTCCAGGAACTCATATTTGTGGGGGCTTCCTTTGGCTCAGCTGTCACTGGGTTGCCTCGTGACATTTGTTCCTGGGAAAGAGAGCAGCTGCCTCTGATGTGTGCAGTCCCTGGAGGGCGAGGGGGCAGGAGGGGAAGGAGGGGGAGGATAGCTGCTGGGCCAGCAGGCCCCCTAATTCTCTAATCCTGCCTGGGCTGCCTGCCCTGGCAGCGCCTCGGATGCCTGGAGCCCTTGTGGAGCAGGACATGGCAGCAAGCAGCAGGTCAGCAAATCACACTTCATTCAGGCTTCCAGAAACACTCATCCAGCTGTGAGGATGTGCCAGACAGTAGATAGGAAGATATTTACAAAGAGTCAAGAAAGATTTTCCTCAAGGTGCTCGGATCCTAACTGAAGAGTCAAATAAGTAGCGATGCAAAGAAAACATGACACTGTACCTGCGATCAGAAGTGCTCCTGATTCAACCTGCAAGGGGTCAGTGGGCTTACTGGTGGAGGTGATGCCTTGGCTGAGTCTTGAAGGACATATGTTAGCACATGAATAAGTGGAAGGGAGAGAGAGACGGGACCGATCAAAGGAACAAGCAAAAGAGAAGGGGCATCACATGGCCAGAAAACCACATTAGCCAAACAGTCACAAAATTTCGTCTGTAGATCCAAATGAGGTCACATCAATTTTGTTAGGGCTCAGATGTGAGAAAAATAACACCCAGCTAAAAGTCACTCTAACCAGGGTTTTCCAGACTTTAGTGTGCACACAAATCACCAGGGAGCTTGTTAAAATGGAGACACTGATTGAGAAGATCTGGGGTGAGGCCAAGCTCATTAGAAACGCAGAAAGTCATTGATAACATTGTCAATATGAGCTGTGGATCACACTTGGTAACAAGAATTAAACCTCAAGGGGAAATCTTATCACATCCAGCAAGATACCGGGATCAGGTGGTTCCATGATGGGTTTGGTTGCTCAAAAATGTCACCAAAGGCTCAGGCTTTTCTTTCTTTCCTATTGTCCTCTCTCCTCATCTTATGTTCTTATAATCAAAAGATGGCTGTTACAGCTCTAGACATCCCATCCTCCCACAACTGAATCAAAGACAACAACAAGGGTATTTCTCCTCACAGTGCTCTTTCTTTTCACCAGTGAGAAAAGTCTCTCCCAGAATATTTATTATATTAATTATATTATCTTCTCTCAGAATATATGTATTTATATGTATGTATAGATAGGTAGATATACATATTTACCTCTCTACCTATCTAGAGAGAGAGAGATTATAAGGAATTGACTCAGATAGTCACAGAGGCTGAAAGTGTCAACATCTGTAGGATGAGTCAGAAGCTGGAGACCCCGGAGAGCCAATGGTGTCGTTTCAGTTCAAGTCCATAGGACTGAACCAGAAAAGTCAATGGTGTAAGTTTTGGGTTGAAGGCAAGTAGGCTTTCAAATCCAGGAAGAGCCAATGTTCTGGTTCAAGACTGAAAGAAAGAAAAAGACAATGTTCCAGTCTGAAGGCTGTGAGTCAGCTTTTTGTTTCTATTCTGGCCCTCAGTTGATGGGATGAGGTTCACCCACATTAGGGAATACAATCTGCTTTACTTAGTCTACTGATTTAAATGTTAGTCTCATTAAAAAAAAAGAAAAAAACAAAAAACCCCCACCATTTTAGAAACACCCAGAATAATGTTTGGCCCAATTTGCGGGCACTCATGGTCCAGGCAAGTTGGCACATAAAATTAACCATCACACCCCCTGGCAGTCCCTCTCTTGGTTTCATTGTCCAGAATAGAGTCACGTGGCCACTCATGAACCAGTTTATGAACCATGAACCACAGGAAAATTGGGTGCCTTGATGCCTCAAGCAATCATGACTAATCTCCTGGGTTGAACCCAACTTCTATGTATATACTCCTCCTTCCATGCTCCCATTCATTTCTGGGAGTCCCAAAGTAGTGTCTGTTGCTTCCTCCTATGCAGTCTAGTGTGCTGCTCACAATCTATACTCTCCTTGAGCCCAGCTTTGCTGGATAGCCTCCACTGTTCCACACCGTAGATCTCTGTTGATAGACCTTGGACTTCATGTGACTCAACATCTATGCAGACCCTGAGAATCGATAATGAGAATGGCTTTCTATCAGGTTTGCTTGGCTGGAAAGTGCTGAGGTTCAGGAGTTCTTCTACAGGTTAGTATCCATGGTCTTTTCCTCCTCAGAGTTCATACCTCATCATTAGAGCTGGTTCTATGTGCCAGCATCAGGCTGTTCCTAAACACACTACCTGCCCCCCTCCCCATCTGTTCTGTACAGATCTACTGATGAATTTTCTCAAATGCTTCAGAGCCCTTCCTTGCACTGTGACTCCCTTCCACCAGCATGTGCTCCATGCCCTGGTCTCAGACTCATGACAGTATTCCTGAATTGTGTGGTGCTCTGTTTCAGATATATTTTGAGTGTTTTTCACAAGGATCTTCTCTGTCCTCATTTAAATCAGTAGTCATAGATATTTGGGGTGGGTGGGGAGAGATATCACTCATTCTGTGCACCAGACATACCAAATCTCAGCTGTCTCAAGATGATGTGTTCAGTTATATGTGACTAGGTAGTAATTTTTAGTGTAGTTAAAAGTGGAGTGGGAGCTACATTAAGAAATGAAGTTGAGTGATATGCAGGGGTTAGATATAGTGTATTTATATATATAAGTATATCAATAATTCAACAAACATTTACTGAGCACTAACTATATGCCAGGTGCTTTATTGGATACCGAATACAATGAGACAACCATGTTGCCTATCCTTATGCAGTTTACAATACAGATCATAGAGTTATCCTAGATACATTCTGAAGAATTCAAAGCCATCCAAAAAGTCACAGGAAGCCAAGTGATATAGGATTTAATCACATAAAGGTATCATTAATTAATGGCATTATATGACTTGCATTTGTAATGGTTCCCTCTGGAACCCATGTGGAGGATGAACTAGAGGAAACTATAACTAAAAGCAAGATGATCATGGTCCATGTAGTAACTTAGGTGAAAAATGATCAAGGTCTGACCCAAAGCAGTGGTCACAGGGTTTGGGAGAAGGAGATAAGTATAACATTAAGAAGGGTGAGTTTATAGGATTTCTGATCAAGGTCTGACCCAAAGCAATGGTCACAGGGTTTGGGAGAAGGAGATAAGTATAACATTAAGAAGGGTGAGTTTATAGGATTTCATGGCTCACAAAAGACATGAGATGGGAGTGGTGACAGAGTGGGAAGAGTCCATGGAGATCCCTCCAAATAGAAATGGCAGGATGGATACCAGTTTCAGGGAACTATTTGTTATTTTGGTTTTGATCATATTGAATTTGGATTATCGGTGGGACATTAGCCACTCTCATTATTATTAGATTACAGTCTTAGATTCAAGAAAGAAATTTAGTCTGCACAAATTCCAGAATCAGGAATCATCATCATGTACTTTATGTTATTTATATGGATGAGATTATGAGAAAAAGAAAACAGATGTAGTTTGAGAACAGAAATAATTCAGGGCATGTAGAGAGGAAGGAGTCTGAGAAGGACCCTGAGAAGGAGTAAAAAAATCAAGACAACAGAGACTTTCCAGAAGGAAATAGGCAACTCATTTGGGACATTTTTATTGAATATCTCCTATGTAACAGGCACTATTCTAGGGCCCAGAAGTGAGGAACAAGGCTAACCTTCATGAACCCAACAGTCTACAAGAGAAGACAGGCATGAACCAAGAAAGTAGGGGTCCTGACAAGATGGTGAACCAGTGTAGGCTGCTAATCCCTTCACCAAGTGCAACTCTGGAGATGCCAAAGATCGACAAGAAAAATGTATAAATTTGAAGAATAAAGTAAAGACAGTGACTAGTTCTTAGCGAAGAGAGAGGGGATGTTCTTCTGGTATGGAGTGGCCTGGGGAGAGGTGGGCATAGTACCACCACTGGCGAAGTGGCTAACTTGTGTTCCTTTCCCCTCCATAAGACCTGGATTCTTGATGCCTGCCATATAGCCCCTGTGATGAGGAAACACCATAGTAAATTTGTGGCAACAATAGCAGACAGTGGGATGAATGGTGAACAGAAAACAATCAAGGAAAACTGATTAGCCCCTGAGATTTCCCTCCCCCCTTGGCCCTGAACCCCCACACTTCAAAGACTGGGTAACTATAACAAGGAAGATAGTTGCTCAGAAGGCCAAGAGAGAGTACAGTGAAGATCCCTCTGAGAAAGAGCATCTTGTGAGGGACACTAAATGAATATTCTCAGGAACTAAGCATGGTATCATGTGGTCTCTGTCCTAAGGCACACATTACCATTGTAAGCCAGGAGGTTTATCACCAGAAGCATATGAACTGGGAACAGTTACTAAAACAACATCAACAACCATCATATTATCTACAATGCTTAGCTTTCAATAAAAAAAATGTTCGTAATTACATGCAAAAACCAGGAAATCCCAGCCTGTACTCAAGGAAAAAAATACAGTCAACAGAAGCTGACTCTGAGCAGAATCAGATGTTGGATTTAATAAACAAAATTTTCAAAGTGGCAAATATGAGTATGTTCAAAGAAATAAACTATGATTGTCAAATAATTGACAGGAAATATTGTGTCAATGACTATTATGGGCTGAATGTTTGTGTCTCCCCCAAAATGCCTATGTTGAAGCTCTAACCCTCAATATGACTGTATTTGGACATAGTGATAGTGAGGAGTCATGTCATCAAAATTAAACGAGATCATAAGGTTGGGCTGGTGCCCTTAGAAGAAGAGAAAAAGATACTTGTTCTTTCTCTACACCAATGTGAGGACACAGCAAGAAAGAAGCATTTTACAAGCCAGGAAGCGAGTCCTCACCAGAAATCAATCTTTCAGGACCTCGATCTGGAACATCTAGACTTCAAACTGAGAAGAAAAATGTTTGTTGTTTAAGCCACCTACTCTGTGGTATTCTGTTCTGGCAGCCTGAAGAGATAAATATAATGACTTCACAAAATCTAATAGAGAAGTAGAAACTATTAAAAAGATTCAAATGGAAATTTTATAGTTAAAAATACAATAACTGAAATTTAAAATTCACTACATAGGTTCAGTGGAAGATTAGAGATGGCAGAAGAATCAGTGACATTGAAGACTGATCAATAGAAATGATCTAATCTGAAGAACAGAAAGAAACAAAGGATTGAAGAAAAATGAACAGAGACTCAGAGACACATTGGGTATGCCAACATAAATGCAGTGGGACTCTAAGAAAAACAGGAGAGAAAGACTAGAGAAATTATTTGAAAAAGTAATGGCCAAAGTCTTTGCAACTATGATGAAAAAGCCATCAGGGAGATCTAACAGTGAAAAGTGTTTGCACATGACAACAGAGTCCCAAAATACAAAAAGTAAAAATTGACAGGACTGAAAGGAAATATAGGTAATTCAACAACTATAGCCAGATAATTCAATACTCCTTTCTCAGAAATTGTTAGAATAGACAGAAAATTAATAAGGATATAAAGACTTGAACAACATTCCTCCTCAAAACAGCAGAATTACACATTCAAGTACACATTAGACGTTCTCCAGAATAAGCAGTATGCTAGACTTTTAAACATGTCTCAGTGAATGTAAGAAGAATTAAATAATAGTACATATGTTTTCTTTTTTTTTTTTTTTTTTGTACATATGTTTTCTAACCACCACAGAATTAATCAGATGTCAAAGATGGAAAGAAAATTGGGAAATGACCAACAATTTGGAAGTTAAACAATACACTTCTAAATAATCCCTGGGTCAAAGCAGAAATCACAAGAGAAATTTAAAAATATCTTGAGGTGAAGATGCCTAGATGGCTCAGTAAGTTAAGCAGCTGACTCTTGATTTCCACTCAGGTCATGATCTCAGGGTCTTAGGATGAAGCTCCATGTGGGGCTCTCTGCTCAGCTGTGAGTCTGCCTGAAGATTCTCCCTCTCTCTCCCTCTACCCCTGCCCAACTCATGCACTTGTTCTCTCACTCTCTAAAATAAAAATTAAATCTTAAAAATATCTTGAACTGGGTGAAAGTGAAAACATAATGTAAAATTTATGAAATGCAGAGAAAGCAATACCTAGAGAAAAAATTATAGCTTTAAATAAATACTTACATTAGAAAAATTACATATCTAAAACCAATAATTTAAGTTTCTGCCTAAAGAAACTAGTAAAAGAAAAGCAAATCATGCCCAAAGTAGGTATAAGGAAATAATAAATATCAGAGAACAAATCAGTGAAATAGAAAACAGAAACACAAAAGAGTAAATCAAGAGACCAAAGCTGATTCTTTAAAAATGTCAACAAAATTGATAAACCTTTTGTCAGACTAACCAAGAAAAAAGGAAAGGAGACAGAATTACAAGTCATGAATGAAAAAGGAAGCATTACTACAGAGTCTACAGAAATTAAAAGGTGATAAGAGAAAATCATGAATAACTTTATGCCAACTCTAGTATACGTTTTCTCCCCTCATGCCACCAAGCAATTCTCTACCACCAGCTGAGGAGCTCACAAATTCAACTCAATTCTGACACTACCCACCTGAATATAGCATCAGATCCCACAGGTTAAGGCTCCAGTCTTTTAGGCCTTGCTTAGTTTCAGAACTTCACACACCAATTCCAAGTCCAAGTGGTTAACTGCACTTCAGAATGACTGACTATAAATCAGAGGTTCCCAGGCCCCATTTCAGGTTTGATTAATTTGCAAGAGTGGCTTCCAGAATTCAGAGAAACATGTTACTTATTTGATCACTGATTTATTATAAAATGCTATAATTCAGGAACAGCCAGATGTAAAAGATATAGAGGGTTAAGTGTCATGAGCACTCTATGAAGGCACACACATGAATTGTGTCTTTCTACAATGTCAGCTTTATTCAATCATAAAGCAAAGTTAAATCACAAATAAAAAGCAGGTTCAGGATGCTAAACTCAATGACATTTCACATGATTAAAGTTTGCTTCTTACACAGCACACAAAGCAGGACAGAAGACAAATCACACAACAAACAAAGATAATAGAAGGGTGTAGGAAGTTAGTGAACCAAACACAAGGTCAGTCTGTGGGCACACAGTTGAGATAAGGCCTCAGTCTGATCCAGGTCTGGTCTCGGCACTTACTGCTTCTTATGTTCAAGCAGTGAAGGATCTCAGTTCTGTTCGGAGATCAACTGGGCAGTCTTCAACAGCAGTTGCCTTTTTTAAGTGGTCAGACATGGAGGGGTCAGGTCTGAAGTCTGAGAGTTTGCTGCCAAAATCTTCCCCTTTTTAAAGGGATTTAATCAGTTTCAGGTTTCTGTAGACCTCCTCTGTTTCTGCTCATTATCAGTTCTGAGGTATCAGTTGACATTGGTCCAGTAATATCTCCTAGCTGCAGTACCTTAACTGCTTGGCAGCTTGACACAGGTCCTTGCTTGACAAAGGCTCCTGATTGACATGAGAGACTCCATTTTGCTCTCTACAGTAAGGTATGGGTAAGATGCAGAGCTTCCTTGGCCTCTCTGAGCTCCACTCTCCCATGCCACTCTCCAATTGTTCATTCCTTTGGGTTTTATGGAGGCTTCTTGCACATAAACACTGTTGATTGGCCTTTGGTTGAAATCAATCTCCAGCTCCTTTTCCCTTGCCTGAGGTGGGTGAGGGGCGGGACTAAAATTTCTAATCCTTTAATCATATGGTTGGTTCCCTTGGCAACCAGTCCCATCATTAGGTTGTCTAGGGGCTTTCCACAAATCACCCTATCAACATAACAAAAGATATCTTTATCACTCTCATCACTTAGAAAATCCCAAGGGTTTTAGGAATTCTGTGCCAGGCCAAAGACCAAATAGAGATTTCTTATTATACACCAAAATATGACACCAACATATGATGCAACTGAGATAAAATGGAAAAATACCTAGGAAGACACAAGTTACCACGACTGACTCAAGAACAAATAGAAATTCCTGAAAGACCTGTAAAAAGTAAAGAAATTGAATTGATAACTTAAAATATCACCACAAAGAAAACCACAGTCCAAAGGTGGTCAATTCTGGTAGTAAATTTGATAATTTCTATAAAATATTTAAGGAAAAAGTAATACATGTTTATACAAACTCTCCCAGAAAATCGAAAAAAAGAAAACATTTCCTATCTCATTCTATGAGGTCAGCGTTATCTAATACTAAAACCAAAAAAATTATAAGAGAAGAAAGGTGCAAACCAGTATATGGAATTTTAAACAAAATATTAACAAATAGAATCCAACAATATAGCAAATGGATAATGCATCATAGCCTAGTGAGAGTATGCCAGGGGTGCAAAGTTGGTTTACCATGAGAAAATTAAGCAGTGTAATTCACCATATTGGTGAAATAGAGGACAAAAACCACACGATCATCCCAACAGATGCAGCAAATTTTTCAACAAAGTTCAACATCCATTTCTCATTGAAAAAAAACGAAAAAAAGAAAAATCAATCAGGAACAGAAGGGAACTTCCTCAACCTGATAATAGGCATCTACAAAAATCTCTAAACTACTATCATAATTAAAAGTGAAAAGTGAGATACCTTTCCTTAAGATCAGGAACAAGACAAAAGATGTCCTCTTTTACCACTTCTGTCCAACACTGAACTGAAAGGTCTAGCCAGAGCATTAAGACAAGAGAAATAAATTAAAGGCATGCTGATTTGAAGGGACAAAATAACATTTTTATTTCTCACATTATTCTATACGTAGATCCTATACAGGAAATTTTTTTTTTCTATTATCCTATATGTAGAAAATCCTAAGAAATCTATAAAAAACTACTAGAACAAATAAATATAGCAGGGCTGCAGAATCCAAGATCAACATATAAAAATCTATTTATTTCCATATTCTAGCTAATGAAATTAAGAAAACAAGTTCATAGACATCTTTAGCTGTTATGAAATACGAAATAGGGATAAATCTGACAAAAGATTTTTCAAGGCCTGTGGATTAGTTTTGCTAGTGCTGTGCTGCAAACTATCATAACCTTAGCAGCTTAGAAATACACTCAGTTTTTGTGGGTCAGAAATCTGGGCACAGCATATCTGAATCCTCTGCTCAGGTCAATCAAGCCATGAGCAAGGTGTCAGCTGGGGTTGTGGTCTACTCTGATGCTTTGGGGACCTCCTAGAACTCAATCAGCTTGCAGGCAGAATTCAGTTCACTGTGGCTCTCATGGAAGCTTTTTTTCTTGAGGCCAACAGGAGTCTCTCCAGGGCTTCATGTCCTTCATCCTCTTTTAAGAATTCCCCTAATAAAGTCAGACCCATGTAAGATTATAGCCTTTTTTATTAACTCAAAAACCAACCATTTGTAACCTCATTACAGGCATGAAATCTCATTATGCACAATACTCCTGGGTTGGGCCCACACTCAAGGCGAAGAGATTACACACGGTGCCTAACCCAGGAGGCAGGAATCTTGGGGGCATCTTTGAACTCCACCAATCACAACCTGCACTCTGAAGACTACAAAACATGGCTGGGAGGACTTATAGAAGACCCAAGTGAACGAAGAGGTATACCATGTTCATGAGTTGGAAGACTCAATATTTGTGAGATATGAATTCTTTCCAAATTGATTTATAGATTCAGTGCAATCAAAATTAAAATCCCAACAGGCTTTTTTGTAGATATTGACCAACTGGTTCTAAAAACTATACGGACATGTGAAGAATAGCCAAAGAAACTGGACTAGCCAAAACTACTTTTAAAAAGAAGATCAGGGCAGCCTGGGTGGCTCATCGGTTTAGCGCTGTCTTCAGCCCAGGGCCTGATCCTGGGGAACAGGGATCGAGTCTCATGTCGGGCTCCCTGAATGGAGCCTGCTTCTCCCTCTGCCTGTGTCTCTGCCTCTGTCTCTCTCTCTCTGTGTCTCTCATGAATAAATAAATAAAATCTTAAAATAAATAAATAAAAAGATGATCAAAGTCGGAGTATTAATACTACTCAATTTCAAGACTTACCATAAGGCTATACAAGCGAATGCACAGATCAGTGAAACAGAATAGAGATTCAAGAAACAGAGTCACACACATACATGGACAACTGATTTTTTTTTTTTTTTTTTTGACAACTGATTTTTTACAAAGATCTTGACCCTGGGGCACCTGGGTGGCTTAGCGGTTGAGCATCTGCTTCGGCTCAGGTCGTGATCCCAGGGTCCTGGGATCAAGTCCTACATTGGGCTCCCGCAGGGAACCTGCTTCTCCATCTGCCCATGTCTCTGCCTCTCTCTGTGTGTCTCATGAATAAATAAATGAAATCTTTTTTAAAAAATAAAAATGAAAAATAAACACGTTTAACAAGAATACTTCTGAGATGACACAAGGACTTCATATTGCTTCATGGCAGCAGGTACAGAGGGTCAAGTTGTTCCTCTATTACTGATGCTAAGTGTTGATGACTTGGTAAGGTGGTGACTGCCAGATCTTTCCATTATAAAGTGCGCGTTTCCTTTTGCAATTAATGAATGATTTATAGAATGATACGTTAGCACCATGCAAACACCTTCTTCCTCAATTCCCTTCCTACAAATATTTGCGGCATGAGTCAGCCAAGTGTTTCTGTCAAGTTCCAGATACTAAATAATTAAGGCTTTGTGGACCACATTGTCTCTCTCTCAATTACACGAATCTACCACTGTAGCGCAAATGCAGGCGTTGGCAACACGTAGATGAATGAGCATGGCTGTGTCCAATAAAACCTTTCTTATGAACTCTGAAATTTCAACTGATATAAATTTCATATGTCTAGAAATACTGTTCTCCTTTGGATTTTGTCAAATATCTAAATTATGAAAAAACATTCTCAACTCACAGTATATACATCAGTGAGATGGTAGACTGGATTTGGCTGGTGGATGGTAGTTCCCTGACCCTTGGTTAATAGAATGCATTTATTGCCCAAGCCAATTATTTCATTAGCATTCACAAAATGATAATTTTCTAATTCAATTATTTTTCTACCTATATCAACTCACTCTTCTGTAAAGAACTGCTTTTCATCAATGAGGAATGCAACACACTTTTTCCTCAAAAGGCAGGGTAAGTGTTTAATTCTTCCCTTTAATTACAAATATTCAGAGAAAGAAATTAGTATAACCATCATAACCCGTGGTGGTAAATGATTTCTCTCTCTTTCTTTGTCTATAAAACTATGGTGCCATGGATTTTTATTATTCAACCATTAATAAAACATTTAATTATTTATAATAGTCTTGGTCCTTTTTCCTCCTGATGCTCAGATTGTCAAATTGTTCCAAACTTGGGTATTAGGAGACCCCTAATGGACTATAGGGTCCATATATTTTTGGTACAATTCCATTAACCTTTGACACTTCCTTACTTTTTGGCACATGATACATCAAGGTCATCTTATCCTTCTTCTGCCTAGATCTGGAATCAGCCATTTCTCCAGAACCCCTCATTCCTTTAGTGAAGGTCAGTGTTACACTTAACTAATACTATCCTAATCTATACAGGCAATTTCCCAGATTTCAGCCTAATACTAAGAAACTGGAGTCTGGCCCCAAATGTGCTCATTGCTGCTATGTGTCATAGTTTCAATGCCTTTCAGTGGACAAAGGTAGGAAATACTTTTTAGTTTTAATTGTGAATTCACACCAATATTATCAGTTCAAAATTAACACAAAAATGTTCTTTTGTAACTTTAATTTTGTATTTGTATGTCTTTCTTCTGGCCATGAAAATCTGGACTCATTTCATCAATATATTTACCTGTTTTATCCTACAATATACATGAGTTTCAAAATTACCATGCCAACATTTCTACAGACAATAAAACTGAATGCAATTTAAAATTTCTCTGCTATTCCTTTTGACCCAAGAATATATCTCACAGTCACAGATATGCCACATTTCTAGAGAATCAATCATGTCACAAGGTCTTAATAGTAAAAACATGGTAGTCATGACATGGGACACACAGTAACTTCGCAGAAGGTCCACGTATGTAAGTTTGTAAACAAAGACATCTTTCATTGTCTTGGTGTTTCACTGGAGGCCCCATAGCTGAGAATAACAGATGACAAGTACTTATATATTCTAGAGATGTTGGACCATCTATGTTGGTGTTGCTCAGTTATGCCCCCAGACACACTGTCCATCTGAGAGAGCAGTTGGGGTAGGAAGGTGTTGAAAGGAGAATGGATGAAGGTGGCTAGTGGAAAGGAAGGATTTCCTGGCTGAGAGAGTTGTCGGGGTAGTGCTGTTACCCCTCACCCTCATGGAAGAAGAGAGGTGGTGCATCCCCCTTATACTTCCAGACAAGTGAAGGGACTCCAGACCTCAAGCCCAGAGCAGGAAGCAATACCAGAGGTTGAAGTGGGCCCCTGAGGAAAGTGAGGAAGATTTGACAGAGTAGCTGAGAAGGAATTGCTCTGTCTGCTTCTACACAATCCCCAGCGGCTGAACAACGGAATGAGCAATGTGAGAGACCTGAGCAGAGCTTTCCTGGCTCAGATCCCTTCCTGGCCCCTCAGTCACTACTGTGGGATAAGCCTAGGCAGGGAGGTCGGTCATCAACATCCCACCCCATTCCCACCCACCTTCTGCCCTTCCTGCCTTGCACACGGTCTCTCCTATTCTTAAAATTGAGTATGTAGTGAAGCAAGGAGGACCATGAGGTGAGTGATGCTCCCTCTGCTCCCTTCAGGGATGGATTGGGTGGCCTTTCCTGGGGCCGTTCTCACAAATGCTGATGCATTCCCTCTGGCTGCATAGACCAAGGAGAGCAGCTGTATGGTTCCAAACTGCTTATTGACTGAGACCTTGAAGCCATGAGGGCATCATCCACTGAGCCAAAGACTGGGTGGCGGGAGCCCAGAGGAGTCACTGGTCTTGTACAGATGTGGTACCTGGTCACCTCCTTCTCGCACCCCGGACTTCAAATGTATTGTTTCTCTAGCTTAGAATCCCCACCTCCCTCCGCTCCCCCCACACCCCTGCAGCCCCCACCCCCGTGTCTCCAGAACACCCTCCCCACCAGCCCACACTTTGAGCTCACAGTTCTGACCCCGCTGTGCTTATGGAGAGTCTGCCCAGATCACAGACCACTCTCAGGTGTTTTCTCTATCTTCGGTAGGTGTCATAGGGGGTACATCCCATGTCCCTAGCTGTGCTGCTTTGGCAGTGCTTGCTCTGGTGTCTTTTTCTAACTCTGCCAGTTCCAGGATCTTTTACAGTAAAAGCTCCAGATCGATATTTTTCAACATTTAAAAAAGAGGTACCTTTGTGTATGTTTAGATAACCATATAATAAAATGTAAATAAATGTGAGGTCCTCAGAATACTAACACTGGCTCCGACTCCCCCGCCCCTCATGAGTCACTCACGGCCATGTGGCAAGATCACTAAGTCTAATTAAGTAATGCAACTGACAAGCCACTTCCAAATACAGTCCGTTGTGCTTTCGTGTGACGTGTATGTTCCTAAAAATCACCAGACGACTCAAAATCACTCAGTAAACAGCACAGGACTAACAAGAGTAAATGTGGTTGCGGAACAGCTTTAAATGTCATCAGTGACCTGTTCCAAGAAAGAAGATAGGACCCGAATAAAAACAGGAGCAGTTTGAACATGTGAAGTGGTTAATAAATACAAAAATATTAGAGCAAATATGGCACATTTCCTTGAAAATGACCTGAGGGGTGCTAGTGGAGGGGGCTGGGGAGGGGTGGGGCTCATGTGTGTGATCCTGAACGGTGGAAAGAGCATTATCTGAAATTGAACAGAAGGTGGTAGCACCCATGTTGGTGGGTGGGGTTTATTGTCCTAGTTTTCCCTTGGCACCAAGTATCAGAGTGTAAGCAATCTCTTAGGACCTTAAATCCTGAGGCAGGTTTTTCTCCCTTTGAGATATAGATCCTTTGTGGCATGTGTTTATTATAAATACCTGTTTCATCAAAATTGAAAATCTAATCCAACATTATAGACTTCTTTTGCAATTCTGTATCACTGCTGGAAATTTGTTTTCAACTTTCTAATTTTTCTCATCTGAACTCAGCACTTCGGAAATTGTAGCAATGCTTGAAACCACGAAACCAGGCATTACTGGCATTAGATGGAGTCACTTCTGCAGAACTTAGCAATTTCCATTAAGAGCTTCGTATATAAATAATGCTTTCCTCATCCCACATACTCTTTGGGGTTTGGAGCCAGTGAGCTTAGACATGTTTGGGATGTTGGATGAATGTTTGTTTGTGTCAATATAGAGAAGCTCACATGTGCAAGAACATAGCAAAGCACAACCTTTTGGGATAATGCATGCAGTGAACTGAAGTAGCTCATAGATGCGGTGTGTGTGAGGGTGTGCATGCATGTGTGCATGCGTTTTGTTTTTTCATACCCAGCTCAGTTCAGTTGAGTGTAGTTCAGTGTTCATAGGCAAACGCAGAATGTATGTTATGTTCCAATTGTTCCCTAATCTATCAATTGCTTTGGAACGAAATCACAAGAGTTAATAGCAGAAGTAACTGTTAAGTGAAAACGACTGTTTCCACAGAGGTAGGCGTTCTACTGAACACCACTGTGTCTCTCTGCACTAGGGTATTTATTGATTTTCGTCTACTTTATTTCATAAGCACATATAATACTCCTGAATACCAAATTTCATTAACTAGAAAAAATAGATATTAAAAAAACTTTAAAAAATAGGGGCACCTGGCTGGCTCAGTTGGTAGAGCATGAGATTCTTTTTTTGTTTCTTGTTTTTTGGGTTTGTTTGTTTGTTCGTTTGTTTGTTTTGAGAGAGAGAGAATACTGGCAGGTGAGGGGCAGAGGGGGAAGGAGAGAGAATCCTCAAGCTGACTATCCGCTGAGCATGGAGCCCAATGTAAGGCTTGATCCCAGGACCCTGAGATCATGACCTGAGAGAAAAATCTAGAGTTGGATGCTTAACCCACTGAGCCACTGACATGTTCCATAGAGCATGCGATTCTTGATCTTGGGGTCATGAGTTGAAGCCCCATGTCTAGCATAGACCTTACTGAAAAAAAAAAAAAACTTTAGAAAATAGAAAATAGGGGCACCTTGGTGGCTCAGTGGTTAAGCGTCTGCCTTTGGCTCAGGTCATGACCCTGGGATCCTGGGATTGAGCTCTGCCTCGGGCTCCCCACAAGGAGCCTGCTTCCCCCTCTGCCTGTGTCTCTGCCTCTCTCTGTGTGTCTCTCATGAATAAATAAATAAATCCTTTTTAAAAAAAAATTGAAAAGAGCACAAGAAGAGGAGGAGGAGGAGGAAAAGGAGGAGAAACAGCAAGAGGAGGGGCTGCATCTTCTTCTGGAAGCTGGTACATGTTTGAGGATATGTGCGTTTATACTTATGTACTTTTCTTAACATACGTAGGCATATTTCCAGGGAGTTGATAGGAGTTTGAAAAATATTCTTCATATCGATAGGACACACATAAAATGTATTAAAGGCTGCATTAGTGGTGTCTGGATCACATTCTTTTATATCACTCTAAGAATTCTTTTAAAGTCATATTTGATTTCAGCCTTCAATTTACCAACTCAATGATGTAGGGAGTCAAGACAGAATCTAAATGGCTCCAGATAAAAACCACGCACCCAGAACAGACTACAGCACTTCAGAAACACTGGCTTACTCATACGGAGGGCACACGTGGGAACCCATGGCCCAGAACCACATGACCCACCCACACGCCCGCCTTCTAGTTGCCAAGCACACAGATGTGGCCGCGCTCAGTGACTCTCTTCTTGGGGCACTTTCTATCTCAGAGAACAACACCAGCTGCTCTCAGAGTGGAAGAGGGTGCCAGGCTGTGCACGTCTAGATGAGCATTTCCATTAGATGCCTCCCCTCTGCTGTCTCAGTTTTCAGAACCAGCTCCTCTCATAAACTGCTTCCATGTTGTCATTCTAAGTAGGCCAGTTCAACACTCAGCCCGCTCATTGAGGATGGAGGGAAAGAAATGCAGCAGGCTCAGTTGGTGGAGTTTGCGACTCTTGATCTCAAGGTGGTGGGTTCGGGTACCACACTGGGTGTAGAGATTATTTAAAAATAAAATCTTAAAAGAAAAATGCGCTCAGATGAATTGGTTTTCAGAAACCCCACAGCAGTCCCAACAGCAAGGGACAGAGAGAGGGACTGGGCATGAAGGAAAAAGGGTAGCACTGGCATAATGAGAGAATCAGAGACAGTGTAGGAGGTAGACACGTGGTGGAGAGCCACAGAGAGGGAGAGCAGACAGCTACTGAGTGCCTACCGCATGTCCACGCATAATGTCAAGCAGTGGGGATCCAATAGAGAGCCCCCTAGACTCAGTCCCCGTCAGGACACCCAGCACTGGCCAAGGCTGGCCCTGGGAAAACACAGGTGAGGAGGCATTGGGTGCAGCGAGGCAGATTCCCGTAGGAATCAGGTCAAGGGGGCTAAGTGGGAATTGAGTGAGAATCCCCCTCTTGGTTGAGGCCACCTGCCCAGCAAGACTGCCTAGAAAAGGCCTGCCATGGAGAAATGAGGGTGGGCCTTCCTTCCCCATCTGTGCAACTCTGCCTTTCAATTCCCAGAATTCACAGACTGTCTGCCTCTTGTCAGGTCACTGGGGAGCATCCTGTCGGTCACCACAGAACTTCTGGATGGTGAGGCAGCCTGAGAGCCACCAGGATGGGCTGGGGAGAACCAGGGAGAGCCCGGCAGGTGAAGAGTCTTGGGGTGGGGGCAGATGGGAGGCTCTCAACAGTGAAGGATGGCTAACAGTCCCACATGGCAAGCCCCATGTTTCCATATTGTGCAATGGTTTAAAAAAAGATGCTCTGAGAGTTTTTATAGTGGGGAAAAACTTTATGATATGATATTAAGACTTAGATCAAGAAATAAAAATTGTATTATAGTCACACAAGTTTACACATAAAGCGTTATATTAAGGCTACTTATTACTGTGAATTATTTTCTTTTCTTTACATTTGAGCCATTCGTTCATTCATTCATTCATTCATTCATTATTGTGTATCTATTAGGTACGAAGTTCTGGGGACAAAAGAACCCCCCCTCCCAGGCCCTCAAGGAGCTCCCATCTTTCTGGGAAAGATAGGAAAGATGACAGGTGATTATAATAAAGTCGGTCCGCCACTGACAGGTGTAAGAGGAGGATGCGTTCTTTAATTTTAGATTTATAAAAAAACCCAGGTGCTTCCTTTTGCCAAACTCCATTTCCTACTTTGCACTTGAGGGTGCTCCTCCCAGTTCTGACATCCGACGGCGGTCACCTTGGGCCGGGTGGGCCGAAGGTTTGGGCATCCAGAGGCTAAGAGGAAGGCCCCATCATCGCTGCCAACAGCACACGTGGCGGTGAATCAAGAGCCTTCTCCCCAGAGCCCTGCGTGGGCCGCGGGGCCGTGCACACGAGCGGCGAGCGGCAGCCAGAGACCCGGCTGCCGAGGAGCCCACAGGTGCAGAGTGACGAGCAGATGCTCCAAAGTCGGGTCCTGTTCCCACTCACTGTCCCGCTTACGTTGTGCCGAACTGAGCTCAGCTGCGCGGGGCAGGACAGTCCAGGGGCAGGGCCACCCACAGACACGTGTCCTGTTTCTCCTCCCGCAGGGACAGCTTCTGTGTTTTGCCCAACCCCCTGCGTTGACAGGACTAACTATACAAATGTTGCTTTCAAAGGGCTTATTATTCCTGGTAATTATGCTAATAATAGTGACAGCCATCGAGTTTGGAGCACACCCTATGTGTTAGGGTCAGAGATACAGGTTTTCTGCTCAGGATCACTTTTATTTAAACCACAATCCCAAGAGCCAAGGATACTATTATCCCAATTCAACAGATGAGCAAACTCAGATTAATTCACTTGCCCAAAGACACAGAGTTAATAGGTGGTACAGCTGGGTTTTGAACTTGAGTCTGATGCCATAACTAGTGGGTTTAACTCACCTTCTATGTCAAAGCCAGACTAAGTCCTTTATGAGCTAAATAGTCCACCAAGGACACCTCCACTCCTTGCTGTTCCCTCTGCCCTCTGCCGGTATCCACAGAACTCCCTCCAGCTTTCTGTCTGGAATGGCATCTCTTCCTCCATCTTTCCTTATCCCTTCCTCTGCTTGCTTGCTTGCTTGATTTTGGAGCATTCTTTTATTGAGATATAACTGGCATATAACACTGTATTAGTTTCAGGTGTACACATAATGATGTGATACCCGTATATATTGCAAAATGGTCAGAGCAGAAAGTCTGCTTAACATCCGTCACCAGACATAGTTACAAATTCTTTTTCTTGTGATGAGAAATTTTAAGATCTACTCTCTTAGCAACTTTCCAATATCCAATGTTTTGATAACTATAGTCACCAGGCTGAACATTCCCCACGACTTCTCTATTTTATAACTAAAAGTTTGTGCCTTTTGACCACCTTCGCACATTTCTGCTTTATTTTTGTCCATGAACTTACCTTTCCTGACATCATATCATATGTCTCTTATTTGTGTATTATCAATCTCCCTATTAGACTAAGAAGTCCTCAGGGGTGGGGACTTTGTTTTGTTTACTGCTGAATCTCTGACACCTAGAAGAGAGTCTGGTCCAAAGAAGATATTCCAAAAAGATTTGTTGAATGATTGAATAGATTTCATGCTAATTAAGATTATGCAAAATTGAAAGGGTACCATGTAACATATTAATAAACACTCACTTTGTGGGGGTGGCCTGGAAGGCTCAGTTCGTTAAGCATCTCCTTCAGCTCAGGACATAATCTCAGCGTCCTGGGATCCTGGGATTGAACCCCAAGTCTGGCTCCCTGCTCAGTGGAGAGTCTGCTTCTCCCTCTGCTTCTCTCTCTCTCTTTCTCAAATAAATAAGTAAAATCTTAAAAAAAAAATAAATAAAGACTCACTTTGTTGGCAAAATTTGAAGTGATTCAAATGTTTCCGAATTTTAAGAATTCATCAAGAGTCACTGGACTTCAAAGCTGGCAGGGCAGGGACATGATAAGCCCTGTTTCTGCTGTTAACTTTGGTTAAAAGAAAAACCTCTGTTTCTGTACTCCTAACACTCTGACACTAAATGTATGTGTTTTTCCACACCAAGTAATTTTCCAATTCTTAGAGGACACTGACCGGGTGTCTTACAATCTAACTCAATTCTGGCTCTAACTGCCCAGTGAGTCCAGACCCCACAGGCTGAGGGCTCGATCCTACAAGACTGCCTCCCAACTTCAGCCACCCATCACAAGTAAGGTGTCCCCAGATTCCACAACTTCTGTCCAACTTGGCTGCAAATCAAAGGCTCCCATAACAACCCCCTGCGGCCCCCTCAGGTTCACTCATTTGTTAGAACAGCTCACAGAACCCAGACAAACAGTTTAATTGCTATTACTAATTTATTATAAAGGATTCAGCTTGGGAGTGGCCAGATGGAAGAGATGCATCAGGCAAGGTGTGTGGGAGTGGGCGCGGAGCTTCCACATGCTCTCCAGGTGTGCCACCCTCCCGGCACCACCCCCCTGTCACCTACCTGGAAGCTCTCCAACCCGTTCAGTTAGAGTCTTTGTGAAGGCTTCATTACACAGATCGCATTGCAGCCACTGGTGATTGAAGTCAATCTCCAGCCTCTCTTCTCTCCCCAGAAATCGAAGGGTGAGGCTGAAAGTTCCAACCCTTTAATCATTCATAGTTGGTTCTTTGCAACCAGCCCCCCTCCTCCTGGAGTCTTGACAGGAACAGAAACCCAGGTGTGGTTGTGAGGGGCTTGGTTATAAATAACAAAAGAAGCTCCTCTTGCTCCTATCTTTCGGGAAATTCCAAGGGCCCAAGAAACTCTGTGCCAAGAACCTGAGAGGAAAAATTATATTCATTTATTGTATTCTGTTAGGAGCTCTGTGCCAGGGACAAGGACAAAGATCCAATATACATTTTTTATAATGTACAGTGTCACAACAGTGGCACCATTTTACCTGCAAACTGGGTTTGGGTTTGGTATCTCCTGAGCCAGGCTGATCTTAGACACTGCAAATCCTGTGAGTGATTTTGATGACTAGAGTGCTCTTATTTTATCATTTGCTAACATTATAATTTAAAGTATTTTTGGTGCCTATAAAAATGTCATCCAAGTATTCACTATGTGCAGGTGGTGAAAAATTTGCCTGAAATTCATTAACTTCGGAGCAGAAGTTAAATGTGACAAAACATGCTGTAGATAAGTCCAAACTACACCGTCAATTCCCCATCCTGTTAATTTAGGAGAGAGAACATTGCAAAATATTAAAAAGCCAACAATTGAGAAGATTTAAAGCAACTCTCAGCCAAAAAAAAATAAATAAATAAACGATAATAGTTAAAAACGTGCTTTAAGAAGTCGCTGGTTTCCTGCTTTGTATGTATTTCTGTGGCCACACAGATCTTAAATTATTCGAGTCAAAAGTCACTTTCTGCTTGACCCTTAGCCACCCCTTACTACAAGGTCCTAAGTCTTGCCTTGTCTGCAGCTCTCCACCTAGAGTTACTCGGAGCCTCACCTCTCCACCCAGGGGAGGGGGTTTGCTGCAGGGGCGCAGAGCCCACAGAGACCGGTCTGTCCAGCCAGGAGGGTGCTCCATCCCCTGTGGGCGGACCCCAAACGGCCATGGGCAGTCCTTTAGCTTGACTCCTCACCTTGATTGCAGGAGCTTGCATCAGGTCCCCAGACTGACAGGCTTCTCAAGCCGAGGCCTTTGCCTTGGCAAATAAATGACTGCCCTATGCAAGGAAACCAGCCATGGGGCCCGACTAATGAGTGAGCAGACCAACAAAGGAAGAAATTCCTTTGTTCTGAAACTGCCTTTCACCAACTCATGGTAACTTTAGCTTCTTCTCTCAAACTCAGAAGAGTCAACTAAGATGTAACAGAAGCTACGGGGTGCTAACTCCTCACACCACCTGGGGCCTCGGCACAGCTCTGCTTTGAAGAGACCGGAGTCCTGTTTGCAGCCTGGAGGTGGATCAGTCCCACCCGGCCCCCTAGATCTCACTTGACCCTCCCCATAGTGCCTGGGCTTCTGTCCCCTGACCTAAGCTCCCCCAGCTCCTGCTCATCTCAGGCCTGTGTATTTATCTATTTATCGTGCCTCTGAACTGTCCTTTCCTTCTTGTTTTTTTAGGATTTTATTTATTTATTTATTCATGAGAAACACAGAGGGAGAGGCAGAGGCACAGGCAGAGGGAGAAGCAGGCTCCATGCAGAAAGCCCAATGTGGGACTCGATCCCAGGGTCCCGGGATCACGCCCTGAACCGAAGGCAGATGCTAAACTGCTGAGCCACCCAGGCATCCAGGCATCGCTAGATCTCTCCTTTCATTGTAAAGTCCCCTACATCCTCAATCTCATCAAGGAAAGCTACATTTACTTCCTGACCCCTGAGCCCATTGTTCCTCCCCTATAAGTCCCGCTGTGACCAGGCAAGTCTCATCCACCCCCGGCTGGTGCATCCAGCAGGCTGGTCCCAGAGCTCCCTCCCTCCCCTGCTCCCCTGCATCTCAGCCACTGGCTTCTCTCCATATACCTAGGAGCTTGTACCTGCATCATCCCAAACTTTGAACTCTGCTTAGTTAGCAATTTTTGGAAGCTTTAAACACTTCTTCCAGCAAAAGGCACCACACTTGCTCTTTGACAGCATCAAGCTAGCCAGTCTTTCTGTCCATCTGTGCTCTTCTCAGTGACCCTTCCTTCCTGGGTGAGCCAGACTTGCACCAGTACTGCCAATGCCATGCTCCCCGTCCTTGCAAACCTCCCCAGCCAAAGACATGGTGAGCTCTCTGTGCCATATTCTCCTAATCTCTCTCTCTCTCTCTCTCTCTCTCTCACACACACACACACACACACACACACAGACACACACACACAGAGGCTGCTTAAACTATCAGAGAATGTTCTCCAGGCAGGAGTTTGGTGCCACTACAAATCTATGGCCCACAGCCCCAAACAATCTCAAGTGCTGCTGGCAGTTCTTCTCTGGGTCGCCAACCACTTTTTGAATTCTCTCAGAAGTTATTTCTCACCTTCTCTAATCTCCCTGTGAGCACCTTCCTACCACCTGCCCCCACTCTTCACCTCTGATTCCTTTTCTGCACTTGCCTGGATCCCAGCACCCCACTTCTTCCTCCTCCAACATGGTAGGATCCCTGCTGCCGCCCACCTCAATACCCCCACTTGCACTTCTGATCCCTCCCCCCTCATTCTTAAAATGCTGGGGTGGCTGAATAATGGCCCCCAAAGATAGCAAGTCCTGATCCCTGGAAATTGTAAGCATGACCTAGCTGGAAGAAGATCTTTGCAGAAGTGATTACGGTTAAGGATTCTGAGAGGAGGAGATTACTCTGGAGTACCTGGTGGACAGTAAATGTCATCATGTGTCCTTAAGAGACAGGCCAACAGGAGCTCACAGAAGAGGAGGCCATGTGACCGGGGTGGTGGAGTTTGGAGATACCTGACCCCAAGCCAAGGGACACCTGGAGTTTCCAGGAACTAGAAGAGGCAAAAACCAGATTCTCCTCTAGAGCCTTCAGAGGGAGCATGGCCCCACCAACATCTTGATTCAGACTTCTAGCTTCCAGACCTGGGAGAGAATACACTTTTTTGTGGTTTTAAAGCCTCCCGTTTGTGGTAATTTGCCCCAACAGCCAGAGTGCAGGGTGCTGGAGAAGGCCAGGTACGTGGCTGGAGTGGGAAATCAGGACACTGGGACATGGGGGCAAGGGCCAGCAGGACACGTGGGACGCGAGGAAGGAGGGAGGCTCTGTCTGCACCGAGCATGTACCATGTTCCAGTTGGGGTCCAGCCCTGGAGTCCAAACATGAACAAGACCCAGGCATGCTGACCAGCACCCCCACAGCCTGGGGCACGATCCCTGTGCGTGGAAGCAAACAGGGAGGGATCACAGGTGCCTAATAGGGATCTCTAAGGACAAAGACATTTGACAGGCATTTGGGCTTTCCGGGACTGCCAGAAGTGTCCCTCTCGGCAAGCAAGAGCCTCTTCTCCATAGCTTCTTTGGAAAGCAGGAAAAAGAACAGAATGAAAACAGAGGCATAGGCAGAGAGAGAAGCAGGCTCCCTGCGGGAAGCCCGATGCAGGACCCAATCCCAGGACCCCGGGATCACAACCTGAGCCAAATGCAGATGCTCAACCACTGAGCCACCCAGGCATCCCGGCATTTTTGCCTTTATCCTGAGAGTTCCTTTCAAAATTAAGGAAGAATTTCAGCTTTATACAAACTCCAGGGAGTTGAGTCAGTCTGATCAACATCAGTATGCACCAGCCACTTTCAATGAACGTTTAACTGTAGGCAGTGCCCTTAATGATGTGTCATAAACATGTTGGGGGAGAGGAGCATAACTTCACACACTATATTTAGGAAGCTGATGGATGCTGGAGGTAGTGCTCCTAACATCTATTCAAAGAAGGAGTTGCCGCAGCCCCATCTAAGATTATACCACAGGCTGACCATCCTGGAAGCAAGTGCTGGAACCTCCTATCTGTCATTTCATGCCCCACCTTGGGTCCCAGGTGTGACACATGACCTGTGGAGAAGAAACTAGTTCTGTGTGCTGGGAAAAACACAGAAGGAACACGATGGAATGTTCTACTTAATTGCCCTATGAACCCTCACAACCTGTTTTTCTGCCCTTTTCTGTTTTATAGGCTTCTGTCAAAACTCTCTCCTGCTGTCACCACCCACAGCCCTCAGGCCCAGACATGCCTTCTAACATTTACACCACCCTGTTTGTACAGGTCCTGGCACACTGGTCTTGGCTCATCCAAAACAAAAGCCAAAGCAGGTTCTTGTTGTTCTATGTCAGCCTGAGGAGTTTAGGTACTTCATCTATGAATTCAAGACAGAGAATAAAGCCTAGGGCTAGCTGTTAACCTGCCAAATAATTTCTAACTATAGAAAAAAGGAATGTAGACTTTCTCTTCTCCAGTAACTCCACCCTGGAAATATGATTGACAGCAAGAGGAGAGGTGGAGAGAGAAAGTGACATAGTGAGAGGGAATCTAGGGCCTTGGGTAGAGGTGAGATCTTGAAATCGTGTCTGAGGAATCAGAAAGATAATATACATTTACTCTTTTGTTTCCCAAAGATCATTTACTGAACTGATATGAACTCCTGACCATGAAGACCAAAGTACATAAGACCTGACTGAAGTAGTGCATTTGGGGGGTTTTTGGCTCTAAATTAGATTTAAGGTGTATAACAATTACTTACCCTAGACTGTGATCCCCACTGTCAACATGAGGATCATGTGAACTTTAAATGAGCCTCACCCATGCTTATACACATTGTGGTTAGTTCTTTGTGCATCCAAGTTTATAGCTCGTTCATTCATTCAACAAACATTTCTGAGCACTTAATATGGATTAGGTAGATGAATAAGATGCAGTCAGTGTCCTTAAGGAGCTTATAAGGCTATGATAATGTGAAACCAATTCTATTATTACAGATGTAATGTTATGTGGGCAAGGAGTGAAGTGTTCAGGGGCTCCAGCTCTTTGGTCACAGTGCTCCAGAGAAATGGAACCGATAAGAGATTCTATGTATCATGGTAGCAATGGGTAGATAGAGATGTAGATAGAGATAGAGAGATAGGTTGGTTATAAGGCATCGGCTCACGTGTGATTATGGAGGCTGAGAGTTACCCGGATCTACAGTGGACAAGGTGGAGAGCAGACAGTATAGTTTCCAGTCTGAGTCTGAGTCCAAAGGCAGAAGAAGACCAATGACCCATCTCTAAGACAGGCAGAGAGACCAAATTCTCCCTCTCTCAGCCTCTTTGTCTATTTAGGCCTTTGATGGATGGGATGAGGACTATCACCCTGAGGAGGGCAATGCACTTTATTCAACCCTCTGATTCGCATGTTAATCTCATCCTCAAAGTCCCTCAGTAATGCTCAGAATGATGTTTAACCTAATATCTGGGCATCCCATGGCCCAGTCAAGTTGACATATCAAATTAACCATCTCGCAGATGGGCAGAAAGCCTAGAGCCTATAAAGCCAACAGAGGGGCAGCTAGAGGAACAGGAAGAAATGAATAGAAGGCGGTAGGGGGGAAGCTACAGGGAGCGAGCACTTCAACAAGGAAGGAATGGTCAACAGGGATGGAGTCTTCAAGAAGGCAAGACGTAGGGACAGAGATGGACACTGGGTTGGTGTAAGGTTATTGGCGGAGAGGCGATAGGGAATGGGGTGGAATGCAGGTTACAGCAGGTTGAGGAGGAAAAAGAAAGGAAATGGACACAGAGAACCCAGACGAAGTCTTCTAGAGGCTTAGCGGTAAGAGAAGAAAAAGGAGGTGGAGGGGAGTGGGCTCTAAGAAGAGGATTTAGTTTCTGGTTCTTTTTCTTTTTAATTTTTATTTATTTATGATAGTCACAGAGAGAGAGAGAGAGGCAGAGACACAGGCAGAGGGAGAAGCAGGCTCCATGCACCGGGAGCCCGACGTGGGATTCGATCCCGGGTCTCCAGGATCGCGCTCTGGGCCAAAGGCAGGCGCCAAACCACTGCGCCACCCAGGGATCCCCATCTGGTTCTTTTTCATGAGAGACTTGTGCATATTTCCTTGTGATGGGAAGGACCTTTGGGGAGGGAGAGGCTGAAGACAGCGGCGGGAGGACAGTCTCTTGGACAGGTAAGCCCTATGCAGGCAGAGCTGCCTCTTTCTCACTAGTCAGAAAGGGGGAAGCCTAGGGAGAAGCAGAGGGGAAGTTGTGAGGTTTGATGGTGGGAGCCCAAGGACCCTCCCACGTGACCCACTGCCATTGCCCTCATGTTCTGTGTGCCATGGAGGCTGTGGTCTAACTGGTGGCACTTCCAACAGGCCAGCGACATAGCCTCTCTCTGCCTGATTCCCCATCTGAACCACGGGATAATGATACCAGCCTCAGAGGGTTGCCGTGAGGTTTCATTAAAACCCTGCATTTAAGCACGTTCAGTAAATGTTTGCTACTGTGCCTAGCAATTATTACCATTAGCACTATTATTAGCATAGCTATCTTTAGTTGTAAGAATCAATTATCAAGTCTATTCTCTTGGTCTCCCTGAGTTTTCTTTTTTAGTTTTTAGAAACAAAAAAGGCAGGTCAAATCTTTCCGTGGTGCCATCCCCGAGCCTAGAGGATCGGTCGGCAGCGCTACCCTCTCCCGCCGGGAGCAGCACGCTGGATCGCACGTGTGCAGGACTTACAGAAGACAGGACACTTGCTGGCTATGTGGACAGCTGAGCACATCTGGAAGGTTTTCACTCATGAAGCGCACACACCCATGTGGTCTGCCGACACTCGCACACAGAAGGGAGCTGAGACACGCCAGATGGGCCCCATCCCAGCCCCACGGGTAAATCCAGATTCTAGAGGTCATCCCCACCTCCTCTGCCCGGGAGCCTGAGAGGGCTCGGTTCCCGCCCACAGGCTGGGCCCCTCCGAGGCCCACTCACATCCCAAATGCCATCCCGTCCCAAGCCGTCCAGAACAGAGGCACAGCCAATGAGGCCTGAGTCACTGCACTGTCATAAGGGCCTTCTCATCTTCAAATATCCTCTTCTAACAATACGGCCAATAACTGCATCACAGCGTGGAGACAAGAGACGGGAGCCTAGGAAGTTGAATCCCGAAGCCTGGCACTTTCCCTAAATCATATCTCAGCCGAACATCTACAAAGCCCAAACAGTTTTGACCTTCTAGGAAAGTGTCAGTGTGGAGTGGAGGCCTATGTTCCCAACCCAGTGACAAGAACTTCCTCCCTCTGGCCAGCGTATCTTCAAAGATTCCCTAAGATTCCAGCTTTGATGCAGTTTCCGCACAGGAGCCCTGCAGGCATCTTTTCAGTATCCTTCATTGCCTTTGAGGTCCCTCAGGGTGGCTTTCTTTCTTTTTTCTTTTAAAGATTTTATTTATTTATTCATGAGAGACACAGAGAGAGACACGGACAGAGGGAGAAGCAGGCTCCCTGCAGGGAGCCTGATGTGGGACTCGATCCCAGGACCCCGGGATCATGCCCTGAGCTGAAGGCAGATGTTCAATCGCTGAGCTACCCAGATGCCCGTCAGGGTGGCTTTCTAAAATGACCCAACCCAGCAGCATTTGGGGATGTTCTCCTGCCGTTGTGTTCTGGCAAAAGGGAAGCAGACCTGTCTAGGAAGGATTTCTTTTGGTTAGGATGAGTTCTGAGTCACATTCTGAGGAGGCAGAGGGGGAACAAAATTTCTTCATTGCAGATCGTTTCTGAGAGACCATTCTAGAGAGAGTGACCATGCCTCTCAGTTGATCCAAGACAGTCCCGAGTTTATGGCTGTTGTTCCAGTGCGCATATTAACAGAACTCCTTATCATTCTCAAAAGTGTCCTGCTCTGGCAACAACTTTAGAGAGTTCTCCTCAGGCCAGGTGATGGCTGTGACACCTTTGGGCTTCTCGAGCCCCCGGAGCAATTGGCAGTTGGTTTATTCTTGAGTTTTCCTCTCTGGTTGAAGCCTAATGAAGATCTTGTCAGTTTGAGGAGAAAGAATAAGGAACATCTGGCAGCACACTCCTCACCTCATGTCACCCTGAGAGCCCCCAGCTAGTTTCGAGCGGCTTCTCCTGGTCATCAGCCTTCTGGTTCTTAGGAGCAGAGAACTGCCCCAGAGCAAGAAATGTCCGTGTCAGGGGTTTCCAGCTTTTGAGGAGAGAGAGAAGGGTCGGAGGGAATGGAAGACTTAGTCTCCTGCTCTCCCTGGCTAACTGGCCAAAGGCTTCCTGGCCACCACAGGACCCCAGAGAGCGGCTCAGGCCTTTCGAAGGATGAGAGAGATTTTGTCTTGGGTCCATTGAGCAGTGACCAGGAAACTCAAAGAGAAGAGCCAGAGTGGGCCCAGTGCCTGCCTACAGTAGGTACTTAATAAGTATTTGTTGACTGGAGTGAGGAGGTGGCTCTTACCCATGGTGTGTGTTTGTGTGTGTGTGTGAGTGTGTAGGGTGACTGGGCTTGTTGTTGGACTTTCCACTCCCTCCCCACCCCAACCCCAACCCTAGCTGCTGCTGCAGTGGCCACTCCACTTCTCTGCTTCTCAGGAGGAAGCCGTAGGGAATGAACGATGAGGGTGACAGGACACCCAGGGGGAGAGCAGTGGAACCGAGCTTTCAACCCACAGGTGACGAACGGGCTCACCATAATGCACCAGAATGAAAGCCTAGGGACCGCAAAGGCAGCCTTCACAGTGTGCAGGCCTCGGTCCCAGCACCCCAAGCAAAGGAGGCATCCCGGCCCGAATCCTAGACAAGGCCACCGAGCGCATCCAGTGTATACGAAGGAAAAACCACACACACCAGCAAGACATTGATGACCTCAAGCAGCAGACGGCACCTCTGGAGCAGCAAGCCCCGGCCCTGGAGAAGGTGAGGCAGAGGGGCAGGCCAACTGCCCCTCCTCAGACAGCAGCCCCCATGCCAAGGGCAGCACCATCTCTGTCGTTGGCAGAGGCTGGGAGCCTGAAAAGTCCCAATGCAGGAAGAAGCTCGGGGTGCAGACCAGCTAAGCTCCGTGGGGCCAGTCAGCAGCACCAACTGTGCATCTCCTCCATCGTCTCATCTGCCTTTCAGTTCATCCCTAGAGCCCTCGCAGACATTTAAGAGACTATTTTTCCTTTCCTCTTTTTTCTTTTTTTTAATTTTCTTTTTTTTATTTTTAATTTTTTTTATTTATGATAGTCACACACACACACACACACACACAGAGGCAGAGACACAGGCAGAGGGAGAAGCAGGCTCCATGCACCGGGAGCCCGACGTGGGATTCAATCCCGGGTCTCCAGGATCGTGCCCTGGGCCAAAGGCAGGCGCCAAACCGCTGCGCCACCCAGGGATCCCTTTTTCTTTTTTTAAATTTTATTTTTACGGAGAATCTCTTGGACAACAGCTCGCATTCTCCTTCCCCATTTCCACAATTTTTTAAGCCAGTTCCCTTCAGGGATTCCCTGTCCCCACCAGCAATGTTTAAAACAAAACACCTCAACTTGGCAGCTTTTTCTGCAGAGGGCAGACTGCCCACCGGCCCTCCGAGCACATGCTGTACTGACCAGCCACCAGCGTCTCCAGCCCTGCTGGACACAGGCCCGGAGGACTCCGCTTCCCAGGCCCTGCCCCCAGGGCCACCCTCACCTCCGTTACATTGACTTTATGAATCTATGGATTGCTCCACATTAAGAAGATGACTGGTTTGGAGTCAGAATTAATCCCCCTTCTTTTTGAGGTTTTTTTGTTTTTTTTTTTCTAAAAGGCTATTTGCCATTCCATTAGAAAAACCAGATCCTTTAAGAAGTCTGTGGTATAAAAACAAGAGGGGACAGATTTGCAGCCCAGAGTCTTTGGCCTGTTTCATGCCTGCCTCTCTCAGCCAGCGTTAGGAAGGGCTGTGTGACACTTGTGCGGTACTTGTGGGAGACTGTGCAGCAGTGAAGTGGTAGCTGCCCAGGGGTGGTAGGGGTGGGACAAGGAGGGAGGATCAGGTCGGGGAGAGGTTTTGTACTGGGGGCCAGTGATGACGATGTTTTGATACTATTTCCTGCTACTGAAATTTGAACCTGAGTGAAATGTCCTCATTTCTGATGATATCAGTATTGCAGAGCAACAGATTCAGAAAGTAATGATCAAATCTTCCTTTCTTTTCCATGTACATTTCTAAGAAATAGAGCCAACTAATTTCGTATATAAATACTAAGAGCAATTTACCCAGTACTAAACCCACACCCCAGTGTAGACCCTTCCCCACCCTCGCCCCACTCCTGTTCCAACTGCCTTGGACCTCATTCCCATTGTGTGATCCAGCCCTGGTGCTGGCTACAGTCAGCAGATCACAGGGAAGGGCTTTTTGTGTTTAGGCCGTATTTCTTTGTCTTTTTCCTACTCCATTCCTGGCATCTGCTGATTCTAGTGTGTACTCTCTAGTCTCGGTCTGTGTTTGATTCCATTCCATGGAAATAAAAAGTATGTTGTCCACACTGGCCAGGATTTGTCTTGCAAGTTGAGGTTTTCCCCTTCACTCTAAGACTATAAATAAAAACTTATTTTATCCTTAAAAAAGAGTATTTATTGACTGGATAAGTACATACATGATGAAGAGAATGACAAATTCACAAATATCTGGAGTTCTATCCTGAGCTGGCAGGAAGTACATCCTCACACATACCTGAGATATGATAATACCTGAGAGTATTATCTCACCCACTGGCCACAAATCCCCCTGGAGCTGTGGGGTGAGCATGTGGAGACGCCACATATGCACACAGCTGAGTTTCCCATGCTCTGATCTGCAGTCTAGCAGGGGTTCTGATGGGAAGTGGCTGTCCTTAAAGCTCTGCGTCTTCTCCTCTGCCTCATTCCAGTCCTCCCGAGGCAGTGAACTGAAGATCCCTCAATGTCCCTGAGCACAGAGGGGCTGGGGGTTCACTGGGGAGCAGCCTTATTTTTCTCTCTCCAGCCCTCTTCAGTTTTCTTGTAGCAACTTCACTTTGTCTTGGGCTCTCTTCTTCCCAAGATCCTGGAGGCAACAAGGTTAGAAGCACAAAATAGACTTTAATGCAAAAAAGCATTAGCAGAGGTAATTAGGGTCATTTCCTAGTGATAAAAGAACATTTGGACAATTTCCCATTTGGGGCTATTGTTCAGTGTAGCTGGCAATGCATAATGTTCTTATAAATGTTCTTGAACCTCCAAATTGTTTTGAATATGATCAATTCTTGAGAAGATATAACAATTTTACATACCTAATAACATATAGCTTCAAACATAGAAAGCAAAAGAACCCCAACAGAACTCAAATGATAAATAGACAAATCCACAAACATAGTGGGAGGTTTTGACATGCTTCTCTCAGGAATTAACAAACAGATAAAACTTAACAAGGCTATAGACTTGGAACAACCCAATTCATCTTTCTGGAAAACAGTTTGGTATTACCTTTAAGATCCTGGATATGTGAACCCAGAATTTCCAACTCTAGGTACACATGCAGAGAAAGCCGGGCACATGTGCACCATGACTCACAGCCAAAGATATTCATCACAGCGTGGTCCATTGCCAACAGCCCTGTACAACAGCCAATTTCCCATCTACAGTCAAATGGATAAATAATCATGGCATAGTCATATGAGAGAATCATATACCTCAGTGAAAATCAATGAACAAACATAACGGTATAGATGAGGCTCAAAGGACAATGTTGAGGGAAAAGGGGCAAGATAAAAGAACATATCAAGTTTGATTTTATTCCCATGCCATTTAAAAACAACTGAAGCTAGAATTTATTCTTTAAGATACACACATCAGTGATCACACTATAGAGGAAAGTAAAGAGATGTTACCAGGAGGTAGGACGATCGTTCCTCTGGGTAGAGTGGTAGGGGTTACCCAGGGGGATCTCAGGTGCAGGCTCTGTCCTACTTCTTGACTAAGCAGTGATTACCCAGGTGTTCTCTTTAGAATTCTTCATTAAACCATACCTATGCCTTTATGCAAGTATATGTATGTTGGTTGTATTCATTCACCAATAGAAGTAATGTTTCAAAAACTTAAGAAAGGCACCCCCTCGGATCTCTCCTGGCCAGAGAAAAGTTCTGCTCTCTTTCTCTGCCCCCTTCACTCTTTGCTCTTCCTCCCACCTTCAGCCTCCTCCCACATGAGTCCTCCTCCCTTCCCCCAGGGGGCCTAGGTACAGCAGGCTACAGGTCTGGCTGGGAAGGCCTCTGGCTCTGGCTTCTTCCCAGCATGTTGGCCTTTGCTGGGATGCCTCCCCGGAAGATTTAGGTGTGGGCCTGGAGGGAGTGTCCACTCGGCTTGTTTTGATTCTGGGCCCTAGGCTGCCTCCAGCCCTCCACAGGGCCAACACTAGCTTATTAGGGGCCACATTAGGCTCGCTGTCACAAAGAGCCCATATTTGTCTTCACCTCCCTGTGTTGGGCCTGTCAAAAGGAGGAATTGGGGTGTTGGGGTGGAATTCCTAGATGCAAGATCTTCAGTCCCTTCCCTCATCTGTTTCCAAAGGCCAGTACCTAGGGGTGGAGGCAAAAATGGCAAAAAATTAAGGCCAGGCCTGTAGGGTAAAATCTCTGAACCAGGCTCTTTCCATTCCTCTGCCAGAGAGAGCTAATCCTCAACAGTGACCTGATGCCTGGACATTTCCAGTCCATACTGGGGTCCCAGCCAGGTCCCAAGGCTGCCAGGAACCTCTTTCTCTCCCATCAGATTGCTGACACCTATATATAAAGTAGATTCCCATAAACAGACATTTTTCAAAAGCTTTAAAACCACAGACAGTCTACCTAAAGCCTGAGAAATGTAAGCCTTGCGCTTATTTTTCCTCTGACATGGGAACCCTGCCGAGTAGCATTCCCCAACAGCGACTGCCAAAAATGGGCAAGATCAGCCCCCACGGGCACCGGGCCATCTCCCTGATACTCTGCAGGCCCTACCACAGGCCCCTAAAGCCACCCCCCCACACACACCCGCCCATCAAGTCTGCTGCAAAGACAAACAAAAAGCAGACTCTGGGCTTCCTGACTGGGCCCTCCCCACTAAAGGGAGAAGACAACCGGAAGAGCAGAAGACAATGAGGAAACAGCTCCTAAAGGCAGGCCAACTGCTTCAGATGGTGAAGGCGGTCAAGTTCTGTCATCCCACAGCCAGAAACCAAGCTGTCTCTCTGCTAACTCACAGGAAGCTCCATCCGGCGTGGAGGACTCTGGGAGGCCTGCGGGGCCACCTCCCGGCTCCTTCCCGCCAGCCTACTACCTGCACCTCTGCTCGCACAGGTCTTCCTTCCCCAGCTCTTGTCTCTCCGGCCCTTTCCCTTCAAGCCACTCCAAAGGGCTCAGGCTCGCAGCGCTGCTTGCTGTGCGTCTTCTGGTCTCCCTTCCTCCCAGGCTTCTCCCCACCGGCCCCCCAGGCCTCCAGAGCACCTTCCAGCCCCTCTGAGGCTTGCACCCTTCCGCAGCTTGGCTTCTGGGAGCACCTCTCCCTGGGCCCCTCCCACATGGCTGACGCTTCCTTGCCTGTCCCCTGTGTGGCTTTTAGCTTCCACTCTTGCCCCTCATTCTCACTCCATTCTCTTCATTCAGCAGCGGGGTGACCTTTTAAACATAGAAATCAGACCCGGCCAGTCTCCTTCTCTTTCTCAGAAATAACCCAGTGGCTGCTTCTCGTTTGCAGGATCAGATCCAAAGTCTTTTCCGGGGCCCCCATGCCCTGGATGACCCCAGGGTTCACCTTAGCCTTTGTCTCCAGGCAGGTTGGCCTTCTTTCTCTTCCTTAAGTACCAGCTCAGGCCCAGCTCGGGGTGTCAGCCTCATCGGACCCTCTGTCCCAAAGAGTCTCCCCTAGATATCCCCATGGCTGCCCCCGGAGCAGCCACTCTGCTTCCTCACTGGCAAGGCCTGTCCTATGACTGCCTGTCCCCCGCCCCACCCCCCATCACGAGTCTGCTTACGCTGAGTTCATACATGTGCATGGTGGTATACATTACGTACAGCGTATTATATGCCGTTCTCCACCGTCACCTTCACCAGAATGTTCATCTGAGGGCAGGGATGTTGTTGGCCTTATTCATTTCTGCATTCCCAGAATCGAGAATTCTGACACACAGTAGGCGCTCAATAAATCTATGTTACATGATGAACCAAGGATAAAAATACATATTATATACTTTAAACATTTAACTTAAAAAACATATATCATTTATTTATCAATATTTTAAAATATATACATATATTTCTTTAAAGTAAACTCTATGCCCACATGGGGCTCCAACTCAACCCCAAGATCAAGAGTCACAGGTTCTACTGACTGCCAGCTAGGCACCCCTATTTGCCAATATTTGGACATAGGGCCAAAGCCCTTTCTTTGAGCCTGGTGCTCTCACTGGGGATCCTTGCTGTCTCTGTTTTGCATAACTCACACCTATACTGTGTTATCCACAATTTTAAATCTCAACTTCTTTAAAGTGACATGAAATCTTAGTCTTGAAAAGGACTTTTGCTATAGAATTCTTCTATATTCTTATTTACCCCAATCTCTACACACTTAAAGCAAATCTTTAAGTCAATTTGCTTTCACTGAGTCTTTCCAAATAATTTCACTTAGTTCTCAAGGAAATAACGCTTTCTTTTCATACTCATTGTATTGGCTTACATAATATTAAGTTGGGATGACATAGTAGGTAATTAAATCACTTAATTACTATAACACGTATTGCGAGTATAACTGGTTTAGGAGTAGACACCACTCAATTCAAAGGGGGTGCGGGTCAGCTGGAGGGTGGTGATGTTCACTGGGCCTGGAGAGGCCGCTATGAGGAGGGTGGAAAATAGAACCTATTCTGCAATATAAAAATCCTGGCAAAAGCACATGGCCACTGGGATGGAAACCAGCATGGACCCCACCCAAGAGAATGGGCAAAGCAAAATTAGGTCAGCCAGATGCAACAAGGATCCAAACAGAACCCAGGCAAGAAATTTCCTTCGGCCCCTCCCGGCTAAGGAAATAGCCAACATGCAAAGTTAGTCCACAGCCACGATGAAAGCTGGGTTTTGATAAATGTAATTATCCCATATCATCAATTAATAAACTGAACATAGTTCTCACTCTCTGGTAAGAATGACTGAACAGTGATTCTCCATCCTGAGTAAATTATTCCCTTCAGGTATTTTGAGTGCTGAACCCAGAGTGACACTAACTTCTGACTCTTGCTTTCTTCACCTGGTAACATTTTATGCCAAACCCAGACGTCTCAACCACCTTGTTGCTGTGCCCATTTGTGACCATGTGCTCTTGGGGATGTTGGCCTTGGCTATGGACCTCATCCCAACCACATTCACCATCCTGTCATTCACCGGGGCCCTCTGCCTAGTGGCGAGGGAACTGTGAGCTCAGTAATGGGCTCTGAAACCAGTGTCAGGGACACCTGGGTGGCTCAGCAGTTAGCATCTGCCTTTGGCTTAGGTCATGGTCCCAGGATCCAGGGTCAAGTCCTGCATGAGGCTCCCTGCAGGTAGCCTACTTTTCCCTCTGCCTATATCTCTGCCTCTCTCTGTCTCTCATGAATAAATTTAAAAAATTAAAAAAATAAAAACAGTGTCAGATGTTTATGACCCTGCAGGCATTTTAGCCACAGCTTTCAAACCCTCCCGTGGAATGAGAAGGATGAAGGTCAAAGCCAAAATATTTTCCTTTGGGGCGCTTCCACATATATTTATGACCCTTGCTTTCATCAGACCATAGGTGAACTTCACACCCTGCCCTTTCTGGTGCATTGGAAAGTCGGTTTGTTATATGCAGATGTGAGCTAGTTCTACTGCTCTGACTCACATTATGGGGCCCACTTCAGAATGACCT
This sequence comes from Canis lupus baileyi, assembly GCF_048164855.1. Lineage (NCBI taxonomy): Eukaryota > Metazoa > Chordata > Mammalia > Carnivora > Canidae > Canis > Canis lupus. The sequence goes on along the minus strand of NC_132861.1, from coordinate 14,165,886 downwards.
GATGGTGGTGGCATGCAGGGGAGACCCCAAAGCACACAGAAAGGGCTGTTTCAGCTGCAAACCCTGGACGTGCCCCTTAAGCCCATTCTCAGATGAGAAGGGGCCAGGTGGGAAGATAGCGCTTCCAGTGTGCCTGAAGGGCACATGCCTTCGATGAGCCGTCAAACCAGATGCCAGGCAACATTAAACGGTGTGACCACTTCCTCTGCTCTGAGTCATTTCTTCATCACTTGGCTGCCTTTGGAGTTTGCTTAAAGGGAGAATACGCTGTTCAGGCCAATGCACGTACTTGGTCTCTTTGGCGGGTATATTTTTAATTATAAATTAATAGCCTCTCCATTTCCTGTTCAGCCTGTGGTCTGAGACCAATCACCTTGAAGGTCTAACAAGACGGTTTCTGAACTTGTAAGGCTTAAGGCCAGACCCCAGATAAACATCTCTGCAAGGCTTCCTGGCATGCGGTCAGCCAGTCCTACTTGATGAGAATGAGGGTAGGGTCCTCAGCCCTGGCACAGCAGTGTATCCAGACACACAGCCTCAGCTCAAATCAATTACAAGCAGAACCTTTGGAGGCAAGACCAGAACAGTGGCCTGTTTTAGAAGCTCCCCAGGAGATGCTGAGCTGCCAGAGTTGAGAACCACTGGCTAAGTGTATCTAAGATGAGCCCTCAGGTTCTGGAACCAATGTAATCCTTTGATCTGTATTCTACTAAGCACTTGTAGTATTATTAGCTACCATATACCGAAGTCCCAATATGTGCCAAGTACTATGTCATGTACTTTCATATACAGTATCCGAAACCTAAAAACAATCCTGTAAAGTAGATATTGTTATTCCCATTTTTAAGTGTTTTTTTTTTTTTTAACTTTTTAGCTAAGAAGACAGACTCAGAATGGGTAAATTGAACAAAACTCGCACAGCTGGCTCAGTAAAAAGCCAGTATCTCCATCCAGATTTATCTGATTCTGAAGTCCAAACTTTCCCTATTAGGGACATGTTGTCTCTTAGCTTTAGTGACTATAAGAACTATGGTTTGAATGCTCAGATTCAAAGTGCTTTTTTCCCAAACCCCAAGTTCCATCCATAGAAAATCTGGGCCGGAAAAAAAAAAGAAAATCTGGGCCGGGAAGATTGTTCCTCCGGAGGCTATTGACATGAGAATAACTGTCTGTTCAAGAGGCTTAACACATTTGTTATTGTAATCTATTTTTGAACAGCAAACTAGAGGATAATTTTGAGATAAATTACATTTGTGTTTTTTGACTCAAGGGGCCAATGTTATTGTTTATGTAACAACCCATCCTCTTTGCTTATTTTAATCCTTGAGGAAACAGTTACCTTCCACACTAACTCACTCTGGCCCTGATTTTGGAGACTTATTGCAATGCCTGGATTTGACCACTTTATGCACGGGACAGTGGAATTAGGTGCATAAAACGTTGAAACGGAGGAGAGCCCTTCTAATTGCACAAGTAACTCCTGAGGGATAGAGCATCCCTGATATTACCCGAAGTGAACTTATGGGGACGAGGCCTCCCTTCACTCTCCACACCCCCAGATTGACAGCTGTGTTTGGCGTCATCACAGGGTTGGCTGCACCAGCTCTGGGTTCTATCACAACCGTGACAAAACCAAGGAGCTGAGCTGAGCTATCCAAACATGAGCACACATGGAACTTTGAAAGCACACGTTGCTTATGAAGGTAACATCCCCCTGTAAACTGGGCAAGGAGGCTTCCACAGTCAAGGCCAACGAGGAGTGCAGTGTTGAGGGTATAATCCACGGTGTGGGTGCAAGAGGAATTCTCATAGCAACACGGACGTTTTACTCAGCTTTATAAGTTTGTAATGATCTCTCAGTTGGGGCGCTGCTGGGGTACTCCCAGCCTGAACTCTGAGATACTACTCCATGGAAACAACTGATAAATACAATGGTGAGCACAGTGCCTCAGGTTTCATGGGAGGTCCATAAACATTTGTGGAGTCAGTGAGCAAGCTGGGGACGGAGATGGCATGTCCCTCAGGACTTTTTGTATTTATTGCATTACTGCGTTATATAAATCTCACAATGATTCCCAAGTGAGGAAATGGAGCTCCAGGGAGCACATAGCTAATAGGCGGTGGAACCAATCTCCAAACCAGCTCTGACTGCCTCTGGGCCTCACGCTCCTCTCTGCACCACCTACTAAGAGTACGGCAAGAGAGGGCTTGGCGTCTGTCGGGGATGATGGGCTCCGACACGTGCCCAGCTGCCCTCCCCATATAAGGTCCTGGAGTGGCCCCTTGAGAGTCAGCTCGCACCCGGCCGTCTGCAGGGCCCTGCGGCGCTGCGGCCCGGGCGCCGGGGGCTGGAGATCGGGAGCCGGTGGCCCAAGGCCAAGCGGCCAAGCGCAGCCGGTCAGCGGAGACGGAAGGAAGCAACCACGTCCCGCTGAGCAATCGCTGAGGCTTCCTGAAGGGCTGCTGTTCCAGAGGGGCCTCCGAGAGAAACGGAGGCGGAGGCGGAGGCGGAGGCCGTGGCAGCTCAAAGCCCCCAGAGCCAGAGCGGCGAGCTTAGGCGAGCTTAGGGCCGGGACGGCCGCCGCGCGTCTGTGGCTTCCAAGCCTGGTCCCCGCAGTCCTGGCCTCAGCCTCCCCGGCATCGGCAGTGGCCCCGCCCGCGCCCGCTCACCTCCCACAGCCTCATCCCCTGGGCTGCGCTGCGACGTGAGAAGCAACGCCTCGTCGTGGCTGCCACGCGGCCCTCCGCACCCCTGGGAACAAGCTGCCGTGCCCCCGGGGCAGGGCCACCCAGATTCTCGCACACGGAAGCGCTCCGCGAACACCGGCCCTGGGTCTTAGTGTCTGGGGTGCACCGAGCCGTCCGACAGGACAGCAGGCAGGGCACGGGCGGAGGAGTCTTCATCCAGAGACCTGGCACCATTCGGTACCTGTGAGACGTCCCTCGGCCTCGCGGGCCCTTCCCAGGGAAACAGAGGAGGCAACGGCCACGGCACAGGGGAGAGGTGAGGGTAAAGGCCATATGCCCAAAAGCAGGCTGGACAACGCCTGCCACGTGTAAACGTTATGGGACCCGGCCGCTTCCGGAGCCCACTCCAGGCCTCCTAGCCCTTTCGGAGGCAAGATGGTACAAGTGGGGTAGTTCTCCAACTGAAGCCTAGAGAGTACATGCGTTCCGGGGGATGCTGCTAGTGTCTGATGAGGACACGTCAAAAGATCTTTTCTGAACTGTATTGTAACAGCCCTACAAGAAAAACGTTAAGCACTGCTATAGGGCTGTCCGTGCTAGTTTTCAGTAAGGTGCAGCGGAGACAGAGGAGCTCGGCAATTCCATCAGTGCAGGCCTGGGCTCAGGAACAGACAGGCAGATGGAGGAAACTGAGGAAACCCAAAGAGCTACAAGCTCTTTCAGTACACGACACAGATGGCGTTTTATCAACTCAATGGGGAAAAGACATTTTACTTGGTGAATGGCACTGAAAAAACTAGCTAGCTGTTGGATTTCCTCCTTCATTCCATACTTTCAGATTCTATGATATGGGGGCACCTGGATGGCTCAGTCCTTTGGCTCAGATCATGATCCTGGGGTTCTGTGATCGAGCCCCTCATCAGGCCTCTGCTCAGTGGGGAGCCTGCTTCTCCCACTCCCTCTGCCTCCTGCTCATGCACTCTCTCTGCCAAATAAATGAATAAAAATCTTTAAAAAAATTCTATGATGTGCACAGAAAAGGGATGTTAATTTTTTTTAAAGATTTTATTTATTTATTCATGAGAGAGACAGAGAGAGAGAGAGAGGCAGAAACACAGGCAGACGGAGAAGCAGGCTCCACGCAGGGAGCTTGACACGGGACTCGATCCCAGGTCTCCAGGATCAGGCCCTGGGCTGAAGGCGGTGCTAAACCGCTGAGCCACCCGGGCTGCCCCAGATGTTAATAATTTTTTAAGTCATTTTTAAAACCCCTACCTAATGACTCTTCAAACTTTCACACTCGCAAAAACTTGCTGTTTAAACACAGCAGTAAAGCCATGTGTGTTCAGGACTCCCCGTGAATCAGCCACAAGACCTCATTCTGCACTGGGAGCTTGTTCCTATTGCAGGGCTTATGTGTTTGCTATTCATCCTAGGGGCCGGAATGCTCTCCACCCAGCACTTCCCACAGCTGGCTCTCCCCCTTCCAGTTCAGCTCAAATGTCACCTCTTCAGAGAGGCCCTCCTGTTACCCCATATGGATGGCAGGCCTCTCCGGTTCAGTCACCACAGCACATGCCCTGCTCATTCCCTTCCTACACATCACGGTATCTCATGCTGTGTTGTTTGCCCCCGTTAGGGGATACATTCCTTGGAGGCAGCCAATCTCATTTGCTTCTTCATTGCCTGGAATAGTGCTGAGCACAAATTACCTGCTTAACACATATTTCTTGAATGGAGCAATGAATGAATGACCCCTTCAGTTTAAGTATCAGTCTAGTGTCTGATTAACACTCATTTTCAAGGAAGCTGACTTGTTTTTTTCTCTTAACCATAATAGAACCTTGTTTTCAACCTTCTGTTTTATTATTTTAATTTTTTAAAGATTTTGTTAGAGAGAGAGCAGAGGCCAAGGGAGAAGCAGGCTCCCCACTGATCCAGGGCTGGATCCTAGGACCCTGGGATCGTGACCTGAGCCGAAGGTAGAAGCTCAACCAACTGAGACACCAAGACGTCCCATCTTGTTTTATTCTTTTTTTTGTTTGTTTTTTTAAGATTTTATTTTATTTATTTATTCCCAAGGGACACACACACACACACACACACACACACACACACACACAGGCAGAGACACAGGCAGAGAGAGAAGCAGGCTCCATGCAGGGAGCCTGATGCGGGACTCGATCCTGGAGCTCCAGGATCACACCCTGGGCTGAAGGCAGATGCTTAACCGCTGAGCCATCCAGGCATCCCCCATCTTGTTTTATTCTTAAATGCCTACCCACCTGTGCTTGGTCTGTATCTTATATATCTTGAGTTTGAGACCTTATTTAATACTTTGACACCAAAAAATGACAGATATTGCCTCCAAACCACAGCTTCTTTGTTGACTTTCTGATGCACACTTAACCTACCAGTCCCACGCTCAGGAGTTTATGGTGGACTGTCAAAGGGCATAGGGGCTCCAGCAGTCAGTGTTCTGTCTACACAGACTGCAGAAGGGAAGCACCTGTGTGGGCTGCTCTCTCTGTACAAGACAACACGCCCTCTCCCTGCTTCTAGCTCATGTGCTCATAGCAGACCCAGAGACTTAGCCGTGGGAAGACTAATCCCAGTGGCTGTGACCTCCCCTTGCACAATGTGACCTGCTCCCAACATCTTTCCCTATTGGCATCTCCAGGCCCTGAATTCCTTCCTGTTCTTTCCATCTTTCCTCTGCACCCTGCACTCCTAATGAGGGGCATCGCCAAAATGCTTTTACCCAATAAATACGCTCTCTAGATGGCAGATCTCTTCAACGAAGTCAAACAGAGAAGAAACAGGAGGTTAACTGTGGCAGGCCGTATTTCCCAAAGACAGGCCCAGGATCTCCCTCCCACCTGTTCTTCATCACTGGCACCAGGTGGTATTTGAAGCTGTGGGAGTAGATGAGGAGGCTGCCCAGAAGTGTGAAGAGAAGGGAGTAAATGGCCTAGAAAAGAACCCTGGAGAACACAAACCCCCGAGGGCCAAGCGGAAGCCATCCCCCCCCTAACTTCCACAGCTAATCCTTCCGTCACATCCTTTAGATTCTACCTCAGTATTTTGTGTCCCCCCACCCCACCCCACCTTCCATTCCTGCTGCTGTCACCCTGTCCAGGTTCTCGTGCCTTCTCCATCGGATTACTACAGGATTCTCATTGGTCTTCCCCCTCCAGTTGGGAGGGATTGACGTTCACACTGCAACTAAACTGATCTTCCCCAAATGTCATTCTGATAGTCATCTACTTGAAATCCTTCACAAGTGCCCTACGTCCATTTTCATAAAACCCAAACTTACTAGCTTAATAAATCAGGCCTCTTGGATTTAGAACTTTCTTCATATTGCCAAATGCACTCTACCCAAATATGCAATGCTCTTCTGTGCCAGGTGCCTTCCCGATTCCTTTTTCTTTTCTTTTTTTTTTTTTTTTTTCGATTCCTGTTTCTTTATACGTGGGCTGCCTCCCCCTCTCTCCCTTCCTGGATCCACATAAGGATCCACTTCTTGAAAGCTCAGTTCAAGTAGCATTTCCTCTGGGAGGCCTTCTCTGCCCAGCAATCTGATTTAGATGCTCTTCCTCTGTGTTCCCACATTATCTTATTTATGTTCCCATTATGGCTCTCAACACTCTGTATCATTGCAATTAATTATTGATTTCTGGTTCTTTCGCTGAACTGAATATACAAAGTCTCGTTGAACTTTGTGTCCTCAGCAACTGGCATACAGTAGACAGTAAATATGTACTGAATAAACACACCATTGCTAACATTCATTGAGCACTTTAAAAGTTATCCTCACTCCCTGAATCCTCGTCCACACTATGCGTGAAGTAGACACCACCAAATTTCTCTATTTTACAGACGAGGGCTGACGCACAGGAGTTTACTCAAACGAACACAAGGACTGGTGGGGTTGGGCTGTGAAGGTAGTCTGCCTCTAGAACATGTGCTCTTAACCACACTACACTATCTCTAAATAACTCCTTCAGAACATTTTTTTAAAAAGACTATTTATTCCTGAGAGATACAGAGACATAGGCAGTGGGAGAAGCAGGCTCCCTGGGGAGAGCCTGATGTGGGACTCCAGGATCATGCCCTAGGCCGAAGGCGGTGCTAAACCGCTGAGCCACCCAGGGAATCCCCTTTTTTCTAAATGAACTTATGTTCTACACTGTAAGCTCCATGAGAACAGAAATTGTGTCTTAGACATCTTTATGTCCTTTGCAGCAACACATACGATGCTTTTCCCATAAGGACTCCTTCCCATAATTCATTAAGTATCTAAGAAATTAGTGTGGGGTTTCAGCCCAAGTTTCTAGACAACACTATCTGAGCAAATACTGCCCTGAAGTGTACTAAAGTATCTCAACTCCATTTCACAACATTCCTACATGACAGTAGTACTTCTGCCATTTTATGAATGAGGGATATGGGCTCAGGGGGTTACATAACTTGCTTGAGGTCCAGAGTCTGGAAGGGTCAGCTCGCTGTCTATTCCAGTGCATGTGAGGATGTGACACGCAAGGAAGGCAGTAAATGTTATGGTCACCACCAAGTGATCAACAGTTCAGGTCCAGCCTGGTGCTGGGAAAGACACCAGGAGACCTTTGCCAGAGCCACTTGGCAGAGATTCTTCTGGAGAGACACACCAGGTGAGATTGAAGAGGGTTTGGAGCCTCCCACCTCTGATGGGACTGCCCCACCTGCACCCCACAGAAGGCAGTAATTGCGGGCAGGTTCTTCAGATCTCTCTAGACTGGGCTTTCATCTATCCAGCATTATATTTGTTTTGCAAAACTTCTTTCCACAAGTTTCCAAGTTGCCTGTCAACTGCATTTTTTTCCCCTTATCCTGAGGCGTCTCAGGGTCCTTAAAATTTATCAGCTTTCCATAAAAGGGAGTTTTTGTTTTTTTAATGCCAGAGCAAATGATACAGACATAATTACTTCCAATAAAAGCTTTTAAAAGGCCCCCAACAGGGGATCCCTGGGTGGCACAGCGGTTTAGCGCCTGCCTTTGGCCCAGGGCGCGATCCTGGAGACCCGGAATCGAATCCCACGTCAGGCTCCCAGTGCATGGAGCCTGCTTCTCCCTCTGCCTGTGTCTCTGCCTCTCTGTGTGTGCGACTATCATTAAAAAAAAAAAAAAGGCACCCAACGTTCTTCAACATGAGGCTGCAAATTTTATGTCTGTCCTGTTATTAAATGTCTCAAAATCACTGCAGACTTTATTGAGACATTCAATGAGTTCAGTAATTACCTCAGAAGTGCAATAGTCATTTCAGCTTTTTACCAAATCTTAAATTCTAAAGTCAAAGCTTTGTACATGTGGCATACAGGGGTACATCCTGAGCATATGAATTCCTAGTGGTGTACATGCCACCATGGCCAGGCCTGCCCAAACTGCCAGGCAATTGTCGGTATTAAAATCAAGTGCTTAGAAACAAATTGTGGTACTTCTGTACCATGCGGCACCCCCATGATCTGACCCCCAAGCCTGGTCCTCTCTGTGGGCTCCTAGCAAAAGGCTTCTCTCCTCCCAGTTGTGTGAGCCAGAAGTCCTCCCAGATATGCCTCTTCCCTCGCCCCCCTCCAGCTAGCCTAATGACCAGTCCTGTCCCACCTGAGGCCTCATCACATCCACTCTGGCTCCTTCCACACCCCTCTTCACACCACAGCCAGGAGTTATCTTCTCAGAGTACAAATCTCCCCACCCCTTCCTGCTTTGGTGTAAGATCATAAACCTTATCCCAGTTTGTAACTTTGCTTTCAGTAAATTAATGTAATTTCAAAGCAGTTCCAATCCATAGCTGTATATGGAGTGTATACAGCATATATGATGTACAGAAATCAGACACTACAATGCCCCTGCTGTGTTCATGACAGGGATTTAAAAATATATCTGATCTTTTGAACAGAGTGCAACAACTGCTAAGAGTTTTAGAATGTTAAATATATGGAACACTGGGGCAAAAGGGGGGCTTACCTGTAGTTGTATTTTCTGAGGTTTCCATCATTACATCTAATAATCTAATCCACTGACATGCAATTTTGCATTTACCTTCCTCATCATTCTATCATCCTTGCTTTTTTCCTGAAAATCCATGCAAAACTGGCAGGTTAAACAAAACTAGCCAGTAGAAGTCCAGCCAAGAAAATGTCATTTCCGCAGCCTAAAATAAATACCATTTGGAAAATGGTTTCGACTGAGGGGAAAAGGTACCAGCAAACCAAAGTTTCAGTTAAAAACAACACAACTGGGTAGCACGGGTGGCTCAGCAGTTTAGCGCCGCCGTTAGCCCAGGGGGTGATCCTGGAGACCCAGGATCGAGTCCCACACTGGGCTTCCTGCGTGGTGCCTGCTTCTCCCTCTGCCTGTGTCTCTGCCTCTCTCTCTGTGTGTGTCTCATGAATAAATAAATAAAATCTTTAAGAACAAAACAACACATCCAATCATTGCATTTATCATCCCAAACTGTGAGCAGATAGCATGATTTCACTCTCTTGTTTCTGGGCCTTGCAGTAGTCCGAGACTGTAATGACATGGTTGAGTATAGTAAAATCAAGATTCTACTTTATCCTTCTGCAATTTTACTTAGAAAGGACTCAACAAATGATTTCCCAGACTTGTTGAGTGAGGTGTCCTTCATTTAAGGTAAGCAGGTCGTTTTGAGTATGTCTTGAGTCAGCCACAATTCAAAAGTCCCTAAATCCAAAGGACCCAAAGGTTCTTCAAAAGAAAGCATTTGCAGAGACGGTGGTGGGAAGTCACCCAAGGCCATCCTGCCTCCTCAAACTGAAGGCAAAATGAATTCAACATTGCTGGGGATGGGCTGCAGGCATCTGAACATCTGTACAACACTCCGGTGATTCTGCTCATCACTCAGATTTGGGAATGACTCATCAAACCCGTAAAGTGGGACTGTTTTCCTTCATCTTAAAACAGAATTTTGCTTATTTGAAAACAATTGGGAGGCAGGAAGTTTTAATTAGTAAGTCTTACTGTCAGGATTTAATTATAGGTCAGATCATTGACAACAGGTGAGGAAATTCAAGAAAGGAACCAATTATTAAGGTGAACTATAGTAAGCAACATACGATGCAGAATAGCATAAAGCTGGTTTCCTCAGAAATCAGGTCCATAGTGGGCACCAGGGTGAATTCCTGAGAGTAAGTTAGAGCCTTGGCTTAAAGGAACAAGGGTGGGGGGGGAAATAGTATTTGAAGCAGGCTTAGAAATTCTATTACTGAAGAGTATTAGGAGTTAATATTCTTAAATTCTCATTATACTTAGTATCTCCAAGCCCTTTGACGGTTTTTGACTTCCAGATTTCTCTGTGGGTCTAGCAATCTGACTGCATCTCTGTGAAAGCAATGATACTTTTTTTTTTTTAAGATTTTATTTATTTACATATGAGAGACCAGAGAGAGAGAGAGAGAGAGAGAGGGAGGCAGAGACACAGGCAGAGGGAGAAGCAGGCTCCATGCAGAGAGCCCGACATGGGACTTGATCCCGGGTCTCCAGGATCACACCTGGGTGGAAGGTGGCACTAAACCACTGAGCCACCTGGGCTGCCCAGCAATGATACCTTTCTATTCCATTTTTCTCCACCTGTTTTGTACAGCTGTGTAGAAGTTCAAGCATTCAGTTGACTTTCCTAGCAAGCTGTTTCCTTGGACTCCTTCTTAGGTGGTAGATTCCTCAAGGGCAAAGACTATACCTTCAACTTTCTTAATAGTGACCTACAGTGAACATGGAAGTATTGGTTATTTGTAAAAATCTTTTGATGCTCTCCTACTCTTCCAAAAAGCTGAAAAGCAGGGAATACTTCCAAACTTAATTCTGTGAGTCCAGCATTACCTTCATAGCCAAGTCAAAGACAATTTAAAAAATTACATACCAGTACCCCTTATTAAATACATGCAAAAATCATGTACAAAGTACTGACAAATTAAATTCAGCAGCATATTAAAGAGACTGTACTACCAAAACCAGATGGGATTTACTCCCAAAACGCAAGAGTTGTTCAACATACGAAAATCACTGTAACGCATTAACAAAACAAAGCAAAAAAACCCGCACAAGATCATCTCAATGATACAGAAAAGGCATTTCACAAAATTCAATGCCCATTTCTTGACACAAACACTCAAACTAGAGATGAAACTTCCTCAAAGTGGAGGCCATATATGAAAAACGCACAGCTAACATCACACTCAGTGGTGGAAGGTTGAAAGCTGCTTCTCAAAGATGAGAAACAAGGCAAGGATGCCTGTGTTCAGCACTTTAATTCAATGCAGTATTGAAAGTTGTGGCCAGAGGGATAAGGCAACAAACAGAAGTAAAAGGCATGCAAATTTGAAAAAGATGAAGTATAATTATCTGTTTGCAGATGACATGATCTTATAAGTAGAAAATCAAGATTTACCCCAAAACAGTTAGAATAAACAAATTCAGCAAACTTGCACGATATAAAATCAACATACAAAAATCAGTTGCATTTTTATACACTAACAATGAACAATCCAAAGAGGAAAGTTAAGAGAACAAATCCATTTACAGTACCATCAGAACAGTAAGATACTTAGGAATAAACTTAACCAAGAAGGTAAAAGGATTGTTACATTGAAAACTATAAAAAACAAACAAACAAACAAACAAACAAACAAAAAACTACGAATGTTGCTAAAAGAAATTAAAGGCAACACAAATAAATGGCATTGTGTGTTCGTGGAAGACAGATTCAATGCAATCCCTATCAAAATCTCAGCAGCAACTTTTACATAAATTTTTTTAAAAATCTGAAAATTCATATAAAATTTCTAGGACCCTGAACAGCCAAAACAGTCTTGAAAAAGAACAAAGTTGGAAGCCTCATGTCTCGATTTCAAAACTTGCTATGGTAATAAAAACAGTAGCGAGTGGCATAAGAACAGACATACTGACCAGTGGAATAAAACGGAGCCCAGAGACAAACCCTCACATATATGGCCAATGGATTTTTGACCAAAGTGCCAAGATCATTCAAGGGCAGAAAGAACAGTCTTTTCAAGAAATGGTGCTGGGAAAACTGGATCTCCACATGCAAGACAATGCAGTTGGACCCTTACCTAACAACATATTTAAAAATTAACTCAAAATAGATCAAAGACCTAAACATAAGAACTAAAAGACCCTGAAACTTTTACTAGAAAACAGAGAAAAAATTTCCTGACATTGGATATAGTAGTAGTGATTTCTTAGGACACCACGGCATAGGCAACAAAAGAAAAAAATCGCTAAGTTGAACTACATCAAAATTAAAAACTTCTGTGCATCAAAGGATACTATCCATAAGAGTGAAAAGAAATGGGAGAAAATATTCAGAACTTATTATAAAGAACCCCTACAAATAACCCAATTTTTAAAATAACCCAATTAAAAAAATAGACAAAGAACTTGAATAGACATTTCTCCAAAGAAGTTATACAAATGGCTAATAAGCACATGAAATGATGCTTAACAGCCACTCATCATTGAGGAAATGCAAATCAAAACCACAGTGACATCAACTCCCACCAGTTAGGGTGGCCACTACCAAAAACACTCAGGAAAAATAAGTGTTAGCAGGGATACAACAGAAACTGGAGTGTTGGTGTATCACTGTTGGGGAAAGTCAAGGGGTACAGAGAGCAGCAGGGAAAGTTCCTTAAAAAGTTAAAACAGAGGCGCCTGGGTGGCTAGGTTGGTTAATTATCTGCCTTCAGCTCAGGCCATTGTCCTGGGGTCCTGAGATAGAGCCCCGCATCGCATCGGGCTCCCTGCTCAGCTGGGAGCCTGCTTCTCCTTCTAACAACCTCTGCTGCTCCCCCTGCTCATGCTCTCTCAAATAAAATCTTAAAATAAAAAATTAAAAAAACAATTACCACATGATCCGGCGATTTCCTGTATATACCTAAAAGAACTGAAGTCAGGGACTCAAACAGGTATTTGTGCATCCACGTTCGTAGTGGCATTACTCACAAGAGCTCAAAAGTGGAAACCACCCAAATGTCCATCAAGAGATGGATAAAAATGTGGAATATTACCAAGTCGTAACAAAAGAGATGCTGACACTTGCCCCAACAAGAACAAAGCTTGAAGACATTATGTAAGCGCGGTAAGCCAGATGCAAGAGTACAAATACTGTAGGAGTCCACTTACATGAACTACCTAGGGCCATCAAATTCATAGACAGAAAGCAGGAAAGAAGTTACTAGGGCTGAGGGGGAGGGGAAGTTATTATTTAATGGGTATGGATTTACTGTTTGGGGAGATGAAAAATCCTAGAAATGGATGGTGTTCAGAGTTGTGCAACACTGTCAGTGTGCTTAATGTCACTTAGTGGCCCACTTAAAAATGGTTAAAATGGCAAACTGTATGCTGTGTTTTCCACAACAGAAGAAAACACCTTGGTAACAACAGCCACAGTGAAGGGCTTGGCAATGAAGTTCTACCTACTTGAAACCTGCATCTGCTACGTTCCAGCTGAGTGACTCTGGGAAAATGACTCAATCTCTGGAGTTTTAGTTTCTTCTTTTGTAAAATGAGGTATCATGAATGCACTCAGAGGTCATCGTCAAGATGAGCATTAAGAAGGAAAAGGTAAAATGCCAAGTATAGGGCCTTATCATGCCATCAGCTAACAAATGATGGCTGATTTTAGCAGCTCTAGAAAGAAAGGTAGTATATTATCATAGAAAACATAAATGAACAAAGTTAAAAAAAAAAAGCTTCAAAAGAACACAAACAGGTCTTGGGGAATAAGGCAACTTGAAGAAAGGGAGGGGCAGTCTTGGCTTTGCAACAGTTTGTGAAAAACACTCTTGAATACTGAGAATTTCACTTATTAAAATTTCAATATGAAGTGTGTGATACAGATGTTTGAGAGACTGCGGTCTCAGGTCCCCACTGGTGGTCTAGTTCACCTGTTACTGTGCTTTTTGTAAGACCACTCCAGAGAGAGGAGTAAACAAGTGTTTCCAGGACAGTCTCCCGAGAGTGAGGAAGGCAGATGACGTAATAAAAGCAATGTTAGTAACTGAGTCACTCACTCAACAGTGGAGCAGAGTATACAGGGTGAATACTCAAAAGTTACAGATTTTACAAGAGCAATCACTACACTGGAAGGGATGAGGAGCACTAAAAAGACTGCCTTTTACTGTATTTGCCCCTTTAAGACTCTGTGATCCTAAATTTACATTTTTAAACTTGGGATTTTTGGAAAGACAACACTATAAAACACATAAAAACAAATGCCAGGTACACGATGATTCCATGTGCTGTTTTACACACACGGAATGCTGTTCTGGGAAAATCTCTTTGGGTAACATAAATAGTTCACAGCAAGAGCAGTAGGGCAGGTCCCCAAGTGTATGTATCCAGTTGAACTTTAACAACCCCGGGGTGAGGGGCACCGTGTCTTTGCAGTGGAAGAAACCTCATCTTACTTCTGACTCCCCCAAAAAGGAAATATGAATAGCCCCCTATTGTCCAGAAGCCCTACTGATAACGTAAACAGATCATTAACACACATTTTGTGTATATTTTATAGCTGATGTTCTTACAATAAAGCTACAGAAAAATGTTAAGAAAATCCTAGAAGAAAATATGCTCACAGTACTATACTGTATTTATCAGAAAAAAAAAAATCTGCTTACAAGTGGACCCACACAGCTCAAACCCGTGTTGTTCATGGGTCAACTCTTCTTCTAATTCACAAAGACATTTGAGGCAAAAGGAAAAAAACACACTTAAAAACCCACAAGCACAAATAAACCAACTTTAATAGATATTATTTCATATTTATATAGCGCCTTCAAGAACCTTAGATGCTTTACAGACATTATATCTAATTAATCCCCACAACAACCCTGTGAGGTAGGTATTACTCCCATTTTACAAGATAGGGAGACTGAAGCACAGAGAGGTTAAGTGACTTGCCCAAGGTCACACAGTTAAATTCACTGAAGAGCCAGGACCGGAACGCCTTAGCCTCCCAGCTCCCAGTTAAATACCTCATGAGAGAAATCTTTAATGAAAAGTATCCTTAAAGAAAGTATCAAGAGTAGTATGTTATGAAAGTGAGGCCTTTCTACTGCCATCACAGAAAAAGAAAAAACCCGATACTGATGGTTAAGAGGCAACAAGACCCATATATTACACATTTCCTTTCTCCCCTTCTCCTGAAGTCTCATGGCCCCTGTCTTAAGCAATCTTCTAAAGGTAAAGTTTCCAAGACAGAAACCATACGACTTAGCAGTGAGACTTAATTTAGAATATTTACTTTCAGTTACGATAATTTATAGAAATTTTTATTCCAATATACAAAATATGGGACAGCCATCCCAACAAACATGTACATAGTTAGAGAGCAATCAGCCACCATTTACAACTTAACCCCGCCCTTCATTTCCGTCACAGTCAACCAACACACAACCTCACAATGCTTTCTAGATGGGTCACTTTTCTTACTAAATACCTGCACTTTTTTCCCCCAACCCTAACCCTATGTTTTTAAAGTATACTGAGTTTCTGATAAGCTTCAAAACATTTTATGTAGATGCAGCTGAACGAACAGTAAAAAGGAAATTGAGAACTATCACCCCACAGTCCCTCCCCTGACAAATCATACTATCAAACACCGTGTGGATGTGAACAGTGTGTGACTACCAAGGAACTCAATAAAAATGCTAGAGCTTGCTTTAATATGAAATGTAACCTTGCCTTTTACTGTGTTTTTTAAAATGCAAAATGTAGAAACATGGCGCCGTATTCCAATGCTGGACCTCTATGCAAATGACTTCATCTATCTTTCTTATCCATGCTGTGGCCTGGCTCAAGCACAAATGGACTCAGCCTCACTTTACGTCTTTCTCTGTGCCAAAGGCTGTGGAAACACAGCCTTGAGTGCCAAGACAATTTGGTTTAAGCCCTCAAAATAAAAAATGTATCCACTTCCACGTCTGTGACCTTCCCCACATTCTCCGTCGTGATTCTCTGTGCAATGTTGCCATCAGGCAGGCTCCATAATTTGTATAAACCCCCTCCAGCCAGCATAAGGCTTTAGCAACTCTAATCTTAAAAAGTAACTTGTCAAAATACATCATAATTTTCTCCCAGCACATCTTGTTTCAACAGCCCAATTAGCCAAGTGACCCTGTTAAAAGATCAGTTCATGGAACGAATAGGTGAAGTCATTTCCTGAGCTAAAAGATACAGATAATAAATGTTAATAAATAGCAGCAGACAAAAAAGTTTTTCGTTTTTTTTTTTTTCATATTCAACAGTGTTAGTAAAATAAGTTTAGAAAATTACAGCAATTAAAAAAAAGTTACTGCCTAAAAGGACTTAAAGGACATCCAAGGCCTGATCACTCTTCTGAATATGTATATTCAACTATTTCCTGCACGGTACAATGGGCCACCGTCTGACAACTTACTGATGATGCGTGGGAAAGTGTCAACCGCAATGGTTCACGTACATTTTACATCACATATATTACTTCTTAAAACTCCCAACAGAAGGAAGTCTTAACAAATGCCAGGTTTAATTTCTGAACACTCTTCCAGTAAGATCTGTAAAGATGAAGGGGTGGGGGGAGAGAAAAGGACTTGCTCTGTGTGCTCCTGGTCTGCGTCACCAACACTTGATCCTGGGCGGGTTCGTGGCAGCCACACAGGCTGCTCGGGTTCTGACAGATCACTTCTTTCCAGGGTAGAGAATGACATTTGAAAAGAACGTAACTGCTATGACACGAGGTTTCCAAACATGGCCTCAACCTGAAACGTTAGAGTACTTAAGAATTCTAAAGACTGGTGCACCACTGAGCCAGAACTTCTTTTATTGTTCCAACTGTGACAGGGAATTTTTGATAGCTTTTTATTATACTGAAATTAAAGCTGAATATTGATTTATAAACTATAACAAAAAGGACAAATGTTTAGCCAGAGATATCAGTTCCTCCTGAAAAAGAATATTTACCTCCTCTTGTTGCAATTTTTCTTAAGGTATCCTACGATTTAAAATAGAGTTTAAAATTCACCTTAAAAATAGAAACAAACAGAAGGACTAGTTAAACTGACAAAAACTAATAAAAATATGCTCAAATTTACTGACAGAATCGTGGGCACTTCACACAATACTTAGACTCTACCAGTTTTAAGTAAAATAAATAAGAAAAAAATTATAATTACAAAGCCAGTCTTTCCCCTTGGGGAAACAAAAAGCCACTTCTGACCAATTGTTCCCTACATATACATATACTGTATATTATTATAAGCTTCTTCAGAGAAGCAAAACATATTTGTCTTCCTGACACTGGATTCTAGTTATCTATTAATTTTTACATCAGGAAGGCAACTCCAAGTGTTGGGCCCAAATGTAGTTCTGGTTTACGCTTGAAAAGACCACCAAATACTCCTTCTGTGTATCTGCAACACGGGCAAAGTTACACAGCGTGTGCAATCCTCTCCTTAAGTGATTAATACAACCTAGCACGGATTCCTAGTCTTTCTACTGCACCCCCAAGGAGTTCAAATCGTTATTGGTGCAATTAACAAAGAGAAATGCATGTCAATTACTGGAAGGCTGTTTTACAAGAGGAGCTGCTATCTCTGATCTCACTTCCTTGTTGTGTGGAACTGCAGACAGCATGATACCTGAGCAAATAAATCAACTACCATGATAGGAAGAGCGTGTTAATCCACAGTCTTTGCTTTATTGTGTGCAAAGTGTGCTACTGCCCCCTGAGCTTCCTGCATTTCTCTTTTCTTGAAAAATCAGTGCTTGATCCTTTCCAAAATAACCAGAGAAGAAATGAGGCAGAAAGTATCTCTTCATCACGGTCCCTCTCAGTCCCGAGACTGATAGAAAAGGATGTAACCAGACTCAGAGTTCTTTGAGATATCTGATGTCAACCCGTAGAATTCTTCAATAGCTTGTGCATCTATTTTCTGTGAGGTAAAATGGAAACGTTAGTACAGAAATGAGCTCCTGGAACTGCTTTAGTTCAGTAAAATCTTCCACATTTCTTAGAATTGTGCTTTTTCCTTATCTTTTTTCTTGGTAATTACACACACACATATTTAATTTGCCAACATACAGTGTAACACCCAGTGCTCATCTCATGTGCCCTCCTTAGTGCCCGTCACCCAATTACCCAATCCCCTTATCCATCTCCCCTTCTGCGACCCTTCATTTGTTTATAAAACAGCTCTGCACAATAAGAAAGGCTTAAATTAAAAAGACTGATCATGTCCATACACATTCTCACCAATGTTGAAGCAAACAGGGCTCTCATATACTGCTGGCAGAAACGGAGAATGGGACAGAGACGCTGGGGAAATGTTTAGCATTATCTTTTAAAGCTGAACATACAGCTACCCTTTCATCTAACAATTCTATTCCTCAGTAATAGAATTACCTGAACTATATGAAACCATCAATTCCCAACCATTTGTGACCTACAAAAATGGCTAAATGGCAATTTCGTATGGTCCTACCTAACGTACACCCAATAAAAATGAGTGTGTGTGTGTCCAACAAAAGACTTAGATCTGAGTGATCGAGGCAGTTTTATCGGTAATAGCAAGGGACAAAAAGGCACATTTCTACCTTGTTATATCCTTACAAGGCAACCAAAATGGACAGCTAGATACAAAAGAAGTCATACTGGAGAAGTCCATTTATATTCAGAGGTAAAATTAATCATAATGATCAAAAACAAAATACTGGGTTCAGGGAATGGTGGACAGAGGGGAGGAAAGCCATGAGAATTGACCAGGAAGAGGATGGGGGTGGTGGGGCTCAATAAAGAGTGTTGAAAATGTACTCAGTCTTCATCTGGAGAGAGATTACTCTGTGTGTGTGTGTGTGTGTGTGTGTGTGTGTGTGTGTGTGTTCGTGCATTCACATACAAAAAATTCAAGTGTTGCTTAAGATTTGTGTACTTTCTGTATATTATGGCTCAATAATTTTTTTTAAACAATGAAAGATTGTTTTAAACTAGCTCTCTTGTTGAGGGCTTTTGTTTTATTCTAAGCATTTTTAAGGTCACCTGACCATTCAAGCATGAGGATTGGTTGTTGGGGACAGTAGGAATCTGACTGCAATCTGAAGACCTCGACATTTGTCCCATACTCGTAACCTGTCATATGAATGAGAAGCTGGGAGAAAGAAGAGTAAAATACACACATAACTTTGAAGAAAGATAAGAAATTCAGGAACTACTTACTTCTACAATGTCGTCATCAAACAACAACCAAAACTCATGACTCTTAACTATTGCAATATAATGACCTCGATTGGGACCACTAAAACAAAGAGAAAGAGAAGTTAATTTTATACAATGTTTATTAATACCATTCTTCTATGCCCTCAACTTCATGTTCTATAAAGTAGGATAATAACTGAAACTGACAAAAAATACTCCTTTATCTATTCTTCCCCAAAATATCAAGCTACATTGCTGTGAACTGGCATTCAATTTTAAAATCAAGTAATTATTACTCTACTTTGAGATATAACTAGCATTCTATTTATATAAAGCTATGCTATTCAAATTATTTGTTGTATCTGTAATAATTATTTTTAAAATAGTTTTCAAATTTGTTTCTATGAAAAATTTAAATATATCTATTTTTTAGCATTTTGAGGGAATGACAGGGGGCCACAGCCCCCCAAGCTAAACTATAGAATAACGCATGTAGAATTTTTTTTTCTGTCTTATTCCCTTGGCCATAGTTTTTCTCTTGAGGAAAGAACATGCGATGCCTAAAAAAGCAGATATCAAATCTATAGTTCTAAAATCAAGCTTGACCTTCATAAACTTCTTTAAAAATAAATGACATTGTATAAGGATTATCAGTGCTATTTTTAAGTACCTCGATCTTAGCAACATTATTTGAATTGTCTCTGCATCTCATTTTAAACAATTCTGCGATAAAGAAATCTAGAAATGCATAAAAATGCAAGTAGGATTATTTCTAAAAAATGCTTTATAAAGGACATGGCAAAGATTTTAATCTCTCCCAGTTTATGTATGACTTATTATAAAAGCTTCTATATAATTCTTTATTAAGTTATATTTCTGTTGTAATTATTATAGAATTTGAGGTAATTTTTGATACAAATTGTGGTTTATGGTGAATATTATCTTAAAAGTAGCAACATCAGATAATAGAATAAGCAGCATCCTGTGTCTGTCTAGGCTCCTCTGATCCTGCTAGGTGAGACGAGTACCTTAGGTGACAAAATGACAAAAACAAGAGTACAGAGGAAAATGCCTCAAAACTTTCTTTTAATGCTTTAAGGCTTTTAATGCTAAAACAAATCTTAAAAAAATAAGCTATAAATATGTATTTATATTTTCCCTGTTTCTATAGGGTTCCTCTAAGAATTTTTTTTTTTTTTTTTTTTAATTTGTAAGTTGGTGAACATGAAGAAAAATCCCAGAAAGGCTGAGGAACAGCACCTGAGGGAGAGGGAGACAAGTGGGCTGAGGGCTGGTAGGTATGAGACTGCAAAGGGTAGGAAGCATTCTCCTTTGGCAAAGAGGTAGTTTGAACAACAAACAAAAGTTAATTACAGAAACTATAATAAGATGAGGGAGGGCTGAAGCTAATAAATTTATACCTAAGAAAGCTGTGAATTAGGGATTTGCATCCTGAACAGAAAAAACACTCGGTTCAGTACATATGAATGCCTCCTGTATTGGTTGCTGTGGGGATTAGAAAGATACCAACAATGCCCGGCCCTGAAAACACTGTGACTACAGCAGAGAACCCTCCAAAAACACAATACAGGGCCAAATAGGATATAAGAGTAGAGCTGCAAGGGTCGTGCAACCGACATATCTCATCCAGCAAGAGAGGAGGTGGGAAGGAGAGGGCTGAGGAGTCAAGGGGACCTGAGATGGGCTGCAAGGATCATACTTAATGATTCTGCAAGCACCTGCTAGAAATCTACTATGCCCTAGACGTTAAGGAGAGAGAACATGTAAGCTGGACTGGCACAGACTTAATAATGATGAGCATCCTCCAGAGTTGAAGGATGTGGCCAAAGCACACCCTTTATCCTTGCAAATGAAATATAACTATGAATAAATCTTATAAATAAAAAATAAGAAAGATCTGAAAATGTTATTTATCTTTTGTTAATGGACAAATTATTTCCTGTCTTAAGAAGTGTCTGTTCTCATAACGGAAAAAGACCTACAGAATGATAAATACAATAGAGTCCCAAAGCAGTAAGTAATGGCTAGCAGTGCGCAGCCAGCAGTTCTGTGAACACAGAGGCTTGGCACAAAATGGAGCCGGGCTGGACAGGACAGAAGACCACCCAGGATATCCTCCATAGAGGTTTAAAGGGCTGGGGAAGGGGAAAAGGCAGGGGGAATAACAGTGAGAGAAGAAGGAGTGCGGCAGGGGGCTCTGGTTGTGATCAGGAATCTCAGAGTTCGTGGCCTCGTGAGTAGAGCAATTCCAAAACTCTATCATAATCTAAGCAGACCGAAACTACTCACTGTTCCCGAATTTGAACAGGCTAAAGAACAGTAAGGGAGGACCTGAAAGGGCAACATGATGATGTTGTTATTGTTATGCAAACGTAGCAGCAACTAAGTGATGTGCATTCCCCCTTTAAACCTACACCACAGCAAGGTCGTTAATTAATATTGTTTCCTTTTTAAACAAGTGAAAGCCGGCACTCAGGGAATTCTGTATGAAGTCATACCAGCCATAAATGGCAGGATCAGAACTGAAAGCCAGGTTTCTTGGACTCTAAAACCTCTGGGTTCAATCACTGCACCAAGGCTGTTTCCTCCATTCAGATGTCTCTACCCTTCCTTTAGAAAGAGAATGTTCCAAACATGGAAAAGGAAGATTACTGCTGAGGATGGGAGACTGGGAGGTAGGCCTGACAGGGACAGTGGAATTACAGCAAGGTGACCACCCTCCTGTGTCCTTACAGGTTCTGAACAGAAAGCTGGGAGGGACAGCTCAAGGTGAGAACGTCAGGGACTTTTTTTTTTTTCATTGGCTGTAACATGCTGTTGGTACAAGCTTCCCCAAGCCATGGGGAAAAGAATGAGTGTCTCTTTTAAAATTATTACAGGAAGGCAGCCTGGGTGGCTCAGCAGTTTAGCGCCACCTTCAGCCCAGGGTGTGATCCTGGAGACCCGGGATCGAGTCCCATGTTGGGCTGCCTGCATGGAGCCTGCTTCTCCCTCTGCCTGTCTCTGCCTCTCTCTCTCTCTGTCTCTCATGAATAAAATCTTTAAAAAAAAAAAGTATTACAGGAAATTCTAAACAATCAATGAAGACTGCATGTTCCAAATATAAATTTTGATTGTGTGATGCTCCTGTAGTTTTGAGAATTTTTTGAGCTATTTTATAAATCCACATACACAGAATGACATATCATACTAAACTATCAGGAAATAAATATACTGACTGACAAAATTAAAAAAAAAAACGTGTCTTTAAAGATGATTTCCAAAGCCATCTTAAATGTTTTCATAACCATGAACAATTAATCTCAGAAATAATTTATTTCGCAAAATCTATTTAGGCAGCATCATTTTT
This sequence comes from Canis lupus baileyi, assembly GCF_048164855.1. Classification (NCBI taxonomy): domain Eukaryota; kingdom Metazoa; phylum Chordata; class Mammalia; order Carnivora; family Canidae; genus Canis; species Canis lupus. The sequence continues at coordinate 14,143,576 of NC_132861.1, read as the reverse complement.
ACCAACAAGAGGGAAAGAAAGAAGAAAAAAAGAAAAGAAAAAGAATAACAAAGAGGTCTTCAAGTTCCTTTATAGTACTATTTATAGAACAATAAAAATAAAATTTGGGCAATAATGTTTCAATATATAAAAGCTTAAGGAGGAAATAAGTACACTGTATCTGAAACACCCCATTTTGCAATCAAGTTACCCTGATACTGAAGCCCTGAAGGATAAGGAGACCCCGAAGGTCCGCCCTGGAAGCACCCGGGACGATCCCGAACACCTGCCCCAACGGCCAGAGAGCCTCGCAGGCTCATCCCATGGATGCAGTTACCTTCCACAGTGAACCACCACAGCAACAAGGTCGTACATTCTGTCAGGATTGGTTGCATCGCCAGAGGTGTTAAACAGACGAAGTTCTAAAGGAAAAACTACCCGGTAAGACAGTTTTGTGTATCGATGAAGTTGATCCATGTATTTAAACCTCTTCAGGTGCAGAGCTAGAATCATGGGCAGTTTTTTAACTTTCATCCTATTCAAATAAACATGGAAACAAAATTTCATGAAAGGCATTCATACCACGTCCTTAAAAGAACTATCAAACTTTATGACTCTAGTAACAAACAGTTTTAACGGTTGCTTTTAATAGCCCAGCACTGCCCACTTTTGCATAGTTCTACCAATTATTTTTCTATTGGCGAAGCAACATTCTAAACATCTTAAGACTACCCACTCTGCCCATCACCACCAAACGACATAATCTGACTTTGCACTCCATATGGCTTCAAAATAGACAGACTGGCATCAGTTTTTTGTTAAGAAATCCTTATTCTGGAATACAGATCCCTAAGGATAAGACTAACTGCATACGATACCAATGATGAGTGGAGGAAAACCAATTCCTTGCAGCTGCTTAACTTCTTTGGATGTGAGACTGAAAGCCATTTGTTCTATCAGTCTATATAATTCATAATGGCTGGAGAATGGGGCACAATGAGAAAAGCATTAAAGACCATTCCACAAACGGTGTTTGGCAGAGATAAGAAATAACTCCATATTCAGAATAATGACTACATGTATTCTAGAAAGAGAGTTAAATAATTTGCAAATTTAGGAGATAAGTCTTTAACTATAAAACAACTGGTTATCCTCCACATTCTAAATAATCTTTATTGTACCCTTAAATGCCATTTCTCCCTGACATGACTTCTCTGCTCCTACTTTCCTAAAGAGTTTATTCTTCTGAAGGTTCAGCTCAAATGTTGTAATCCCTGGCATAAATAACTTCCCCATCAGCACTTCACAGAATCGCTGTATGTGTGTGTGTGTGTGTATACACAGTTTATGACACCATAAAATATTTAGATTATGAGTCTTTCTCTTCTAGGATCTGAGATCTTGGCAGGTAGAAACCTTTTTTTTTTTTTTTTTTTTTTTGTCACTTTATTTCTCTATCAAGCAACATGCCTGGCACATGACAGATACTTGACAAATGTTGTGGAACCGAATTCTCTATGTGTTCAATGAAGCAAAACACTTTTCATAATTAAAAGATGAAATTTATTAAGCCATTGCCTCTAATGAAGTGAAAACAAGAACCATTCTATAGCACTACACTAAATCTGCATCCCATAAATCTTAAATGTGGTGGGCAGCTTATTTTTCCAGAAACATTTACTATTCTACCCTGGCCTTTGAAAAACATTAGCAAGAATAAGCATAAGCAGATAATCATTCCTATTAAGAAATCTAGCAGTAAGGATTCTTTATGGCCTTTGCCTCAGTAATTCCACTTCCAGAACTGAAATATATCATCTCAAATGCAAGATTTCTGGAAAAAAAAAATCACATCTAGAGTTATTTTATATTGTGAAAAACTGGGAAAATCCTAGATATAGGCATATCAAAGATATTGTGGGTTCAGTTCCAGACCACTACAGTAAATATCACAATAAGGCCAGTGAAATGAAATTTTTGGTTTTCCAGGACATACAAAAGTTAGATTACGCTATACTGTAACTAATAAATGTGCAAAAGCATTATGTCTAGAAAAACAATGCAGATACCTTAATTTAAAACTATCTCATTGCTAAAGAAAAAGTAAACCACCATCTAATCCTTTAACAAGTCATAATCTTTTTGCTGAAGAAGAGGATCTTGGTTCACTGTTGATGACTGTTGACTCATCAGGGTGGTAGCTGCTAAAGGCTGGGGTGGCTGCAGCAATTTCTTAAAAGACAACAATCAAGCTTGCCATCTTGACCCTCTCTTCCTTTCATGAACAATTTCTTTGTAGCATGGGATGCTGTTCAAGAGCATTTCACCCACAGAACTTCTTTCAACCTGAGAGTCCATCTTTCAAACCCTGCCGCTGTTTTATCAGCTAGGTTGATGTAATATCCTAAATCCTTTGTTGTCACTGCAACAATCTTCACAGCATCCTCACCAAGAGTAGATTCCATTTCAAGAAACCACTCTTTGTTCATCCATAAGCAGCAGCTCCTCATCCGTTTGAGTTTGATCATGAGATGGCAGCAATGTGGTCCCATCTTCAGGCCCCACTTCTAATTCCAGTTTTCTTGCTGTATCTAGCACATGTAGTTACTGCCTCCACTGACGTCCTGAACACCTCCCCTCCAAGTCCTCTGTAAGGGTGGGAACCAACTTCTTCCAAACTCCAAACAATGTTATTTTGACCTCTTCCCATTTTTCTTAATGGCATTCCATTTCTAGAAAGTTTTCCATTGACTGCCCAGATCCATCAGAGGAATCACTTTCTATGGCAGCTAGACTTACGAAATATATTTCTTGAAAGACTGGAAAATCAAAATAACTCCTTGATTCCTAGGCTGTGGAATAGATACTGTGTCACAGGCAGGAAAACATTCATCTTGTTGTTCATCTTCATCAGAGCTCTTGGGTGACCAGGTGTATTATCAATGAAGAAACAATATTTGAATCTTTTTTTTTTTTTTTTCCTGAGCAGCAGGTCTTTACAGTGGGCTTCAAATACTCAGTAAACCATGTTGTAAACAGATGTGCTGTCATCCAGGCTTTGTGGTCCCACTCATGGAGGACAGAATAGATTTTGCATCATTCTGAAAGGCCCTAGGATTTTTGGAATGGTCAATGTACACTGGCTTCAACTGAAGTCATCAGCTGCATTAGCTCCTAACCAGAGAGTCAGCCTGTCCTTTGAAGACTTTTCTAGCTATGAAAGTCTTGATGGCATCATCTTCCAACAGAGTTGTTTTGTCTACATTGAAAATCTATTTTTTAGATTAGCCACCTTCATGAATTACCTTAGCTAGACCTTCTGGGTACCTCACTGCAGCTTCTACACCAGCATTTGTTGCTTCACCCTGTACTTTGTTCTGGAGCTGGTTTCTTTCCTTAAACCTCAGGAACCAACCTCTGTTAGCTTCAAACTTTTCTTCTACAGCATCCTCACTTCTCTCAGCCCTCATAGAATGACAGAGTTAAGGCCTTACTCTAGATTGGGCATTGGTTTAAAGGAACACTATGGCTGGTTTCCTCTTCTGTTCAGACCACTCGAACTTTCTCTGTATCAGCAAATAAAACTATTTTGCCTTCTTATCTATCATTCATGTGTTCACTGGAATAGCACTTATAATGCCCTTCAAGAACTTTTGCCTTTGCACTCACAACTTGGCTGACGTTTGGCACAAAAGACCCAGCTTTTACTCTGTCTCAGCTTTCAACAGGTCTTTCTAAGCTTAATCATTTCTAGCTTTTGATTCAAATGTAAGAGACGTGACTTTTCCTTTCACTTCAGCACTTGGAGGCCACTGTAGGGTTACCAACTGGCCTAATTTCCATATTGTTGTGTCTTGGAGAACAGAGGCCAGAGGAAAGGAAAAGATGTGGAAGGATGGCCGGTGGACGGAGCAGTCAAATCACACATTTATCAAAGAAGCTCATCATCATATTACGGGCACTGTTTGTGGTACCCCCAAACAGCAAGAGATATGTAGCTGGATTCAGTTTGCTAATGTGTTGATTTTCACATCTTTGAAATATAACAAGAGGGGTATTACTGGTCTGTAATTTTCTTGTAATACCTTTGTCAGGTTTTGGTATCAGGTTTATGCTGGTCTTAAAAATGTGTTGGTGATCATTCCCTCTTGTATGAAGGAGTTTGTATAAGATTTATTGTGCTTTGCTTTATTGCACTTCACAGATTACTGCCTGTTTTTTTACAAGTTGAAGGTTTATGGCATCCCTGAGTCAAGCAAGTCTATTGATGCCCGTTTTCCAACATACAAACCTCACCTGGTGATGATATAACAGTTCTACTAAATAGAATGATGATTTTTTTCCTCATGTTTTTTCTAAAGACTAATAACTGTAAAAATGGGAAGATTCCTTTATATTTTAGCAAAGTAATAATAAATATGTAACAAGTATCTTAAAATATGGGATCCCTGGGTGGCGCAGCGGTTTGGCGCCTGCCTTTGGCCCAGGGCGCGATCCTGGAGACCCAGGATCGAATCCCACGTCGGGCTCCCGGTACATGGAGCCTGCTTCTCCCTCTGCCTGTGTCTCTGCCTCTCTCTCTCTCTCTCTCTGTGACTATCATAAATAAATAAAAATTAAAAAAAAAAAAAAAAGAGGACAAGCCTTATAAAAAAAAAAAAAAAAAGTATCTTAAAATATTAGCATAGTATATTTCTCCACCTGAAGATTTTGGATTGCTAGCCTCCAGAATTAGCAAAGTAATAATAAATATGTAAGAAGCATCTTAAAATATTAGCATAGCATATTTCTCCTGAAGATTTTGGACTGCTAGCCTCCAGAATCCTAATACATTTCTGCTGTTTATAATCCACCCAGTCTACAGTGTTGTGTTCCAGCAGTCTCAAAGGACTGAGGCAGGGTATGTGTGCCAGGGGTGGTTGGGGATGTTGACTACAATGTGGCGACAAAATACTCACTGCTGACATGACACTAACCATGAGTAGGACCTGCACATGGAAGAGTAAGATATGAATCTAGTTATGAAAATGGAGCAAATGGGAAGAACTTGCCCTCAGAAATAAGAATCTCAATTACTACATCAGGGCAGCAGAGACAGTGGCCACGATAACTTGATGCTGAGTGGCCTAGGCACTGCACAAGTCTTCCCCAATGCCTCATACAGACAGCACTGGGCCTGGAAGTGGGTTAGGCTAAAGATGGCATCAAGGGAGCAGGGAGTGAAGAGAGGAAGGATGTGTATCAGAAAATCAGGTTGGCTCAACTCCCTGTCCAGCCACTCATGATCAGATCCCCATCTAAGGCAGAGAGGAGGGACAGAGGAGCACCACTCCAGCACCAATCCCACCCCAATGCCCAGATGACAGGAAAACACCACCTGAAACAAAGCCATCAAATCCTCTCATTTCAGTTCCCCAGGGACATTACTTTGCTTTTACTCATATGCTTTATCCACCCATTGGCTAACAGCTTATGGTTGTTTCACCTACATTTACCAAGCTGGTATTTTTCCTGCACTGTGCTATATATAGTTCAACAGGTGTGCTATATAAAAAGGAGTCTAGTCTATGTGCAGGTAAATTCTGTATAAAGCTAGATAAAAAGATAAATTTATATATCTATTATCTATTTATCTATCTATTATTTATCTATTCTGAGGGTCTCCTCAGAGTCTATAATATGAAGCATGAATAAATAATGAAGAGGAAACTTTATTATATAGCAAATTCAATTGATCATGGAATATTTATTTTATGGTAACATTTCCAGAAATCGTTCTTTGGTATTCCAGGACTGAAACCTTTGGTTTTGAAGACATTGTCTTTACCTTAATATAAACAGGTATATTCTGAATGAAGACCAAACCATATGCATTTTTCTGTGGTTAAAACACACAAAACATAAACTTTACCATCTTAACCCTTTCTAGATGTATACTATAGTAGTGTTCCCGATAAAGCACACTGTTGCACAACAGATCTCTAGAAATTTTTCATCTTGCAAAATGAAACTCTACACCCACTGAACAACTCCTCTTTTCCCCTTCCCCTTAGATCCTGGCAACCATCATTTCACTTGGTTACTAAAAATGTCACTAAAGATTCCCCATGTAACTGGAATCACACAGAATTTGCCTTTTTGTGATTAGCTTATTTCACTTATCATAATATGCTCAAGACTCATCCATGTTGCAGTATGACAGCTTTTCCTTCTCCTTTAAGGCTGAATAATACCCCACTAGATGTTCATCCTACATTTTATCCTTTCATCTGTTGATGGACATTTAAGTTGTTTCCACCTCTTGGTTATTGTAAACAATGTAGCAATAAACAGGACTGCATATAATCTCTTTAATCTAATTCTTTTGGATATATATGTAGAAGTAGGAATGCTGGGTCATGTGGTAAATTGTTTTTAATATTTTGAGGAACCTCCATATTGTTTTCCAAAGCAGCTACACCACTTTACATTCCCACCAACAGGGTACAAGGTTCCAATTTCTCCACATCTTTACCAACACATTATTTTCTCTTTTTCTGACGTGGTCATCCTAATAGTGTCACGTGATACCTCACTGTAATTCTAACTGGCAGTTCCCTGATGATTAGTGGCATTATCTTTTCATATGCTTGTTGGCCATTTGTTTATCTTCTTTGGAGAAATGTTTATTCGAGTTTTTTGCCCATTTTTAAATTGGGTGGTTGGTTTATGGTGTTGAGTTGTAAGAGTTCTTTATATATTTTGGATATTAATTTCTTATCACATATTGGTTCTCAAATATTTTCTCCCATTCATGCCTTTTCACTGTTAATTTTTTTTGTCATGCATAAATTTTTAAGTTTGATATCGTCCCATCTGTCTATTTTTGCCTTTGTTACTTGTGCTTTTGGTGTCATATTTTAAAAATGACTGTCGAATTCAATGGCAGGAAGATTTTCCCCCATGTTTTTTTTCTAGGAGTTTTATAGTTCAGGTCTTATGTTTAGATCTTTAATCCATTTTGAATTAAGTTTTGTGTATGGTGTAAGGGTCCAATTTCATTCTTTTGCATATGAATATCAGTGTTTCCAAAACATTTGTTGAAGAAACTATACTTTTCCCTGTCATGTAGCCTTGGCATACTTGTAGATCATCTGACCATGTAAGTGAGGATTTATTTCTGGGCTCTCTATTCTGTTCCATTGGTCTACATGTTTGTCTTTATCCATAGTACCACACTGTTTTAACTACTGTAGCTCTGTAACATGTTTTCAAGTTAGAAAGTAGGCAGCCTCCAGCTTTGTTTTTCTTTCGGTATTGTTTTGGCTTTAAAAATCCTTTCTAAGATTTCCCATGTGAATTTGGATTTTTTTTTCCCTATTTCATCAAAAAATGCCATTGAGATTTTGGTAGAGATTAAACTGAATCTATGGTCTGCTTTGGGAAGTATGACCATTTTAACAATATTAAGTCTTCCAATCCATAAACATAGGATCCCTTTTCCATTATTTGTATGTATCTTTTTTAATTTCTTTCAGCAATATTTTATAGTTTTCTGTGTACAAGTCTTTAGCCTTCTGGATTAAATCAACTTCTAAGTATTTTATTCTTTTTTGGTGCTATTGTAAGTGGGATTATTTTGTTTAACTTTCTTTTTTAGATTGTTCACTGTTAGTGTACAGAAATGCAACAGACTTTCACATGTCCACTGTATCTGCACCTCTGCTGAACTTATTCTAATTTTTTGTTGCTGTTGTTTAATCTTTAGGGTTTTCTGTATATAAGACTATCATCTGTGAACAGAGATAATCTGACTTCTTCCTTTCTCATCTGGATGCCTTTTATTTCTTGTTCTTGCCTAACTGCTCTGCTCAGGACTTCCAATACTATGCTGAATAAAAGTGGCAACACTAGGTACATCCTTGTCTTGTTTCTGATCCTGAGGGAAAAAAAGCTCTTCAGTTTTTCACCACTGGGGATAATGTTAGCTATGGGCTTGTCACAGATGGCCCTCTTTATGTTAAGGTATGTTCCTTCTAGTCCTAGTTTGTTGAGTGTTTTTTAATCATGGACAGGTGCTGAATTTTGTCAAATGTTTTTCTCTATCCACTGAGATGATCGTGTGGCTTCTGTCCTTCAGACCAAAACCATCCATCCATCCCTCCATCCTAAATAGAGAGAGACCATGCCAGAACAGGAGAGGGGGATAGGGGCGAAGGGAGAGGGAGAGAAGAATTCTAAGCAGGCTCCACAAGGCAGGGCTGGTCTCATGACCCTAAGATCATGACCTGAGTCCAAATCAAGAGTTGGACACTTAACCGAATGAGCCACTCAGGGGCCCCCAAACTAAAAACTTTTAAAGTCGAACTGATTTTTGTTTCTTTAATAAGAACTACAATCTACATATCCAACACAATCTTATTCTGTTATTCTGAGACTAGAAACTATAGACTTTTACAGCTGGTAGGGATCTTAGATGTCAACTAATCCAAGTGAGACCCAGAAAGATTAAATGGCTTGCCCAATATCTCAACGGAAGTTACCAGAAAGGCTAACACTAGATCCTAGTAGAAAATAGATAATTTTCTGTATTGCTCTCTTTCCAAACAACTTATCCTACATAAATACTCTAAAACCTGTGTGAAAATGTAGAAGGAAATGTAGGAAATGTAGAAGGAAATTACCAACATTAAAAAGGAGAAAACTAGGGATCCCTGGGTGGCTCAGTGGTTTACTGCCTGCCTTCGGCCCAGGGCGTGATTCTGGAGTCCCCGGATTGAGTCCCACATGAGACTCCCTGCATGGAGCCTGCTTCTCCCTCTGCCTATGTCTCTGTCTCTGTCTCTCTCTCTCTCTCTCATGAATAAATAAATAAAATCTTAAAAAAAAAAAAAAAAAAGAAAAGAAAACTAGAAATGATACCTATGCTGTCGGCTGAAACTGGGGATTTAATTTTGACTTCATGGTTTTTCAATATCGATAGATCAGTAGGCAAGATAAACAGGTATGGATGTAAGCATATGTATAGTACATATATATGTACACACACCATCCAGCTCTGTCCACTAAGGGGGCTCAGGAACATAGATATCTCAGTATCAGTGAGTACATCTATACCAAAGTCCTGCTTTCTAAACCTCATTCTCCTCCTAAAAGAAACCAGGCCTCCTTGGATAAATGGCTGGTACCAGAGTGGGGGCAAGGAAGTACCAAATGAACCTGGACTTTTTCATGCCAGAAAGTAAAGAAGCACTCGAGAATGATGGGGCATGTCAAAAAGACACAGGTGCCAGCTTGAAGGGGCTCCCACTGGCCAAAGCTGGGATAATTCGCACATGAAAATAAGAATGGAAATGGATCATAATCCATAATCCACTGAAGAAAAAAATCCTTGACTCCATGCTGAGAGTTACAAAATTTAAAAAAAAAAAAAAAAAAAAAAAAAAATATATATATATATATATATATATATATATATATATATATATATATATATATATATATGAGTCCGATGAGGAATGGGTATATTTACAATCTCAAAACAGCTCCACACAAAATACTTATGAATTCTATAAATGGGCAAACTAGCTTAACAGTGAAGAACTCTGGGAGACATCACCTTAATCAAATGTTCAAAGGATAAATACACCGGTAACAGGATGTGCAGATTTTTAAAGTCAAGAAAAGACTGTTTCAAATGTAAAAACACTAAAGAGACATGAAAACTAAATGTAATGTGTGTTTCTGGCCTGGATACATTTTTTCTATAAAAGACATTACTGGGGCATCTGTGCTAATAAAATAAGCACTACAAGAACAGTAACATATTGATGTTACTTTCCCCATGTGGATGAATATGGCAAGAGGAAATAGCTTGTTGGTAGGAAATAGCCACTCAACTGTCCAGGATCACAGGACATCATATCAGGACCGTACTTTCAAATGCTTTTGGGTAAAAAAGCATTCTTGGTACTATACATACAATTTTTCTTTGATCTTGAGATTGTTTCAAAACAAAAAGTAAAATAACAAGAACAATGATGATGATTCCATTCTGTGATACCAAAGAAGAGAAGATACAAGATCCTTTGTAGGAACAGCAGAAGCTAGGGTAGGGGGTGAGGAAAGTATTTTTCCCCTTATCTCACCTTACCAAGAAAAAAGTTTACATAAGCAGGCAAGCTTCAAAGTTAAGTATTTTAACTATATTGGTTTATGATTCTTAAGCAACTTTTATTAAGTGTAGAAAATCACCTGAGGATGCAGAGTTGAATACTGTTTGTCTAGCAATAGTAACTTAGTGGGTCTTAATTATTTAATGATAAAGTTAAGAATTTTTACTCAATGTAAATTTTCATATATCACTTTTAGCTAGAAAGGCCCATCTACAACACCTACTGTCAGAGAATCACTAAAAAAATTTAAAAACACTAAATTACCGTTTGTGTGCTTCCTGTTTGCTGCGACATTCTTCACAGTAATATTTGTATTCACTGCACAGAGTTTCTGTGTTGCTAAAACCCCTGTGTAAAATTCAAAATAAACTGTATCAGAAAACCATGTATCCATTTAAAAATACTTTAAGCCAAAGATATTTATTAAATTTCAAAATAAGTAACTCTACCATTACCTTAAGCAGTGAGTGATCGATGTGTTTTGTTCCACGTCAACAGAAAGGTCTAAAAAATCTTCATCTTTGCTGCTTATCTGTAAAAATAGGGAATTACCTTTGATTTCTTTAAATATCAGTAAATCACTGCTCTGAAATGACAGAATTAAATGCATTCTATTCTTAGTTGTAAGCACATTAGAATTCTTTTTCCCCAAGTTCCAAAGAAATCTACTTGGTTGGGATTATCCAAAAGGACACTGAATGAATGACTCTCGTCATATGTACAGGTTAAACAGCAAAGTACATCTGTGACTGATTTCCCTTATTGGCAAAGGCTATGATGTGAAATCCCACTACTTTCCAAAACCTTGGTATTATTGTAAAGCATGAAACAAACTGCCCATATATACTAATTCTTTAAAAAAAAAATAGGCTAAGACTGAATGGGGATGCCTGGCAAAGGGCATGACACCTGTGTTATCATTCAAGGAAATAATTTAGCCTATAATGCCAAATTACATTCCTCATTGGTGGCCTTCTTTAATCTTTCTCAAAAAAAATAAAAATCTAACATAAAGTTCTGTTTGAATTATGGGTTAATCATCTGATAAAAAAAAACTTCATGTCATTACTTATTCATTAGAATTGGATTAGGACAGAACTTCAGGCATCAAATTTCCTTCAATGCTTAAGGTGACATGCAACAGATCTCTGACTGTGCCTCTCACCCATAATGGCTATACACCTAGCATAGTAAATGTGTTCCTACTTCAATAGTGCATCAGTTTTATAAGCTCAGTATCATTAATTTGTGACAGATTACATGGCTGAATGTATTATGTACTTCCGTAAATAAGAGTTGCTAGGAGTACCATGTGCACAAGGTCTAGTGATACCACAAGGTAAGTGATCTGGGTCTCAAAAGATTCGGTGAAGTGAGACCAGAAGAAAGCATTATACAACAGAAGAACACAAGAAAAGGGTGCTATTACAGCAACCCAGCCTCCTACCAACTGGGATATTAACAACTACAATACTAAAATCTGCCATATAAACACTGTTTTCTCCAAGAAGCCCACTCTGAACCTTCACAATTCCTTCCTACTCTCACCTGGATAGGTCAGCTCTACTATCCTCTGACTCCCACGGACTCTTGTGCTTACCTGAACCATAACATATTGTACTGGAACTGCCTATCTTGTTGACTAGCCTGCACTACCCTATGAGCATCCTGAGATCAGAATCTATGTCCTGTTCATCTTCTGCCAACCTCTATTCATCTTCTACCTGGCCTAATTAGTATATAAATACCTAAACAAAACTAAATGAAATATAATTAAGTGATACAAAGAAATGAGCTACAAAGCTACAAAAAGACATGGAAGTACTTTAAATACACATGTGAAAGAAGACCATCTGAAAAGGCCTCATATTCTATGATTCTAACTATATGACATTCTGGAAAAGTCAAAGCTATCAAGGCATTAGTGGTTGCCAGGAATTTGGGGAGGAAGGAGGGATGACTTTGTGAAACAAAGAGGATTAGAGGATTTTTAGGTAAATCAAATTACTCTGTAAGATACTATAACCATAGATACATGTCATTATACATTTGTCAAAACAAACGGAACCACAGAACAGACAACCCAAGAGTGACTTCAATATGAATTACAGGGACGCCTGGGTGGTTCAGTGGTTGAGCCCCTGCCTTCGGCCCAGGGCATGACCCTGGAGACCTGGGATCAAGTCCCACATTGGGCTCCCTGCATGGAGCCTGCTTCTCTCTCTCTCTCTCCCTCTCTCATAAAATCTTAAAAAAATATATGAATTACAGATTTTAGTTAATAATGTATCATGATTGGCCCATCAACTGCAATTAATGTACCTCATTAAGAAATTATAAGGGAAAGTGGAAGACAGGAGATATTTGGGAACTTTCTGTACTTCCCACTCAATTTTTCTTACGTCTATTACTTAAAAAAAGAATACAGTTTATTAGTCTCCACTAGTGAATTATTTATCTGATTCAAACAAGTAATTATGTCAAACAAGTAATTATGTTATTCTTCCAAACATCCATAAAATATGTCTTACTTTTCTTGCTTGTGGACTCTCTTTCCCAATGGGCAATGTTATTCACCTATGCTATTAAGAACTAGTCATAAAACCATCATCATAGTAATGACTGGATTAGGCAAAAATCCTCAGTGGATGCTAAATCCCAGGGGAGATTCTGATGAACAAGATATTTGTGTCTCCCCACTGACTGGCTACTAGTTACCAGGACAAAAGAACCAGTCATTATCAACTAGAGACACCGAACAACACCTTGAATGGGAGATCAAAATTAATTTCACCAATGAGAGGCAGATGGATAGTGTGCCAGGTGTGAAACCCTGAGAAAGATACAACAGTAACTGAATCACTGCAGCCAAGAATGCATACCTGGATCTAAGCAGAAGGAAACATTAGACAAACTCAGTATGCGAAATGTTAATTTTTTTTAAAAAGGACATATTCTTAAAAATGTAGATATCACAGAAGACAAAAACAAAAAACAAAAAACTATGTTCCAGATTAAAGGAGGCTAAAGAAAACATAACTAGATGCAATGCAAACTACTAAACTCTAAACTGGATTCTGTATGAAGGGGAAGAAATGCTATAAAGGGCACTGTTGGCTCCACTGGCAAAATTGAAAAACAGATGCCTGATCTTTCATTCCTCAAATGAGAAATGAGGTAACCAGGTAATGATAAAAAAAAAAAGGATCGGGTTATCTGATCCCACATAAAATCCATTTTCAAGCTTCTTCCCTACTGCTCATCCTTACAGAGTACCCCAACAAGTAGGTGCTTTCCCTTAGTTGAGTGTACACAGTATGCTTTAGTTTTTATTCCAGCAATAAACATAATTGTAGAGAAAGGGAAAATAAATTCATGTACCTCCCTGACCTGTAAATTTCTTATGAGCTTAACAAAGACAAAGACATATAATTTCCAGAACATATAATTTCTGGAACATAATTTCCAGAACTGAAACAAAATAAAATACAATTGACTCTTGAACAATGCAGGGGTTAGGGGTGCCAAAACCTCCTACCCTCTTCCCTGCGGTCAGAAATCCGTATATTAAGACTGACTCTTCAAAAAGCTAACTACTAATAGCCTCTGTTGGCCAGAAGCCTTACCAATAACATAAATACTCAATTAATACACATTCTGTATATGTATCATAGTATATATCACAATAAAGTCAGCTAGAGAAAATATTAAGAAAATCATAAAGAAAATACATTTATAGTAATATGTATTACTATACATACTATATATATAGTATATATATATATATATACACTATATATACTATATATAAATCTCTATATATAAATCTAAAACTAAGTGGACCCACACAGTTCGAACCCCTGTTGTTCAAAGGCCAACTTGTGGTCCAAACTGCAGTATTTTTCTGTCACCTCAGGTATTCACTGCTAATAAGTGGCATTAAAAAAGATATACAGAGAGTCCTTTCAACTGACAAGTTCATCTTTAATAATCCATTTATACTACACCTAAGAAATTACAACCTTCTCTCATACTCATCCTCAAAAAGCTTTTAATAAAAATGAGTTAAGTCTGCTCTACACAAAATTTTATGACATACTTACAGTTTCACAAGTAAGACATCGGGTTTCATTTGTCAATGTTCCCTGAAAAATCTCATGAACCCACGTTGGGTCTGGTGTGCTGTTGTTGTTCTCACTGTCAATATTACCGTTAGGTAAACGGCCATTTTGTTTTTCTTGCTTTCTCTCTTCTTGTAAAATATCGGCAATTGTATTTAGAAGGTAATTTAAGAATTCATGGGCATCTTGTTGCATGTAGTTGTCAAAAAGTTCTAAAAATAAAAATATATTAGAGATTTACCTTAGAATTAGTAACTTCATTAAAACTAAACTTAAATATCTAGTATTCTATCAGAACTAAGTTCAACCGATTGGTATTGTTGGTCATATACAAGAAATAGATTACCTTTCACATAAAAGTATGACTAAACTGGGAGAAAATACAGATAAGATGAATGTGAATCCTCATTTTAAAGCAACAATACTAAGTAATCCACAAGAAAAGGGCAAAACAAATCCTATCCTAATACATATAATGGAATGAGGATATTATGGAAGAGATCAGAAACAATTGCTTTTTATTAGCTCATCTTATTATTCCACAAAGATTATAATATGGCAAGTTTATTTTTTTATGTATATATTTATTTGACACAGCAAGTTTTAAAACAGAAGCTAGACAACCTTTTGCAAATGCAAAGCCAATTTTGTAAGAGCTACACAGAAAGTCTGTTGAAATGATAATGACTGGGTCATGCCTTCTAGGGATTCAAAGGTGAGGCCTATAATCTAGGACTTTTCAAAGTGTCTCCAGGTGACCTTGATCTGCAGTAGGAATCAAAAAGGTATCACAAATTATCTATTCAAGCCAAATAATCTCTAAAATGTGAGATTTTACAACTCTATGAAATGTTCCCCTGTTAACTATACAAAATCAATGAATATACTGGAAAAACAGTCACTAACATGAAGGGCTTTATACCCTGCACCTGACATGACACAACCTAAAACTGAAAGGTAAAGATTTCATAGGCAGTATCCTCTTTGATCTTTTTAACACTCTGCGACACTGTTATTATCTTCCAAATGAGGGAACGGGATCAGAGAGGGAAAGTCATATTGCCAGGAAGTGGCAGGCCCAGGACACAAACCCGGCAGTCTGACTCCACAAGCTGCATACAGAAGAGCATCCCAGGGTGACCCACCCACACAAGGGCATCTGTGGCTTAGTCATCAAACCCATGGAGAAAATTACCTAGTCAGAAAATGTTTATCTTTAGATCCTCGATGCACATTTAATAAATTCCAGAAAGATTACAGTTAACATTTTTTTGAGTAAAATAATACAACTAGGAATAAAACTTATAGAAAGACTAATATTAAAAAAATTACATTTTAAAAGAGTTACAGTTATGACTGCATAAAATTAAGTTCTGTGCATTAGAAATCAATGAAAAAGTTTTTTAAAAAACTATTAAGGGCAGCCCCGGTGGCCCAGCGGTTTACTGCCACCTTCAGCACAGGGCATGATCCTGGAGACCTGGGATCGAGTCCCACGTCGGGCTCTCTGCGTGGAGCCTGCTCCTCCCTCTGCCTGTCTCTGCCTCTCTCTCTCTCTGTATCTCATGAGTAAATAAATAAAATCTTAAAAAAAAAAAACTATTAACATTGTTAATACATAAAGAGCTTATATAAAAAGAAAATACAAAGTATGGAAGGGATGTGAAATCAACAATTTATAGAAGAAAAATTCAAAAGGTTAAGAAACATGGGAAAATGTTCAACCTCATGGTAATCAAAAAGGCCTTGATTTTCCAGCCTGTAAAATGGAATACCATCTTTCTTTGCAAACTTATTCTACAAACAGAATGGGAAAAAGTGAAGATGTGGATTTGGGCGGTGTATTCATAGAAAATAAAGAAATGATTTTAATCTTGGTGACAAAAAGACCTTTAAAAAGCATCAGATTTGGGATCCCTGGTGGCGCAGCAGTTTGGCTCCTGCTTTTGGCCCATGGCGCGATCCTGGAGACCCGGGATCGAGTCCCACGTTGGGCTCCCGGTGCATGGAGCCTGCTTCTCCCTCTGCCTGTGTCTCTGCCCCTCTCTTTCTCTCTCTCTCTCTCTGTGACTATCATAAGTAAATAAAAATTAAAAAAAAAAAAGCATCAGATTAAGGTGCAGCTACTAGAGTAAGGCTGTCTGGATACCTATGATGGTTCTATTTTTAATTACCTACATGTCGCAGGCAATTTACTTAACCTCTTTCTTGGATTTGAAGTCAAATCCAGTAATATTAATGCAGTTAGAGCCACACTTCATTTCTCTGCTGTAAGCTTGTCCTGAGGGATGTGATTAGCCTTCAACAAACTCCTTATGTTACTTTTTAGAACAATAAAAGTCCTGAGTCCTAAGAGATACTGCATTAGCCTATGTGGACTTAACATATCTGATCTGTAATTTGGTCTTCTATGTGTCCAGTGCTTTTTGCCCATAAGGGATAGATCCAAGTATTGTAACACCATTCCCCATACCCCACACCCAGCAGAAGTACATGTGTCACTCCCAACACTGTGACACAGCCCACCCTTCCTGGCAGTCTACTCCATCTCCCTGAGACCAAGCCAAGTCATGCTCATAGCTCTTAGATGGTTCCACCCCACACAAGACCAGTCTAGGCCAATGCTGGGATAATTTAAGTCAATTCCCTCTCACCTTGCCTCTCAATGCAATAATCCTTCATCCCTGAAAATACTGATCCACTTCCCAAAACCACTCTCCCATCCTCTACGATTTTCATCCGTTTCTTGTTTCTCATTTCCTTCCTTATCCTTGGGTTTTTCTTCTTTCTCAACCCTTTCTGTTGTTTCCTCCAGAAACCACTTTCTTTTCTAAACTCCCCATCTCTTCAACTTTTGGCATTTTCTAGCTGGCTTCTGCCACTTCTAAATCAATTATACTTTCATTTGCATATGAAAATCCACCCTCAGTCAAAAAAGCTACCCTGAACCTCCTTCCTTCTGTGGTCATCTGCCAACTTCCCCTCACCTGCTGATTCATGGTCTCTTTGTCCATTCTGACTCCCTCACTAACCACACTTTAAAAGTGTCCAGGCAGCTTCTATAAATGCACATGACATCCTTAGAAGTCCCCTTTTCATCTCTCATGTATTCATCCATCCCCAGGCCACAAAATCTACAACCACCCAGGTCCACTAAAAACTAGAAGGAAATTATGCTCGAGTTGTTCAGGGGGCTCAAGGAAAGTACAAACAAATTGGAAAGTCAGGGAGAAATCTAAAAGGAAGGATAATGGGAGAGGACTGGTAAAAACAATTTATAAACACTCTAAGGGCCTAGCTTAAAGTGAGATGCAAACAATTCACTGCGATGGATCTCTATATGCTGGTTCAATGCCACAAACTAAGTAGGCTCTTTTCCACTGAAGTGTTTTATAACCGAAGTTTTCAAAGAATATATTTTTGCCATAAATATTGAAAATAAACTACAAAATTAAAATACCTAAGTAAAAAATTTTCTGGCTAATAAAAAGTCCCATTTTTCCTGTTGAATTATTTTAGCATCTATGCGTGTCTTTCAAAATAATTACTTTTTGTAAAGCAAAAATGTGCAAAAAAATTTTTTTTTAAACTTGAAACACTTTTTTTGGGATATTCTTCTAACACAGAACAATGACTTCACATTCACAGAGATACCTCAAATGACTTGAATGCTCTGGAAATGAGATGTAAAATAAACCAGAAAATACTCTTTAAGCATTTTGTTCAAAAATTTAAAATAATTTATAGTCCATTTTGCATAAATACAGTATGCTGAATGTGCCAGAATCTTGCTGTGCCTATGAGTAGCCAATATAGATTTTAAAAATTCAACCAGGACCACATAAACATCAAAACAACATCAACTGAGTGGCTGCAGACAATCTCTGTAAACTATTACATTTAATTTCTAAAATCTTGGTTTCCTTCTGGTTTGCTTTCTTCTTTGCTAAGTAGCACAATGGGAAAGGTGTTCTTCAAAGTTGCTTTGGTAAATTAAACAAAATCACTCATTCATTCACTCATTCATCAAGTATTTAGGAAGCACCTACTATGTGCCAGGAACTGGATTATGTGCTGGGAATACAATGGTGAGCAAAAACAAATGGGTTCCCTCCATCATGGAACTGACAGTCTAGTGGGAGAGACAGATAATTTCATTAATAAATGTATATATCAAAGGTATAAATTATTAAACTCCTAATATAGCTGTAACATTAATGCAAAAAAAAAACAAACCCTAAATCAATGCTTTAAAATGTTATGTGTTCTTCACAACTCAGAAATAGCCTAGGTTTTATTACACAAAAAAATCTTTCATGCTCTTTTGGAGAAAAAGGATTAATGAATATGGGGAATTATTTACTCAAATCTACCTAAGAGGGGTTATTTGTGATTATTTCCTCACTTAAGGAAGACTAATACTTAAATATATACTTATATATTTATATTACTATCTCTTGATATCACCTGAAACATCACTGTGTACATACAGGTTTCTTGAGAATAAAGATCTTTTCTATCTCATTCACTGCTGTATCCCCAGCACTGAGAACAGTGCCTGCCACATATTTAGATGTGCTTGACATTTTATGAATGAATGAACAAGGTAATGAACGAATGAATGAACAAACAACCTACCAAATGAACGACGGGGCTGAAATAGCTACGATGATATGAGAAGAATAAATCTGTCCCAAAACAACAGCATGAACCAAGTATGCTGCTAAGATTCAGTGAGTCAGAGTGCACACCTCCAAGTGCCAGCTAATGCATCTTTGAAGCCCACCTTAAATGACCCCAAGTTGAGTCAATGCTAGCACAGAATTAGATCATCGATCTATGTTTTCATTCTTCTAAAATAACAGAGTGCCTATAGGAAGTTAGTGTGAAAATAGAGGGCTTCATTTCTTACCTAGATTAGTGCAATAGCTTCCTGGCTGGTCTACCTGCTTGTACTCATGCTCCCCATGCCCACTCATTCCCACTGCCATGCCACTCAGCAGCCAGAGTGATCCCTTCCTAAAGCAGATCGAAACCTATCACCCACCTGGCTCAGCACCCTCCCATGGCTTGCCATGGCTTTCAAAATAACACCCAAGCTCCAGGCCTTGCCTTTTCTATCTTCATCGTACTCCATTCCAGCCACATTAATTTCCTTGTTGTCCTTCAAGCACTCAGGGCAGCTGCAATTTTAATTCTACCCAAGAATGATTTTGCCTCAGACATTCCAATGGCTTCTCACTTCAACTCTCTAACATATCAACTCCCTTTCCATGCCTTAACTTTTTTCATGGCGATAATACATTGTATTACATGACTGTTCATCTTACCCACTAGTTTCTGGCACTCAGCAGAAGCTAAATATATTATAGTTAATAAATTCAAACATTCAGCTGGTTTCCCATCATCAAAGATAACACACTTATGGAGCAAGTGTTATCACACTGTAAAAGTATACTATGCTACAGTTCTGATATGCTATGATTAGGTAACATGAATTAAAATTTTGAAAACAAAAATCCATTAATAAAATGAAAATAGATTCTTCCCAAGTAATATCAAAATGATTAGTTATATAAAGTAATAGTAGTTAACACAATTTGGAGCTAATATCTACTGAAAATATAAAACATGAATTTTACAGCATACCATGGATGAAAACTGATTTAAGAACAACAGTCCAACAGTGAAAGTTGGTGGAAATTCTGAAATGGGCAACATCCATTTGTTCCAGAAATAAAAAAATAAAATAAAAATAAAAAATAAATTAAAAAAAAAAAACAACCAGCAAACATAATCTCAGAAGGAGAGTTTAAAGCAATGGATAGCCCATTAAATCCTCTTTAATTTGTATGCTCTCATCTACAAGTAAAAAATCAAAAAGTAAAACTATATTTCAAAACATACAAAAGTCAGCAATATCAAATATTAATCATGCTTTTCCATTAAATACTGTTTCCGAGATACAGAAAAATGAAATAAAACTATGAGAAGATAATTTGGAGTATTTATCCTGGAATCAGTTTCATTGAACAAAAGTTTTAAGAAGTCCATTGTGCATCAATTTACTGTCTAAACATAAAAATTTTCAGAAAATATTGATTAAAAAATAATAAACAGTGTAAAGACATCCCAGGTTTGACAAGCAAACATATAAAGCCACATATACATAGCTTTCAAAACACAGTAACTTGAGCTCAGTGTTCAGCATAACTTAATTTAAATTTAAAAAATCACTGCACACTTATAAGAAGAGATAGGACAGAGCTTGCTTCTTTCTCTTTCCCATGTGGGGACACAGCAAGAAGGCAGCCATCTGCAAACCAGGAAAAGAGCCTGTATCAGACACTGAAGCTGCCAGCACTTTACTCTTGGATTTCTCAGCCTCCAGAACTGTAAGAAACACAAGTCTATTGTTTAGGCCTCCCAATCTATAGTAGTTTTGTTACAGCAGCCCAAACTAAGAGCATATACAATATATTGAAGAATAAGGTCAAGGGGTGCCTGGGTGGCTCAACTGGTTAAGCGTTCAACTCTTCTGGCTCAGGTCATGATGGCAGAGTCGTGAGACCAGGCACTGCATTTGGGCCCTGCACCCAGCTCCACACTCAGCAGGGAGTCTACTTGAAATTCTCTCCTTTCTCTCCCTGTGCCCCTCCCACATGTATGCTTATGCGTGCTCTCTCTAAAATAAAGAAATCCTAAAAAAAAAAAAAAAAAAAGAATAAGGGTCAAGAAAAATGTACTATTAACTGAAAAAGAAAATAATGTGGCGGATGCCTTGGTGGCTCAGCGGTTGAGCATCTGCCTTTGGCTCAGGGCCTGATCCCGGAGTCCCGGGATAGAGTCCCACATCAGGCTCCCTGCATGGAGCCTGCTTCTTCCTCTGCCTGTGTCTCTGCCTCTCTCTCTGTGTCTCTTATGAATAAATAAATATTTTTTAAAAAGAATATGTATTTTGTGTTTCATGTTTTTGATGCTGAACATTGCTAAAATACAAAAAAAAAAAAAAATCACCAAGAAAGGATGGCATGTTCAATTACCACATACGTGAATTTTCTTCTAGGACAAAATTCTTGAAGTTTCATACCAATACACACAAAAAGACTGAGAGGACTTGGATCACTCAGCTACATTCTAGCAGAGCTGTATTTGGCATTCTTAAAAGTAGAAGATACTACACAGATCAATAATTTAAGAAAGTAAAGATGTTTAGCCTTTATAGGGAAAACACAAAAAGATGTATTTTTGTGAGCGAATGATTAACTGCTTTTTATCTGAATATGGTGGAAACGAACAAAATCTCTAACACGTGAATCAGATTCAAGAACAACAGCTTATCGCCATATTTTCTCAGTGTCTTCTTACATTTTGGGAAACTAGATATGATCCAGGTTTATCTCAATTCATGGGATAATGAACAATGCCAACTGAGTTAGGAAAGGATTATTTAATGGTGTGTTTAATAACCAGTCTCAAAGACCTATCAAATCTTATTTCTGGGGGCATCTTTTGATAACAAATCAAACTAAAAACACCACTCAATTTTATTTCTACAATGATAAAAATGCCTAAATCAAACAAAACCCAGCATTCTACATGCTCCTTAAATCCCACTTAAATTTCTTGAGGTAACATACCACACTAGACAGAATATAGGATCTGGATGTCAGGAAGATGGGACAAGCCATTTTAAGTACTCTGAGCATTCACTATCTCATGTAAAGTGAGGTAATAACATGACTTCAGGGTTTGCTATGCGCATTAGACGAAAAACATTTAGGGGAGAAAAAAGAAGTGAGGCTTAATCAGTAACTATTTTAAAAAGGAGGTGAGTGGAGTTAAAACCACCTACCCTAAGCCAAAAAGTTTTATTATTCTGGCTTTTCTCCTGAAGTATGACCCCTGGCAAGCTTTTTGGCTTCCACTCCTTGTATGGCTAAAATGGGGGAAATAACCTGCTCCCTAATTCAGGATAGTATATAAGGATCAAATAGGTTAATATACATAAAAGCATTACAAAAACTACAAATAACACGACGGGGGTGGGGGGGAACCCAACTTCACTCTGGATAGGAAAGCCAAGCAGGCACCAACAAAAAAAAAAAAAAAAAAAGGAAGAAAGAAGAAGAAAAAAGAAAAGAAGAAGAAGGAGGAGGAGGAGGAGGAGAAAGAGAAAGAGGAGGAGAAAGAGAAAGAGAAAGAGAAAGAGAAGAAAAGAAAAAAGAAAAGAAAAGAAAAGAAAAGAAAAGAAAAGAAGAAAAGAAAAGAAAAGAAAAGAAAAGAAAAGAAAAGAAAAGAAAAGAAAAGAAAAGAAAAAAGAAAGAAAAGAAAAGAAAACAAGTTATCATTTCTCATTTCCTGGCATACAGAATTTGGTCTTTGCAGAACATACTTCCAACATTAATCACACCTCCTATTAAATTACTGTGTGACTATCTCCTCACTAAACTGGTAGTACTTCCTTAAAGACAAGAACATCAACTTTGGTTTTCCAATGGCTAACATCCTTCAGGCTTGGAAGACGCTTGGTCAGTGCTTGATGAAATCTAATATGCTGTATTTACCCTTCCTGTTATGTGAAAATACATTCAGAAGTAGAAGAATTACCATTTTCCTTCCGTAATCTTGTTATGAACTTCTTAGGAGGAATCACCCCAACCTTCTTCTTCTGAGTCGCTATACTATGGAAGAGGTCTGCTAGGCAGGTAAGAAGGTTCTCCTTCTTCCTAGGTTGGCTCTTGTATGCTAGAACTTTTTCCCGAAATGGACGACAAAAATAAAGTGCTTGAAGAACTGAATTACAGTAGCAGGTATTCCCAAACTAGAATAGAAAAAAAAAAAAAATCTTGTTAAATTTGGGGCAACACATTTTCAAGAGAAAGAATTTCCATGTGTATAGTTAAGAAAACAGAAGGAAGGCAGTGAACTTATGATCCTCATAAATTAAAAGTCATCTGAGAGTAGAAATAATTACTCCGACTGCAAATTTGCCATCTTAACATTAAATGGATGCTCTAGGCATTGGCTTCAGGTTAAAACTGAAGGAAAAAATATGTAATAAATTTGGTTGTTATGAAAACTGACTTAAACTATACAGTTTAAACAGTGAGAATAGTTAAGGCTTAGAATTCTGTATAATTTCTTCTTCAATTTCCATTTGCTGCATTTTGGACCCTAAACATTTCATATATTATACATTTTAAAATAGAACTCTCAAAAATTATTTAAAAACCCCCACAAAAGTGAGGTATTCTATCAGATTAAGTGCCATTCAAATATAAAAACAAGGGACCCCTGGGTGACTCAGTCAGTTGAGGGTCTGCCTTCAGCTCAGGTCAAGATCCCAGGGTCCTGGGATGGAGCCCGAATGGGACTTTCCTGCTCAGCAGAATTTGCTCTTCCCTCTACCTCTGATCCTCTTCCCCTGCTCATGCTCTCGAGCTCTCTGTCGAATAAAAAACCTTTTATTAACAGTAACAAACACCAAAAATTAAAAAGTGAAGTAAAATGAGATCCTCTGAACTGTTAAAAATTTTCAATGTGCCAGCATGACCACCACTGAAATGCTGTGATGCCCAGTCACATCACTTGTGATCTATTACAAACAGACTTCAGGTGCATTCAATCCTCAACTACTAACCAACTTCCTACTGGCCATGTGATCTGGAGTGTGTAACTACAGCTTCCTGAACTTCAACTTCCTCCTCTTTAATAATGGGGAAAAATAATCTCGCCTTATGAGAAAATGACACACATTTTGGCAACATTTATTGTCTTCCTTTTCCCTTCCCATTAATAGATACTGGCTCCCAAAGCCGGCTGATAAAACATCCAAGAGTTGATCGATGAAGACTTGGGGAGACTTTGAAAGTATAAAAAAAGGAAAGAGGGCAATTTTCACAGCACTACCTGCAATGATGTCACATACTACCTAAAAAGTTAGGCAGAAAAGACTGTTTTAAGAATGGGCAATATAGGGGCACCTGGGTGGCCCTGCTGGTTATGCGCCAGATTCTTAGTTTCTGCTTGGTGGTGATCTCATCGTCATCTTGGGCCATGGATCAAGCCCCAACTCAGGCTCTGCACTCAGCGCATAAGAGATTCTCTCTCTCTCCCTCTCCCTCTGTCTCTCCACTACCACCTTCCCACTCATACACACACTCTCTAAAAATGAATAAATAAATCTTTTTAAAAAGGGGCAATGTCAAACACATATCCACAGACATGTCCGTGTTTGCTTATATTTAAAAACTAATAAAAATGGTTATTTATGGAGAAAGTGGAGAGGAATCAAGGTACATTTTTAAAAGCATTTGCTTTGCACTGGTTTTTTTTTTTTTTTAAAGTAAGTTAAATCGAAAAGATCTCAGAGGAAAAAAAGAAATTCCTAAAGCTGAAAGGAAACAGAGATCAGCGAAACCTAAATGTTTATCTAGTCCACTGGAGAATTACACAAAAAATTAGTTTGAGCAACTTTAAAACACAGAATTTTTACTATACATGCC
Source organism: Canis lupus baileyi (assembly GCF_048164855.1). Lineage (NCBI taxonomy): Eukaryota > Metazoa > Chordata > Mammalia > Carnivora > Canidae > Canis > Canis lupus. The sequence continues at coordinate 14,118,814 of NC_132861.1, read as the reverse complement.
TACTGAAACAGTCTGAGAATAAAAAAAGAAATCTTAAATGCATTCAGTAATCACACTGTTAGAACTAATTAATTGACACTGTTATTTTGAAATTACTATATATTTTTGTAGGACAAAGCAAGCAAAGAATTACGTTAATATCCTTAGGAACCCAAACTGTTAATGCAAAAGAAAAAAGACACAATAATTAAGGTAAGAGTAAAAGCCCTATAAACTTAAATTGGAATCTGAAGTATCAGTATAAGCTCATGTCTTTTTATAAGTGTGTGTGTGTTTTCAACTTCTATCCACCAAAAAGACCTAGCAAGCAGCCCCAAATTTCCTGGCACACTGACTGTAATCTCAAAAAACCATTTTCCCACAAAAAGGAACTAGGATGCCTTGCAGATATGGCTACACTAGGTCTGGGACAGGAAATATACAAATGCAGATTAGCCAAAAATACCTCTTTATGTGGATTCAAGAGCCAACTTTCATCAAAAAGAAATACTGTGATTGATAAAAAGCACATCAACTACATAAAAATTTATGAATAATGACTTTTTAAAAACCCTTCATTAGTCTTCACGGAAATTATAAACTAATATATAAAGGGAAAGCGTCAAAGTTTTGTCTTCCTTTTTTTTTTGGAGAGCGAGAGAGAGCATGAGCATGGGGTGGGATGGGATGGGTAGGGGCAGAGTGAGAGAATCCCAAGCAGGCCCATATCCAGCGTGGAGCCAGACTTGGGGCTTAATCCCATGATCCTGAAACCATGATCTGAGCCAAAATCAAGAGTCGAATGCTTAACCAACTGAGCTACCCACACGTCCCTTATCTTGTCTTTCTTATAAGAATAGTATTTCAGAGGGAACTAAATAGTTGATGAAGAAGTACTAGCTTATAGCATAATTCCAGCTAATAAATTCAGAAGAAATGACTGTAAACAATGGATTAGGCAATAATTAATTATCAATGAACACCAAAGCATTAAAGCCTGATCGGGAACTTTTAAAATGACCTGAATACCAGGTGCATTCCAACATCATTAAAAATAAACCACCACACTGTATGTCTCTTGTAGAAATATGTAGCAATTCTTATGAAGTATTCTTGTTTTAAAAAACAAAACTACTAAATTTTAATCAAGTGTCTGGACATATCTACCAATTTACAAGATATTCAAGGAACAGAGAAATGAGTTAAACAATACTATAAAAAGGAATAGAACATGAGGCCCAGCGAGGATACCTGATTTTTACATTCATATTGCTGGCCAGAGCCAAGAAGTGGTTCATAAAAACAGATGCTTTAAAGACTTTCCAGAGAAATGCTAAAAAAAAAAAGCAGATGATAAGCAGATGATCCACTGATACTATAGATAAATATAACTATGGATACTTTAATAAAGCCTATCCAGGGGCTAAGGTACACCTGCAGTAGAACCTACAATATTACAAAAATTAATCTATCAATTACTCAATATTAGTCTAAAAAATACTAGTATTTGTATCACAGTCTAATGACGCTAATGACTGACTATGCCTCTGTCAATTAAAGAGAAGACTCAATCTCCATAATTTGGACATTTTTTTTTGGAGAATAAGCAATAGGGACTCTAATGACTTACACAGAGTAGGTAAAAACTAAAGATAGCATCTCACAGGACATTAGAAAAATTTATAATAAAGCTTGACCAACTTATAAAAAAAGAAACAAGTGGGATAAGCTAAGGAAACAGGGAGTCTATTACATTGTACAGAATGCTGGAAGGTAGCCTCTCACTCATCTTCTGAATATAAAACAACAGGTAAAATTGTAATTAATTCTTTGAGGTCTTCTCTGATCCTGCACTTATCTTCATCAATCCCATTAAAGAAAAATTAAAGATTGAAACTACTACAACTTCTCCAGAATAAGCAATCACTTTCAATCTTATTCATAACTCTGAAACTTTTCTCTTCAGCTTCTCTGATAGTAATTTACTTTCAAATTCCTAAAACCTAAAAATATATCTTTCTTGTGTGTCGCTTTCATGCAAAAGATTATCTGGAATGATTTCCCCCACATTCTTGTTTACAAATGTTCAATTTCTAAAAAAGACATTGCTTTAGGGTTGAAGTCTACCCTGTATCTTCTCAGCTTTTCTGAAGATCAAAGGTATAACCAGGTTTAAAATCAGGAGAAATAAATTTTAAAAAGCTGCTACCCTCAAGGTCTGACCATTGATTTTTCAGTTGCCTATTGAACACAATGACCTGTGCTGCTTTCTGTAACACCATTTTTTCCTAGTTTTAAAATAAATGCCTCCTCCACAAATATTTATTATATCCTCATCACTAAGATCATTTTTGAGCACACATCCCTAATGTGCTACATTACATAAAGTATACTTTTATAAAATGTAAAATTTATATACATAAAAATATACACTAGATCCAGTTAGCCTTTAAACAATGTGGGAGTTGGGGGAGCTGACTCCTCACAAAGTCAAAAGTCAGCATGTAACTTTCAATTTCCCAAAAACTTTACTAAGACTACTGTTGACCAGAAGCCTTATTAATAACAATCAACACATATTTTGTATCTTATATGTATTATATACTGTATTCTTATAATAAAGTAGGCTAAAGAAAATGCTATTAAATCATGAGAAAAAATATATATAATACTATACTGTATTTATAACCCTACCCAAAATGCATATAGATAGACCTGGGCAGCTCAAACCCATGTTGTTCAACAGTCAACTGTAAAACAAATGTCATGAAGACAAAGTAAATACTTAAAATTTTTATCTTACTTAGATTGATTTTATTTTTACTAAAAATTATTCATATTTGAGAGCAATGAAGATGAGTAGGCCTTCTGGTAAACTGGGGTTATAGATTTTTAATACTCGGATTGATAGTCTGAGAAGCAACTAGAGTACCAGAGAAACTAAGTGCACAGGCTCTGAAACCGACTGTCTAGGTTCAAGTCTGGTTCCGTATCCGGGCTTGAGAAATTACTAAACCACTCTGTTCATTCATCTGCTTCCTCATCTGTAAATGGGGTTTATAATACAGTGCCCACCTTCTAAAATTTTGTAAAGAATTAAATAATCCATATGAAGCACTAACAACAGTTCCCAGGACTTTATCACTGCATTATTATTTTTGAAACCATCTTTTTAAGTCATCTGTCCATTTAGAAAAGTTAGATGAACTGAAATTAAATCATATAATTTATAAATCTACATTGAAATGATAATAGTTTGCAACCGCATAAATGAGTAAGAGCTGGTTATACTGTCAACTCTCTGGTGCTACAGAACTTGAAGTACCATAAGACCACTTCACACAGAGTATGGATACCAGTATCACACATTTATTAAGAATTAGGAAGGCTGGGGCATCTGGATGGCTCAGTGGGTTGAGCGTCTGACTCTTGATTTTGACTCTGATCATAATCTCCGGATGGAGATCCCAGGGGATGGATAGGGCCGTACACTCAGCAGGGAGTCTGCTTGAGATTCCCTCCGTCTCCCTCTGTCCCCCCAACCCACTGCTCGTGCTTTCTCTCTATAAAATGAGTAAATAAATCTTTTTAAAAAAGAATTTCTAAGGCTTATCTCTCATTTTTAGTTAAAAATAAACAATAACAACTCTGTATTTCTCCCCATACTCTAATTTGTTCATCCTACATACATCATTTGGAGACTACAAGTGTTTACCAACATTATGTTAACAGTATTGCCTTCAAAAGATGTTGTAAAATGTTTAAACGCTCCACTGTCTGCTATGCTGATAATGATGATGCCTGTCCTGTGGACATTCCCTTCTAAGGGAAGACCCTCTTCTTCCCCTACCACAGTATGTTTAGTGGCCCTGTTTTTTAACACTATACCCCACATTCCCCTACCCACCATCCTCACTACAACCAAGTGGACCTAATCTAAAAGTGCCCTTCCATATACTTCATATACTCCACAGTCCCATCATTCCTTATAGAAAGTGAGTTCTCTACATAAATTCTATAGGCTTGTCAATCACAGAACCTTTTATAGACCCTGCCACAAGGTCGGAGCACTTGATCCAACCTCAGCAGAGTACTTGGGACAGACTTCTTTTGTAAGGTCTAATATGAACATTCTCTGGGATCGCTGATAATACAACCCTCAAGCAGCCTATGGCCATCAGGTGGAGAGAAACTAAATGAGAATGAATCAACACAAATGAAAACAGAACCAAGAGACATATAATCAACTTTATAACCCACAAATGGAGAGAAAGTTTTGTTTTTATTTGTCTCTCTCTCCTTCATAATAGCTCCTATTCCCTGAATCCAGAATTCTACCCAATGAGACTACTAGCAATTCAGGTTTAAAAGCCTTTTGAAAGATGGTCTAGAAACACAACTGTTATTTTATAACAGATTTTAGGAAAAAGCACATTCCACAGTGTAGCCTCAAAAATAGATTTATTGAGGCCACATATCTGTTGGCACCTACTATATTAGAAAACTATACAGAACCATATAATAAAACAAAGGGGAAAGGCCATTAAAAAAATGCAGGCTGCACAAAAGGTAGGAAAGAGATACTAACTGAAATCACTCCTTTTCTCTCAACTTTACTAAAATAAGTACTCACTAGCTACAAGATATAAGGGGAAAAGGGCAACCTGGTTCATCAGATTAAACCAATTCATTTTCAAAGAATTTAGCTGACCCTATAAAGAGCTGACATTTAAGTAGGATATTCTGCTGCAAGAGAAAGCTTCCAAAAGGCTCCCTTACCTACTTGAGACAGCTGTTGAACCCCAAACCACACTAGTATTTCTCCTCTTTGCTTTTCAATAACATTAGAAATATTAAAGCATTCACAAGAGTTAAACCAATAGAAAACTTGCATTCTGTATTACTCAAAGTACAGTGACAGACATGAGAACCATTGAGAGTGAACGGCCATAAAAACTATCATTTGTGAAAATATTCTAAGAAAAAGATAGCTACAACTAAAAATAATGGAAAATAGCTTGTATTAACAATGTTGAGAGTAACCTCTATGCTGAATTTTCTGCTTGTTAATCAAACTGTGGTCTTCTTCTGTCCATTTAAAAAAAAAAAAAAAAAAAAGGCTGATTTTCTAACTGCCCAAATACATGTATTATTTCCCAAAGGCAAGTGATAGTGAATGACTATGCCACATTCCAGTCACAAAAAGGGTCCAGACAGGCAGGTCTAATAGGAACTCTCCTAAGTGTAAGCTTTTTGTTAAAAGCAATTAAAATGAACTTTGGAAATGCACACTTAGCTAAGAACAGACTGATAAGAAGAAAATACATCTGTGCCTCACTTAACAAAATCCAATGCTGGAAAAGGTAAACCATAGAGCTTCTTAAGCAGTTACATTCCAGTGTTGTTTCAATAATCATTACCTGACAGGTACAGAGAGGGGGAAAAAATGTTAAAATGTTCATCTCTGAATTGAGGGTACTTAGTACCCTCAAAGCTCCACCCTTCACTTTTTAAGAGACTCCTATAAATAGTGTGATAACTCCATAAATTTTTTTAAAAAGGAAGAAAGGTGAAGGGAAACAAAGAGAGAGAGTGATGATATTTTAAGAGCTGAAAAATAAGACCTATAGAAAAAGGTTAACAGTACAGAAACCAGCTACAAGGTAGCCTGAAAGTCTAAATCACAGAAAAAGTTAATCACTATACTATGCTCAGCTGCATGTACACTCTGACCACCAATTAATTTCTCAATATAATTCAGTTGTTCATCAATCTATCATATCTGGAGCCCTGGCTACCTTAGAGATCTCAATTCTTCATCATAATAACTAGGCACAGAGATCAGAAACTACATTTCTACCTACCAAATGAGTCTCTGGAAGGGATAAAGACAAAGCTTCCTCTAATGGTCTCTTATTAACTTCACTCCCTCCCGCTTCTCTTGGGTTTTACTAAATCTCAGTCAGCTTCAGGGAGAAGCACAAATACTACCCTATTAATTTGGATTGATCCATGGGGAGTAATAAAAATAAAACCTTCTTAGAAATCTTTTTTTTTTTTTAACACAATTGGCACTGGTATCCTGAAAGTGATATATCAGAGGAAAAAAAATAACGTAACAGCAGGAAAAAATAGACTTTTAGAACTCATTTTATAATAAGATTTTCTCTAGCATGTTGTTTTAGTTGTTCTGAAGGTCAAACAACAACCTTCAATATATAAAATACTCCAGTGCTGAAGAAAATGGACTCTTCTGAGACACTATCAACGAGCACACCCTTCCTACAATTCAAGACACACATTAGCTTTAGAGCATGAACCAAAGTAAGGGTGGGAGTCACAGGGAAGTAGTTTATGAGAGTGAAGCAGCTGGGGTTTGGCCACTGCCAGAAGTTACACAAGGCTTCTGATCACTAGACAACTGGGTACGTAAGTATAAACATTTTAAATATCTGAGGTAGAGGTCAGATCGTGTTAAGCAAGGGAAATTAAAGATATTCAATTAACTCCCCTTCTCCCCACAAAACACCAATGATAGTGAAAGAATAAATTAAGCAAAAATTAAAAGGCAAAAAAAATGGGGGGTAGGGGTAGAGGAGTACACCTAAAAAACACAGGTATGGCTGTCAAGCCTTTAAAAGGGTCATTTAGACACCTAGATATGTAACCTTTCTTTCAACCGCAGGTTTAGTTTCCCAGAAGCTGCACCTGCAAGGGAGAGTGTGATTCAAGAGCCCTTGAGGACAGCATCAAGGCATGGAACAGAGAACAGAGGGCTCAACAAAACTCTGAACCAAGCCACCCCAAGACTGAAACTGAAGAAGCCTACCCTCTTCCCCCACTTCTGGCACCAAGTAACAGTCCCAGAGGAGATGCTCCCGCCACTGCTTTTGGAGGGTGGTGGGGGAGGAGGTGAAACTATTACTAAAGCCTGCTGCCAAGGACATGGAAAAATAAAGCAATGGTTAATTCCATACCAGGAGAATGGGCAGGGATGGTGGTAGGAGAGAGTTTCTTACCTACCATAACAGGAAGTTAGGAGACTGTTTTTAATAGCAGCATAGCCACTTTATTTAGAATGTAGGGGTAGATTCCAGGAAAAATAGCCAGCAGAGGAATGCAGCCTCCTCTGAGGAGGGGCACTGTGGATTCTGTTACAAGCTTCATACTCCCAAGCTGACTTCCAGGGCAAGGGGAAACACCCATATCACTTAAACCACTTTCCTCAAATCGCACAAGAAATCCATCTCATACGTCACAATCTCATACGTCGCAAGTAACACACTGGTGTGTTCAATGGAACTTAGTCACCTGTATTATCACCTCTCTATATGTGGTTTAAAACCCTCACCATGGATCTACCTAACAGCACAGTACAACATAGATCTATGGTGTGCACCAATGATTCAGAAAAGAGTTAAAAATTCTAAAGAAAGTTCTTTCAAAGTTTAAATGATGTATAATTACTAGAACTACCTCCACAAGGACTGGGGATGTATCTTTTTCCTAAATTTTGCACTCATATATCTATACTAGTTGAACAATGCCAGAAGTGGATAAATACAGACACATAAAGGCATTTATAAAAGTTTATTTATTATACTTGTACATTCGGATCACTTACATTTAGACATTTACAGAATTCTCAAAGATTTAGGAGATCATTTGGTACAAGCCATACAAAATTTTGGCTATGAAAAATTCTAACACAAAATAGGAAAAATCAGGCTGTCAGGTCAGAAACTGTTCTAAAGCTCTTAAGACCTCAGGCAACTTTGTTTCCCTTCCATTGAAAAGAGAATTTCAAAACAAGTTTCTTGACATTAAGTCTACTGATACAAATACACAATACTCTTAAAAACTCTTTCCAGTGATACTGGTGAAGGCTAAATACCAATTGATACTTACATTGACTAATCCAAAATAGTGCTCATTGACTGGAAACTGTTCTGGACCAATCTCTTTCTCTAATGCCGAGGCATTGGCGCCCTATAAAATAAAATAAAAAATAAAAAAAAAACAAATTTTAGTATTTGTAGTGTTTCCATAAAATTTTCAGTTACATAGGCATTATAGAGACATCCTTTAAAAAACCGTTTCCTCTAACTCCCTAACATTACTGAAAGAAAAAAAAAAAAGGATGACAGTGAAGAACAAAGGATTTTTTTTTTAAGATTTTATTTATTCATGAGAGAGAGAGAGAGACAGACAGACAGACACACAGGCAGAGGGAGAAGCAGGCTCCATGCAGGGAGCCTGACATGGGACTCGATCCCGATCCAGGTCTCCAGGATCACACCCCGGGGCTGAAGGCGGCGCTAAACCACTGGGCCACTTGGGCTGCCCAAGAACAAAGGATTTTAATAATATGACTAAAAACTAGTTCACAAGAATTTCCTCAGGAAACCAAAGCATGGATGGAGAAATTATATCTATAATGTGTTACTTTTTTCCTAGGTAATGGATTAAAACTGCTGCTGCATCATGTACTGTAACAGGAGAGCTGAAACCAAGAATGTAGATATTCAGTGACCAAACAATTCTCTGGAGGTATATGCCTGAAAAATCCCCATATGGAACCCAACGTGCCAAGAATGTTGTGTGAGGTAGCACTGACGACTGCATGGCTGACAACCATCTAGAGAGTCTGTGTTTTATACACAACAACATACTATGCAGAGTCAGCATAATGGAATTAAATTTACATACAAAAGCATGACTACTTCTCAAAAACATGTTAAAAAAAAAAGAAAAAAATGAGATTAACCACATATGTTAAAAAAAAAAGCACACGGCAAATGGGCTGAAGAATGTACATTAAGCGTACTTGAGTGCATGCTGAAAGAGGCCTGGGACATGAAACTGCGAGTGAAGGACAAAAAAGGAAAAAACTAAAATGAAGCCGAACGAAAGAAGGGCCTTGCCCAGAAAACAAATCGTGTGTCCTGGTCTCGGGAATACAATTGACTCAACTCTCTGCACTGAGGTTTGAAAATAAAGTGAAGGCTGGGGGCAGGCGTGAGGGTGGGGTGCCCCCATGCACTGGCACATGACACTAAATGGTCTCTAAACACAGCTAGAAAGGAAAATGACACAACTCTGAAAACATGAGAATTCTAGATGTGTTTACTTGAAAATTCCCAAGAAAACATATCACCAGATACATAAAACTGATATGGTATTACTCACAACATACCTCAAAACCACTCTGCAGAGTTATACACAAGACAACACGCACACTATGCCTCTCCAAGTCACCGACATGAGGTTCACACCACCTCCGTGCTCAGCCCACTCCTGTTGTTTCCTGACTGAGCTCCACTCCTGGACTTGGGAAGCCCAACCTTTGTTAGACAACATATCCTCAATTTCCTGATTATAAGTACTGATTAAAGGGACCTGGTGGATTGGTGGCCCAATTCTACCAAAACAAGATATTTCCTCTAATGTCCTCCAGCCATCCAGCATGTGTATATAAACATGATACTGCCTTTATTTTTAATTTCAGACTTATTTTAGGTTTTTTACAAAACCTTGATATAACTGCTAATATTTATACCTAATTTGGCCTTCCGCCGTTTTATACCAACATCAAATTCAATTATTATAGTGACTTCAAGATCTACTGGAGAAATCTGTCTTGGTGGGAACATGGCAAGCCCCACTTCCCATCCCTGCCACCTCAAGTTATCATGTCACAAAATTTTCTCCCATACATTGAAAGGTATCAATGAACTCCAATGTTTACCACCTACTATAAGGATTCAAACAGATATTAGTTTATTCAAATAAGTATTACCCCTTCCCCACAACAGGGAAGAGGATGAGGGAGGGAATGGGGGAGGAGGAAGAGAAAGAAAATACAACCTTATTACATCTATTTATGTGGAACAGTAAGATTCCAATACACATAACTCAGGAAAGTATTTCTGGCTTTTAGGATGAACAGAGTAACATGTGAATATTCTCTCTCTAGTATAATACCAAACATACCACAGACCATGTATTCTGTCCATCCCAGAGGACCCAATTAGCCCCCTATACATCATATACTTTCATGCACTGCTTAGATCCTCTAGCTGCCCTGCATCCTCAAGGTAATTTGACTATGGATCAAATTATTAGCTTCTCTGCACCTCAGTTTCCTAACTGTAAAAGGAAAATATCACCAAATACTCCATAGGATAGGTACAAATGAATGGAATGAATGGAATTTAAACCTCTGTAAAAGCATCTGGCACTGCCTGTTACATAAGCTAAACAGGTGTCCCATGAATGTTGGTTCCCTTCTCAAAAGTCTGAAGGAGAAATGAGATAGCCATCACCAAAAAAACTGATCTCCTCACTCTGGGCAATTCCACCAAGCGGCCCAGTACAGTCAAGTCACTGTACTCCCCAAAAGGCTAACAATAAAGCGAAACCACAATCCAATCAGAGGTGTGGGAAGACTTCACTCTGAAGTGTGATAAAATGGAAACTGCCACAAACCCTATTCATTTAACCCTTCTGATTTAAGAAGCTTCATTTGCAAAATAAAAGGGTCAATCTCCTCACTGATTTTCAAAAACCCAAGCTCCAAGTTTATGTGTTGGGTTTTCAAGTAATCCTTTGCCTAAATTAAGGTTTTCACAGTTACGTATGTTTAGAAAATTAAGACTCGGTAATTTTTGAAGTCTCTTCTAATTCAACATTTTAACATTACCAATCACTTTCACCAATATTTCTGAGGACATTTACTATATAACACAAAACTCCATGGAAGTCCAAATCAAACAATTAATGCCCAAAACACAATTCAACAGGGAGAGATTATAGCAATAGATGGAGTAAGGATAGCAGCTCCAAACAGAAAGTACAAAGAGAGAATGGAATTTACTTTAGGACCATTCTAAATTAAAGTACAGCATAGTAACATATACCTTACCATGATAATGATGCTGTATAGCAGACTCTGTGAATGTGCAGGAGGATATTTCCTATGGCATGAATTCAAGATTTTCAGCAGAAACAATCGAAGTGCATCTCTACTTCTGGCTGAATGCGAACTACAAAGGCAAAGAGCAACTACGGAATTCAGTTTCTGATGACTGGTTTTCAACGCTAGAGTTAGATATAGCTGGGGAAAAACAGCCATCAAGCCAAAAGTTGGCTGTATAATTTTTAGTATCTTTACAAGAGTTCTCAATGTCATCCCTTGAAGATTTGGTTGAAGGCTGACAAACTCTATCATGTCAAATAAGGGACAACCAAGCACTCTTCAAATTTAAATTGACCCCAATATCCGATAGTAATGGCTCTGAACAATTCTCCATCTCTACACTTGAGAAATATGATCCTACTACAATTAACAGGGGTTATTAAATCAGTGATTTTTTTACCAGGATAAAGGAAAGAAATGGTGGCATGCTCAGGTAAGAATTTCTGCTCCAAAGCTTTGATAGGTATCAGAATTCAACTGTGTTGTAGGAGTATGTGACACAGGGAGAAGGAAGAAGACACTCTTTTTTAATTGTTCTGTCTCTATTTTTATAACTTACACAAAAGATTATTTAGACTCAGTATCTATTACTAGAGAATTCATCTTAAAGAAGCAATTAGGTATTCATGACTCTCTTGATGAAAACAAGATGGATGAATTTTAATATTAAAAAAATAGTAATTGATGGAGCTAGTGAGAAAATGAGGAATCTGCAGAAAACAAAAACCAAAATGATGGGAGCACACTGGGAGATATGGCAATGCCAAAGAGGTTTCATTTCACACTGAGGGTATTTGTCAACATGAGTGACCTTTACACTCTTTTCTGGCAGCTGAATGAAATGGAGTGCAGGGAACGAAAACAAGACGAAAGGAAGGCCAACAGAAGACCTGAGCTTGAAAAAAGACCTGGATCTTCATGTCAGGGTGAGCAAGAAATAATCCTGTACCACAGAGGAGGCAGCAAGGAAACATGCCTGACATGTCCTTGGCACTGAGGATGGAGGATAGCTTCCAAAAATTCATAACCCCAAGTTGACCCTCATGAAAAACTATAACCCAAATCCACGCAAGCTGTATCATCCTAAACAAAACCGCCCAAGCAGATAATGTAATTCAAAGAGACCCTGAGTTGATGGTGCCCTCTTTACCCCACAACTAGCAGAATTACAAACTAGCTCTGGAAGTTGAAATTAATCCACCCCACCAAAAATTCCCACAAATAAAACTCCAACAGATTTGAGTTCACAATCAAAACTCATATACACACACACACAAAACAATAGGAAAATAAAGCACTATGAATAAAAGCCAGCAGAAGACGACAGTAGAATTGGACTCTCAAGATATTAAATATCAGAATTATTTAAGACACAATATAAAACAAATGTGCTGGAATCCCTGGATGGCTCAGCGGTTTAGCACCTGCCTTCGGCCCAGGGTGTGATCCTGGAGTCCCGGGATCGAGTCCCACATCGGGCTCCCTACATGGAGCCTGCTTCTCCCTCTGCCTGTGTCTTTGCCTCTCTCTCTCTGCGTCTCTCATGAATAAATAAATAAAATCTTTTAACAACAACAACAAAAAACAAATGTGCCAAGAAACAACAATTGCTTGATCATAAGAACAAAGAGAAGACTCTAAAGCCTAAGCAGATTTTTAAAAAGAACCAAATCAAACTTCTAAATATAAACATTATAATAATTGAAACTAAAAACTCAATGATAACTATGGAAGGCAGTAACAAAAATTAGAAGCTGGGAAGAAGTAGGGATGAAAGAGCAAAGCACAGAGGATTTTTAGGGCAGTGACAATATTCTCTAAAATACTAAAATGATTGTTCAGAATGTATACCGACAGTAAACAATAACACAAACTATGGACTTTAGGTGATCATGATGTTTCAAGGTAGTTCATCAGTTACGACAAATATACCAGTCTGGTGGGGGATGCTGATAATAAGGGAAGCTATTTATGCACACGTAGGGGCAGGGCTATACAGGAAATCGCTGCACTACCTCTCAAAAAGAGTCTTAGTAAGATAAATTAATTGAGTCAGAAAAAAGAAAAAACTCAATGGCTGTGCCTAAGAAACAAGATTCATAGTGGGTAATACTTAATAAGTATATACAACCCTGAGATCAAGACCTGAGCTCAGATCAAGAGTTGGACGCTTAACTGACTGAGCCACCCAGGCACCCCTAGGTAGTATTTTTTAGTCAATATAATGCTAGTAATTCAAACTGACATTTTATTAAAAATAGGAAATGTTTTACGGAAAATATTTCATGGAAGAATGAGTCAGTTGTGGAGCTGCTGTAGTGAGACCACGGTACACTATTATGGCACTGACCTAGCAAAGCTACAGACGTAAGTCTGGTCCTGGCCTTGCCACTAACTAGGTGTAACAACTTGAGGCAAAATGCATCTCTCTCTGGACCTCGGTTATCTCGGATGTAAGACCTCAAAATCTATAGTACTTCCCATCCCCACATGTCTAGTAATGTGTGAATCTATTGGTTCTTGTGATCTCATTAAGACATTAAGGAAAAACAGGTGGATAATCTATTAAAGGTCAAACATTAAATTCTGAATAAAAGGACATATTATCACATCCTCAGAAACACTCATCCAATCCAAGAATTTGCAAGCCATGAAGTGCCTCCTTAAACCTACCTACTATGAATTCTTAGAAAGTACAGCAACTTTCTTTTTCATGACAAAAAAATAACCATCCAAGTGAAAGAAGAGTAACCTGAAACTATAAGGATGCCTTTGATCTATCATTTTGAAGATACCATCTGCAAACAGGAAAAAAAGAAAATAACCCAGGGGAAGGCTGCTTCTGATTAAATCATTTTATATGGTCAATCATGGAAGCCATGCCTGACAGCCCTCCATTCTGCCTTTATGAGGAAGACAGACAACGCAATACATTTGAGCAAGAATAAAACATGGTAAATTGTAAAAGGATGAATATCTACTACCTAGAAAATATACTTATCAAGAATGTCTTTTTATACTAGACAACTGTAGTGAACTATTAGTTCCCAGACTTGTTTAAAACAAATATGATAAAATACATTTTTCCCCACTCTCATATTTCAAATCATATCTACAATCCAGTGTTTACCATTCCAAGTGTAACACTGAAGGGTCACACCAGGTCAGTACCCAAAGGAGAACTGCCAAAACAGGCAGGAAAGGCTTCCCGAAAAGGAGACAATCAAGTGACCTTGGGAAACTAAGAAAGTTCTGGAGGAACAGGAAGAGCCCATGTGAGGATATGAACACAAGAGAGACGAAGGGTATCTGAGCAGTGAAAGGATGAATTCAAAGTACAGAAAATACAAGAAGCATGAATCTTAAACAAGAGAATGAAGAACAGGAAGGCTGGAAGCCCACACCTGCTCTCCTGGCAGACAGCATGTCCCTGAAACTGCATCAGAGACAACAAAAATGTGTATAAAAAATCATTCCTACAGGCATCATAAAAATCATCTCAAAGCAGTAGTCCTTTATAAAAGGTGAAATTCACCAACATTCTGAATACCTACCTTCTACCTAACCCTGCACAAAAAGTTATAGAACATGACTGCCAAATTGTAATACCCACTTAGTGGATAGTGAGATTAATGTGGTGGATTTAACCATTTGCTTTTTAAGTAAAACAGAAAAGATCATGGTATGTCTCCTTACAAGTAAACAACAGTTTGCAAAACTTTCGTTCCAATAATTAAGTATGTGTGTATTAGGTCTAACTGCAAAATCTATTTTCATTGTAAGTTTAAATCAAAAAAGTTTTGATATATACAATGCTACCAAAGATTTAAAGGGGTAAGACAAAATTGCAAAGTCATAATCCAATTGGGAAGTAAAAATTGGTTTTTCATGATGACATACACGTAGAAAACTATTATAAATAAATTGAAAGTTACAGAGGAGAAAGTAAATGTCAAACTATGCTAGTATATTGCACATACTATAGGATATTAGGACAGGAACAACTATGAGAGCTGAGGAATTTGGGAAAGCCTTCATAAACAGATGCAACTAAAAAAGCAGTCTTGAATTTTTCTTCAGAGCTATTTCATTATAGCTTTACATGCTGGTAAAATGAGAGCCCTTAACCACTCCAACTGTGGGCTACACAGTGGACAGAGTAATGGACTGTAATTAGGAAGCCTGTGTTCCTGTTCTGGTTCTAATAGGAGTTAACCACAGTGTCATCTTCCAAAATCACTCCACCTTGCTTTTCTCATCAGCACTGTAAGAGAGACCAGACTTATCTGGTCTATCCCAAATTTAAAACACTGTAATTCTAAGATAGCAACAACATAGAGTCACAATCAAAGTGTGAACTTAGAACAAAATATTTCACCCCTTCATGCTCCAATTTCCAAATCTGCAAAATAAGGCAGGCAATATCCTTATGGCCTGTTTCTAAAAACTGTATAGAAGATTTAGAACAATGTCTGGCAGAGTAGGCACTAAACAAATAGTTCTTTTACCCCTTCTTACTCCCACCTTCAGATCAACACCCCCAAAAGACTGAAATTGTCAAAGTAACTAAGAAAGTATTTGGAGGTTCCGCACTGATATACAGTCATTCTAAGAATCTTGGTCTAGGACTGCTAAGTAACCTCTGGTTTTAATTCGGCCATCAAAGTTAAAATGTGCTCCACATAAAGTACAAAGGATTCTTATGGTTGAACCAGACTTAATAGTAGCACAGCACCATCAAAGCATATTACAAAGGGCTGCAAGTGCTGTCTGAGAATCCGAGATCAGCACAAAGCAAAGCCACCCTTGGTAAGACAGCATATGGTACAAATAATATAAAGAAGGAGGTACGGTCTCCAACATGAATGGAGAACTCAAAACGCCTTCCTATCTCTGAACTACTATATAACCAATTATCAACCTCTGGAAATCAATCACATTCCTGAAAGGCCCTGGCCTCTGTTACCATCACAGGGCTTCTGATAGCCATTTGTGTAAGTTCCACGGAGATAGAGAAACCATATAAACTTATTTTCCAATGGTGTATGTGTACATGTTCATATGTACATCCCATCTCCCCTCCATCCTCCATACCACCGCAAAAATCTTCAACCCAATAGGGAAGGCTTCTGGCAAGTTTTCAAAGTTTTCGAGAACATAATTCTTTTCAGAAGAAATTAAAGTAGCTTACTTTCTTCTTCAGCTACTACCATAGAAGCACATATGTAAAATGTTACACACGTAAAATTCCCCATGTAAGCAATTAGGGAAAATTCAATTCTACGATTAATCACTGGCCAAATAATTGCAAATTTAAATTTACTCAGAACTACACTTAATTAATCCTTTTCATCTAACAGTATTACATACACAAACATATCATGTAAGAAACAGAAACTAACCAAGTTACATATCTCAATCATTATTACAATTCAATGATAAATGACCAAACCAAAAACATTAGACATATAATTTTAACCTCCAGTTTACATACCTGTTAGAACCTCAATGTTCCTGTTAGACATGTTAAAAGGTATGATCTTTGTATGATTTAATCTAATACCTTCAGTGAAAAGTTTAGTTATATAATTCACAGCCAAATGTGTTATTTGTAGAGAATATTTACATGCAGAGAATAAAAGATTCAGATTCACTTTCAAATCTTTTAATCAGTCAAGGAATGAGAAAGTAAGAACACTAACTTGGTGCCAACAACAACAAAAAACCCCCACGTTTTTAATCTGTAAATGTTCACGAGACAATGAGTTACTGAAAACTCTCATTAATTCAACTCTGTCAAAAAGTAATAGTGTTGATACTAGGCTTAGAAAGAATTACTCTGCCAAGCCTTCACATTTAGTTTAACAATAACATCAAAAAGAAAATTCTGAAATATAACCAAACGTAGCATGATGACATACTTAATTTGAGTGAGTCCACGGAATTTGACAAATCCCACCCATATCAATACCAAAAAATTTACTAAGAAATTTATAAAACACTCTCATGGACAGTTACACATTTAAAACATAACTATTTTGGAACTCCCTTACTAGCACCTTACCTACAAACAAAAAAAGCTTCAGATTTGGTTTTTGCAGCATCTCTGCAGAGATTCACCTACTCTGGTGAACAAATAACAAGAAATGTGTCATTGTCTTAAGCTCCTTCTACTATATACTATAGAGTCTCTCCCATTCCTGTGAAGAAAATCACTATATAGATACAAGGTATTATTAAGTTGAAGCGAAATCAAAAGTACTTTCTAAGTTACTCTATTACTACAACAACAGAGTTCATACTCTCCAGATTCCAAAGGCAAACTGTATTCCTGTTCACCCTAATAAAAAGTAAGAATATGAAACTGAAATAGTTTTGTCAAACACAAAAAGGAACTGACTGCAGCTGGCACCATGTGCAGTCATGTCCAAAACATAACCATGGGTGGGGTGATGTCGCAGAAAACTGAGCTAGGGGTCAGTGCCTCCAATGAAACCATTAAGCTGGAAAAACCATCAGAATCAACTATTTCAGAAAACTTAGACCAACCACGGGAGGGCTGACGAAGACAGAGGCTGCCCAACCCAGGTAAGAGAGCAAAGTGCCCAATCCAGCTACCAGCTCCTGTCCCTTTACCCCACAGCACAGGTAGGCACAAGGCCCATGTGCCTGGAGCACTGGCTGGTGTCAGGGTAGGCCATGGAGACCTTGCCCTCCTAACATTGGGGTTGTATATGTTGTCACACTGGGGGTAGCCTGGGGAAACAGCACAGACACCTGCATTTGTTTCCACCCTCTAGGGGTACATGAACTTCCCTTTCTGGGTTTTTTGGGTGGTAGCAGGGGAGACCTAGACATTTAAGTAAATCTCTGTCAGCTCACAAGCTGACCACAGATAACGTAAAAGAAACAGCAGTAACCACACACAACAAAGAATACACAGTTTGCAAAGTTATTTTGGAAAAGTCACCACACAAACAGATGACTGCAATCCTCAACAGCAATCACTGAGAAAAGGAAAATCTGATTCCCAGAGTCACCACACTGTAATATTCAAATGGTCCAGTTCTCAACAGTAAGTTACAAAACATACAAAGAAACAGAAAACCACAGCATTCTGGGGGGAGAAAAAGAACTTGACAAAAACTATCCCTGAAGAATGCTAGACATCAGAATTACTAAGGCGTTAAATCAATAGTCTTAAATATGTTCAAAGAACTAAAGGATACCGAGAATGCTGTATGAATAAATAGGCAATGCCAATAAAGAGATTATAATAAAAATGAAACCAAATAGAACATCTGGAATTAAGTATAACAGCTGATGAAAGAAATTCACTAGAGGGATCCAATGGCAGATTTGAGCAGGAGGACAAGTAATCAGCAAACTTGAATATAAGGAAACTAAAATTATCCAGGCTGAAGAGCACAATGAAAAAACAGAAAAATGAACTGAGGGACCAATGGAACACCATCAAACATACAAAATATGTATCAGGAGAATTCCCAAAGGAGGAGGATAAAAGGAGCAAGCAGGGGAACAAAATCTTAAGAAATAATGGCCTCAAACTTCCCAAATTTGATGAAAGACTTGAATCTACATATCCAAGGAATTCAACAAATTTCAAGCTGGAAAATCTCAAAAAAGATCCACACAATATAATCAAACTGGCAAGGGACAAAGAAAAATCTTGAAATCAGCAAGACAGAAATAACTCATCACAGGAATCCACAGTAAAGATTAAGAGCTTCTTTGCCATCAGAAATCATAGATGCCAGAAGAGAGAGGGACGATAGGTTTAAAGTGCTGAAAAAGAAAAAGTGTCGAACAATTCTGTAACTGCAGACTGTCTTTAAGGAATGAAGAATTAGGACATTCCATGACAGGCTTTGTGGGATTCATTCATTACTAGTAGCCTGACCTCTAATACTAAAAGGAATCCTTCAGGCTAAGATGAAAAAAATACTAGGCAATCACTCCAAGCCATGTAAAGAAATAAAGAACAGGTAAATACAATAGCCAGTATTACTGTACTTTTGCTTTTTAACTCCCTTTTTCTTCTGAAAACACAAACACATTAAATAAATATAGATCTGTATTAATAGGTACACAACGTATAGGTGGAGGGAGGGACGACTGGGTGGCTCAGTGGTTGAATGTCTTCTCTCAGCTTGGGTTGTGATCCAGGGAACCTGAGATCAAGTCCCGCATCGGGCTCCCCACAAGGAGCCAGCTTCTCCCTCTGCCTATGTCTCTGCCTTTCTCTCTGTGTCTCTCATGAATAAATAAATATGATCTTTTTAAAAAATAAATAAAAATAAAGGTGGAGGGATAGGAAGGTACAGGCACAGAATGTTTGTGTGCTATGGAAACTGAGTTCGTATTCCAACTAGGTTGTTATAAATTTAAGATGCTAATTGTAATATTCAAAAAAACTTAAAGAAAATAAGGGAATCAAAATGGTACATTAGAAGCAAGTAAATACCAAAAAGGCACTAATGGAGGAATTAAACAACAAAACAAAACAAACACACAGAAAACAAATACCTAAATGCAGAAGTCCTTCCTTATCAATAATTACTTTTCAATGTAAATGGCTTTAGCTCTCTTATCTAGTAGAGATGGCAGAACAGATAAAAATATGATCTAACTATAGGATGTCTACAACAGATTCATTTTAGATAAGCAGACACGAAGAGACTGAAAGTAAAAGAATGTAAAAATATATTCTAAGCAAATAGTAACTAAAAGAGGGCTGGGGGAAGGAAGCTATCATTATCAAACAAGATAGATTTTTAAGTCAAAAAAAGTTATGTGGGGGGGGGGCGTCTGGAAGGTTCAGTTGTTTGGGTGTCTGTCTTCGGCTCAGGTCATGAACCTGGGGTCCTGGGGTCAAGTGCCACTCCGGGTTCCCTGCTTGTCGGGGAGTCTGCTTCTCCCTTTCCCTGTGCCCCCCCCTCCTGCTTGTACCTGCACTGTCTCTCAAATAAATAGGCAAAATCTGTTTTTAAAAATTTAAAAATAAGCTACATGTACATCTAAAATTTAAAAATAAGCTACATGTACATTGTGAAATATACCCCAAAAAAAAAACTTACAAAAGTACTATATTATATACTTGAAAGATCTAATTAAGTAGAGCTTAAATGTTATCACCACAAACACACAAACACAGAAATTATGTGAGGAGATGGAGGTGTTAACCTTCAGGTGATAATCATTTTGCAATACATACGTGTATCAAATCACCACCTTAAACTTGCATATGTCATATATCAATCTCAGTAAAGCTGGAGGAGGGGAAGATATGAGACAAAGAACATTATATACTAATAGAAGATTTAATCCATCAGGACAATGTAACAATTACAAACATAATATGCACCAATCAACAACTGACAAAATTGAGGCAGTTGAAGATGACTGCACAGGAGAATCCCGAACTCACCTCCTTCCATGGACAAGACAACTCTACAGCTAAAATATCCAACAATTCCAAGGGGTGTGGGAGAGTGCTGAAAACTAGCTGAACATTTCCTCCGTAACAAAGGATAGAAAGGCCACATCAACAAGGAAAGAAAGGCAGAGACACTATCTTACCAAAACCCCTACTCCTGATGCAATGACCAATAATCAGAAGTTGAGAGGGATCTCACAAATATGGAGCGATCCTTCAAGCACTTGAACCCTTGGAACTTGCACCAGAGAGACAAACCTCAGGACATCTGGCTTGGAAAACCAATAGGGCTTACATCCAGGAGACACAAAGGGCTGTAGGAAACAAAGATTCTGCTCTTAGAGACAGGACTTGTGTGCAGACTCATTCACTCTAGGACACAGGGCAAAAGAATCAGACTGAAAAACACCTAAACCATATAAGGGAGATTTATTTGTAGGCCAGAAGGGAGTGGCATTATATACTCAAAGTGCTAAAAGGAAAAAACTTCCAGCTAAGAACTCTATCCAGTAAGGTTATCATCATTCAGAACTCAAGAAGAGAAAAGAGTTTTTCAAACAAGCAATAGCTAAGGGAATTTATCACTACTAAATTAACCTTACAAGAAATATTAAAGGGACTTCTTCAAGATGGGGGGGTGAGGAGGAAGGCACTAAAGAGTAACAAGAAAACATAGGAAAGTAAAAATCTTACTGTTAAAAGTAAATACACAGTAAAAGTAATACTATAAGCACTTACAAAGACAGTATAAGGTTAAAAGACAAAAGTAGTAAAATTAAATAAAATTTCAATAATTAAATGATACACAAAATAAAAAGATGTAAAATGTGACATTAAAAACATAAAACATAGGGGAGAAGGAGTAAAACTGCAGAGTTTTAGAATTAACTTCCCATTACCTTTAAAACAGACTATTTTATATATGGGCCATTACAAGTGAGCCTCATGTAAAAAAGTAAAATAAAAACCTACATTAGATACACAAAAGGTAATAGGAAAGTAATCTAAGCATAACACTATAGAAGGTCATCAAAACAAGGGAAGACAACAAGAAAAGTAGAAGGAAAGAGAGGAAGTACAAAGCACCCAAAAAAATTTACAAAATGGCAGTAAGTCCATACCTATCAGTAATTACTTTAAATGTAGGTGACCTAAATTCTCAATCAAGATAGTGACTGAAAGAACTAATAAAAAAAACACAAAAAACAAGACCTATGTATATGCAGCCCAAAGAAAGTCACTTTAGATGTTAAGACACATACAATGAAAGTGAAGGGATGAAAACAGATATACCATACAAATGAAAACCAAAAGATACGTGGAGTACAGACAAAAATAGACTTTAATATGAAGACTGTAATAAAAGACAAAGATGGACATTAGATAATAATAAAGAAATTAATTCAACAAGAAGATACATTTGTAAATATTTATGCACCCCACACAGGAGTATCTAAATATATAAAGCAAATATTAACAGATCTAAAGGGAGAAAATGACAGTAATACAATAGTAAAGGACTTTAATATCCCACTTACATCAATAGAAAGATAACCTAGACCAAAAAAAAGATAAATAAAGAAATAATAGCCTTAAACAACACTTTAGATTAGATGAACTCAGTAAACGTATACAGAACATTCCATTCGAAAGCACAATAGACATTTTTCTCAAGTATTCATGGAACACTCTCCAAAACAGATGTTAGCCCACAAGTCTTAATAATTAATATAAGAAAACGGAAAACATATCTTTTTTTCCAACCAAAACAGTATGTCTAGAAAGCAATTTTAAGAAAACAAAACTAAATATCACAAATACGTGGAGACCAACAATACGTTCCTGAACAACCAACAGGTTAATGAAGAAATCAAAGGAGAAATCAAAAAATATCTTGAAACAAATTAAAATGGCAATACATCACACCAAAATATATGGGATGGAGCAAAAGCATTTCTAAGAGGGAAGATTACAACAATACAGGTCTAGTTCAAGAAATAAGAAAAACCTCAAATAAGCAATCTAACTTTACGCCTAAAGTAACTATAAAAGGAAGAACTAAGGCCAAAGTTAGTAGAAAGAAGGAAATACAGATCACAGCAGAAATAAAATAGAGACAAAAAACAGAAAGATGAAACAAAGAGTCTTTTCTCCTTGAAAAGATAAGAGAAATTGACAATGCTTTAGCTAGACTCATTAAGAACAACAGAGACAGGGCTCAAATGAACAAAATTCGAAATGAAAGAGAAGTTACAAATGATACCAAACAAATACAAAAGATCTAAGTGACTGTTATGAACAATTACATGCCAACAAATTGGATAATCTAGAAGAAATGGATAAATTCCCAGAAACATGCAATCTTCTAAGATAGAACCTGAAGAAATAGAAAGTCTGAAGAGATGATTACTGGTAAGGAGATTGAATAACCAAAATCCTCCCAACAAGCAAAAGTCCAGGATCAGATGGACTTCACTGGTGAATTCTACCAAACAAGAAAATATCAATCCTTTTCAAATTCTTCCCAAACTTCCAAACCCACTTCACAAAGCCAGCATTACCATGATATCAAAACCAAGTAAGAACAACACAAAAACATTACAGGTCAACATCTCTGATGAACATGGATGCAAAAATCCTCAGCAAAGAATTCGTGAATGGAATTCAAAACATACTGAACTGATTGTACACTATGATCAAATGACATTCACTCCAGAGGCGCAAGAATGGCTCAATATCCAGAAATCAATCAACATAATAATCCACATTAACAAAATGAAGAATAAACATCGTATCTCCACAGATGCAGAAAAGGCATCTGACAAAATTCAACATCCATGTATGATAGAAACTCTCATCAAAGTGGGTATAGGGCAGCCCCAGTGGCGTTCCTGGAGACCCAGAATCGAGTCCCATATCAGGCTTCCTGCAGGGAGCCTGCTTCTCCCTCTGCCTGTGTCTCTGCCTCTCTCTTCGCTCTCTCTGAATGAATGAATGAATAAATAAATCTTTTAAAAAAAGAAAAGTGGGTATAGATGGAATGTACCTCAACATCATCATATATAGTACAGAGGATCTTTAAAAAAATTAAAAATAGAACTGCCATATGATTCAGTAATTCTACTTCTGGGTATATATCCAAAGAAAATGGAAACATCTTTTCATAATTTGAAAAGATGTGTGTACCTCAATGTTCATGGTGGCATTATTTATAATAGCACAGATATGGAAACAATCTAAATGTCCACTGATGGATAAAGATGTGACACACACACACACACACACACACGAATACTACTCAGCCATAAAAAAAGAATGAAATCTTGTCATTTGCAACACCATGGATGGACCTTGGGATTATTATGCCATGCAAAATAAATCAAACAGAGAAAGGCAATACCATATGATTTCACTTTTGTGCAGAACCCCCCAAAAAACAAAACAAAGAAACAAAACTCATAGACACAGATAATAGACTGGTGACTGCCAGAGGGAAGAGGGGGAATGAGTAAAATGGGTGAAGAGGATCAAAAGGTACAAATTTCCAATTATAAAGTAAGTCATGAGGGTGTATAAATCATGATGACTATAATTTAAAATATTCCATTGCATATTTAAAAGCTGCTGAAAAAATAAATAAATAAATAAATAAATAAATAAATAAATAAATAAATAAATAAAAGCTGCTGAGAACAGAACTTGAAAGTTCTTACCACACTCAAAATTTTTTTTGCAATTCTTTATTAAAGCAGATAGTAACTAGACTTATTGTGATGACAGCTTCACAATGAATATCATTATACTATACACCTATATGTTATAGGCCAATCATACTTCAATTAAAAAAAGAAATTTTAAAAACTGACAAAATCTAAGGGAAAGCGATCAATTGTACAATAGTTGGATAATTAAATACCATCTTTCAATAACAGGTAAAACAACCAGACAGAAGTTCAACAAGGAAACAGGACTTATTAATCAACAAAACCAAAAGCTGATTGTTAAGATCATCACATTTGACAAACCTTTAGCTAGACTAATGAAGAAAAAAGAGAAAAGATTTAATAAAATTAGAAAAGAGATTACTACCAATTTGACAGAAATACAAAAGATTATAAAAGAATATTATAAACACCTATATGCCAACAAATTGGAAAATCCAGATGAAACAAATTACTAAAAACAAATTACCAACTGACTTAAGAAAAAAGTTGAAAATCTGAAGATTGAAAACAAGTAAGGAGATTGAGTCAGGAACTAAAAACCTCTCAACAAAGGAAAGTCCAGTTCCAGATGTCTCTACTGATGAATTCTTACCAAACACTTAAAGAATTGACACAAATCTTTCTTAAACTCTTCCAAAAAACTGAAGAGGAGAAAACACATCCTAACTCATTTTATGAGGCCAGCATTACCCTACCACTGAAGCCAGACTAAGACACTATAAGAAAACTACAGACCAATATTCCTTATGAATAGAGATACAAAAATACTCCCCACAAAACACTAGCAAGCCAAATTCAGCAATATATTAAAAGGTTTCTTGACCATGACCAAGTGGGATTAATGCCCAGAATATATAAAGAACTTCCACAGCTCAAGGAAAAAAAAAAAAAAAGACAACCAGGGGTGCCTAGGTGGCTCAGTTGGTTAAGCATCCAACTCTTGATTTCAGCTCAAGTCATGATCTCGGGGTCATGATATGGAGCTCCGCATTGGGCTTGCACCAGGTATGGAGTCTGCTTAAAATTCTCTTTCTCTCCCCCCTGCCCCTGCCTCTTGCTCGTGTTCACACATGCACTCTCTTTCTCTCTCTAAAATGTATAAATCTTTAAAAAAAAAAAAAAAAGATTTTCTCTCCTTTTGTCCCACCCCCCCCCCTTTTTTTTTTTAAAGATTTTATTTATTTATTCATGAGAGACACACAGAGAGAGAGAGAGAGAGAGAGAGAGAGAGAGAGAGAGAGGCAGAGACTCAGGCAGAGGGAGAAGCAGGCTCCATGCAGGGAGCCTGATGTGGGACTTGATCCTGGGTCTCTAGGATCAGGCCCTGGACTGAAGGTGGCACTTAAACCACTGAGCCACTGGGGCTGCCCCCTCCCCCTCTCTCTTAAAAAAAAAAAAAGCAAAAAACAGAAAGACAACCCAGCTAGCAGGTAAGTACATGAAAAGATGCTTAATATCATTATTCTTTAGGCAAACCCAAATCAAAATCACGAGGTACCACTTCAACACCCATTAGGATGGCTAGAATCAAGACAGTAAAAATAAAAATTAAAAAATTAAAAAATAACATCCTCACGATGAGAATGTAGAGATATGGTGGTTCCTCAAAAAGTTAAATATGGGATAACCATACGGCTCAATAGTTTCAGTCCTAGGTATATATCCAAAAGATCTGAAACCAGGAAGTCAGACAGACATATATGTCAATGTTCACAGCAGCACTATTCATAATAGCCAGAAGGTGGAAACAACTCCAAATGCCCATCAAGGGATAAATAAATAAATAAATAAGACATAGAATAATACAATGGAATATTATTCAGCCATTTAAAAACATGAAGTACTGATTCATGCAATAAATAATGAATCATAAAAACATGCTAAGTGAAAGAAGCCAGACACAAAACGATAAATATTTTATGTTTCCACTTATATGAAATACCTACAGTAGGTAAATTCATAGAATACAGAAAGTAGAGTACAGGATAGCAAGATTTGGACAGAGGGAGGAATGGTGGGGTTTCTGTTTGGGGTAATGAAAAAGATTTGGAATTAGACAATGATAATGATTACACAATGTGGTAAATGTAACAAATGTCACTGAAGTGTACCCTTAAAATTAGGTAAAATGACAAATTTTACATTATATATATTTTACCACAATTTTTTAAAATACGTGATTGAGAACACCTGGGTGGCTCAGTGGTTGAGCATCTGTCTTTGGCTCAGGTCGTGACCCCAGGGTCCTGGGATTGAGTCCTGTGCATCAGGATTCCCCCCAGGCTCCCTCAGGGAGTCTGATTTTCCCTCTGCCTATGTCTCCACTCTCTCTGTGTGTGTCTCTCATGAATTAAATAAAAATTTAAAAACAAACAAAACATATGACTGAGTCACAAGAGTATTACACTGGGCTCCCGTGACAAGAGCTAAATACATTTCCCCATTGTTCTTTTTCTGGAGAGTACATCATTCATTGAAATCAAAATTTCTTAGGTGAAAAACACAACTATAGGGTTCAGACAAGGCCAAGTGTTGCTTATTTAATATTGCAAGCCCAAAAAGGTAAGTTAATTCTTGAGGTAAACAATACTTAAATTCCACTGCTTTGATTTGTCAAACCACAACAGTGCCAAACAAGGATATGAGAAAAATCTGGAAGGGATCTATGTCTCTGAGAAAAGATCAGGTTGGCAGGGTATGAAATAAGAGTTGTCCAGCTGCTGAAATAATAAAAGGTTGAATGATACCCAATGTTTACACGTGGTACTTCTCAAAAACTGCAGTAAAATTTATCTTTTAAAATAAACACAGATTTATATATTTTAAACACAACTAGAATACAGATTCCAGAATGCAGTAAGAAATCAACATCATTAATGTCAGAACTTGAGATTGGGTCATGTCATAAAGAAGAAAGATGGGAACTGGTAAGAGAGACACTTCAGGTGTCACAGGACAAGAGCCGAGCAAGAGTAAAACTGTTACAGAAGTAGTGAAATGAACAGTGAATCAAGAGTCTGAGAGCAGGTTCTGTCATCATTTTACAAACCCTATGACCTTAGCAAGTCACTTTGTCCATCTTAGTTTCCTCGCTTCATGATACAGGAAAACATCTACTCTCCGTCCCTCGTGGGGCTGTGGTAGAAATCAACGAATGAGAAACTTCTCTGTAGCATTAAAGTACTATGTAAAGGTATGATTAAAGCATTAGTCACTGGGGTTTCTCTAAGCGGTCGTTTTACCAAACCTGAGCAACATGATGGAAAATTCCAGTACAGGACAGAACTTTCTGTAAGTGCACTGTTTCAGATAGTTACTGTGTAGGTGGAAGGCGAATATGCCAATCTTCAATCTACTCAAAAATCTGGATTTAGCTCCCTATGGGCAGTTGTTAAAAATATTAGAATAAGTATCAAATCCCTTCTGTATGCCTTATTTAAGGCTTTAAATAAATATTGCATGTTCACAATCTGAAAGCAATGCAAATGATAAAGGGGGGCGTAAAATAAAAACATATTTAAGTATTATTTACCACTCCTTCCTTTACATTCCTTTCCCCAGGGACAACCACTGATAACAGTTGGGTTTTAGCTTTTATGATGATTATTAGCACTTAATATATGCATCAGTCAAAAGCTTTTAAATCTAATATGCAAAGGGCACGTGGGTGGCTCAGGGGTTGAGCGTCTGCCTTCTTCGGCTCAGGTTGTGATCCTGGGGTCCTGCTTCTCCCTCTGCCTGTGTCTCTGCCTCTCTCTGTGTCTCTCATGAATAAATTAACAAAATCTTTTTTAAAAATAAGCAAGATGAGAAACTTGTGCACACACTCACACACACCCTCCAAACTTCCATTCCCCAGGTCACCTCTTAATTTTTATTGTGTATTATTGGATATAATATTGCTCTAGGGCTTCTAGTAATTCTCCATTTAAATCTCTAGCTGGATTTACCAATTTCATTAGTACTTAAGAAATTCCTGCCGTGAAGCAAAAGAAAATTAGCACATTTACCTTTCCTTCTACCTTTCATTTCTTCCACCTCTTAATTAATTCGTTATGTACTCAGGGATTGTAACACTTGCATTCATTTCTATAACTAGATCTGCCATGATTTATTCAAAAAACACTAACTAGAAAGAGATTACTCAAAGAGTAGCTAAGGCATGCTAAGCAGCTTGCTTTGGAAAGTATAGAGGGGAAGATAGAGACACTGAATAACTTAAGACAAAGATTTTTACTTACATATGCGAGACATTTTATAGGAAACTGGCCAAAAAAAAAAAAGATGCCATCACTCCAACAAAAGCAGTACAAGAAAGAAAAAAGAAAAGAAAAGAAAGAAAAGAAAAGAAAAGAAAAGAA
Organism: Canis lupus baileyi; assembly: GCF_048164855.1. Taxonomy (NCBI): domain Eukaryota; kingdom Metazoa; phylum Chordata; class Mammalia; order Carnivora; family Canidae; genus Canis; species Canis lupus. The sequence goes on along the minus strand of NC_132861.1, from coordinate 14,090,314 downwards.
AAGAAAAGAAAGAAAAGAAAAGAAAAGAAAAGAAAAGAAAAGAAAAGAAAAGAAAAGAGAAAAGAAAAGAAAAGAAAAGAAAAGAAAAGAAAAGAAAAGAAAAGAAAAGAAAAGAAAAGAAAAGAAAATAGAAAAAGGTGGGTAGGAAGAAAGGGAGGGAGGCAAGGAGGGAACGAAGGAATTGGGAGAAAAGAGAAGAGAAGAGAAGAGAAGCCCTACTCTTTACACTACTGTCACCCAAATGAGAATCTTTCAAGCTTCTTGTTCTCTTTCAAGCTCTCAGGTTTCCTCAAGAATCTGGAAATCCCTGGGTAGTCGTTCAGATTTGTGAATGAAAGATGATTAGCAGAAGTACCTGGCACGGGGTTCCCCTGCACTTGTCCAGAGAGCACCCGCTGCAAGCTCTAGAGAGGCAGCTCTGTGTGAGCAGCAGGCCGGCAAGCAAACAAAGCGGGAGACACTCGGAGGGCGGAGGGCGGAGGGCGGAGGGCGGACGGAGGGACTGCACCGTTCCCGGCTCCGGTGGTAAAACCAAACTACCATAGGCCCTCTCAGTGCTCTCTAGTCTCGAGGCCTAGGACCGATCAGCTCTCCTCAGATAAGAGGTCACTCACCTCCCACAAAGACCATGTCTCTGGCTTTACCTTAAAGGTGAAAACCCAGCATGCCAGCTACTCTGAACAGAAGACAGAAGGCTCGGCTGAACCAGTTCCTGCAAACCAACTTCTTTTATGGATTACCATGGCGACCGCCTCACAGCCACACTCCAACAGAAGCTACGGATTCCGACAGGCACCTTCCACAAGGCTCTCCTGAGAAGGCTACAGTCCGTTGTTCTCTATTGCTTATTGTTTTTCCTGCTCTAACTCTTCCCACTTGCTGCTGTCTCCTGCATTCTTCCTACTATTTTTCACTCCACTGAGAACTCAAAAACGTCTGGTCCACTGGTAGCACCATTTATGCTCTAGCTCTGTTACAGTTTATTAAACTGAACAACAACACACCACACGCACATCCTTCCAACATTTCCACAGAAATTTGACAAGTGAAAGGGTAGGAGGTCAGACTGGCCTCTGGTTCCTTCTAAGATATTACTTAGAAAGTAAGAGTTTTTAGTTTAACAAGTATAATAGTACTCCAAAGTAGTCAACTCTCCCCAGAATACAAATACTGTGTAAATCATATAAAAATAAACATTTTTCTTTGCTAATAAACATTTTAATAGAAGGGATATATGTGATGCTAAATCAACTTCATTAGAAACTCTCAGCCCACATCAAAGCCGTTTCATTCAGACCATTATTCCAAGCACAAATCTCCAATGTTTTCCTAAACATCAAATAGAAATATCAAAGAAATTTATAGATCAATGATCAATTTCAGAAAAAAATTTATTTTTATTCTGATTTATTTAAAAATGATGTTATTAGTCATACCTTATGACATGTGTCCCCACACTATACATGAAAAGGACTCAAGCAGCTCTTTTTACAGGGTCACTGAAGATCCACAAGCTAAAACTTGGAGAGAGGTAACACACAGCTGAAGTATTTCCATCAAAAGCCATTCAATTTCTACAATTTCTGTCACATTTGGTTTGCCATCTAGGCTTGCCTCCTCCTATATTCTGAAAACTGGCACAGAAGAAGGAGGGAATAGGTGTCCCCTATTCAATCAGGGCAGCTGAGGAATAAGTGGTCAATGATTCAGAGGTGAGATTAAATGTGTCCACATGCCCAAATATACAAGGTACTTTCTCCCAAACCTCTCAGAACAGAGGGAGTTACTTTTATTATCCAGGTCCCCTAGGTGTCTATCATATCCAAAAAAACAAAACAAAACAAAACCTCTCACAATTATGTCCTTTTGAATAACAAAGGATTGTGGACCTGACACAAACTTGCTAAATGACAGTTCTAAATGCCTTTACTTTAGAGAAGTAAAGAGCTTAAACACATTTATTAATTATGCCTAGATACGATCTCATCATTGTACAAGATGGATATTGGAATAAATAAGACTCGAAAAATTACTTTTATAAAGGAGAGAATAAGTCAGCTATCAGTGATATATTATCATGGGAATATTAGCAAATACACAAACAAAAAAATCAATTGTCAATATTATGAAAATAGAAATGCTATCATCCTAAGCCACGGTATCCACTAATGCCATCAAAAATTAATTTAAAAGTGCTGTACGTAAGGATACACCTAAATGCAAGTAAAGACAACATGCTCTGACAAACTATGCTCAGATCACAAAAATAACTAGAGGTGAACTCAACATTAATGTTAAAGATACTTATGAGCAATTTGAATGTAAATAAAAATATAAAATGAAAACACCGTCTCAAATCTCTGTGTAACAAAATTTATAAATTAAATATAAGTAATCGTTTCCTACACTATCTGAATCTCTAAACATTTATATTCTACTCACTTAAATGTTAAATGTTATGATAACTGCTGCTTTATATATAGGCAAATAACTATATAGAAACATCTACTGACAGAAGCAAGCTGGTGGAAGAGGGGAGTGCAAAGGAAAATTTGCTCTTCTTCACTAGCCAGACTGGGTAAAATAGCCCACCCTAAAATATATAAACTGTTTTCATAGGGCTCAGTCCGTCTAGACTTCAGGAAGCAGCAGTGCCCTTCACCACCATCCTTTTTACTGGAGGCCTCAGCTGTTCCTGAGCTAGGACTGTTTCCCCAGAACAGGCAAACAGTGAGAAAGCAGTCAAGAAGAGGGGTCCTATCCCCAGTCCCCATGGCTTGCAAGACTCTCAGATGATTTCTGCTGAGATAAAAGGGTGACTTTAAGCAGAACCTGATTTTCTGTCACACTGCTGAGGGTGGCAGAGTTGGGGTCACATCGCCCCAGACAAGGGAACAAAATTAAAAATGAACTACTGAGACTTCATCAAGAGAAAAAGCTTCTACGCAGTGAAGAAAACAAGAAAACTAAAAGGCAGCCTACAGAATAGAACAAGATATTTGCAATGATATATATAATACAGGGTTACTATCCAAAGTTTATAAAGAACTTATCCAACTCAACACCCAAAAAAACAATCATCCAGTTAAGAAATGGACAGAAGACATCAATAGACACTTTTCCAAAGACATCCAGATGGCTTAAAAGACACATGAAAAGATGCTCAACATCACTCATCATCAGAGAAATGCAAATCAAAACCACCTCACACCTGTCAGGATAGCTAAAATTAACAACGTAGGAACAACAGGTGTTTGCAAGGATGTGGAAAAGGGCTACTGGTGGGAATGCAAACTGGTGCAGCCACTCTGGAAAACAATATGAAGATTCCTCAAAAAGTCAGAAATAGAACAACTCTATGATTTAGTAATCACACTACTATTTATAAAAGAATACAAAAACACTAATTTGAAAGGATATATGCACCTCTATTTTTACTGCAGCATTATTTATGATGGCCAAATTATGGAGAGAGCCCAAGTGTTCAAAATACACACACACACACTAGAATATTACTCAGTCATCTAAAAGAATGAAGTCTTGTCATTTGCAGCAATGTGAATGGAGCTAGAGTGTATTATGCTAAGTGAAATAAACCAGAGAAAGACAAATACTATATGATTCCACTCATAAGTGGAATTTAAGAAACAAAACAAACATAGAGGGAGGGGAAATAAAGGAGAGAGGGAAACAAATCATAAGAGACTTTAACGATAGAGAACAAATTGAGGGTTCTCTACAGCTTTCTGTAGCTATTCCAATTAAAACTGCAGAAACTGGGACCCCTGGGTGGCTCCGTAGTGGAGCATCTGCCTTCAGCTCAGGTCGTGATCCTGGGGTCCTGGAATTGAATCCCACATCAGGCTCCCTGCAGGGGAGGGATCTCCCTCTGCCTATGTCTCCACCTCTCTGTGTCTCTAATGAACAAATAAATAAAATCTTAAAGAATAATAATAAAACTGTAGAATTAAAATTCAAAGAAAAAAAGCACTCTAATGTTAAATTTGACTTGAAAATACCAATGTGAACTAATTTGAGAAAACTTTCCTTACTATAAGGTCCACTAAAAGAACCTCAAGGGAAACCTGCGTGGCACAGTGGTTGAGCATCTACCTTTGGCTCAGGGCGTGATCCCAGGGTTCTGAGATCGAGACCCGCATCGGGCTCCTTGCATGGAGCCTGCTTCTCCCTCTACCTGTATCTCTGCCTCTGTCTCTCAAGAATAAATAAAATTAAAAAAAAAAAAAAAAAAAAAAACAACTCAAAACCATGACATCCCATAGCAATGAGCACACCTAGAATCCATATCTTGGTTTCTAAATGCCATTCTCCACTAAAAGGAACCAAGATACTTTAGAGAAATGGTTGTTTGCAGGGCTAGGGAAAGTATGAGATGGCCTTAGAATATTTTATGCCAGGAAATTAAGAAGCGTTCAAAGAATGATAAAGATATGACAAGGGGAAGGGGAGACAGCTTAACATCCAGGCCAGGTTAGGGATAATTTATGCATCAAAATTAATAAAAAATTATAATGTATTGAACAAAACAGAAGTCCAGACTGCTATAAATAAACACATGAATACATAAAAGGGAGGGAACCTCTTTGTGGCAGAATGCCAACTCATAGCTATAGAAAAAAATGACTATCCTAAAACCAGTAAGTGAAATGTGATGAGGAGCGGCATATTTACTTAATAAAGTATCTCCCCCAAAATTAAATACAAAGTAAATACAGTAATTTGAAGACGAAGAAACCTGCAGGAAAACCACAACCAAAAGATTAAAGCTACTATCACCAATATTCGCACAATCAGCATCATGTTTCCTGAATAGGACACATCTTCTGTAGTATTCCTGTTAAAAAATGTATAACCTGGGTGGCTCAGGTCATGGTCCCTGTCCTGAGTCCTACGTCCTGAGTTCCACATCAGGCTCCTTGCTCTGTAGGGAGCCTGCTTCTCTCTGTCCCTCTGCCTGCCACTCCCCCTGCTTGTGTGCTGTGTCAAATAAACAAAATTTAAAAAAACAAAAAAAACAAAAAAAAACAGCATAACCTGAATCTAATCATAAAGATTTACCAGCCAAACCCAAAGTGAGTAACAGTATACAAACTATCTGGTTGATACTCCCCCAAAATGTCAAGGTCAATAAAGACAAAAAAAGGGGGGGGGGCTGAGAAACAGTTATTAAAGGACATTTTTTTAAAAGCTAAGTAAATAAAAAAATAAAAATAAAAATAAAAAAAATAAAATAAAAGCTAAGTAAATACCTAGGATAGTCTTTAATTTGATTCGACCATTCCTGGGACAATTGGCTAAATTTAAAAATGCACTAAAGATTTGGTAACTACTGATTTTCTAAATTACGCTTTATGAAAGAGAACATCCTTGTTCTTGGGAAATGCATACTGAAGAACTTAAGAATAAAGTGACACAATTCTCCAATTTATCCTTAAAAACTCCAGGTAAAATCATGAGTGTATGTATGCCAAGCAAATTTAGCAAAATATAAATAACTGATGAACTTGAGTAAAGGCTATTTGAGAATTCCTTGTACTACTCTTGCAACTCTTCTATGTATCAACAAGTCATGGCAGCACCCATGACTGGCAACAACCAGAATAATTTAAGCATCAAAAAGAATAACTAAATATTAAACCAACTATAACTGATTATAAAGCATTCAAAAACCCATTCTGATACTCAAAAGAGAGTAAAAGAATGAGAAAGAGGGAAAACTCATTCACAGCACTGGTGGGGAATATCATACTGATTCCTTATTCTAAAAGCTGAAAAAAAAAATAAAAGCTGAAAAAATTTTTAAATATAAATAAATAAATAAATGCTGAAACACTTATTCTGCCTTTATAGGAAGAGGTATACTTCTTCCTATAAAAACGAAAACAAATTCTCTGCAGATGAATGCCTGCTAATAACCATGGAAGGAATGACAGAAAAACATTATTTTGCAATCCAAAGAGATCTTTGAAACTGCCCTAATCATCAGTGGGTGCACAGGGGAATTAAGATATCAGCAAAGTGCCAAATATCTCAGATTACTTGGCAACTGCAAAGTAAAATATTTCACTCAGATTTCAATGAAGAGATCTAATGGTTTCTACTTTAATCACAGAATCAAATTCAGCATCACTAATAGATACAACTACCATCATGTTCCACATTACATGCTGCAATATGAAATACATAACATTACTCGTGAAGTATCATTATCAAAGAATGTTTAACCTCAGTCTAATCAAGCCTTGTGACCGAGTTTCTACTTTATAGGAGATATAAGAGATAGAGAAACAAGAGATAAAAGAAGTGTTCAGACATATTTGGACAGGGTCATTCGATGAGACCACCTGTCCTGTCTGTTCAAAAAGTCAGCGTCATTGAGAAAAAAAGAAATTAAGGAACTGTTCTACATTTAAAAGGACTACAGAGACAAAAGCAGAGCATCAACCTTGATTGGACTGTTGTTCTAGAAAAAAAAAAAAAAAAACCCACAGAAGACCACAGAAGACATTTTTAAAACAACTGAGGTGATGAGAATATGGTCTAAGTATTAGACAATATTGGAAAATAGCCATTACTTTTCTTGGGTGAGAAAATGGGACTGATTAGGTAGAAATATGCCATTATTTTTAGATGATCCATTAGGGTCTACCTACTTAACCATCCCTCAGAGTTCAATCCCTTCATCAAAAAGGTCTATAATTTTTAATCTAAAGGTTAATTTTATTCATCAGAGCCTATACAAGGAAAAGAGAAGTTTAATTCAAAACTACTAAGAATTAGGCTCTCTCAATCCCCAGGGAAGAGAGGTGCTCTGCTGTTCAAGGACTCCAAGTCACTGATTAGCCCTGACATCAAGTCACACTACTACTGTGCTGACAGGACTTTCCCCAGTGTTTTCCCTTCCCTTTCCCCTCACCCTGAAACTGCCCTCAACTGTGACTGGGGATTTTCACCTGCAATAAGAGGATGATGTGTAGACAAGTCAAGAGAGGTACATTATTAAAACTTGCTTTTGCTAATATAGGGAATTCATAATTTGCAATTATAAGCAGAACTGCCATGAAAATGCAGGGTTCCTAGCACATATCTCAAGGGTTGAGGCGAACTAACACTTACTGGACACCTGATATACACGATCTTATTTACTCCTCCCAATAGCAGAGTTGTGGGACAAGCAGTTGAATATGATCATTACAAACAAAGACCCTGGATCCAGACTTCGGGGATAGGATCCCCAGCTCCACCGGCTCAATTACATCAGGGCAATTCCTTAAGCTATTTTGTGCCTCAGTTTTCTTATCTATAAAAGCCATGCACCAACCTCAAACTTGCTGTGGGGACTGAATGAGCCAATATGCGTAGAAGTCTTAGAATAATAATGTAAAGCTTCCAGTAAGGTAACTAATTGTCACACATATTATTTTTTACCCATTTCTAGATGAACTCAGGAGTTTAAGGTCAGGTGCCCATGGCTGTAACTAACCAATGGGAGAGGGGAAGCCTGAACACAAGTCTGTGTCAAATGCAGAGAGCCCACTCATTATATCTACTTCCCTTCCTTCCCAATTGTCAGGTTCTCTTCAAATAACTATAAAAGTGAAAGGTGTTTTTCCATGAGTATCCTTCTTGCAGAATCACAGGCAGCAAAAGACACAAAACTCTGAGCCATACTTTTCTGTGTGAAACAGTAGCTAGCTAGCCCCTATGAATGAACTCTAGGCCATAATGTTGTGAACTCCAGGAATTACTGGTACTCACACACACCTTGTCCATGTGGCTAAGGAGCTGAATGGAAACATTGTTTCTATGAGAAAATGAATAATCAGCTCCAATCAACTGACTTGGGAAACCAATCTATTAGTTCAAGACTTCCTGCTTTTTCCCTAGTGTTTGTTATTCCGGTTTGGTAGCTTTTCAGAAGGAAGGGCAAATTAATAGTAATGTAAACTAGCTCACACATAGCTTCAGTCTAAATTACCACGTTGAAGGAGTTCATTTAGAATCTGGTCATCACTGTGAATATAATGATCCCAAATTTAGTTCTCCTGTAGTACCTCTCAACATAAATGGCCAGTTGTCCTAAGGTCCCTTTTAACTCTAAAAGTTTATAAAACCAAATTGTTGTGGTCAGTAGAGAAAATGAGAAACAATGAAAATAAGTATATATCCTGGGCTCCAAGAGGTTACAGAGGAAAAGACAGAAGCAATAAATTTTAAAATGTCTAATTTGAGAACACTAGCATTAATAATTAATCCAATTATCCATAGCCCAACTAAAAGGCTATGCAATCATACAAAAAAATTTTTTAAATATTTGCTATGTATGGAGAAGACCAGGAGAACATACAAAACCACATTATTAATTACCAGAATTGGGTAACTAATTGGGTTAGCACCTAAAAGGGTTATAGGTACTTTTAGTGTCTTCTTTACACATTCCTGTTCATCACAAACATATATTCTTTTTGTAATAAGTAAAACAACAGAATTTACTAAGTATCCATGTAATTAATGAAGCTATTGCATAGCTATGAAATGCTCAGGGATGGAAAGTAGGGGACTGAGCAGTTACAAAGGGGGAGAGGGGAAATCGAGCAACTGGTTAACCACTTCCAGAAGATGTCAGCCCTAATGGGATTAATGCAAAAACAGGTAAGTGTTCCACCACTGGCTTGTAAGTAAAGTTAGAGGCACTTAAAGGATTCAGTTTAAAGGATACCTAAACTAAGCAATGCTATTCCCCTTCAAAAAGTACAGTTCTTTCAGTCCCTACCTGGTTTCTGAAAGGACTTCAAATGGCAATACCCCTTCAGCCCATCTGTTATGGGTGGAACTGTGTTCCCCAACAAGGCATTAAAGTCTGACCTCCCAATAGCTCAGGCTGTGACCTAATTTAGAGAGTCTTTATAGAAGTAATCAAGTTAAAATGAGGTTATTAAGGTAAGCTCTAATCCAGTTTGACTGGTGTCCTTTCAAAAGGGGGAAATTTGGACATAGACACACATAAAGGGAAAACAATTTGAAGAGACACAGTGAAGAGAACCATCTAAGGAACACCTGAAGCTGTCAGAAGCTAGGAGAGAGACCTGTAACAGATGCTTCTCTAGCACCTTCAGAGGGGGAATAACCCTGCTGACACCCTGATCCCACTTCTGGCCCCCAAAGCTATAAAACAATACATTTTCCTTGTTCTAAGCACTGTCTGTGGTCCTTGTCACAAAGCCCTACAACACTAATACCTCATCTTATAAATTCCATGCAGCTAGACACCCTCGTATCCACTGCCTTTTTAAAGAGCTAGCATGGAACAAATTTATTTGCAGGATACAGTGAAACTAACCTACAAGCATGACGATATGTAACTACTCATAATAATAATTCATATTATTATTTCATTTTAGTTTCCACTGAATTTTCTTATAAATGCCTTCTGTGAGAATGTTTGTAATATTTAACTATAATAATATACTCGCAGCTGAGACAAAACAATTCTGAATTAATCTAATCATTCTGAGTTACAAAGTTGATATACCATAACTGAGATGTCAAAAAAAAAAAAAAAAAAAGGCAATACTGCCAATTAAAAGGTAGAGACAGGGTAGCCCTGGTGACTCAGTGGTTTAGCGCCACCTTCAGCCCAGGGCCTGATCCTGGAGACCCGAGATTGAGTCCCATGTCAGGCTCCCTGCATGGAGCCTGCTTCTACCTCTGCCTGTGTCTCTGCCTCTCTCTCTCTCTCTCTGTGTCTCATGAATAGATAAATAAAATCTTTTAAAAAATAAAATAAAATAAAAGGCAGAGACATTTAACATAAACCACAATTTAAGATATATAGGTCATAAACACAAAGAAACCCACAAACAGAAGCAGAGACTCAAAGGAGAAAATCTTGAAAGCAGCAAGAGAAAAAGGAGTCCTCACTTACAATGGAATACCAATAGGATTAACTGCTGACTTCTCAGCAGAAACAATGGCAAGGAGAAGGCAATGGGATAACATTTAAAGTGCTCAAAGAAAAAAAAAAACTATCAACCAGGAATATTAAACCTCGCAAACTATGAAATAAAAACTTTCTCACCATAGCGAGGGAGGGAGAAAACTTGACAATTTTTTGCTAGCAGCCACATCTTACAAGAAATACTAAAGGAGGTTATTCAGGCTGAAAGTAAGTGACCTAAAAGAATATTTCAATCCCACAGGAGGGAACGAAAAAGGACCTGTAATGGTAACTGTTTCACTACAAAGACCACTATAAACACATTGTTTTCTTCCTTTCCTCTTTTAACTGATTTAAAAAGCAATTATACAAAATAACATGTATATAAAGTATTGCTGGGACTATAATATATATACATAAATGTAATATACCTGTAATATATGTATCAATAACAACAAGAGAGCTGGGTAGAGCAAAGCTAGAATAGGCAATGGGCTTAGGAAAAAATGGTAAGATATGAATTATAACCACATATTGATGCGTTTCTAACATTAACAGATGTAATATGTGCAAAAATAATGCCACAAAAAAGGGAGAAAGAAAATAGGACCACCACGATGTAATTCCTCTATTCCAGTGACTTAGAGGATTCTGGATCAAGTCTCTAGATCTACCAGTTTACAGAAATGCACATGACAGAGGGATATTCTAAATACCACTAAAAGGATACAATCAGCAAAATGCAGAGTATGAGAAAAGCTATGGGACAATCGAATTTCTTCAACAGATAAACTTATTTATAAAAGAGATGAAAGATCCAAACTTAAGAGAACATCCAAATGCAATGTATGGATGCAGCTATGTAAAACCATTTGAGATAATCAGGCAGTTTCAACAACTGGATTGAGGGTATTAAGAAATTGGGAGATGGGGGGCTGGACAGTAAATTATACTGTGGTTGTATTGAGGAAGAGGGGAACTCCACACTTAAATTACTAGCAGTACGGTCTGGTGGCAAAAGCACTAGATGGAATTTGGAGAGATCCCAGACAGAATCCTTCCCAAACCACAGTCTGAAGTAAGCTAGTCATCCATACCCTCATTTGTGAAACAGAATACTATTACCTATTGGGCCAGTTCAGAGATTTACGGTTGCTGTTCAGAAAAAAGAGGTAATAATAAAGGGGTCTAAAAATGAAAATAATAATCTTGGTTAAAAAAATTATTTTAAAAAATGATCATGGTGAGGCCTCTTCACAGCAGGTATCTGCCATGAAAGTATACTCTGCATACTTTTACTAATGACTGACCCATAATAACCAGGTCTGTCACTTTAAGACAATATTTCTATGAAACCACTTCCTCTGGTCCCTTTTTTACTTTAGTTTTACATATAAGAAACTAAAAAAGCAGGCAGAGTGTCATTAGTTGAAAAGGACCAAAGGTTTTTAGACTTCTCTTTCTCTGTCACCACTTTCAGGGAGGAAAGGAGTGAGTGTTCTATTTATGATGTCTTCCACTCTAATCCTTTACCCACTGGATCAAAAGTACTTATTCTTAACTCACTGTAGCAAAAATGAGTACCGTAGGCTACTGATGTGATTATTAACCACATACACACGGCTTTTGTTAAACTATCAATCTTCACAGAAGGCTTTTGCCTAAACCAATAAAACAGAATCAATTTAACAAATCTGAGGACAAAAATTACTAAAGTATTAAACTACTTATGCATTTCTAATCCCCAAACTCTTGTTAGCTGTTTCATTCACTCATACATTCTAACCTCCTATCCAAAGCCCTTGTCCCACCCTCATCGCCCTTCCTATTACCTTTCGAATCCCATCAAGCTCCCCTCCACCACTCCCCAAAGCCCCGAGCTGGTCCAGGTTTCATTTGCTTCAAACACCAGCCTGTCTTCCATTCAAACAACAAATCTGAAGTCTGTATCACCACTTAGATTGCCACGTGTGAGTCCAGTCTTCCCAACCAACTGCAAGTCCTTTGAGGACAAAGACTGGTAAAGAGGTCAAGAGCTCTGCATCCTGGGTGTCTATGACACACCCCAACTTCATGACCATTCACAGATGCCAACTGCAGAAATGGGCCTGACTGCTCCACTGCTCTTATAGAGTGAATGCGACCCCCGATTAAGGCACCTGAAGTGCTAACCCCCAGGACCTGAGAATGTGACCTTATCTGAATAGAGGGTCTTTACAGAGGTCACCAAATTAGAGGTCATTAGAATGGGCCCTAATCCAATGGCTGGTGTCTTTATGTAAAGGGGAAGCCTGGGGCAGCCCAGGTGGCTCAGCAGTTCAGCACTGCCTTCAGCCCAGGGCCTGATTTTGTGGAGTCCTGGGTTCGAGAGTCCCACGTCAGGCTCCCTGCATGGAGCCTGCTTCTCCCTCTGCCTGTGTCTTTGCGCCTCTCTCTCGCTCTGTCTCTCCTGAACAAATAAATAATTTTTTAAAAAAAGAAAAGGGGAAGCCCGGACAAAGAAACAGACATGCGCAGAGGACAGTGATAGGAGAGACAGAGACACCAGGAACAGTGCCAAGTGAAGATGAACGCAGAGATTGGAGGGATGCGTCTACATACCAAAGACTACCAGCAAACACCAGAAGCTTCATGAAAGGCAAAGAGGACTTTCTTGACAGCCCTCCAAAAGAACCAACCCTGCTGACTCTTGATTTTAGACTTTGGCCTCCAGAACTGTGGGACAATACACTTTTGTTATTTTAAGCCACACAGGTTTTGGCGCTTTGTATGGGCAGCTCTAAGAAACTAATATAATTGAGGTTCAAGAAAATGAACATGTGCAACAGCACTGCATAACCAAACCTTTCTAATATGATGGACACTGAAAATAATGGAGAATAAAATGAGCACAGTTTTGACCTAGAAGGAAGCAACCAAATGACAAAGAAAAATAGCCATGATACATTAAGTAAAGAGAGCAAGCTACAAATCAACCCACAGATTTTGTTGGGGGGGGGGGGGGGAGACACACATACACACATGTTTGTACATGCATAGGTAACATCTAACTACACAAACACACAGACTCTTAACAAGCAATTAACTTTTGGGAAGGACTGCTTCTCTCCTCTTTGCAGGAGATGAATTTTTTTTTTTTTTTTTTTTTTTACTTCACACAGTTTCTTACTTTTTAAAATAGTGAATGATACATTTTTTTAACGTTTTAGAAACATAGAATTAAACTATTGTTTCCAAGGTAATCAGATGTATATTATTTAACAATACACACAGTTAAACCTGATTTATTTAACTTTTAAATTACTTATTTTGATAGTTCAAAAGAATGCATTAGTTACTAAGCTACAAGGCATATTTACCACTCCATTTCTAACAGTGACCTCATCGTCATATTTCAGAGTCAGTATTAAATATAGTGTGTTTGCAAAAATAACAGAAGGGAAATAAGGCAACATTTACCAACCGCTCCATGTCTACCAGCATATAATCCTGGAGGTTTTACAAATGTTCTATCATTAAATTTCACTTCTCAACTGGTACCTACCCAGTCCAGCCTTTGCCCTGTTACAACCAAGCAACATTTAAAGAGAGCCTTGTTGGGCAGCCCCAGGGGCACAGCGGTTTAGCGCCGCCTGCAGCCCGGGGTTTGATCCTGGAGACCCGGGATCGAGTCCCATGTCAGGCTCCCTGCATGGAGCCCGCTTCTCCCTCTGCCTGTGTCTCTGCCTGTGTATGTGTGTGTGTGTGTGTGTGTCTATGAATAAATAAAATCTTAAATAAAGAGAGAGAAAGGGGGCCTGTTAACTTTGTTGTCAAACAAAAAACATACCTAAATATCCTTTCTTGAATAATCCATTCTAGGTTTATCATCTCTAAGTTTGCCTAAATCCAAACCCTTTTTTCACCTTTATGTATAAGATCTCAATTGGTGAGGTACCTAGCAACATTACCACAAAGTGGCCACTCAATAAGTGTTAGAAATCTATATCAAAGTTCCTTGGGAAGACTGAAAATTACAAATCACATTCAACTTCCCAAAGTCTAAGGTGATCTAAGTCATCACTAACAGAAAACGGCAAGAACATCACAACAAAGCCACATTGTCAGGGCTGAAATGGGCTAGTTGCAGAAGTGAGAGAGACAGGGGAGAATTAAAGCAAGCAGGCTGGCACAGCAGGGCCACAGGGTGCCCGGAGAGCCACTGACCTCAGCAAAGTTGGCCATGTGGTCTTCAAGGGACAAAAACAATAAAATTATAGAGAACAGGTGAGATTTTACTTGTTAATTTATTTTTTTAAATATTTTATTAATTTATTCATGAGAGACACACAGAGAGAGACAGAGACATAGGCAGAGGGAGAAGCAGGCTCCATGCAGGGAGCCCATGTGGGACCTGATCCTGGAACTCTGGGATCACGCCCTGAGCCAAAGGCAGACATTCAACTGCTGAGCCACCCAGGCATCCCTACTTGTTAGTTTAAAAGGGCAATCCAGTGGTCTTCAAACAAGACCACAATGTTGCCAATACCCAAATGTGGTTACTAGGATAAGGCTTGATATTCACTGGGGGGATTGGGTGGGGGGGTGGGGGGATGGGGATTTTTTTCATTCAACTTTTGCCTTTGAAAAGTTGACAAAGTCAAGGCATCTGCTTTACCCGGCATGGGAACATGTCAGATCTTTGCTGAAATGGATTCTCTGTAAAGGATATGCAAACCTCCTCAAATATTAAAAATGTGGTAAAAACAAATGAAACTAATTAGTAAGCTAAAGAAACTAGTTAAAAAAAAAAAAAAAGAGTGAACAGTCTTTTAAAGATACATATGCAAATAACGAAAACAAAAATAATAAATTTGCCTAGCAGAATCAAAGCACAGCATTTCTGGTTTTGTTTTTGATCAATTATATCTAGTTTTGAGCCTCTGACCTTTCAAAATTGTTCCATTTGTTCACCTTTTTTTTTTTTATTTGTTCACCTTTAAAGCAATAACCCTACCAACCATCAGTCTGAGAATATCATTAATGTTCTCCCCTAAGTCCATCAAATGATGAATGAGGAAATATTTCATTTCTATTCCTCACCTGTTCCCAGATGAACCAAAGCATCATTCAAGGCTGGAAGTTAGAAACCTTCTAAATATTATTTTTTATTTTGAAGAAATAAGAACACCCTTCTTCTCCACTATTTCAAAACATTTTCCTCATGCAAACTTCAAAGTACCAATTGCTACCCCCAAGGTACCACTGTAATCAGCCTGCATGTGAATATCTTCATAAAGTAAATTAAACACCAGGGAATCTTTCCAACATCAGCGAAAACAAAACAAAAACAAAACTGCAGAACATTCTAGAAAAAAAGATAGTAACTTCGGTTATAATGTTTCTGTCTACAGAATCTCCTATTACAAACATATTTACCATTCCAAAGAACAGAAGGCTTTTATTTTATTCTCTCCTTGTCCCTAGTACTTCCTTTACTGCTTACTTTATTTGTGCCAACATGGGCTCTTTATAAGATCCTAATTTAAAAGAATTACAGGGACGCCTGGGTGGCTCAGCGGTTGAGCATCTGCCTTTGGCTCAGGGTGTGATCCCGGGGTTCCCGGGATTGAGTCCCACTCCTACATCAGGCTTCCCACAGGGAGCCTGCTTCTCCCTCTGCCTACGTCTGCCTCTCTCTCTGGGTCTCTCATGAATAAATAAAATCTTCAAAAAAATAAAAATAAAAATAAAAGAATTACGTAAGTTCACTTGTCAATTATCCCTGAAAAACCCAGGTAGACCAAAACTGGAGAAATTAACAAAATTTACTCTCCATAATTTTAGACCTTTAAAAAAATGTTACTTGGGAAAAAAAAAAATGTTACTTGGGGACACCTGGGTGGCTCAGCAGTTTAGCACCTGCCTTTGGCTCAGGGTGTGATCCTGGGGTCCTGGGATCGAGTTCCACATTGGGCTCCCAGCGAGGAACCTGCTTCTCCCTCTGCCTATATCTCTGACTCACTCTCTGGGTCTTTCATGAATAAATAAATCTTTAAAATAAATAATTTTAAAATGTTACTTGAAGGTAATTATAGAACGTTCACTGACATAAGGTAACTGCTCCATCCCAACACAATTTGGCAAACAACTGTATTATTTAATAGGAGAGCCAAACCCACTTGATAGCTTATGGGGAGGGGGGGACCACTCTATGAACTATTAAAAATATCTTTAAAGAAAAAAAAAAAGAACCTAAAACTTTGCTTCATTAATCATCTGAGCCTCCTAACACTAGGATCCTCAAAAATATTCAAGCTTTAACATAACTACACTTTGGCAAAGCCAATTTGTAAGCCCCGTTGTAACTCCGTGTATATGGCACCTTAATGTGCCTTCCATCCTTTCCTTAGGAGAACAAGGAGTCCTATCAATAATGGTCATATGATTTTAGGTTCTATTTATAGCACAAAGGACTTCTACATGAATCATCTCACATGCATCCTCTCACGTGACCTAATGGGAATTATATTCCACTTTACAGTTGAAATCCAAGTACAAATAATTAATGAAGTGGGACTCAAAGCTACACACACACACACACACACACACACACACACACACACACAAAGCCTGGAAGTTAGGGACTTCCCAAACTCTTGTTTAAAAAGGAAGGAAAAATAATTTTGTCCCAACCATGAAAGCTCTAACATACTGGCTTGTAGATACTGTTACAGATTTGGGAGTCAAGAAACCTAGACCTCATCCCCAGTGGATGTGGGGATGACCTGAAGCCTATTTCTCTATCTGTGAAAAAGGGGTATTACTTGAGCTTTCCTAGCCCTTAATGGATCTTCAAGACACCAGTTATGGGAAAAAGGACTAGGCAACTTTGAAATGATTTTGAAGTATCTCAAAAATCAATCTACACAATTGGTTTTCTTATGTATAACAACAGTATTGTGTTAGTATATATGCTTTTTGTTTTAGGCAGGTTTCTTTTTTTTTTTTTTTTTTTTAAAACACTCTTTTTCTTTTTTTTTTTTTTTTTTAATTTATTTATTATTTATGATAGTCACACACATAGAGAGAGAGGCAGAGACACAGGCAGAGGGAGAAGCAGGCTCCATGCACCGGGAGCCCGACGTGGGATTCGATCCCGGGTCTCCAGGATCGCGCCCTGGGCCAAAGGCAGGCGCCAAACCGCTGCGCCACCCAGGGATCCCTTTAGGCAGGTTTCTTGTTTAACAGTACTTTGGTTTTTATCCTATTTGGTAGTCCCTTCATTAGAATACAGATTAATGAATCTAAATGGATTAAGTGTATGTAATAAAGCTTATTCCACTTTATTTTGGTTTTCTGTTGATCATTTTTTTTTCCTCCAAATTTTGCATCTTGCTTTTCCATTTTCCTACCCTGAAAGTCTGAGTGATAGCTGGTTTGTGGTTGCGTATATATCCTTCATTTTTAACAGGTATATATAACTTTAACATTTCTAATATGGGGGCTTTTGGGGGACCAAACCTTTATCAAGTTTTCACTACCCAATGAACAGCCTTCTCTCTACCCCATCTTGTTACTGTCATCTTAACACACACACACACACACAAGCAACTTTAATCAATCAATGTAATTAGATTTACTGGCATTCTTCTTTTTAAGATTTTATTTATTTATTCATGAGAGACCCAGAAAGAGAGAGGCAGAGACACAGGCAGAGGGAGAAGCAGGCTCCATGCAGAGAGCCCGACATGGGACTCGATCCAGGGTCTCCAGGATCACACCCTGGGCCAAAGGCAGGCGCTAAACCGCTGAGCGACCCGGGCGTCCCTTTACTGGCATTTTTTTTTTTACCAATTCCACTATTTGATTATCCCCACAACTTTCCTCTGAATTTACATTCGCCCAGGCTAAATACATATATTAATGATATCTTAATGAGAGTCGATAGTTGGCACACTCTCTTGGTACTTCTGTCCCTTCCTCCCCTCCAGCCTTACTTCTCCCAGGACTCCTTCCATGCCAAACTAGCTACAGATTGTAAAAGTAGCACTTTATCCCATGACTCTAGACCTTTGCTCGCATCTAGAATCCCACCCTTTCTTGTCTACACGATAAATGACTTCATTTCACAAAGTTCAAACCTCTTCTGTGAAGCTTTTTCCCTGAAGTCCTCTTCTCTCTCAGAGAAAGAGAACCACTTCCTCTTTAACATGTATCAATACTTATAGAAAAACCATCTCCTTGAGCTCAGTTGTTCTGTATGCCTACTGTCCTTCCAAACCTTTTCCTCATCAGGGCACACCTAGACAGTAACTGTAGAGTCCACAAAACTATACAGGGAAGACTGCTCTCACCTGGATGTGACTTGGTCAAATCCAAATACCTCCTGGCTGCCTAGAGGCCACAAGGATTACTTTCTCAGCACAACTAGAACCCATTCAGAACAAAATAAATGGGAAGCTCTGTAACACCAGGGCTTATAATTGTCATCTCTGTGTTCTCAGTACCCTCAAACACTCTGATATAATGCAGTTCTCCGTTAATACTTCCTAAAAGTACTTACTGGAAAAAAAGCACTCTGTACCAAAAAAAAAAAAAACAATCAAAAAAAGCATGTCACTAATAGTTTATAAAAAATCCTCCCCATCCTGCCATGAAAAACACTATCAGACAGAAGACTTATTAGGTCACTAAAACACTAAAATAAAATCAAAGGCAACAGTACCAGAACTCAGCTAAAA
The DNA here is from genome assembly GCF_048164855.1 of Canis lupus baileyi. Classification (NCBI taxonomy): domain Eukaryota; kingdom Metazoa; phylum Chordata; class Mammalia; order Carnivora; family Canidae; genus Canis; species Canis lupus. Next base: position 14,071,633 of record NC_132861.1, on the reverse strand, counting down.
GATACTGTAATTTAAAGCAGTATTCACAAGTAGGAAATGCATGGATGACTCCTGCACCTATGAAGCATTTCAATAAGAACATCTGTCAGCTATCACTGAAATAAACATCCACTTCTTGTTTTAAGTTGGAAATAAAATTTTTACTGGCATTCAGCCTTAGACATGTGGATTCCTCCAGATGGGGAGTCTAGGCAAGCTTATACACTCTGTAGGCACTACACGATTTTTAGAAAAAGCGAATTGTCTTTCTTACAAAGAAGCAACAGGAAAGCATAAGCCAGTGAACACAGAGGACTATGAAAAGCTGCAGTACCTCACATGCTATGTACCATATTAAATATCTTGTGTTTGACACTGTCACAAAATTCTTCTTAACTGAGTACTTTTGTGAAAGCAAAGATAATACTTTTTCTTCCAAAACAAATTGGGTCTATAAACTGTCTCCCTCACCTCATTCTAATACAAATTCCAAGAATAAGATTTTAAATGATCAAACTTTAGTTTTAGGTATTTTCAACAACACTGTGTCTCTGGTTGGGAGTTTTCAACCCAGCAACCCACAAGTTACTGTTCAAAATATCTAGCACTGGGGATCCCTGGGTGGCTCAGCGGTTTAGTGCCTGCCTTCAGCTCAGGGTATGACCCAGTCCCAGGATCGACTCCTGCATGGAGCCAGCTTCTCCAGCTCTGCCTGTGTCTCTGCCCCTCTCTCTCTCTCTCTCTCTCTCTCTCTCTCGCTCTCGCTCTCTCGCTGTCACTCATGAATAACTAAATCTTTTTTTAAATATCTAGCATTTACGCTTTTCTTACAACACCTTACAACACTACAGATATCTAAATAACACTCTTCCAGCCTATCAGACAAGGAGAGAATAGGTTTTAGACAAGATCTAAAAGTAGACTGAGTAACTGCATGGTAGGCCAACAAGAGATGTTATTCTAGGAAAGGACTGAGGCAGGAACAATAGGAAAATACAAAAGGAAATAAGGCCTGAAGCTGACTTTAATACAGTTCGTCCAATGATGACAAAAAGTTGAGGTATTTTTTTTCTAGTACAAAAAATAAGGCAAGATTTTTCTTTTAAAAGTAATATTCCCAACTTATCTAAACTTCTAAAACATGTTTGAGGGTGTCCCAAATTAGACTTTTATTTCCAAACAAAAGGAGTAAAATCTTTCTACAACCTAAAAGAGAAAGACAAATGCTCCATTCTTGGTTTATATCTAATCCACTTCAAAATAAATCTGTGCTTCCAGAGGCATATACTACTAATGGGCTGTTTCTTGTAATGAAAATGAACTGCAATATTTGCATTTCATAAAATAAATTTCAGTTTTACTTACTAATATTTGTTGAGCTAACATTAATTAGTAGTGCCAAAGAGTTCTTTCCACACTGAGGGGAGCAAATCAGTGTAGAGGAGTAATAAAGAACCACCACCACGGTTATAGAGTGATTACTATGAACCAGGTATCATTTTACACCCATTTTACAGATGAGGAAACCATGGCACAGAAATTAAATTGTCCAAGGTCACACTCACACCTAAGGAAACAAATACAGAATCTCAAAAAAGGGCACCAATTCAAAATTATTTTAGATGGTATTAGAAAAGAAAAAATTTTCAAATATAAGTAGTTACATAGATTAGCCTATTAATAAATAAAATGGCAGTATCACTAACCTCCACTAAATGCTTTTACAGGAAGAAATATATTTTTACTTCTGACTGTAATTGTCCATGAACAAAACTGTGAAATAGGCATAACTCATATTTATATATAATTCCACACTCTTTATATTACCTAAAACATGAATGGATGCAACCTACTAAATGGGGAAAATATCTGCAAATCATTATCTGGTAAAGGACTAATATCCAAGATACAAAGAACCCATTCATACAGCTCACTACCAAAAAAAAAAAAAAATCTGATTTTGTAAATGGGCGAAAGATCTGAACAAGCATTTTTCCAAAGACACACAGCCAATAGATATATGAAAAGATGCTCATCATTAATCTTCAAAGAAATGCAAATCAAAACCACAATAAGGTACAACCTCATACCTGTTAGAATGTATTAGCAAAAATATAAGAAATAAGTAAAAGGGAACCTTTGTGCAATATTGGTGGAAATGTAAATTGGTACCACTATGGTAAACAGTATGAAGTTTTATCAAAAAAATTAAACCTAGAACTACTATATGATCCTACAATTCCACTTCTGGGTGTTTACCTGAAGACAATGAAAACACTAACTCAAAAAGATATACGCACCTCTGTGTTCACTGCAGCAGTGTTTACAATAGCCAAGACACAGAAGCGACCTAAGTATCAACCAATGGATGAATGGCTAATAAAAAAAATTATGGTACGTACATAAAACAGAATATTACTCAGCCAGAAAAAAGAATGCAATCTTGCCATACACAACACCATGGATGGACCTAGAGGGTATTATGTTATGTGAAGTAAATCAGACAGAGAAAGACAAATACTGTATGATCTCTCATACATGGACTCTTAAAAAAACAAAAACAAAAAACATCAAACTCATAGATACAGAGAACAGATTGGCAGCTGTAGGGCTACAGGTGGGGGCGGAGGGGTGGTCAAAAAGGAAGAAGAAAAAAATTAATAGATAAAACATGATTAGAGCTTCCAAAATAATGATGACATCAATAATAACTGATACACTCTTAGGAATCAAAGTATTCAGTTTTAGATCTTGAAGGAAACAAACACACAAGAAATATTTATTAAACTGTCTAATCTAATCCCTTTATTTCACAGATGAGAAAAATCAACTAAGAAAATTTTAAGACATTTTCCCATATATATACAGAGCTAAATGTCAAAATGCGAATTTATCTTCTGGTCCAACTGTTCTTTTTAATGTATCATGCTGTAAGATACATAGTAAAATATTCAATATTGGGATGCCTGGGTGGCTCAGTGGTTTAGCGCTTGCCTTCGCTTGCCCAGGGCATAAGCCTGGAGTCCCGGGATTGAGTCCCATATCGGGCTCCCTGCATGGAGCCTGCTTCTCCCTCTGCTTGTGTCCCTGGCGCACTCTCTCTCTCTCTCTGTCTCTCATGAATACATAAAAATAAAATCTTAAAAAAAAAAAATTAAAAATTAAGTTTCTGGAATTAAGTTACTAACAAAATCTAAATTAGATTTTTGGTTAGACTAAATCTGGAAAAATGAAGGTTTCTGGAAAAAAATTAATGCTACTAAGTAAACAAGTGCTTAAATCAGCTTTTCTGAGACAGTAAAAGTTTCAGAACTAGAATAAAAATGATTTCAAAGGCAGGAAGAAAGAAACTTGCAAGTAACAAAATGGAGGTTTTCCATCTTTGGGGGCCTAGTCAAAAGCCTGGAATCAAATAAGACAACAAGACATGTTATGAATAAGTCTGACTGAACTAGCCACATGGATCATGGTAGGGTAAATAATTAACCTGCTCTGAGATCTATTATAAAAAGATTAGTCAGAAATAGAAGGTAAGCAAAACCACATGATACAAAATAAAACCAGTCTTTATAGACATTCCACACATTTGCATATGATACTTAAAACTATACTTTTCAAGCATATTAAAAGTTTCAAATCCCAATGGTCTTACCTTTGTGAAAACTAATAAGTGCCTAAGATTAGAATAAACCCATTATCTTTTACAAAATTCCATTTCTACTAACTATATGACTTTATCCTCTAATGATCAATAAAATAACCTGTCAACAACCTAGTAGCCTATCACTATACCTCTCTCTGAGTTAACAATCTTGCCTTATTATCATTTTAATCATTTAACTACCCATGCTTATCCTACAATTGTACAAATTTAAAAACTAGCAAGATAATCATTCATAGGGAAAACTGAAACATAAAATTTTATCTAGGGTATAAGCTCAATTAAGTTTTTTTAAAAAGACAAAATGTGCTCCAGGAGGTATTTTCTTTTTTGCTTAAGAGTTTTCAAATGCTTTTTACAGAATATTTTCCAAATTGCCTATGAAAATGTATCATTTTTAATAACCAAAATGTATTTCAGCCAAAATCAGATTAGCAGGCTTAAATAAAACTTTTATAACACTTACTTTAAATGTTCTCTCCACTAAGCCTCCTCAAACACATGCTCAAACATTCCTTATCAGTATTTAACCATTTACATTAAAAAAAAATACTCCTTTTTGAACTTTTCCTGCCTAAAATTAACATTTATGGTAAAAACAGCAAAAATTAGTAGAACAGTAACAACTCACTTTGAATGTTCCTATCAAAGCAGCACAATTTTACTAATAAAATAGTAATAAAAACTTAACTATTTTACTAATAAAAGAATTACATCCATCCTATTTCCTGAGAAGGAACAAAGCATTTTATTATTAAATACAATATTCAGGCTGCATGAAAGGAGACCAGAGTGCACACACACCCATATCCACACCCACCACCCACCCCTGGGAGCAATCAACAGGGCACAGGCTTTGAGGGTTCTTCCTCTCTTTCCTTTTTTTCTGGAGTGATGATAAATTACACTGACATTACACACATGTTAACTCTCACTGAGTGACCCCAATGAGACTCAAAACTAAAGATAAACAGCCAGCTTCACCTGTGACTTTCCTCCAGTAAGTAGTTTAAGAGCTACTATGTATAGGGTGCTGTGTGTTAGATATAGGCTTTTAAGAAGTAAATCTGTCAGACCCACGGAGAGCTGACTTGTGGCCTTGACCTCTCCATGTTCTAATGGCTCTACTTCCCCTGCTGTGACTGGGAGTGGGCAAGCAGCCAGACCAGGGCCACCCCAGGATCTACCACTCCTAGTAGAACAATTTCTCCTTTATCCAATCCCCTTTCTCAACAATCTCTTCCCAGCCATGACTTCTACAACCCAAACAGGAAGGGATGTAATGGTGCCAGTTGGCATTAACAATCATTAGGCAGCCCCTACCACTGTGCTAAGAGCACCTGCTTCCAAGTAACAGCCATGACCCACATTATAACTTTCTAGTTAGGCCACCCAAACTGCTCTCCAATTCCCACGGCAATTTCCAAACCTAGGCCCCTCTGTATGTATCCAGCCACTTTTCCCATCATTTCACAATTATTAAGTACACTATTTAATATTAGGTAACTACTATGTGATATCTGAAGCTACCTCAAAGGCAAAACAGATACCGTGTGATACTGAAAATATATTATTTCATGGACAAATAAGGAGACATTTCTAGAGGTTTCTTTGCAAACTTAATCCCTATAAATCTAAACAGAATCATTCAGGTCAGGCTATAACACTAACTTAAGAAAAACAGATTTTCACATGTTAGCAGAACAATAGTGACCTAGAATAAGATGTTCCTGAAAAGATTTGTTTTTAACAGTTACTTAATCCAATGAAGGTATTGCCAATTTGCCCAGATACCTTATGTTGACAAATGAAAAAGTTAAGTAAACTTCACTATTTCCTAGAATAAAACTCCAATTCATCATTAAATATTTTCACAGATGCTGATTCTCTGAGAAGCAGAATCATTCTCTTTAGGACCAGCCCCTCCTCCCTGCCACTCCCAGCCTCATCCATGCTGAACAGGCTTCCGCAGACGGGTAGGCGAAATAAAGGGCTCTGGGAAATTGTTCTAGCATTTGCAGAAGTTAGTGATCCACCAAACTGCAGAAATAAGCACTAGTCCTTCCCTTTAAGGCCTTCACAGTCTAATAAGAGAAAAATTTACAACACAGCAAGTATGATAAATGCTACTGAGATTACAAAAACTGTGTGAAATCATATGCGGGGGATGGAGGGTAGAGATGGACAGGGGTAGGATTATTCAGGTAAGGCTACCAGCTTAAGAGACAGGTAGGCACTCACCAGACAAGAAGCGAAGGAGGAGTGTTCAAGCCTACCAAAATAGCATCTACAAAGGCATAAAGGTAAATACCTTTACTTTTCTTGACTGTCAATTTTGTAACTCTTAGGATGGGATGCAGTCTTTTTTTTTTTTTTTTTATTTATTTTATTTTATTTATTTTTTTTTTTTTATGATAGTCACACAGAGAGAGAAAGAGAGAGGCAGAGACACAGGCAGAGGGAGAAGCAGGCTCCATGCACCGGGAGCCCAACGTGGGATTCGATCCCGGGTCTCCAGGATCGCGCCCTGGGCCAAAGGCAGGCGCTAAACCGCTGCGCCACCCAGGTCCCTGCAGTCTTCTTTAAAGAATAAGATTACAGATTACTTTGAAATACACAGCATTATTTTGGGAGCGCATCAGAATTTATTCAAATACGAATATAGATACATCCGATTCTAACACTGGTTTTGGAACAATCTTATTGGACCAGGCACTGATGTTTCCTTACTCACCAACAATATACACACACCACATGCAATTAATGCACTTCAGTGGAAGCCCTAGAAAGAGCTTTGAAGTCTGACATTCTTCAGGTTAGAATCCCTTACTCAGCGTTTGACTTGGCAAATCTCTTCCTCGTTTTCCTAATCTAATTAGAGCATTTATATTTATTAATATGTTTACCTGAATACTGTTTGTGTCCCTCAACGAGATCATCAACACCATGAAAGCAGGGACCGCCTTGATCACTATTATTTCCCCAGCATCAGCCAGTCTCTTGCCCTTAGCAAGGGCTAAGTATGCACCTTATATACTTGAATGAATGAACGGTCAGTAAAGTGTAAAACACATCACTCCTGAAGCAATAGACTTTGACAATGAACTATGACCAGACAATCTGTATAGCTCAGCAATCTGGAAACATTATCACTTTCAAAGAATTAATTATCACATTCCTTCTGAAACAGACTAAGATAGTAATTGGCATATCTAAAAATAATTCATCCAAATGATCCCAGGGAATCGTTTATTAATACAGTCCTTTAATATCAATGCTTTCCTAAAACGTACATTGCAAGAAAGAACAAACATCCTTTTGGGGAAATGGATTCTTCAGTGACTCACTCCTGAACGTGATTTCTTTAAGACTGTAGATTTTAATCCCACCTGACTTCAGCCATTTTTTTGTACTGTTCCTCAGAGTGCAGTATAGAATCTGCTTCTAAAGCATCCTTCCTTCCACTCTGATTCACCACTCCTTAAAGAAAGGCACATAAAACGTACCACCCTACCCTCAAATCGAATAGGGCTTGGGGAATCTCCTTAGGCAACGGAGCGCACAAAAAGGGGCAGAAGAGCAGAAGGAAAGGTTTCAGACATTCTAATAACAATCTGTAGGCCCATACTGCAAAGAATAACTTTTCTCTGTGAGGGCTCAGAATTATGATCCCTAGACGTAAGCACCTAAGGAGCTAATGAAACGAATGTGCCCCATCGTGCGGAGAAACTGTGGCCCTCCTGGGCGCCCACCCCACGCCACCCCACCCCCAATCACGAAAACACCAAGACTAAACGCACTCACGTTCGGCTTTAATTAATTCGGGACTTTGCAACAGGCATTAGCACTTCTCCCCGAAAGTGTATTTAAAAGCCCCAACGAAACCAAACAGCCACGCTTGCAGTCAGTCCCCGTAGAGGAGCCCTTCCAGCTACACGCAGATGCGCCTGGCGGATTAAAGTAAACAATCGACCGGGGAAGCTTAAGCTGTTTCCAAGATTAACGTGGATTTGCAAAGACAAGACCGCCACCTGGACACGCGGGAGGAAAGCGGAGAGCTCGCCGCTCCGGGAGCGTAAGAAAATGGGGAAAAAATTCAACAGCACTTATTTAAAGTTTCCACCTTCACACACACCCCCTTCCCCCAGGCAGCGGGCGGGAGCCTCGGCCTCGCAGAGGCGCGCGGAGGAAATCTGCACTTGACTTCCGTCCTCTCCCGGCAGGAATGAGACCCTGCCTTCCCGCCCGGACCCCCGCCGCCCCCGGCCCCGGCCCCGGCCCCGGCCCCGGCCCCGCCGCCCCCCCGCTCCGCGCACCGGGAGGCGCTGCTCGGCGTCCCCCACTCCAAGCCCAGCCCGGGCCCGGGCCCGCGCCGCGCGCCGCCCGCCGCCCGCCAGCCCACAGCTCGGGGTGCGCCTCGCGGCTCCGGCCCGGCGCGGGGGAGGGGGAGACTCGGGCAGCGGAGGCCGGGGGCGCCGACCGCCGCCTCCCCGCTCCCCGGGAACAGCCGAGCCCCCGCGCCCGCCGCCGTCCAACCGCCCCCGCCCGGGCCCGAGCCGCCGGCCCCGCGCTAGGCCCCGCGGGCCGCCCGGGCGAGGGGCGAGAGGCGAGGGGCGAGGGGCGGGGACGAGGGCCGCGTCCCGGCCGCCCGCGCTGCCCTCCCGCCGCACCTACCATGGTACAGATGGAGGCGAATTTGGAGACTGTCATTAGGATTTCCATCCGCCCAACGCCATCTTCCACCCAATCACAGCGGCGGCGGCGGCGGCGGCGGGCGGGGGAGGAGAGGAGCCGGGCCGCCCGCTCGCACCGCAGCCCGCGGGCGGACCCCGAGCCGCCGCGGACCCACGCACCGAGCCTGCTCTGCCGCCGCTGCCCTCGTCGCCGCCGGCGCTCCGGCACTCCCCGCCTCGGGCCCCAGTCCCCGCCTGCCGCCCGCTCGCCCGCCCGCCCCCGGCTCCTCCCCGGCGCAGGGCGCAGCCGCTGCCTCGGGGCCCGCGCCTGCCCGCGAAGCCGCCCGCCACGACACCCCGCCCTGCGCGCGGCGAGCGGGCTCCGCCGAGGCCCTAAAGCCCGGCCTGCCCGGCAGCTGCGCGGCCCAGCGGCGCGCCCCGCCCACCCGCCGCGCGCCCCGCCCGCCCCGCCGACCGCCCGCGCGGCCCCGCCCACCCGCCGCGCGCCCCGCCCGCCCCGCCCACCCCGCCGACCGCCCGCGCGGCCCCGCCCACCCGCCGCGCGCCCCGCCCACTCCGCCGCGCACGACTCCGACCCCGGGGCGCGCGAGCTGGGGGACTCCGGCGCGGCCCCACCCCGCGCTCGGCCAGACCCCGCCTCCCGCCCGCGTCCCTCGCGGTCCTAGAGCCCGGGCCCCGGCAGAGCCCAGGCTGCTCGAGCGGCGCGGGAGCCCCGAGGGCAGCGGGGGCGGCGGCGGCGACCTGGCTGAGCCCGGAGAAGGACTGAGCCCCAGCCTCTGCTAAGGGCGAGGGGACAGCTGGTCCCCACTGCTCAAACATGAAACGGAGGTGATCTGGATAATTCTGGGTGGGGTGGGAGGAAACCTGCCTCTGTTACGGTTAAAATAACCGGGTAACCCGACATCCCCAGCGCTTAACAAAATACCAGGTGGTCTGTGGGGTCTTTGACCTGTAGTGGGTGAATCACCTGGGTCAAAGCACCATAACTTAGCGAAAGACAAAAAAGAAACTATATACTTAGCTCCCTCAATTAGGAAGAAAGATAAGTGATGGGGAGCGGGGGCCAAGCTGCCTTCCCGCCTCCCTGTTGGCCGTAAATTTAGAATATGTTTATAAATATAGCACCTAAATATATTTGTTCTGAAAGTTGAGTTGCAAAACAGAGAAGATCTCAACCCAACAGTGATGATGATGTTGCCATAGACAAGAAGTCTCCCGAGTGAGAAAAATGTCCTGTGAGAAACCCTTAAGCAGGGTCAGCTAGGGGTACAGTTCCTCTTTTCTACTTTTATAAAATACATCATTGCATCCTGTTCATGTCAGGAAGCTTAGCTTTATTTCTTCCTATTTGAGAAAGTAGTTCAAGTTAGCAGAATAACTTTATTATATTAGAAAGCTTGTAATATTTCGCAATTGTGATGCGAGCTGCAGCGATGGGGTATTTTTTTTTTCAGGTTCCCCGTTTCAGTGTGGCTGAGGGCCTGAATTCAGATAAAGCTCCAAAATCAGATATGCCTTACCTAATAGGTTCAAAGCATTCAAAACACAAAGCAAACAAAATTTAGGTGCAAAACAATTTCTGGTACATGAATGCCGTTTCCATAGTGATTTCCATTATAAGCTTGCTTGGGGAAAAAAATTGCAAATAGAATATAGCCAAGTCCCATAGTAGCTGGCTTGGTTCTCCAAACACCTACCACCGTGTAAGCTGGGGCCCTCCCTATTTGCCCTGATACCCAAGCCAGTGCTTTGGACCCGGCTTTTCACCACCACACACTCAGGTACTCGGAGTGCTTGTCTCCCGGTCTCCCTTCCTACACTTGGAAGTATCATGCACCTGAATTCTTTCTATGTTCTATTCTGCTTAGACCCCCAGGGCCTACCAGTGTCACCACACTGGCAGACCCTGTCTTGCCTATTTAGATAAATGCCTGTTGTAATCCTGCTCTCCCCCATTTACTCTTCTGTTCCAGGAAACAGGTCTAATGTACAAGAATTTGAGCCCTGCCCTCCATCTACACTGCCCATGCCACTTTGTCCGTGAATCCTAAAATGTCACAGGAACAGAGGCCACCAGCTTTACATAAGAACAGGCCTTTTTAAAATGGATTCCTTATAGAATTACCAAGAGTTGTGTCTAGGGGATATCATAACCTTAAAATCCATAAGGGATGTCATAGATCCTAATTGCAGAATTTCACAATGCCTTGTCTCCCCAGCTTAAAGTTTACTGGGGAGGCACAGTACAAAAAGAGATTCTTCTATATGCTAGGTACCGTAATTGGGTACTTTTTAACAATATGTAATATAGTTAGGATTTGACTAAAGGGGCACCTGGGTGACTGTGGTTGAGCATCTGCCTTTGGCTCAGGTCCTGACCCCAGAGTCCTGGGATCAAGTCCTGCATCCAGCTCCCTACTCAGCAGGGAATCTGTTTCTCTCTCTCTCCTTCACTCTGCCTCTCTCTCTCCCTCTGCCTGCTACTCCACCTGCTCATGCTCACTTACTCTCTCTCAAATAAAAAATAAAATCTTAAAAAAAAGGAAATATCTTAAAAAAAAAAAAAAAAAAGATTTGACTGAAACACAGCCCTTTGGTACCCAGAGCTTAGGAGGGGTCATCTGGGCTTAGAACCCAGTTTTTACCTGCAGCTATATCAGCTTTACAGAGACCTTCACTGCACCTCGAGAGAGATGGGTGTGTACAACAAATGGACTTCTTTTGGGACTTTCTGAGTGTGTAAACTATAAAATATACCCAAATAACTTCAAAGACCAAGCAAGTAAACAAACTAGGGCCAAGCTTAGCCTAGTTGGTCCCACAGTATTTTAAAATTTTTTTCATTTGAATAGTTTTACACAATCCTGTAATGTCCTTGCAAGCCACTTTATTTTTTCTACTCCCATCTTATCTCCAGTTGACCACATGTCACCTCATACAGGCAAACCATGGAGATATTGTGGGTTCAGTTCCAGACCATCATAATAAAGCAAATATTGCAATAAAGCAAGTCAAATTAATGTTGGGGTTTCCCAGTACATAAAATAGTTATGTTTACACTATAATGTAGTCTTCTAAGTGCAATAGCATTACGTCTAAAAGCAATGTGTGTTACCTCAACTTAAAAAATACTTTATTACTACAAAATGTGAACTGTCGTCCAAACCTTCAGTGAGTCCTAATCCATTTGCTGGTGGAGGGTCTTGCCTCAGTGTTGATCTGCTGACTCATCAGGTTGGTGGCTGCAGCAATTTCTTAAAAGAAGATAATAAAGTTTGCCACATTGACCCACTCTTCCTTTCATGAATGATTTCTGGGTAACACGTGATGCTATTTGATAGCATTTTACCCACAGTGGAACTTTTTTTCAAAACAGTCAGACCTCTCAAACTCTGCTGCTGCTTTATCGGCTAAATTGATGCATTATTCTAAAGCCTCTGTGGTCAACCCAACAATCTTTACAGCATCTTCACCAGGAATAGACTTGATCTCAAGAAAACATTTTCTTTGCTCATCCATGAAAAGTAGCCCCTCATCCGTTCAAGTTTGATCATGAGATGGCAGCAATGTGGTCCCATCTTCAGACCCCACTTCTAATTCCAGTTCTCTTGCTGTTTCTAGCACATCTGTAGTTACTGCCTCCACTGACGTCCTGAACCCCTCCCCTCCAAGTCCTCTGTGAGGTTGGGAACCAACTTCTTCCAAACTCCTGTGGATGTGGATAGTTTGCCCTCTACCATGAATGTTTTCAAAGCATGTAGAATGGCAAATCCTTTCCAGAAAGGTTTTATTTGCTTCACCCAGATTTATCACAGGGATCACTCTCTGTGCCTATAACCTTACCACATGTATTTACTAAAATATAAGACCTTCAGGGTTTCAGACATAGCAGAGCAGCTCTCTCACTGCAATCTATTAAAAGTCAGTCCTCAACCCAAGACAAAAATACTAAAAATAATAACAATAATAAAATGAAGAATAAGACCTGAGGGTCTAAATGAGTCATTGATCTGTGGGCTGTAGAATGGATATTGTGTCAGCAGGCATGAAGACCACATTCATCTCATTGCACATCTCCATTAGAGCTCCTGGGTGACCAGGTGCATTGTCAATGAGAAGTAATATTTTTAAAAGAATCATTTTTCTCAGCAGTGGAGCTCATCAGTGGGCTTCAAATATTCAGTAAACTGTGTTATGAACACATGTGTTATCATTCAGACTTTGTTGTGTCATGTAATAAAGCACAGGGAGAGTACATTTAGCATCATTCGAAGGGTCCTAGGATTTTCAGGATGGTCAGCAAACACTGACTTCACGTCACCAGCTGCATTAGCTGCTGACAAGAAGCTTTGAAGCCAAGCACTGACTTCTCCTCTAGCTCTGAAAATCCTCGATGGCATCTTCTTCCAATAGAAGGCTATTTTGTCTATATTGAAAACCTGTTGTTGAGTGTAGCCACCTTCATTACTACCTTAGTTAGATAATTATGGATGATTTGCTGCAGCTTCTACACCAGCCCTTGCTGCTTCACCTCATACTTTATATTCTGGAGTTGGCTTCGTTCCTTAAACCCCATGAAGCAACCTCAGCCAGCTTCAGACTTTTCCTCTGCAGCTTCCTCACTGCTCTCAGCCCTCATAGAATGACAGAGAGTTAGGGCCTTGCTCTGGATTAGGTTTTGGCTTAAGGGAAGGTTGTGGCTGGTTTGATCTTCTACCCAGACCCCTCAAACTTTCTCCATATCAACAGTGAAACTGTTTCACTTACATATCATTCGTAACATAGCACTTTTAATTTCCTTCAAGATTGTTTCCTCTGCATTCCCAACTTGGCTAAACGTTTGATGCAAGAGGCCTAGCTTTTGGCCTATCTCAGCTTTCAACATGCCTTCCTCACTAAGCTTAATCATTTCTAGCTTTGATTTAAAGTGAGAGACATGTGACTTATTCTTTCACTTGAGCACTTAGAGGCCACGGTAGGGTTACCAATTGGCCTAATTTCAATATTGTTTCTCAGGGAACAGAGAGGTCTGAGGAAAGGGAAAGAGAATGGAGAACAACCTAAGCAGCTGGAACACATACATTTATGGGTGCAGTCTTTGGCACCCCAAAACAATTACAAAGTGATTGCAAAATCACTGGTCACACAGGGTACCTGGGTGGCTCAGTCGGTTAAGCGTCTGCCTTTGGTTCAGGTCATGATCCCAGGGTCCTGGGATGGAGCCCTGCATCAGGCTCCCTGCTCAGCAGGGAACCTGCTCCTCCCTCTCCCTCTGCCCCCCTTGCGCTATTTTTCTGTTCTCAAGATGAATACAGTCTTTAAAAAAAAAAAAGAAAAGAATGAGGATAAAAATATAATAAGTAAATAAGATCAGAAAGCACCGTAAGAGATATAATAATGAAAACCTCTGAGATATTGCAAGAACTAGCAAAATGTGACACACAGACATGTAGTAAGCACAGGATGTTGGAAGAATGGCTGGACACACGATTGCCACAAGCCTTCAAAATAAAAACCCACAATGTCTGTGAACCACAACAAAGGTGAAGAGCAATGGAATGAGGCATGCTTGTGTACTGCTTGTTATTTCTCTTCTCCCTGAAGGCATTTGGGTTTGTACCAGCTAGCATAAATAAACAAAATTTTGCCTGTGGTGGCGTGGGGAAGGAAGTAAGGAGAAGGAGGTAAGATGGGGGGTAAGACAACATGATGGTAATGTTTCCTGAGGACTTTTTTATGCACGAAACAACTTATCAAATCCTCACAACAATCCAGCGAGGTAAGTGCTATTATTATCTCCATTATCTAGGTTGGGAAACTGAGGCACAGAGCTAGCTTTCCTAGATTTGCACGGAAATTTGCAGCTAGTAAGCAACGGAACCAGGATTTGAACCTGGCTGCCAAGGCCACATTTGCATCCACTCTGCTATACCAGCTCAGGTAAAAGTGCCTCATTTTGATTCTGGTATAATAAGGTAGGATGAGAGGCACTGATTCCTTTGAGACCCACATGTAGGCTTTAGTTATGAAATATATTCAAATAGAGATTTCTTTTCCTCAGTTTCTCCATCTGGAAAATAAAGGTAATAGTTATGTCTACCTCAGAGGGGTGCAGCAAAGATAAAACGTGGAGACATGTTGAGAACAGTGCCTGGCACTTGATGCAAACTGGAGAGCTTTGAATGACCACTCGAAGTCAGTATTTTAAAAATCAGAGTGGGCGCATACAGCGCTCAGCCTAGCCTGCCAGTTTACTCTCTCCAAATTAGCGAGCCTCTGCTATGTGCCAAGTACCCAATTAGCACTTTAGATACATTTTCTAATGTAACCCTCCCAGTGCCCTTGGAGCTCAATCATTTTGTGCTCATTTAACCACACTGGCCATGGCCTTGCCCAGCCAGTGCAGAGCCAGGAGCCACCCCACACAACTGTGGCTTGCAAACCCCATGATCTCTCCCCTTCTTTACCCTGCCCATTGCCAGTCAAATGACTCAATTTCTTAGTGGCATTAACATTGTCCTGTTATTCATAGGTAGATGTTAATGAAAACAGTAATGTTCTCTGTCGGTTTGAATCAACAAATCAGTGACTTACTTTTCAAGGCTGACTTCTAATGCTGATGAGTAAAGCTGAGTCATCTACACAAAGGATGCACGACTTTGATTTGTTGGGCAGGATGGCATATAGCTAATAGATCTAAGACTTTGTCATTTAAATCTAGGTTTTAAAAAGGTACAGTCCTGTGATACTCCATTGAAATCTGAAATGTGAGTTCATTTGTTCATTAAAACAAATATCAAAAAAACAAAAAACAAAAAACAAATATCTATTGGTCACCTACTGATGAATAAGAGAATTCTGCACCCTTGGGAAGCACCCAGGCCATTGGAGTAGACAGATGACTGCATTTCTGGAAAAGCACTGAGTAAATGAAGAAGTGCTGGCAGCTCCCAGAGGGGGTGAGAAGAGCTCTGCTCACAGTGGGCACAAGCTGAGGACAGCATTGCAATCCAGAAGAACAGGATGAATAGCGGTAGAGACGGGAGGGCAGTGGCCTCCAGGCAGAGGGAGAGTCTCATGCACCGGCCCTGCGAGAGCAGCACATGTCTAAGGCTTCAGCACGAGGTGCAGGTGCGTTGCAGGGAGTCTGTGAAGATGAGTGAGGAATGCCAAGGGGGACAATCGGACCCACAGAGACGTCAGCAAAGGTTGTAGCCTCTGAGATCTCTACCGTCAAATCCATCAATACTGAGAGGTAGAATCAGTGAACCTTAAAAGGCTCTTTGTTCCTATTCATCATAATATCAATTTGGATTCCCAGTCCAGCAATTTGTTGAAACCAAACATGGCAGAGAATTTCAAGGAGACATCAAGCTTACAGGTTCACAACTGGGGAGAAAACCTTGAGGTCTAGAATATTTTCTTCGTATATTTAGCTCTTCATTAAGCAGGGCCTGACTACCCAGATGCTGAGAAGGAAGACACAATTATCTCAGCTGTTTGGAAAAACTCAAAAGTTGTTGAACTTACCTTGAGAAGAGGATACGCTTCCAAATGCTCTCATGAGCCCCATCCCTTTCTTCTATGCAAATTGCAGAACAGAGAGAAATAGAGCCATAAAGTGTAGAGCACACTGACAACCTCGGATATGAACACTGTCTGCCTGGCCACACAATTATTCAACAGTGTGTATCTGAATTGCACTTTTGTATGTCAGTACCTATCCTTGAATACCTGCTATTTGTGAAGGCTTGTGGCAGAGCTCAGGGAATGACAGTCCTGCCTTCAAAGAGTCTGTTACCTCACTGAGAGACAAGACATGTATACAAACAACTTTAAAGGTGACAAGTGCCAATTGTGTGATTTACAGTATTACAAGGGTTCAGAGAAGAGAAAGATTGTTTCTTTCTCAAGGTTCTCAAAAAAAAAAAAAATGCTCCTAGAGAGTCAGGTCATCTGATCCAAAAGGAAAAGTTGGAAAAATCTCAAAGAGTAACATAATTTCATCTTGTAACTAATTGTTAAAGAAAAACCTCTTTCTCTGTAAAATGGGTATAACAATATACCCATCTGACATCTTTTGAGAATTAATACTTGTATAGTACTTAAAACAGCACCTGGCACTTAAGAAGCAGATACTTCAGTTATGCACCCCTCCTCCTCTTCCTCCTCCTCTTCCTCCTTCTTCTCCTTTCTATCTTCCAGTTTCATCTCATACCCCTCTCCCTCATTCACTGTGTTCGTATCACATGTGCCTCCATTTTGTTCCTCAAACACCAGCAAGCTCCAGGCCACCTATAAGGGTTCGCCCTGGGTGTTCCTCGTCTCCGGAACTCTCTCCCTCCCTCACACAGTCACCCCCCTGCTGTCACTGGATCCCCTCCTCTCAGTGAGCTCCATTAGAACTGGAACCTCATCTATCTGTTTGGAGAGCTCTTCCCCCAAGGCCTGCCAAAGAATAGTAAGTGCTGAGTAAAGACTTGTTACTCTGTGAACCCAAACGGATACACACCTACGCTTGACAGGAGGTCCAAATCCGGAGCAATTAAGAATAAAATAATTCTGATCCATTGAGGTGTTTATCTTCTCTAATCAACACAATCCCCCAACACAAGGCTCCCAAAGCACTCACTGATGCTCTGCTGCTTCTCTGACTCTCGTCGGCTGGGAAATTCCCATGGTCACCTCAGCTTTTGCTCCATTCTCATGAGAAAGTTCATCAAAAGAAAAGAAAAAAAAGAAAATATAACACCCTCTGGGTCTAAAAACTCTCAAGTTTTACTTCAACATCGTACTTCCCCAATCAGAACTCTGATTTTCTTTTTTATGTCTTTAGGGTTTTTTTTCCCATGGAGAGAGCTGCTTCTTTCATCATGCTCTCTCCCTCACAAACTCCTCAGGGTGTCTTTCCTATACATTTTACCGGACTTTAACTGTGTGTTTGGACTTTGTATAGTAAAAATGTAGCCCTAACTTGTGATTTTTACTGCCAAATTTGTATCTTAGCACCCACTAAACCTCCTTGCCACTTGACCTTGATCAGCCTAGCCAGGGCACCTAGTTGAGAGGTAGTGACCACCTGGGAGTTTCCTGAAATGTTCAAGCTTTGTCATCAGTTGAGAGAAAAAGGCGTGGCTTCCACTTCTTCTTTCTAAAAAATACTCTATTAAAATAGCCCAGCATGGCAATGCTGAACAGAAGCAAAAATTCCAAAATATATTTAGTATAAAGAAACTCCTGTGAGATACACAAGAAACAGATCATAATGCCAGGATTGAGGAAGTGGGAATGTGTGAGTTGGGGGGGGGGGGGCAAGATGGAAGTGGGAATGTTTACTGTATTCTTTTTTACACTTTTTGGGTTTTGAATCACACACGTGTGTAACTATTTCAAAAAGTAAATAGATTGAATGTTTTTAAAGCTTAAGCGACATATTTCTATGACAATATTTTCATAAAAGATTTTTTTTCCATAAAAGATTTTATACATTTATTTATTTGAGAGAAAGAGAGAGAGAGCACAAGTGAGGGAGGTGAGGGGGTAGCAGAGAGAGAGTGACAAGCAGACTCTGTGCTGAGCACAGAGCCTGACATGGGGCTCGATCTCATCACCCTGAGATCATGAACAGAGCCGAAATCAAGAGCTGGAAACTCAACCTGCTGAGCCACCCAAGTGCCCCAAGTTAAGAATTAGGGCATCCAGGGCACCTGGCTGACACAATAGAGTATGAAACCCTTGATCTCGGGGTTTTGAGTTCGAGCCCCACATAGATTACTTTAAAAAGAAAAAAAAAAAAGAATGAGAGAGCATCAGAACACTCAGTTGAATCCCCTCTTCCCCACCCCCCACCAAGGATGTCCAGTTCATTTGTGATGCTGAAAAAGCTCTTAACCCTCTAAGCTCCAGTGTCCTCGTTATACAAAGGAAAAGTTCCCTATGTCATCATGTTGTTGGGGAGTTAAATGAGAAACTGTGCATAAGTCCCCAGAAACACAGCGGGCCCATGGGATGAATGAGACCAAAGGAACATGCCATTATTCACCTGGAATCTTTCCTCTCCTCTTCCCAATAAGACCATTTGGCCAGAATAGTGTGTGATTGCTTAATTTGAAAAGTAATGTAGAAATAACCCACGTGGCCATTGAGGGATGAATGGATAAGCAAAACTGGTCTACCCCTACAGTGGAGTATTATTCAGCCTGAAAGAGGACGGAAATCCTGTTACATGCTACAAACACAGATGAATACTGAAGACTTGTAAGTGAAATCAGCCAGTCACGAAAAGACAAATACTGTTCGATTCCATTTATATGAGGTACCTAGGGAAGTCAAATTCATAGGGGCAGAAAGTAGAATGGTGGTCACCAGGAGCTGGGAGGAGCTAGGAATAGTTAACTATTTAAGTAGGACAGAATTTCTGTTGAGGATGATGAAAAAGTTTTGGGTATAGATACTGGTGATGGTTGTACAACGATGTAGATGTACTTAGTGTCACTGAACTGGATGCCTAAAAATGCTTTAAGTAAAAGCATTTAAAGTAAAAAGTAAAAGTAAAGTAAAGTAAAAAGTAAAAAGCATTTAAAGTAAAAAAAATGTAATAAATTTATGTAATTAATTTATGTGTATTTTACCATAATAAAAAACAATAATTTTAAAAAATCACCTTGTAGACAAAACAGAATGCCAATTTGTTCATTTATGCTGAGTTCCTTCCTCTTCTGGGCACCAAAATCACTGATCACTTTTTTTTAATTTAAATTCAATTAATTAACATATAATGTATTATTAGTTTCAGAGGTAGGAGTCAGTGATTAATCAGTCTCATATAATACCCTGTGCTCACTACATCACATGCCCCCCTTAACGTCTATCACCCAGTTCTATTATGTTGACTTGCCTACAGATTCACCTTTCCTGCCACCCAGTCTACTTCTCCAACCAAAGGGGATGTGTCTTATCTGTTCTTTGATGGATCTGCCCTTGGGTACCTGCCTCCCTGCCCACCTGCTCAATACTTCTCCTTCGTGGGCTTACCTGGCCCCAAGAGGCACCTTGACTCCTTCTTTCCCTTCTGGGCTGACCCCTTAGGACACAATGACTCAGCTTTTGGACTGGCCTCTTGGCTTGGCACTTGGCCCCTACAAGATTCAGCTTCCTGTATCTGCTCCCTGTCATCTCAGTCTGCCAAGCAGCTGAGCTCATTTTCTGCTTGTCACCACCCCTGAGAAAGGACAACAGAAGCCGCTAGCCACCCAGTCTGGAAACTTTAGCATCATCCATTTCTTCTGTTCCTCACCTCCTGACCCTCTGTGCAATGTCCACTCTCCCTCAGCATTATCTCAAGGAACCATTTCCTTCTGAGCCTACCCTCCCATGCTGCCTGAGACCAGGGACCATTCATCCCCTGATGAGCCTCAGCACCAGCCTCCCATCTGGTGGCTCTCTTCTCTAGTCTGTGCCCCTCCAGGTCTTTTTCTACATGCCTGCCAGAGCTATTGTCAGATGCAAATCTGGTCGGGTGGTCTCCTGCTGAAAAAGCTCCACAGGCCCCAGATGCTGGCAGACCAAGTCAAAGTTCTTTGGTTGGCAGGATAGGTCCATCACGCTGCCACCCTCACGCCCCACTCCACCTGCAGCCCCTCTTCTCACTGTGCCTCACTCTACTCCAACACACTGGAGTGCCTTTCCCTGGGCACCTCCACCATCCACCTCCTTCTCCCACGTTGCTCCTTCTTCCAAGACTGATCTTCTTCGTTTTCCCAGAACAGTCTCTGTTTACACCTGTAATTCGGAGTAATTATTAATAGCCTCCCTTTCACTCTCCAAATGTCTCAGTTTGGTCGACAGACTATGGTCACACTACACTTGCCCTAATTCTTCACCTGGAAAATCTCTGCTCATGTTCTAAGATCCACTCCAAGTGCTGGAAGAAGTGCTGGGAAGCCTTGCCTGAGTCCTCTGGAGGAAGTTGGTTCCTCCTTCCATGCTCCTTCAGCCTTTTATGCATATAATTCATGTAGTGTTTACCATGGTGTATTGTTAGAGAATTATTTATACACATCTGTCTTCCTTACTTGACTTCTTGAGTCTCGTGTATTTTTGCATCCCCAACACTCAGAAGAGTCCCCGACATGTAACAGGCATTCATTTAAAACTTGCTGAAGAGGAATGGAGAAATGAATTCATGAGATGTTTATTAAGAGCTATGTGCCAGGCACTGTTCCAGGTTCAGCAAGACAGGTGAACATCGACATTCTCATAGAGTTTACATTTAAGTGGAGGAAACAGACATAAGTTAATTTCTGAACAAATCACTGGTGATGGTGTAAGTTGGGGATTCACTTTGACTAAGCAGGTTCATGCCTGGAACTGGGTCTGGGAGTCAGCTTCCCTTGAGGCACAGGGTGTCTGAGGGATGGGAGCCACCCTGGACAATACAGGCATTCCAGCAGAAGAGAAGATGCAAAGAATGGATGCCAGCTACACCATGTCCATTTGGGATAGGATTGGAGAAATAATTGATGTCCAGGCCACAGCTGCCTCTGGTTAATGTCTTCTTTCAATCCTGTCAGGGTATCTCTGGGATAGTATGTTTAACCTCAATGAATATAATTCAGAATGTTAGGGTGCCTGGGTGACTCAGTGGTTGAGCGTCTGCATGGACTCAGGTCATGATCCTGGGGTCCTGGGATCAAGTCCCACATCAGGCTCCTTGCAGGGAGCCTGCTTCTCCCTCTGCCTGTGTCTCTGCCTCTCTCTCTCTCTCTCTCTCTCTCTCTCTCCCTCATGAATAAATAAATAAAATCTTTTTTAAAAAACAGTTCAGAATGTTACTGAAAGGCTTGGATGAATGGCTCCCCGGGTATGCATGACCCAAGAGTCTGTCATTCATATTTGTTCATGGTCAAGATCGGTCAACCTTGTCATTAAAACTTTCTCTGACTGGCGCTACTCTCTAACTTTTGCATCAATAGTATTTTTAGTCATCATAACATCAAAGCTGTAAAAAAAGCATACCCCCAGAAATTGCCACCATTCCAATATTAAAATAAAAATAGACCTACAAACATGAGAATGATAATATGGTCTGTTCCACAGACATAGTTCTGCTAGAAGCAAGGCACCCAGGGACACTAATCTCTAAGAGAAATCTCTTAGGATTAGGTCTCCACCTGGAAAGCCCTAAATACTTTTCCTCCTGGGTCCATAATTATGGTCTAAGAAAATCTCAATCCTACCAAAAGCACATCAAAGAAAATTTCTTCAAATCTTTTTTTCCTTATGCTATGATGGAATAACAAGTTTATGGATGAAAATATCATTTTGATGTTGATAATGAAGTTGGTTGGAGAAAATGGGAATTGAATCATTAAATATTGGACGAATCCTTCTGTGCTTTTCCCTTTTAATGCCTGCGTCAAAGCCGGACATCCCGTTTTCTGCAATACTGCACTAGTGTCCAATGAAGTGGAACCTTCCTCAATCCAAGTGATCCGTTGTCTGTTTTAACCTGAAAGACATCACGATTCCATGCCACCACTTCAATGTAAGTAAGTTTCCTGCTCCCAATATGGCAGTAAATGTCTTTCTCTCTCTTTTTTGTTTTTCCCTTTTCTTTCCTTTTACTTTTTATTATGAAATGTTCAAATTTATTTATTTTATTTTTAAATATTTTATTTATTCATGAGAGACACAGAAAGAGAGAGGCAGAGACACAGGCAGAGGGAGAAGCAGGCTCCCTGCAGGAAGCCTGATGTGGGACTCGATCCTGGAACTCCAGGATGACACCCTGAGCCAAAGGCAGATCCTCAACCACTAAGCCACCCAGATGTCCTACCCAGTTTTTCCACATAAGACATACATACAGTAAAATGCATAAACTTTAAGTGTACAATGTGTTTTGACAAATGTCCATACCTGTTTAACTGCCATCCCCAATCAACATATAGAACATTTCCATCACCCTAGAGAGTTCCTTTACCATCTCTCTGTTTTAATAGTTATCAATACATGATGATGCTTGTTTTCATCTGTACCCCTACCCCACAACTCCCAGGATGACTTTGAAGCAAATTTAGACATCAGATTATTTTATCTGTAAATACTTCCTTATGTTTCTCTAAAAGATAATCAAAATATTACTACCACACTTAAATGAACAATAATTTCTTTATCAAATTACCCTTTATCAAACATTATCAAATACCCAGCTGGGTCCACATCTCCCCAATTCTCTTTTTATAATTGGTTTCTTTACCTTTGATCTATCCTGTTGATTTTAAAAAGACACCCCGGATGAATATTTCCAACCCATTGTCACAATTATCTGCTGAGTACTCTTAGCCTAGCAGAACCTGGATTCAATATATAACTTCCAATTTCCATTTCCAATTTTCCTCTTCATGCAGCTTATCCTTCAGCAAAAGTAAACTGGTTTTTGTATGAATAAACCTCGTTTCCATGACACTGAAAATTTGATTCTGTGTCTCTTCTCTTCACCCTGCATGCAAATGGTCATTAAATAAATCTTTGTTGAATACCTACTAGGTATCAGGGCCTCCTTGGTAGCTAGAGAATCCAGTAGTAAACAAGATAACCACAAATCCCACCCTCACAGGGAGATTATGGCATCCTCCTATCTCTACTTGCCAGAATCCATGTACTTAAAGGTAATGTCCAAATACCACCTCTTCTGTGAAGCCTGCCCTGATCTCTTTGGTCAGAAATATTGTCTCACTCTTCTAAAACTCCTGCTTTGCTCCATTTAAACTGCTCCTAGAGTGGTTTAAATGAACAGAAGAGGGATCCCTGGGTGGCGCAGCGGTTTAGCGCCTGCCTTTGGCCCAGGGCGCGATCTTGGAGGCCCGGGATCGAATCCCACGTCGGGCTCCCGGTGCATGGAGCCTGCTTCTCCCTCTGCCTCTCTCTCTCTGTGACTATCATAAATAAATAAATAATACCTTAAAAAAAAAGGAGTTGTTTAATAAATAAATAAATAAATAAATAAATAAATAAATAAACAGAAGACATGTAGAGATAATTACTTCATCTCTGTAAGATCTTCAACATCTCATGGGAACCTAAAGAGTAAATGGATATGTTGAGAACAGTTACAAAACATACACACAAACACAAACTCTCAGCCTGCCCGCTTAGCACAGCTGACAGGGTGTCCGTCTCATCATGGAACAGTCCTGAGTTCAATCCTCAGGGAGGACAGCTCTCTCCCAACCTCTTTTAGCAGTTGATCTGGCCTAATATTATGTTGGCAACAAGAAAGGGTGTATCAGGAGCACTTAGGAAAAAAAAAACAAAGGAATACAAAAAAAAAATCATCCACTGACTGCTAAATCTGGACCATTTTAAGAAAAAGTATATTTGAGACATTCTCAACTCAGTATAAGTGACTGCAGTGCTTTGAGGACCCTTGTGGGAAAAGCCCATGTATAAAGCAATCGAGAATTGAATGGCCTGGAGATTAAGAGGATATACCTCAAAGTCTTTTCCATCTTTTATTTATCTTGTTCCATTAGGGTATGTTTCTGAACTTGGCACACAGAATTAAAAAGCTGATCTCCTGCAATCAGAAATCCTTAAAAATACTTCTCTACCCTAAGCATTTGAAAACATAGAAAGGGGGTACCTGGGTGACTCAGTCAGTTAAGCATCTGCTTTCAGCTCAGGTCATGATCCCAGGGCCCTGGGATAGAGAAGGTGTCAGGCTCCCTGCTCAGTGGGGAGTTTGCTTCTCCCTTTCCCCACTCTCCTACCCTGCTCGTGTTCTCTCTCTTGCTCTCTCTCTCTCTCTCTGAAATAACTAAATAAAATCTTAAAAAAAGAAAAGAAAACATAAAAAGGCATAAAGAAGAAAATTAGAATCACTCAGAATCTACCAGTCAGACGAAAATCAGTCTTAACATCTTGGTTTGTTCCTTTCCAGTCTTTTTTCTCTGAGAGTAGAAAAACATTGCTCTGGAGTTCTAGGCTTCACATTGGTGCTGAGGATAGGAGGACTTATATGAGAACATTTTGTTTTCCATGTTAAAGCAATGGGGTCTTTGTTCTGACTTGCCTCACTGATGACTCTTTTTTTCCCACCTTTTGTTCACACCCTTTTTCCACTGAACCCGGAATTCTGATCCTGTGATGCTAATTGGAATCTTTACTCCAATCTCTGGTCCCAAACTCATGTTCCTGATCAGGATCTCAGAGCCCTATCACTTTGTATATGTTAGCCTTACTACCTTGACTCAAAACCAAGTTCTTAGGCCACATCTGATCTTTACTATAATTTATATATATATATTTATCAGCATTTTCCCATGACATTAAAAAGCCTTTGTAAATTAAAATGGAATAGTTGCAGGGGATCCCTGGGTAGCGCAGCGGTTTGGTGCCTGCCTTTGGCCCAGGGCGCGATCCTGGAGACCCGGGATCGAATCCCACGTCGGGCTCCCGGTGCATGGAGCCTGCTTCTCCCTCTGACTATGTCTCTGCCTCTCTCTCTCTCTCTCTGTGACTATCATAAATAAATAAAAATTAAAAAAAAAAAAAGGAATAGTTGCAAATTATTTTTATTATCTCAACCATTCTCCTGATATTGACCTTATGTTAATTTCAATTTGTCAGTATTCTGAATAACTTTGTAATGAATATCTTTATAAACAATCTTTAACCATGTCAGATCACTTTCTTAAATCAGATATGTGGAAGTAAAAATATTGACATAAAATATGGCCTAAAAACATTTGATACATATTGCTAACTTGATTTCTAGAAAGTGTGGGACCTGTTTAACACTCCTGTAGCAGAGTAGAGTGTGTCTGTCTTTTCGACTGTTGCCAACATGGCACATTATTGTTAAAATAGAGAACAAAAAAGGAATTAAGGAATAGAAAAAAGCTCTCAATGTAATCAGAGTGTCTGTGAAAAATGTACAGCTAGCTTCATACTTAACAATGACAGACCAAATGCTTTCCCCACAAGATCAGGAACAAAGCAAGGATGTGCACTCCCACCACTTTTATTCAACAGTGTATTATTTTTAATATTTACTAACGGGAGATATTTAAAACTTCTGTACTTTTAAATTTGCATTTCTTTGCAAGAGTAACTTGTTTATTAGCAATTTGCATTTTCTCTTTTGTGAATTATGTATCTGTAGTCTTTGCCTGTTGGTATCCTAGGGCTTTTTAAGTTATTTCTGTAAGCTGCCTGAATTTTTGTCTTAAATAGTTATTTCTACAAATTTCATTGTTTGCTTTATTTTGAATGCCGTATTTTTGCTGTAGAGAAGTTCAGTTCATTTTATTTTATTTTTTGTGAGCGAAACTATTGAGTCTCTTTTTTTTTTAAGATTTTTATTTTTTTTATTTATTCATGAGTGAGAGAGAGAGGCAAAGGGAGAAGCAGGCTCCACGCAGTGAGCCTGATGCGGGACTCGATCCCCATCACGCCTTGGGCTGAAGGCAGGCGTTAAACCGCTGAGCCACCCGGGCTGCCCACTATTGAGTCTCTTTTTAAATTGTGTTTATGCTTAACCATTTCTTCTTTTTGTTGTTGTTGTTACATAAACGGACACATTTATTACAGGCTAGCCAGGTTTCAAACAGTGAAGCTTCTACTGGTCTTTCAATTCCTTCAATATTTTATTTTTTTTAAGTAGGCTCCACACCCAACATGGGGCTTAAACTCATGGCCCTGGGATTAAGAATCACATGCTACCACCTGAGCCAGCCAGGCACTCCTCAATTCCTTTAGTCTTCTGCTGGCTGATTTCACAGTGGCAGGAGAAGTGGTGTTGAGGGTCCAGGCACTACCAACTACCATTCTCATGTGGGAACCATGGTGCCACAACCCCACAGTTCTTCCAACTTCACAGAATGAGTAAGTATACTTGGCATGCTGGCTTCCTTCAATTTTTTTCACCATTTTTCTGAGGGAGGCATCATAATGGGGTGAGCGGGATCCCATATTTATCAATGATGCCTACCTTCTTGGTGTGTTTTACCAAGTCATTGCAAACTAGATCCCAGCCCAGAGAATACCTTTTTTAAAAAAATAGTATTGCATGGTACTATAGAAACTATATCGCTTCTGTATTCAAGGATTAGTTGGCTAGTACACAGCCCTTTGATTTCAATAACCACTTTTCCTATGGATAGTAGGAAAATTGCAGCTGGCACTATTTGTGTCATTATGGTGCATCAACAAGAAAAAAAATGGCTCAGAGAATCCAATTTGCAATACTGGTTCAAAATTATAATGTGTAGGATTCATGCTCAGTTTTGGGCCATGTTTTCATCTATAAAACTCAATTAAAAGGATGATAAGGCTGATATTCAAGAATCAGATAGTAGCTAAAGAGTGTCATCTCTTCTTGTCTGAATCAGTAAAGTAGAGCCAAAATATTTTTAAAAACTTCTATAGGGACATAACATTTTATGATAGAACTTCACAGGGAAAAATAGTTTAATTTAGATCAAAATTTCACCAAACTGTTCAAATGGAAATAGAGGAGTGTTTTCCTCTTGTTCAAGAATAGCTTCAGAGTAAGGAGAACAAATGAGAAGTTATTCTTTTTCTTTTTTTTTAAGTTATTTTCTTTTTTAAGATTTTATTTATTTACTCATGAGAGACACACAGAGAGAGGCAGAGACACAGGCAGAGGGAGAAGCAGGCTCCATGCAGGGAGCCTGATGCAGGACTCGAACGGGATCCCGGAATCATGCTCTGGGCCAAAGGCAGATGCTCAACCACTGAGCCACCCAGGTGCCCCAAGAAGTTATTTTCATGTATCCTCAATCAATAGAATTTCCTAAGCATACTGAGTATTGCATTTTTTAAAGATTGTTACTCTAAAAGGGGATAATTTTTAAAATTTTAGTCTGTTTGTAAAAGTGATGCTAAAGCATCTTTTATTTTACTTTATTTGGAGCTTAATTCATATAGAATATCTCCAAGTTAATAGCTGTTATATTACTGTGTTTTTACTCTACCTCATATTCTCTTGTCTTGATAATGAGCTGGATATTAATCAATAAGACAAAAAAGTTTGGATATTAGTCAATAAGACAAAGTTACCTCAGAGTAACTTTTTTCCTGGATTATTATAAGCATATGATGAATAAGATTTTCATGATCACCAGATTTTCAACATAAAACAAAGGGGAAGTCCAGGTGAAGCAATTTAAAAAAGTAATTTAGACAAAAGTACAAAAAAAAAAGAGTCCTGGATTACTGAACTTCAAAAAGAACTCATCAATCACAATGTCAAAGCACATCATCAGAAGGAGAAAATTGCACTAAACAGCACAGCCGAAAGGTGATCTGAACATGTAAAGGACCCTGGCTGCTTGGCTGACTCTGCCTCCCCCATGTTCAGTTCAGTTCAGGCTTTCTAGAATTTGCTTCCTGTACCAGCACAGTGCCTGCGTATAGTGGAAACTCAGTGAACAGTAGCTATTATGAATACCTGTTGGTAGGTCCTTGGGGAACAGAACCCATATTAAAAAGGTATACCAAGTGGATGGGCTCTGGGGCCAGGCTGTCCAGATGCAAATCCCAGATCTGCTATTTAGCAACTATGTGACTTTGAACATGCTTATCTAACTTCTAAGTGTCCATTTCCTCTCATTGAAAATGAAAATAATCATAGTATCATAGCTTTGTGTCAGGATTAAATGAGACAAAGCATAAAAAATAACTGGTATGTAGTAAGCGTTTGGTATACTTGGACTATTCATACACAGAGGAAAGAAAATCATAACCTGCTAGATATTTCCTATCTGTATCAGCCTATGCAAGTAAAACAAAGCAAAACAAAGTATATATATAAACACATTCTCAAGGCTATTGAATCCATCAGGATTAGGTTTAGCTGCATGACGTAAATAAATATCCATTCCCCACACACATACATTCAAACCAGCAGTTTAGAAAAAGAGAAATTAATTTCTCTCATGCATAAAATAAACTAGGAGTTAGGCAGTCCAGAGCTGCTCTAATGGATTCACCATTATCTCAATCCAAGTTCCTTTTCTGGAACTGCTTCTCCTTCCTTAGTGAGCTGCCTCATGGTTCTGGAAAGTAGCTTGACCACCTGATCTCCTTGTCCAAGCAGGGGAAAGGAGAAGGCGGGTAGGAGGATGGGCCTGCCCCAGCCCTTTGAAAATATTTGCCAGTAGCAGCATCCAACATTTCCATGAACATTCCATTGGCCAGAGCTTGATCTCAGAGTCCCATCCAGCTCCAAGGCTAGGAAGTAGTCTTTACTCTGACAGGTCCTGGGCCCAGCAGTAATTGGGGGCTCTAGTAGCAAAGAATGGATATTAGGGAGTAAAATGCGGTTTCTTACCACAGCCTAGTAGATAACAAACTGGCTCTGAGAGAGAAACGTATTGATAATATTCAAGAGAAATGAAGACAAACATAAGACTTATGTATTTGCTTATCTGTTAGGGCACGATTGTCAACGGTTTGCTTTATTGCCTCTTATGCTTGGATCCTAAAAATCATAAAAAGGATTATGTTCTCAGTCCTCCCAGAAATGCTCACCAGAGTATCCTTCCCATTCTGCCCTCCTTGGCTTAAAAGAAAAAGGAAAGCTCTTGGGAGGATTTCAAAGAAAAGCCACCAAAATGACTAACAGCTCAAAACAATAAGACCTAGGATGGACTTTCAGGAATGGGAATGAGTCAGCCAGAGAAAGGAATGGCTAGAAGGTGACTATATAGTGATGTTCCGCTACACAAAGGATGCTGACGCAGAGGGAGAGGGGGAGAGGGAGGAGGACAGGGGGGTGGCCAGCTGTTCACCTCCACTGAAGACTAAGGAGGGAAAAGGGAGCAGAAGTGACTTCAGGTGACATGTAAGGAGAAACGTGCTGACAGGGACTGGCTATTAAAATACTGCATGTGGAGATTATATAGTGAACTCTCTGAACGCTGAGATTTTTGTGTATGCTCCTCCGGAGGGCAGGGATTGGGGACTGGAGGGGCAGGCACATGCAGAGGGCAGGTGGGCGACTTGAACATCTGCGGTTTGCTTTCCTGTTCCTCAGTTTCCCTCACAGAATACTACATTTTGGAGTTCAGAAGACAAATGGCTACGTTGACTTGAAAGTTAAGTTCTGGGGGCACCTGGGTGGCTCGGTCGGTTAAGTGTCTGCCTTGGGCTCAGGTCATGATCTCAGGGTCCTGGGATCGAGCCCCATGTGGGGCTCCCTGCTCAGGGCGGAACCTGCTTCTCCCTCTCCCTCTGCCCCTACCCCACTGCTCACGCTTGCTCTCTCTGCCTCCCTCTCTCCAATAAATAAATAACATCTTAAAAAAGAAAAGAAAGCTAAGTTCTGGTTTGCATGTGTACAGAAGGATAATAACTGCACAGGATCAGTATACTGCAAAATGGATCCTACGAAGAGAGATGAATGAATTCTCTGGTTTCATATACCACTTTTTTTTTTTTAATTATAAGAGTAACACAATGGCTTTCCAGTCAAGATGGTACAAGAAGATGCATTTCATCCACTACAAACACTAAGGATGCCAAATGAAATACACCAAGAGTCAAGAAAGAAAATAGAGGCACTGCTGAGAAACAAGCTAATGACTTAGGAGGGCCAGAAACAGAAGAGAAACAGTAAGAGCCCAGGGAGGTGGAAACTGGGCCCTGGTCTCAACACAGGCAGTGGTAGCCGAGAACCTGGCTCCTCTCCCGTGCTCTACCTGGGCCTGCAGACGGAGGCCACACTCAGCTGAAGCCTGGAGGCTGAGGCACAAAACCCCCTTCCTCCTCTTTTTCCTTTCTCTTCTCCAAACCCCGCTCCCCAGGGGGTGACTACTTTCCCTTTTGAGCTCTCCTGGTGGCCCGCCACCCACCCAGGACATGAGGCCACCCAGGCACCTGTGGGCCCTACTGCCTCTCCTCCCCTCCCCATCTCTCTCTTCAAGTCTGCCAGTGTTCTCACATTTTCATTCTCTCCTACACCTCGATGAAGTCCTTTGTGCTCTGGATCAGGTGCATTGCAAAACCCAGTAATGTGACTGACCCCACGGAAAAGGAAATATACCCTATGTCATTGAACCTGTGTCATGATTAAATAGAAAACTTTTCAGAACTCTATACATGGCTCAGAATCATGTTGTGTTTTAGTTTCTTATTTGGATCATGACTTTCTTACAGAGTGTTTGTTTTCCCCACAGGATGTTTCTCATCTCCTTCTCTGTGTGTATGTGTATGTGCGTGTTTATATGCGGTTACTGAAATGTTTTTGCTTTATCGTTAGGAACTTTCAGGTTCCTCAATATTCAGTGCGTGTAATGAGATCTATTTTGTTCTTAAAGTTGCTCTTCCTGGAGCCTTTTCACTTCCTGCTTTAATTTGAACTGACAGCTTTCCAGGCCTTTTGCACAAATGACCCCCTGCGGTTTCTTTTCAATGATTTCCTGAGCTAGTTCCCTTGGTTCTCAGATTCTCGACTCCCTCTTCTTGGATTCCTCCTCGGCTTGAGAGGAATACATCCTCAATGAATTTTTTTTTTCAGGAAGGCTATATATAGAGATAACCTTTGTGGGTGCTTACCATTTTTATTTTATCCTCACCTTATTTGTTTGACAGGATATAGAATTCTTGGTTGAAATCCTTTTATCTTATAAACTCTGAGTCATTGCTTCACTGTCTTTCAGCAGGCAACGTTCCTTCAGATAGATCTGGGGCCAGTGTATTCCTCATTTCCACCTGAGAAACTTATTTTCTTTCCTTTCTATAAAATGTTAGTTTTTTTTCCCCCCAGAACATGTCTCAACATTGATACAGACCGCCCTCCAACCTTACCCACAGAATGGGAGTGAACAAGAACTTTCTTTGAATCTGAACACTTGAGGTTTTTCTTCAGTTCAGGGGAATTACGTGCTATTTCTTTAAATACTGGCTCTTCATCCACTAGTCTCTCTGCCTGGAGCTCCTCACAGATAGATGTTGGAATCACATTTCTGAACCTTCCCTCCTGGTTGCTTCCATATTTTGGAACCTTTCTCTGTCCATCTCTTCTGATCACTATTTGACAGTTGACTTCATTCAGTTCTTTTATTCGGAGTTTTCATTTTAGTAATCGTGCTTTTAATTTTTGAGAGTTTTTCACTTTCTGAGTGTTCTTTTCTCATGGCCATCTGTTTCTATTCTTTTCTTCAATAGATAGTATGTCTTTTGGAGCTTAGATTAGAAAGTGTTTTCAAGTTCTATTTCTTGCCATTATCTGTCTCCCACTCTCTGAAACGATGTGTTCTGTTTGTGCAAATTGGGCTTTCACAGCATGAATTTCTTCTAAATGCCTCATGATTTTGATTGACATGGATGATAGATGATGGGATATATTGACTTTTCCCGTTGACTCACCTGAGCTTCCTTTGCAGATGGGCAGGCCTATTTACCCAAAAGGCTTCTCCTTCACCCCACCCCCATACTCCACCCCCATCAGCACAAGAGTTAAGCAGGAGGACTCTGGGTAAATGGGCGTGTCTTCCCCACAGCCAGGATTCTCAGAATTGCCAGAATAAGGAAGAATCTTCTCTGAGAGTGGGGTCTCCTCCTTGTGGCTTTTTGTGAGGGCCCTGGGTCTCTCAGCACCTGTTCTGCCTCAATCCACAGCTTCCCCCGCCCAAGGCCCTCCCCCTACCCACCCCATTCCTTCACCTTCATAGCTTGTACTTTGTTGGAGGAGGGGTGCACAGGGCTGTACCTGGGCAAATGGTGCTGCATGGAGGGGAGGGACTGACTGAGCCATTCATTCTATAGATGGTTCATCACCTCTTCTCTCCCAACCTGACTCCAGGTCTTGGAATTTCTTCCGAGTTCTGCCAGGAAAAACAGCCACCATTTCCATGGTGGCCTGGGGTAACTATTTTATTCTGTTACGATCCCATCTACTTTCTATCCTCTATAAACTTTTCAAAATGTCTTGTCCAGGGATGGTGCTTTCTTGTTTTCAAGGCCCCATGTCATTCTACTGTTTTTCTATATCCTTTCTCATTTCAGTGGGATCTGCTCAGCTCTGGAGTTACACCCAGGAAGAAGACACAGTCCCTTCTCACATGGAGTTTATGTTCTTGAGTAATTACAGTTAAACAGACGGCTCTGGCATTAGCACAATAAGTGTTGCAGGAAGGATTCCCTAACCAGATTTACGGGTAACAAGGGCCTCCAGAGGAAAGGTTGAGATCTGAAGCATGAACAGGTATATATTATGGCAAGGGAATCAACATTGATAACTTCTGCTGGAGATGCTTAGGTACATTATCTCCCTGACTCTCTCAGTAATCTGGTGAGATAAGCATTCTCAATACCAATTTATAAGTAAGGAAATTGAGCATCTGAGAGGTTAAGTAACTTGCCCAAATCACACAGCTAGTAAGTGGTAATGCTGGGATTTTAATCAATTGGGGCATCTCGGGGGCATCCCGGGGTGCTCAGCAGTTTAGCGCCTGCCTTCAGCCCAGAGCATGATCCTGGAGACCTGGGATCGAGTCCCACATCGGGTTCCCTGCATGGAGCCTGTTTCTCCCTCTGCCTGTGTCTCTGTCCCTCTCTCTCTGTGTGTCTCTCATGAATAAATAAATAAAATCTTTAAAATAAAATAAAATAAAATAAAAACAAATCAGGGCAGCTCTAAAGCCTACATGCTTTTCTACATTAGGTGCCACTTCCTTTTTTTTTTCCAACTTTTAAAAATTGTGATAAAGTATACATGACACGAAATTCATTTTAACCATTCTTAAGTGTACAGTTCAGTGGCATTAAGAACATTCACACTCTGGTGTGGCTACTATCGCCATCCATCTGCAGAACTCTTCCCATCTTGCAAAACTGAAACTCTCTATCCATTAAACAACTCCCCCCACTGCCCTTCTTCAGTCCTGGCAACCACCATTCTAACTTCTGTCTTGACTACTCTAGGCACCTCATCATCGGAATTGTGCAGTATTTGCCTTTTTGTGACTAGTTTATTTCACTCAGTATAATTTCCTCAAGGTTCATCCACAGATGCCAATATCTTTTCAATACCCTGTACCTCCTAATAATCACTAAAAGGAAGAATGTGTCCCAGCCTGAGCTGCAAAAGGGAGGATTCAGTTGTGATAAAACTTGATATTATTAAGAAAACTGCTGAAACTATGATGAATCAGCAGAGGACCCTAGACTTTGCAGAACCTAAAATCCTTCACTAACTAGGTGTGTACAATCTCTGTTTCTATTGTTTGTAGATAGGGAGTACATCATGTCCTGGCAGCCTAACTTTAATCAATATGATCCAGAGAACTTCCAGCTCAATGACATAACTCCTAAATTCTATGTCTGAGAAAGGAACCCTCCCTTAACATTGGATCAGGGTCCATTTATTCATTTGCATACAAATGTTCCATTATGGTGGTCATGTTCCAGTGAACTGTACTATTTCATGTACCGTATGGTGGATGGCTGCATCTGCAACTCCAGACCCCATCTTTACCTTCTCCTCTCTGCCTTGTGTCCTACAGGCTGAGTCATAGGGTCGGCTTTCAGTTGGATTTGGCTAATTGGAGGCACTAGCAGGAGATTGGAGAGTGGTTGGCATATTTATTATCTTGGCTTTTTCTCAGCAGGGTTGCTGTGGGTTGGCTGCTCCAAAGGCAACACTTTCTGGCACCTGGTATGCAGCTAATGACCTAGAAACTGCTTTCACTACTCCCCTTCTCTATCAGCAAAAATAATTAAAAGTGGTGTGCCTTCCTGTGTCAGGGACAGCACTATATCCTAATGGTCTTGCCTCAGGGCTAAATCAAATCCTGCTGTCATAATATAATATGGAGAGACTTGTTTGTCTTGATATTCTACAAAACATCACACTGGTCCGTTACACTGATGGCATTATCTCAATTGGATCCAGGGAGCAAGAGGTGGCAAGTACCTTAAATACCCTGGTAAAACACATGCATGCCAAGGAGCCAGTTGATAACCCCCTGGAAGTCCAGGGGCTACTATATCGATGAGGTTTGTAGGGGTCCAGTGGTCTGGAGCATGTTTGAGATACCTCTTTCTATAAGTGAAGTACAGCTGTTGCACCTTGCCCCAAATACTACAGTGTTGCACATGCAACACTTCATGGATTTCTTTGGATTTTAGAGGCAACTTAAACCATAGTTGGGTGTGCTGCTCTGACCTAATTATTATGTAGCTTACAAGGCTACCAGTTTTGAGTGGGCTCAGGTCCTGTGCCCTGTGAAGAGGCCCTGAAAAAGAAGTCCAGCTGCATTACAAGCAGTCTGACTTGCAGACCCAATAAAGTGGAAGGATCTGTGGCAGAGATGCTATAAGGAGCCCCTGTCCAGAACCACTAAGACCCAAGTAGAGTCAACTGCTGACAACTATTTTCACTTGAAAAGCAGCTCCTGAACTGCCTAAGATTCCTAATAGAGACTGGGTCACGAATGACCACATGAGTTGAACTGCCTGTCGTGACCTGGGTGTGCTCAGCGGGATACATTGCAAAGTGTAAATGATAAATAAATATGAGACCAGTCTCTGACAGATCTGGAAACCGCCAGCTTCAGGATCAGGTGGCTTAGGCTCCTGTGATGCCTCTTTCTACTGCTCCACTGCCCCTCTCTCAACACACACTGATGGCTTGATGGGGGATTTCCCTATATCCACTTACAGAGGAAAGAGTGGAGGCCAAATTTATCAGTGGACATACGTGATATGGTGGAACCAGATAAAAGTGATATGCCACCCAACTATAGCTTGGGTGCCACTCGGGAACGGCTTATAGAAGAGAGTGAAGGTAATCCTCCCCAGTGGGCAGAGTTTCAGGTACTATGTCTGGTTTACTTTGTATGCAAGGGAAGGTGGTCTGAGGGATGACCGTCTGGTTCATGGGCAGTGGCTAACAGGTGCACCAGGTTGTTAGGGACTTGGAAAAAATAAATTGCATGTCTGGTGATATGGCTGGGGGAAGTTATGTGGAGGGACTTCCGGAATGGGCATGGAGCATAAAGAAACATATATCCTATGTAAATGCCCATCAGACCATCTACTGTGAAAGAGGCTCTCAATAATTGTATTAGTCATCTCAGGCTGCCATAATAAAATTCCACAGACTGGGTGGCTTAAACAACAGACATTTACTTTTTTACAGTTGTGAAAGTTGTAGGTCCAAGACCAAGTTGCCATCAGGGTTGGTTGCTGGTGAGACTTATCTTCCTGTAAAAGGCTGCCTTCTCTCTGTGTCCTCACGTGGCTTTTTCTTCTATGCATGTTAATAGAAAGAGCTCTCTGATGTTTCTTTTTTTCCCCATCATTCCCTTTCTTTCTTCCTTTCATTCTCTTTTTCTTTCTTTCTTTCTCTCTCTTTCTTTCTAACTCCACCCCCCCCCCAGCTTTATTAAGATATAATTGACATAGAATCTTCCTCTTCTTAAAAGGAGGGCAGTCCTACTGATTCAGGGCCCCACTCTTATGGCCTCATTTAATCTTATTTCCTCCTTATGATCATATCTCCAAGTACAGAAACATTGAGGGTTAGAGTTTCAACGTATGAAAAAATTACAAGACAATGGGGAAATGTGATCAGTAACTGAGTGTTGATGGTGTTAAGGGGTGTTGTTAATGTTTTAAAGTGTTATAATGGTAATTTAGGTTATGTCCTTTAGAGATGCACATTGAAATGTTTATAGATGAATGAGCTAATGATTGGATTTGCTTCAGAATAATTTAGAAGAGGAGGACGTGAGTGCTGGCATGGATGAAATAAGATTAGCCATGAATTGATGATTATTGATGCTGGGTCGGTAGTACATGATGATTTATTATACTAGATTATTTTATGTATGTTTGAAGTTTTCTATAATAACATTTTTTTCTGAATCTTCAAAAATCAGTATAAAAATATAAAGCATTGAGGCTTAAAGTGAAATTCAAAGAAAAGTCATCCTGGGATGAGGGTGAGGATGTTAAGGCAGTTGGACAGGATGATTGTTACTTCGCACTTTTGCTCAAGGTTAGATTGGAGGTAGAATATAGATTATTTCTTTATTATTTAAAAGTGAGATATAGGGGTGCGTGGGTGGCTCAGTCACTTACGTGTCCAACTCTTGATTTTGGCTTGCGTCATGATATCAAGATCATAAGATTGAGCCCTGCATTGAGCTCTGTGCTAAGCGTGGGGTCTGCTTGAGATTTTCTCTTTCCCTCTGCCCCTCCCCCTGCTTCAGCTTGTTCTCTCTCTCAAATAAATATTAAAAAAAAATAAAAAGTGTGATATAATTGACATATAACATTATATAAGTCAGGTTTACAACATAAGGATTTGATATAGGTATATATTGCAAAATGATTGCCACAAGAAATCTAGTTAATGCTATCACCACATGTAGTTACAAATGTTTTTCTTGTGATGGAAAATTTTGAGATTTGCTCTCTTCGGAACTTCAAATACAGAATATAGTACTGTTAACTACAGTTACCGTACTGTATGTTAAATCTCGAGGACTTATGTACTTTATAACTGGAAGTTTATACCTTTTGACCCCCTACACCCACTTATCCCACCCCTTACCCACTTCCTCTGGCAACCACCAATCTGTTCTTAGTGAGTTTAGTTTTGTTTTTTAGATTCTACATATAAGTGAGGTCATATACTATTTATCTTTCTCTGTCTGGCTTATTTCACTTAGCATAATGCCCTAAGATCCATCTATGTTGTCACAAAGGGTAGGATTTTCTTGTGTTTTGGCTGAACTTTATATATTTTTTTCCTTTATCCATTCATCCATCAATGGACACTTAGGTTGTTTCCCTGTCTTGGCTATTGTAAATAATGTTGCAGTGATCATAGGGTGCACATATTTTTCAAGTTAGTGTTTCATTTCCTTCAAGTAAATACCCAGAAGTGAAATTATTGCATCATGTGGTAGTTCTTTTTGTGTGTGTGTTTGTTTTTTTGAGGAACTTCCATACTGTTTTCCCCAGTAGCTACACCAATTTACATCTCCACCAACAGTGCATGAGGGTTCCCTTTTCTCCACATCCTTGCTAATACTTGCTATTTCTTGTCTTTTTGATATTGGCCATTCTAACTGGTGTAACGTGATATTTCATTGCAATTTTGATTGCATTTCTCTGATAAGTGATGTTGAACATTTTTAATGTACCTGTTTATTCTATTATTTATGATCAGATTTATCAAAATGGTGATTTGAGCCACTTCCAGATTAAAGTAGGAATAAGAATCTTAAAAAGAAACAACTTTCCCCAATCTCCTGATCAAAGAAATGGCAAAATGGCATGCAGGAAGGAAAGCGATTTGGACTACCCAGAGCTTCTCAAACTTTGTTACACACCACCTGGGGGGGGACTTGGTTAAACTGTAGACTCTGATTCAATAGGTCTGGGTCAGGGCCAATATTCTAAATTCTAACAATATCCCAGGTGATGTTGACTTTGGCCCTCACTTGGAGCACAGGCCATGACTCTCTGGTTCACAAAGCTGTTATAGTTTAGAATTACCCGAGGGCTTTTAAGAAATAAATAATGGTGAAGTCCTTTGACAGATTCTAATTCAATTTATCTAGAGCTCCAGTATTTTTAAGATTTTATTATTTATTCATGAGAGAGACAGAGAGAGAAGCAGAGACATAGAGGGAGAAGCAGGCTCCCTGTGAGAAGCCTGATGTAGGACTTGATCTCAGGATCCTGGAATCATGACCTGAGCCAAAGGCAGACACTCAACCACTGAGCCACCCAGGTGCCCCTCAGGTATTATTTTTTAAAAGTCTCCCATATTCTTAGTGATTCCTTAGGGGAATATTTTTAGGACCAAGTGACACAGTCTATTATTTCCAATTCACTAATGATGCATTTTGAATCAACCGTTCATTCAATCATCCATTCATTTATTCAATTTCCAACTCTAATGATTGAATGTTCTATTTTACAGAAATTATGTCTATGAATTATTCAATTTTTTTGAAAAGATTTTTATTTATTTATTCATCACACACACACACACACACACACACACACACACACACAGAGGCAGAGACACAGGCAGAGGGAGAAGCAGGCTTCCTGCAAGAAGCGCGATGCGGGACTCAATCCCGGATCCCAGGATCACACCCTGAAGCCGAAGGCAGACGCTCAACCACTGAGCTACCCAGGCGTCCCTCTTCACCTTTTGAATAGTTTTTAGCATCTTTTGGAAATATCTACATTTTTTTCTGTTGGATTTTCACTGGATTCCTACATAATAAAGTTTAACTCTGAATAGCATCCTTCCTACAAATTTCACACTAACTGCTGCTTTTGGAACTAGACAATAGCACAGGAGAACAAAATTAAATAGTCTAGACAAGGAAGAAGAAACATCTATTTTCAGTTTCTATTTTATTGGAGGTGACTTGCCAGTCAGATGATATTTAAAATTATCCAGAATAAAAAAAGAATGGGGAGCTGTAGGAACATCATCTTAGTTTGTTCTTAAGCATTGCCCCAAGGTATTAAGCAGAACAAACCTTCTAGGTGACTTCAGTATTGAGGCAGAGATGCAGACCTCTGCATCTATCCAATGCTTTCAGAAAGGAAAGTAGAAATTTGAAGTTTGGGTGCCTGAGTGGCTCAGTAGTTGAACATCTGCCTCTGGCTCAGGGTGTGATCCTGGGGTCCTGGGATTGAGTTCCATATCGGGCTCCCTGCAGGGAGCCTGCTTCTCCCTCTGCCTGTGTCTCTGCTTCTCTCTCTGTGTGTGTCTCTCATGAATAAATAAATAAAATATTAAAAAAAAAAGAAATTAGAAGTTTTACTCTTCCCATGAATGTCCTTATGGATGTCTCCCTATGCACACGTGCAAAAGTCATGGTATATATACTGATGGAATTGCTGGGTCATAGGATAATAGAATGTTCAACTACCAAGATATTACCAAGTTGTGTCCAAAGTGGGTGTGTATATTTATCATCCCACCAGCAGTGTGTAAAAGTTTCTATTCATCTTTGAGACTTGTGATTATACGACTTCTTAACTTTAGCTATTTTAGTGGGTTTTATATGCTAAATTCATTATAGTCTGGGTTTGCATTTCCTTCATTACTAAAGAAGCTGAGCAATTTTTCATGTTTATTTACCTTTTGTATTTCTTCTTCCTGTGAAATCTCTTTTGGGATGGTTTTTCCATTGGTTTGTTGTCTTTTTCTGTTTGTTTTATAAGATTGATCTGAATGCTACCTTCTCCATTTGCTCCAGGCATTGCAAATATCTTCTCCTCATTCATAGATTGTTTTTGCCCTTCTTTGTTGGTATCTTTCATTGAACAGAAGTTCTTTATTTTAAAAAGGTCAGATGTGTCCATCTTTCTGATTAGAGCTTTTTGTGTCTTGAGTACTTTTTCCTTACACAAATATTTTTTAAAAAGATAGTCTTCTATTTCTAAATGTTTAAAGGTCTCACCTTTATACATTTAAATGTTTAATCCTTCTCGAATTAAGTATGAAAAGCCCACTCTTAAGGGCTGGTTCAGAGGTGGAAAAGATATCTACAAATTCCTCCCAGGAAAATTTGCCTGCTGTCTGCTCGTGGCTTACCAGATCCTCCCCTTATATATATTTTGAACCTGACTCTCTTGCAGGCCAGAACACTAACCAACATGGGGACCCTTCCAGTCCTAGTTACTTCAGCTTGATCTGGTAGATTGAATTAGTTTCTCAGTTCCCAATCCCAATAGATCTGATGAGGGCAATAAAATACTTCTGAACATAAAAGGAAATTATGACCCTAAGAGCTGAACAAAATCCCCCCCAAAGTGTACTTTTAGGCCTTCATATTATGCAACTAGTTTTGATAACTGTTAAAAGGACTTTCATAGAAAGTCCTTTTCTATGAAAATAACTCTAGTTACTCTTATATAATTATGTCAGGTAACACTAAAACCACCAATTAATGATCACGAATTCAAAAACAACAATTACAAGCCAACTCTGCTGTCAAATCCACATCTTAGTGGCATGACCTCAACCAAAGGAGGGATGCAGGAAGCCAACACTGACACATTACACTATTTCCAACAAAACTCAGCACTTCATAGATGGCAATTGGGAAAAAAAATAAAGCGCTTTGCATTCTGAGATAAAAATAATAGAGCCGCTCTAACTGGCTCAGGTCTCCAAGCTATTAAGATGTTGGATATCCTATAAACCTGGTTTCCAAACAAAAGCAATTCTACTCCTGACTTTGCTATGTTGATATCTGGGAATATATCTTGGTTTTCATGATTATAGTCATGTAAGGAAGTTGTCTACTGTCAGCATTAACACACTAATATAAACTTGTAACCTTGACAACTTTGTGGTTTATTTGATCAAATACTTACGTGGTCCTCTATTTGGGAGTGAATCCTTCTGAAGTCTGAGTTCCTTGTTTTCTTTACAAGTACATTCCCTTTTAAAATCTTCTCTTTCTGAGCCCTCCTTTGCCTTGTTCAGTTGGATGCTTCATTTGCTTATTGGTCATCTTTCTTGCTTGGCACTTCAAGCTTTCAATGTGATGACGTTTTCTTTGTTCACAGCTCACCCACACACCTCATGTTTTGACTGGGAGTATTTTCATTGGCATTTTACACAGATTCATCCTGGATACTGTCCACAAAGGAGCCCATAGTTTCTTCCTAAAGCAGCA
This sequence comes from Canis lupus baileyi, assembly GCF_048164855.1. Classification (NCBI taxonomy): domain Eukaryota; kingdom Metazoa; phylum Chordata; class Mammalia; order Carnivora; family Canidae; genus Canis; species Canis lupus. The sequence goes on along the minus strand of NC_132861.1, from coordinate 14,030,603 downwards.
ATTCATGGATATGTCCTCTCAGAAACATGTAAAAATAAAACCACAAAACCACAATTATAATGCCCTTTGGTTTGTACTGTCTCAACCTAAGCAAAACCTAGCAGTTAGAATTAAGCCAGTCATTGAAGACTTATTTTAGCAGTGTTTTTTTTTTGTTGTTTTGTTTTGTTTTTATCCTAGAGTTTCCTTATCAGGAGGGGGGAAAAAAAACCCACGAGCATTCTCAACCTTATCAACACCTGTAATAATGAAAGATCTGGGGCCTATAGGAGTCAGCAGTTTCCTCCCACTTGGTTTTTATTTTGGACAGAGTTTATATGTTTTCTTAGGGTGAGTGTGGCCAAACTGCAGTATTTGTGGCTCCCTTGGGACAGATCTTCACATTCTCACCCTTGCCTGGGGTCCTAGGACACAAGGTTGAAAAAAGGCCCTGAGGCAGACACATTTTTGAATCTGTAGAGATGGAAACCATCAGAGGCATCACAAAATGAGTTGGGTTTTAGGTCAAACCAGGAAGAGGTCCATATTCTAGAAGTTTAGGTTCATGTGGAGAATGGTCCTGGGTTCAGATAACACAACTTCATATCCTCCTCTGAGGCTCACAACTTGGAATCTAAGCTCTGAAGACATAGGGGAATGTTCCTTGACAATGTGCAGACTCTAAGCAAACACCTGTATCCCATTTCTACCTTTCCCCCGTTTCTATCTTCCAATAGTTGTAGCCAGAAGCAAAGTGGAGAAGCCAAGGACAAAAGCCCAGGGAGGAATGTCTCAGGATTCTATCAGACTTCATCTGACACACCCACATCTGACACCCCACGTCTCAGGGAACGTGAGACAGTTAGTGATGGTTAGTGGATCCGAATCCGTATTCACATAGAATTTGAGCATATAGCATTAAATGCTCTCCACAGGCATGAGTACCCTAGTCCCAGAAGTCACCAGCCTCCCAAGGGCCATGTTGATCTGGATCTTCTGTATCTGAGAAATGTCGAGACACTGGGGAGAACAAATAGCCTATCCTGGTTCTTTCTCACCAAATGCTATAGGCAGGTGAAGCATAAGATGTTTGCAAGACATCAAGCAGAGGTCTTCAAAATAGTTCAGGTAAAAGGAAGAGAGAGATTATTTTCTGAGTTTTCTGTTACGGTCACATTAGAAGTTTGCCATCCTAAGGCCCATGTTCAGTGCTGTACTCTGGAGTCCAACTTTCTGAAAAGGTTCACCAAGTATCCTGCTGCCAGGTTTTCCTGGATTTACTTGTTCCAGGATAACTGAAAGCACTTTGTGTGTGAAAAGCCTTTGTCAGTCTATATCACCAAGGAGTCAAGGCAGCTTAGACAGAAGCTGTGTGCATACATTATAGGATAAGTTTCCTCAAAGTAGACCCCACAAAAGGGGCATGCTTGCTCTCCAGAGTTCAGCCAAGATTTTCCATCTTCTCAGGCATCCAACTCTGAAGACTCCAAGAGAAGTCTGAAGGGATCTGCACTGGATGCTACCCTTTTGTTGGAATCAGTAACATCATACCCATATCACTCACTCTCTCCATTGGACAGATATCTGTGAAAATAGCAGAGTAGAGAACCCTGAACCTTCATCCCTCCATAAAAGCAATGAACAAGCTGGCAAAAATTGTTACAGTAAACCTCCTCAGAATCCTAGAATCTAATTCAAAAAAACAAAAAAACAAAATTCCCAGCAACCAGGGGAAAACTTAATGACCTATAAAAAAGCTGAATTTTAGTAAGAGAGCTCTGTGGCATTTTAGCTTACTTCATTACCATCCCCCACTTCCCAACTGAGCTATAGACTGCACTGTTTTCCTGGTGCAGGTGATTAGTCACAGAGGAATCAACACCAATCTTATTCTTAAAGAACCGTGGATCTACATTTTGACCTAAAGTAGTTCCCTGAAGCTCCCCCAAAGTTCTCTGAAGGTTCTGCTCAAGGACCTGCCTTTGTTTCACATGCCTCAGCTCTAATGTGGCTTCCTGGGTGACATTTGCCAAAAACATTTAAAAGCAAATGTATAAGCGGCAGGGCAAGTAACAGGAAAGCCAAAATATTGGGAAGAAAGAGGCTGGAGAAGGGCACATTTCAGGGATTATGGGCTTTTAAATGCTCCCATTTAATAGAGAGAATCTAGAAGGCCACATGTGTGCCTGGGCTGCATACATGCTCAGAAAGGACTTGAGAAGATTCAAAGACCTCATCATTGGCTGACCTTCAAGCTCCATGCAAGCAGGAAGTAAATGGCCTGGCCAAATATTAAAGGAGCAGCACAACATGGAGACCATCTAAAAAGACTTAAGAGTTTTTTTTAGTGTTTGTTGTTGTTGTTGTTGTTGTTTGGCTCCAGGCATTAAAGAAAATCTTAGCTACTAGCCAACTGGTAAGCTAATGGAACAGAAACTTAAGTGGCCACACATGAGAAAAATACATATTTTAAAAATTAGTTCAGAAAAGTCATTTTAAAAATAGGCAACAACAGCCGAAACAAACAGTAACAGCACATCATAGAGTGGGGGAAAGTGATTTCCAAAGTTGCCACATTATAACCTTCAAAATATCAAATTTTTAATGAAAGGTTATAAAATTACATACAAAAGAAAGAACTAGTCACAGGAAGAAAGAAATTAATAGTTTTTGAAGAAGTCCAGATACTGGACTTAACATGCAAAATTTTAAATCAACTGTCTTAAATATACTCAAATGGCTAAAGAAACCATTGGGGGGGAGGAGGAACAAGGGGCATGATGTCTCACCAAATGGAGAATATTAATAAAGATATAGAAATTACCAAAAAAATCAAATAAAAATTCTAGAATTGAAAAGTGTAATCACTGAAATGAAAAACTGATTAGTTTCCAAAGCAAATCTGAGTAAGCAGAAGAAAGAACCAGTGAATATGAGATTGTCCAATCTGAGGAGCAGAAGGAAAAAAAGTATGAAAAAGATGAACAGGGGAATCCCTGGGTGGCTCAGTGGTTTAGCGCCGCCTTCAGCCCAGGGCGTGATCCTGGAGTCCCGAGATTGAGTCCTGCGTCGGGCTCCCTGCATGGAGCCTGCTTCTCCCTCTGCCTGTGTCTCTGCCTCTCTGTGTCTTTCATGAATAAATAAATAAAATCTTTTAAAAAAAAAAAAGGAAAGAAAAAGATGAACAAAGTTTAAGATACCTGTGGAATGTTCCACAAACATACCAATATACACAGAATAGGAGCCCCAGAAGGAAAGAAGGAAGAGAAAGGAACAGAAAGAACATTTGGAGAAATAATGGCCAAGACTTCCCAATTTGATGAGAGACATGAGACTTTTACCCAAGAAGCTCAATGAACTCCAAGTAATATAAAATCTAAGAGATACACACTAAGACATATTATAATCATGTTGTCAAAAGCTCAGGACAGAGAGAATCCTGAAAGAGATAACTTCTCTCTTGTAAAACTTCTCTCTATGTAAAAGAGACTAGCAATAAAGTTAACAGCCAAGTTCTCATGAGCAACTATGGAAGCCAGAGGCAGTGGATGACAAATTCAAAGTACTGAAAGAAAAACTTTCAACCAGGAATTCTATATTTGACAAAAACCATTCTTCAAAAATGAAATAGAAATTAAGACATTCTCAGATCAACAAAAACTGAGGAAATCTGTCATAGTAGACCAGCCCTACAAGAAGTGAGTCCTTTAGGCTGAAGTAAAAGGACAATACACAGTAACCTGTGGCCTTATAAAGATGTAAAGAACACAGTAAAGGTAATTACATATGTAATACAAAACCCAGCATTATTATATTTTTGGTTTGTAACTTCTTGGGGTTTTTTTCACATACAATTAAAGACACATGTATAATCAATAATTGTAAATCTATGTTAACATGTAGAAAGATATCATTTTGACAACAGCAACATAAAATTGGGCTATAACATATACAGAGTTACATAGAAGCAAAGTTCTTTTAAATATTTATTTACTTATTTTACAGAGAGAGAGAGAGGTTGAGAGAGAGCATGAGTGGGAAGGACAGAGAGTGAGGGAAAGAGAGTCTCAAGCAGACTCCATGTGAAGCCTGACACAGGGCTCGATCTCATGACCCTGAGACCACAAGCTGAGCTGAAACCAGGAGTCTGATGCTTAACCAACTGTGCCACCTAGCCACCCCAGGAGCAAAGTTATTGCAACTAATTTAGCAAATATTCAAACCAGATTCTTATAGATAACAGTGTTGTTAACAATTAACCCCCAGAGCAATCACTAAGAAAATAACTAAAACATATATAGGTGAAGAAATGAGAAAAGAAACAAAACAGTGCAACAGGAAAAAGTTAAACATGAAAGAAGGCATGAATGAGGCACTGAGAAGCAAAATGGTATAAAACATATAGAAAGCAAATAGCAAAATGGCCAGAGTAAGTACTTTCTTATCAATAATCACATTAAATGAAATGTATTAAACTCTCTAATGAGAAGATAGACATTAACATAATTAAACTGATTACATTAGTTACATTTAAAAATTATCCAACTCTATTGTCTCTACAAGACTCTCATTTGTGTTTTTCTTTTCTTATTTAAATTCAATTAATTAACACAGACTGTATTATTGATTTCAGAGGTAGAGGTCAGTGATGCATCAGTCTTTTATAATACGCAGTGCTCATTACATCCTGTGACAATAGGTTGAAAACAAAAAGATGGAAAAAGATTCCATGTAAATAGTAATCAAAAGAAGGTTAGGTAGCTTTACTACTCTCAGATAAAGTAGGCCATAAGAAAAAAAAATTGTTACAAGAGAAAAATAAAGACATATATTGATAAAAGCATCAATCCATCAAGAAGATATGTCAACTAAATCTAATAAAAGATTCCCAAATAAAAAAGCTCCAAAATATACAGGGACCTCCAGGTATAAAACCTAAGAATATAGCTCCAAAATATATGACCTAATAAAAATGCATAATAAAAGAGCCTCAAAATTCACAAAGCAAAAACAGACTAAATTAAATGGAGAAGTAGGCAATGCTATGATAATAGTTGGAGATCTCAATATACCACTTCAATAATGGATAGAACAACTAGACGAGAGATCATCAAGGAAATAGAAGACTTGAATAATGCTATAAGCCAGAACTAACTGACGTATACAGAACACTCCATCCAAAAACAGAAGAATACAGATTCTTCTCAAGTGTGTATGAAACATTCTCCAGAGTAGACTGGAGAATATATTAAGCCACAAAAGAAGTCTTAATAAATTTTAAAATATCAAAATCAAACAAAGTATCTTATCTGATCATAATGGAATAAAACTTAAAATCAGTAACAGAAGAGAACCTGGAAATTTTAAAAATACATGAAAACTAAATATATTCTTAAACAACAATTGGATCGGCAAACAAATCACAAGACAACTTAGAAATTACTTTGAAACAAATGAAAATGTCAACACAACAACATATCCCAAATTTACAGAATGCAGTTAACCAGTGCCAGGAGGGAAATTTATAGCTGGGAATCCCTATGTTAAAAAAGAAAAAAAAAAAAAAAAGCAAATCAATAACCTACCTGTACATCAAGAAACTAGATAAATAAAAGCAAACTAAATCCAAAGATAGAAGGAGAAAGGAAATAATAATTACTAGAGTGGAGATAAACCAAATAGAGAATAGAAAAACAACAGTAACAATCAAGAAAACCAAGAGCTGGGCAGCCCGGGTGGCTCAGGCTCAGCAGTTTGGCACCTGCCTTTGGCCTGGGGCGTGATCCCGGAGATCCGGAATCGAGTCCCACGTCGGGCTCCCTGCATGGAGCCTGTTTGTCCCTCTGCCTATGTCTCTGTCTCTCTCTCTCTGTCAAATAAGTAAATACAATCTTTAAAAAAAAAAAAGAAAAGAAAAAGACAACCAAGAGCTAATTCTCTGAAAACAGCTCAACAAAATTGACAAATTTTTAAATTAAAAGATCAAGAGAAAAAGAGTAGGCTGATTACTCAAGTCAGAAATGAAAGTTGGGACATAACTACTGACACTACAGAAATAATAAGGATTATAAAATACTATGAATGGCCACTTTGGAAAACAATATGGTGGTTCCTCAAAAAGTTAAAAATAGAGCTACCCTATAACTCATCATTACACTGCGTGGTATTTATCCAAAGCATATGAAAATAGTGATTCAAAGGGGCACATTCACCCCAATGTTTAAAGCAGCAATGTCCACAATAGCCAAAATATGGAAAGAACCTAGATATCCATCAACAAATGGATGGATGGATGAAGATGTGGTGTGTATATATGTGTGTGTAGGTGTGTGTGTGTGAATATTACTCAACCATCAAAAAGAATGAAATCTTGCCGTTTGCAACAATGTGGATAGAACGAGAGGATATTATGTTAAGCAAAATAAGTCAGAGAAAGACAAATACCATATGATTTCACTTATATGTGGAATTTAAGAAACAAAACAAATGAACATAGGGGAAGGAGAGGAAAAAGAAGATGAAAATTGAGAGGGAGGCAAACCATAAGAGACACTGAACTCTAGGAAGCGAACTGAGGGTTGCTGGGCGGGGAGGTGGGTAGGGAGAAGGGATCATTGGGTGGTGGGCATTAAGAAGAGCACTTGATCTAATGAGCACTGGATATTTTTTTTTTTTATTTATGATAGTCACAGAGAGAGAGAGAGAGAGAGAGGCAGAGACACAGGCAGAGGGAGAAGCAGGCTCCATGCACCGGGAGCCCAACGTGGGATTCGATCCCGGGTCTCCAGGATCACGTCCTGGGCCAAAGGCAGGCGCCAAACCATTGCGCCACCCAGGGATCCCGAGCACTGGATATTATATGCAACTGATGAATCACTAAATTCTACCTCTGAAACTAATTTAAAAAAAAAATAAAATAAATAAAAAAAAAATACTGTGAACAGACTCCAGCAAAGGAGAGAACCTAGGTGAAACTACTATAACTGACTTAAGAAGAAACAGAAAATCTTAACAAATCTATAACAAGTGAAGAGATTTGATCAGTATTTAAGAGGCTTCTCAAAAAGGAACAGATGGTTTGCTTCACTGGTAAATTCTACCAAATATTTAAAGAAGAATTGACATCAATACTTCTCAAAATATTCTAAAAAATAATATAGAAGGGAACACTTGCTAATCCTTTTTATCAGTATGACTGATTACCAGTAATACCAATACTTTACCAGTATTACTCTAATACCAAAGCCATATAAGGATATCACAAGAAAAAGAAACTATAGACCAGTACCCCTTATGAATATAGATACAAAAATCCTCAACAAACTACTAGCAAACAGAATCTAAACAGAGTCCTGGATTTCATCCATCCCAGGATTACAAGAGTGGTTCAACATTTGAAAATCAATCAATAAAATACAGCATGTAAATAGAACAAAGGGCGGGGGGGAATCTCATGATTATTTCAATTGACAAAGAAAAAGTATTTAACACAATTCAACGTACTTCCATGATATAAAAGCAATCATGAAAGTAGGAATAGAAGACAACTTCCTCAATATGATAAAGGGCATTTTTGAAAACACTCAGCTAACATTATACACAATTGTGAAAGTTTTAAAAGTTTCCGCCAATGACCAGGAGCAAGACAAAATTGCTCATCTTCACCATCTTCTATTCAACATTGCACTGGAAGGCTTAGCCAAAGAAATGTGGCAAGAAAATATAGGAAAGAGGAACAGAGCAAGTAAAACCACTTATAGATAACATGCTCTTTTATATAGTATCTCATAAAGAATCCACACAAAAAAGTTTAGAGCTAATAAATGACTTTAGCAAAGTTACAGAATTCCATATCAACATACAAAAAAACGGATGTATTTCTATGTACAGCAATGAACAATCCTAAAAACAAAGTAAGGGAACAATTTCATTTATAAAAATATCAAAAAGAATCAAATACTTAGAAATAAACATAAGGAGGTTCAAGACTTGCACATTACAAAACTACAAAACATTCTTGAAAGAAATAAAAGCAAACCTAAATAAATGGAAAGACATTTTGTGCTCATGGATTGGAAGATTTGATATTGTTAATATGGCAATAATTCCCAAAGTGATCTATAAGTTCAGTGTAATTCTTATCAAAACTCCCTGCCTTTTTCTCCAGAAAAAGCCAAGTTGATCCTAAAATCCTTAGGAAATTTCAAGGGACTCTACGTAGCCAAAGCAACAAGGACTCAGGTTTTCCTACTTCAAAACTTACTGCAAAGCCACAGTGATCAAAACAGTGCGGTATTGGTGTAAAGATAAACATATAGATCGGTGGAATAGAATAGGGCGGCCAAAAATAAACCCATACATCTTTGTCAACTGACTTTTGACATAAATGCCAAGATCATGTGGTAGGAAAAATTCTCGCTTCAACAAATGGTGCTTGGACAATTAGACATGTAAAAAAAAATTATCTCAAAATGTATCGAAATCCTTAATGTAAGAGCTAAAACTATACAACTCTCAGAAAACATAAAGGCAAATCTTTGTGACCTTGGATTTGGCAATGGTTTCCTAGATACAAAACAGAAAGCACAAGAAACAAAAGAAAAAAATAGATAAATTGGACTGCATCAAAATGAAAACTTTTGTGCATCTAAAAATACTATTAAGAAAGTGAAAAGACAAGTGGTGTTTGGTGACATTGAACATGCCCGTGCTGTCACCACCCACGAGGTACTGGCAGGTCGGCAGAGTAAGTGGCATGGGGAGCTTGTGCCGCCCGCACAGGGTGGCGGGAAGTTATTGTAGATGATAAGAAAGAGATGTTTCCTCATCTCTAAGATTTACCAGAAACTCTGATGTCAAGGCCATAAATGGATTTTGCCCCAAACCACAAGAAAGTCCCAAAGCTTACACTTACAGCCACAGAGTGCCATTACGCAAACCTACGCATTGGAAGAGGAAGATCCTGACACGGTCAGGTGGGTTCAAAAAGGAAGATGAGGGACGCCTGGGTGGCTCAGTGGTTGAGCATCTGCCTTTGGCTCAGGTCATGATCCCAGGGGCCTGGGATCGAGTCCCGCATCGGGCTCCCCACAGGGAGCCTGCTTCTCCCTCTGCCTATGTCTCTGCCTCTCTCTGTGTCTCTCATGAATAAATAAATAGAATCTTAAGAAAAAAAAAAAAAAGGAAGATGAAATCCCAGAGACTGTCTTGTACGAGGTGCTTGACGGTGCAAAGAACAAGATCTGGGGGAAGATCAGCTATGTAATGATTGCCCTGACAGTGGCAGATGCGTCTTGATGGTTACTGAAGGCAAGAGGGCTATCAAAAGAAACGAGTCTTTAACAAGCCTGAACTTAGAAAAGAAAGCTGCCTGAGACAGGAAGCAGCTCTGAAGGCCAAAACAGAGGAGCAGAGGTATCCATGTTGGCTGGATATTAAAAATGCAGGAATAATGTTGCAGCAGTTAGCCAGTATTAAAAAGAATATGGTATAAGGATCCATTTCAGGAAAGTATGGTTTGCACAAACTGATAATTTCCCCATTTCTGCTGTAGTAGGACATACAAGTTTCCTTAAAGGAAAAAAAAAAAAAAAAGAACCCATAGATATAATGGGAGAAAATATTTGCAAATCATATATATGATGAGGATCTAGCCCCAGAGTATATGAACACTTACCACACAACAACAAAATGACTAACAACCCAAATTAAAAATATGCAAAGGACTTGGATAGGTATTTCTCCAACTAAGATATATCAATGGCCAATAAGCACATGGAAAGATACTCCACATCATCAGTCATTAGGGAAATGCAAACCAAAAACCCACGAGATACCATTTTATACCTTTAGTATGGATATAATAAGAAAAAAAGGAAAATAATTGATGGCAAGGCTATAAAGATACATTGCTGGTGAGAGTGTAAAATGATGCAGCTGCTTTGGAAAACAGTTTGGTGGTTTTCCAAAAAGTTAAACAAAGAATTAACAAATGTCCCAGCAATCCCAATCCTATGTGGAATTCCAAGAGAACTAAAAATAGGAATTTGAACAGATCTTTGTATGTCAACGTGCATTGCTGCAATATTCACAATAGCCAAAAGGTGGGAGCAACCCATGTGTCCATCTACTGATGAATGGATAAACAAAAATGGGGACGCCTGGGTGGCTCAGCAGTTGAGCATCTGCCTTTGGCCCAGGGCATGATCCTGGAGTCCCTGGATCGAGTCCCACATCAGGCTCCCTGCATGGAGCCTGCTTCTCCCTCTGCCTATGTCTCTGCCTCTCTATCTCCGTTTCTCTTACAAATAAATAAAATCTTTAAAAAACAATAAAAAAAAAACCCACAAAAAAATCCCCCAAAATGGTATAACCATACAATGGAATATTACTCAGCCATAAAAAGAATCGAAATTCTTACATATGTTGCCACATGCATAGACCTTGAAAACATCAAGCTAAGTGAAATAAGCCAGACACAAAAGAACAAGTGTTGTATGATCCTATTTGTACCAGATACCTGGAGTAGTCAATTTCATAGAGCCTGGGAGTAGAATGGTGGCTGCCAGGGGATGCACCATTGGGCAGGGGAGGGAGGAAACGGAGAGTTATTGCTCAATGGGTGCAGAGTTTCAGTTATGCAGGACAACAAAGTTCTGGAGACTGACAGTGGGGATGGCTGCACAACCACATAAATGTAAATGTGCATGTCCAGAGTAGCTAAATCCATACAGACAAAAAGCATAGAAGTAGTTTCCAGGGGCCACTTAATGTGAGTACAGGGTTTCCTTTTGGGATGATGCAGTGCTCTGGAAGTAGACAGTGGTGATGGTTGTGCAACACTGTGAATGCACTCAAAGTCGCCAAATTGTACAATTAAAATGATTCCTATAGTGAATTTTACATTAATTGAATTTTATCTCAATTAAAAAGGGAAAAATGAGATCAGCTAAGCCAGCTTTTTCATTTTACAAACAGAACTAAGTCTCACAGAATTTTGGTGATTTACCCCAACACATATTTTAGGGACAGAACCAGAAGCAAAGTCTAAAAAACTGGATTGTTGGATATCGTAAAGACCCCTTCAGTTCTATTGTCTGTAAGTATAGGATAGCTCCACATATTGACTAATCTTTCCCTCATGAGCCGCTTGCTTCTTTTTTGAGATCCACTTTGGAATTTGTCTTTTTTCTTTTTCTTAAGAAAAAATTTCAAGCATACAGAAGGACTAGAATAATGAATGCCTATATACTCATTGCCTAGTTTTAATATTAACATCTTGCCATTTGTTTCATCTGTTTGTTTTTTACCGAAGTATTTGAAAGTAAATGAGAGGCATAACATTTGTCAGCATTTTGGTGATGTCCCAGTGTATCTTAGATAAAGTTTTTCATGATTCCTTACTTTCTCAGGGAAATTTGACCTTCTTTTTTCCCTTGACCTCACATAAAATATTCCAAAATGAGTTTCTCATTCATCATTTACTCCTATTCCCTCACACTTTTTTTTTTCCAGTACTACTAGAGTAGATGCATATTGTTTACTCAGGATTATCTCCTTCTTTAAGAACACTTCCCCTTCGTTCCATCCAGATTGTTCTCTCAGGAGCTACAGTTATAACTTTACACATGCATATCTCCACCTCCCATCAGAGTTGGGAGTCTTGTGGCCTAAGGAGCACTTTCCTTGGACTTTTCTTGGACTTATGGCCCAGAGAGTTGACGTAGTTTTTCTGCAGGTGGCCAATGTGGCTGCCTGAAGAACTCAGGAGCTCTCAGTCAAGTTTCTGTGTTAAAAGATAGTTTGCAATGAGAGAGAACAAGGAGGCTGATGCTCAGAGCAAGTGGAGCAAACATCCTCCATTGTTATGAAATTGACTTTTTTGTCTAAGCTAATTTAAATTGGGATTTTGGTGCTTGCAGCCAAAAGGGTGTGACTTGGCCTAGGGGACACCTATAGGGAGAATCAGGCAAAACTCTCAGGCTACTCCCAGGTAAAAGTTTAGAGACCACTCTAAACAATCCACCCAACTCCAAACTCAAAAGACTTGAAGAGAAGCTGTATTTCTGTGGATGTTCTCAAGGTCCCTCTACAATATAAATACATCAATCTATAAGACTTTTTTAAAAAAAGAAAAGAAGGCAGGGAGTTTACTGACCAATGTGGGACTTAAACGATTTCAGATTGTTACTTTTGTAGATTACACATTCATTCAAAAATCAAACAAAATTTTATTTTATATCTACTTTTTGTAGAAAGTGCCTAAGGACTGGGGAGCCCAGGTGGCTCAATCAGCTAAGTGTCCAACTCTTGATTTCAGCTCAGGCCATGATCTCAGGGTCCTAAAATGGAGTCCTGAGTCAGGTTCTACACTGGCGGGGAATCTGGCTTGAGATTCTTTCTCTTCCTCTACCCCTCCCCCCATGCTCTCTCACTTTCTCTCTTAAGTAAAATAAATAAATCTTAAAAAAAAAAAAAGTGCCTAAGGAAGTATAGTGTGCTTGATGTTGAACAGGAAAATATATTTCCTTTAATTTGTGGTTCTGTACTTCACATACACACAAGAAATAGAAATATGTACACGTTTTGCAAATTGTTAAACATACCAACACACAATACAAAACAACTAATATGCTGGAAAAATATTATTAAGCTGAAAAATCTAACATTTATTATTTATATAGCAAATTCTTCTTAAATAGCCACCATAGAAATTTGCAGGTCCTTTTCCTTTTTCCTGGTCCATATATTACTGAATCAAAATACTTTATTTAGTTCTGTAGCGTCCAATAAAGTATACACTTCTCAAGGGTATGGACATAATCATATAAATCAGGTAATAATTCAAACTGTGTTGGGTAGAGATTGATGCCACATACTCTAACAAGTCTTTTCTGATCTCCCAGATAAGGATCATACTATTGATGTTTTCATAGTCTCAGCTGGTTCTTCATGCCACATAGTATTAAATGATCTCCTAATCACTAGTTTAATATGTTTCCCTGGAGAATATGTAATTTCCCTAAGACACAGACTTCGCTCCCCCTCTCAAGAATGGGTCCCAGTATAATGAAATTCTTGGTTAAAGATCAATGAATAAATGTCAAACCACAGAAAACTTTATAAAGAAAGGACTCAAAAAAAAAATAAAGGACTCCATAATTTTTGTAAGTTGTCTTATTATGGAGAAGAGGATGCATACTACTGAGGAAGGGATGAGTGAATTTCATGCAATCATAGTAATTTCTCATTTTGGTGTCCTGTGTTTCAAAATCTTTTTAAACTATGTATAGTGACAGATGTTAACCAGAATTTTTGTGATCATTTCACAGTATATACAAATATCGAATCATTATGTTGTACATCTGAAGTTAACATAATGTTACAAGCCAATTATAACTCAGTATTTTTTAAAAAGAATTTAAGCTACAAGTCTCTCATTGCTTTCACTTTATCTTCTATTTTGTTAATTTCATTTTCATTCATTTCGAAGTATTTTCCAATTTCTATTATGATTTCTTCTTTGACCATTGGTAACTAATAGCGTGTCATTTAATTTCCACATGATTATAATTTCCAGAATTTTCCTTGTGTTACCCTGTGGACTGAGAACATACTTTGTATGATTTCAATTATTTTAAATTTTTTGAGACTTGTTTTATGGCCTAGTATATGGTCTATTCTGAATAACATTCTATGTGCACCTGAGATGTCTATTTTGCTATTATTGTGTGAATGTTCTATAGATGTCAGTTAGGTCTAGTTGATTGACAGTATTAAGTGTCAAATCTAGTTGTTTTACCCATTATTGAGACGAGGTAATGAAGTCTGCAACTATTATTTTTTGAATTCCAATTGCCTTCTGTTCAATCAAACACCCCTACCCAAGGTTCCTTAAACACATCTGACACTCTTTGTCCACAGATCTTTGCACTTGCTCTTTGCTTGACATGCTCTCCTCTCAGATACCTGCATGATTCCCTTGTTTTCTTCAGATCTTTGCTCAAATATCCTTCTCAGTGAGGTCTTCTCTAATCACTCTATTAGAAATTGTGACATCTCATTTCCTCTTTCCTGCCTGATTTTTTTTCTCCATAGCACCTGTCTCCATTTGTCATCATGTATATATTGTAAGATAATACTATAAACAGTGTACTACCCATTATCTTTCCCCCATTAGAATGTACACTTCAAGAGCATAGGGATTTTTGTATATTTTATTCCCCTGTATTTCCAGCCCTAGATCGATGCCTGCCACATAGTAGGCGCTCAATGAATGTATGTTCCATGAATGAATGAACAAATGCCCTGAGAGCGGCTTGAGGAAACCAGTCAACTGGGCAGCAGACTAAGTTGGAGTCATTGTCAATCTCAAGTGGATCCTAAATATCAAATCATTCTGTTACAAGACTCTGCAACTATAAACAGTCATTTTCTTAAAATTTCATTCATGTTATTAAAATTAAAATTACCCATATTAGCACTGACTCAGTTGGGTCAGCTTGTTGCTCCCTTCTATTATTATTATTAGCACACAGTAGTATGCTAAGCACTGGGTATGAAGTGGTAAGCCTAGAATGACAAAAATCCTTACCTTTATGAAGCTTACATTATAGTTTTCTGAAATTCACTGTGCAGAAGTCAGCACACCACTCTCACTAGTTTCAAGTATCTTCTAGATCAACTGAAATTAGGTAGAATTCTAGCAAATGGTTTAAATTGAACCCCATCCATTTCATGCACATAAATCAGCTTTCAAATACCACAGAAACCTATCTTTAAGCACTACAGATAACCTGAAAACTAGTTTGAATAGGTGGCAGTGGAATTGCATCTATAACATTTGAAAGCTGAGTGCAAATTAGCAGCATCAAACTGCTGTCTGACAAAGGCGCTTCACGTTATGTTTCAGCTACAAATTCTCAGTGCTAAAACCTTTAAAAGCATTTGTATCAATTATTTTGCAGAAATATTTTGATGTCATTGTGGTTCATTATAATGGTTTAAGTTATTGCCAGTTTTCCCCCCAAAAATGCCTATTTCAATAATTCCTGGCACATATGAAACCATAGCTAGAGTAATTTTTCTAATGGCTAAAAACGTTTTTAGTCTTTTGTCAGCAAGTACAGTAGTTAAAATATTCAACTGCAGATTCTTTTTATTCCATCAGAGTATAGCCAAGTACCTGAGTAATAGCTCAGAGGTTGAGACAGGACACTATGCCAGTCAGCAGAAAATCCTGAACCTATCATACGACAAGAGTCTAATTGCTCACCTTTTTCATTTGACAACCAGAAAGACTATTTTGAGAAAACTTTTGTGGGTTTCTTTTTAAAGTGTTTCCAAGATTAATTTTAACAAGCACAACCAAGTGCTAGTTCCCTATTTGATTTTCCCACAAAATTTGACCTGCTTGACTAATAAGCAGTTGCACTGGAAATCTAAGGAATGACAGAATAACAGTGAAGCAAAATCAGTTTAATTATAGGATAAATTAAAAATTGAAGACTGTCAGCTCAAGGCAAGTCAGCAAAATTGTACCATGGCTTGTTCAGAATTCACAAAGCAAAATGGAAATGATGCCATGTGTCCCATGTTCCTGAAGAACTTTGCAGAAGTACGATTATTATGGGAACATGCATGTTTTAACCTGGGGCTCACCCTGGTAGTATAAGAGTCAAAGTAGGCTACAAATGGAGATTACTTCCAGAACTTACAGTGACATTCCTGGCTCCCCTCAGGGGGTCAAGGCACACACAGCAATTGCAGAAGGTGAGGATTAGGACCATGCTCTTAAATTTTTTGTCGCAGAACCGCCATACTTCAAAAAAATTAATGGGGGCCACTTGGAACTTTTTGTTTATGTGAATTTTTATCTGTTGATAGTTACTATATTAGAAATTAAAATGAGTAAGTTCTAGGAATACTCATTAATTTAAAAAAATAATAGAAACCTCATACATGGTAACACAACGTCTTTTTATGACAAATAACCATATTTTCTAAAGTAAATTTTTCTCATTGCATTTCTTTTTCACTGCACCATTTGGGGACAAGTGTGACATTGTTTTACCTTTTTTTTGATATCCTTCAGATCTAGTTCA
Source organism: Canis lupus baileyi (assembly GCF_048164855.1). NCBI lineage: Eukaryota > Metazoa > Chordata > Mammalia > Carnivora > Canidae > Canis > Canis lupus. The sequence goes on along the minus strand of NC_132861.1, from coordinate 14,014,521 downwards.
GTCGACTTTAGGATCATGACCTGAGCTGAAAGGAAACGCTTAACCACCTAGGTACCCCTGGTCTAGTTCAACCGAAAACAGCTAGACACTCCTGTCTGCTTCTGCATTGCATCTATTGTCATATGCTATTTTGTTGAAGTATAGGAAGAACACACAGGTGTGCTATAAAAGGGAGGGGTATTTTAATAACATTTTCAGGTAATTGTGACTAGTTTAGTACTAACCAACACTCAGCAAATGGCAGATTTTTTTAAAGAGTGGTTGCAATGTAAAATCTGAAATGCTAATCAGAGACATTTTCATACTGATACATTAAAACCCATTAGTTTACCTTACATTTCCAATGATCTTTTCGCATTCCTTGCTTTGTAATATTATGTGTTTGGTCATCTGAAAATAGGGCTCCCTCAGGCCTATCCAAATGTTGACACATTTAATTGTATAAAACAATACAATCTGATCTGGTGATCTGTTCACAGCATCAATGATCGAATCAGAAAAGTAAGTTGTAGGAAGCTGTCAGGCTCACAGCAATGGATACAAGTTTTCTAAAATTATAATTTTTACTTAAAACTTCAAATTTTCATTGGCAACATTGTCAGTTGTTTCCCTTGAAGTAGCAGTAGTCTGGTGAAGTTATCAGAAAATGTCAGCCAGGGGTGCCTCAATGGCTCAGTTGGTTAAGTGTCTGCCTTCAGCTCAGGCCATGATCCCAGGGTCCTGGGATCAAGCCCCACATTGGGCTTACTGCTGATCAGGAAACCTGCTTCTCCCTCCCTCTCTCTGCCTGCCGCTCCCCGTTTGTGTTCTTTGTGTCAAAAAGATAAATAAAAATCTTTTTTTAAAACGTCAACCAAATACTCAACTCTGAATAGCCATAGTTTGTCTGTTGTTCTTTCCAGGAAGAATAGTGTTCAATGGGAAAAAGTGGTGGTTAGTTCAGCTTTCAACTCAAACAACAGAACAGGTGCTTTTCCTCCAATTATTATACTGTATATACACAAGTATGTTATGCATAGTTCCCATTTTATGACACGCAATTTATTAAAAAGATGTGTATTCAGGGATGGAGATTAAATAAAGCTAATGATTCTAACTGCCCTTATTAAGCATATTATTAAATGAACAAGCTTTTCTTTTTTTTTTTTGTCCTAAGAGTACATGGTAGTGAAAAGTACAATAATGACCAGTGCCACAGTCCTGATTCATGGTAAAGCTCTAGGCTGTTTTTTCCATTATTGCTTTTGCATCATTAGAGAAACGTCAATGCAATATAAATGACAAACAATGTCTCGACACTACTCTGAAAATAATTTTCAGGACCTCACACATCCCTTGCAAAGGTCTCAGGGACGCCTGGGTGGCTCAGTGGTTGAGCACCTGCCTTCGGCTCAGGTTGTGATCTCATGTCCTGGGACCGAGTCCCACATTGGGCTCCCTGTATGGAGCCTGCTTCTCCCTCTGCCTCTGCCTCTGTGTCTCTCATGAACAAATAAATAAAAATCTTAAAAAAAAAAAAAGAGTCCATAGATTAGACTCTAAGAGCATGTGGAATATGAGAAGAGAAGCTATAAAGCAGAGCAAGGGAGATGAGATGCTTTGTACCTACTAGGTGCCAATCCTGTACAAAATGGAAAGAATGGGGATCCCTGGGTGGCGCAGCGGTTTGGCGCTTGCCTTTGGCCCAGGGCGCGATCCTGGAGACCCGGGATCGAATCCCGCGTCGGGCTCCCGGTGCATGGAGCCTGCTTCTCCCTCTGCCTGTGTCTCTGCCTCTCTCTCTCACTGCATGCCTATCATAAATAAATAAAAAAAAAATTTAAAAAAAAAAATGGAAAGAATGTTCTACACTCATTTTCTCATGTGGAATTATAAATACAAGCTCCTCTTAAGGAAGTATCCGTGCTTCCACTTTAAGGACAAAGAAACAGACTTTAGGAAATGATAGAACATAGAACCTAGTCTGTCTGAATCCAAACCTCATGTTTTTTCCCCATGGGAGAAAAATGTATCTTCTTTCTAGCTTTGATTTAGGGACTCTCTTGCAAAGTACCTGCCCCCTCACTCCTGCTATGATAAGCCATGCCCCTACAGTATCTTTTAGCTTGTTTCTATGTCTGGGCAGGCCTTTGACTCTACCAGTGAAACTACTTCTCTTACTACCAGTTATCTAAGCCAGAGGTGACAAGAATGGGAGGTCTTTCCCCCGCACCTGATAAGTCCCTATTGAACATTAATAATCTTTACTTTTAAAAAAATAATCTTTACTTTTCCATAAGCCTAGAATTAGCCTCAGAAACATCTCAAGTCAGGTCCAGGTAGCCATAAACAATCAAACAAATTGATCAGAGCTAACAAACAAAATTTGTCAGCTCTCATCTCTAAATCATTACAAAGCACATGTATGGGAACAGAACGTGAACCTCTTCCTGCCTTATAAATACAAAATATAAGTTTGCCAGGAAGAGATGTGGACAGCTCTAAATGATGGTTACCCAGAAAAAAATAACATAATCATTAAGAGTAAGGATTGTTGACCCCAACTGATCAATCTGTCTCCCTGAATTTATTACAAGTTCAAGAGTCCACAAGATGTGTCCTACCTACTGCAAAATGCTACATCGTATCTGTTTCCACTTTTCCAAATTGTGCTTTACTGTCTAAACATAACTGGGCTTCCGTAAATCACTGCAACATGTTCCCATCTGAACGCTTTTGGTATTTGACTAGGTTCTTCCTCATGTTGCACTGGCCTTAACATCTAAGATAGTTCAAGATATTTTAGAAGCTGGAGCAAAAAACAGGATTTGGTAACAAAAATCTGGATGCGATGAGGACATGGTTTAGAGGGCTGAGATTCAATTTGAATGTCTAATCGCATGGTCACAAGCCTGCTTATGCTTCACTATTTTTAGGTAGAAAATCAAATTCTGAAAGGGTGTAATCTTTGCTTCCTTGATTAAAAAGTGGATCTTATCTTGTTCATCCCCCTCGCCAACCTGGCTTCTCAGGATCTCAAATGAAAATTTTTATGGATAAAAGATTATTTTACATAATTATTCTTCACTATGTTTTTCAATTATTCATAGTATTTCAGTCCCCATTACTTTAGTCACCATTACAATGACATTTCCCTGGAGACAAGAATCCTCATTATATACTTTCTATACTAGGAATCCCTAATCAGTTCTCATTTGAAATTGTTCTCCTGTCAGTCTACCAAGACAAAGGGCAAATCAAAAGGAGTTGACTGATACTACATATGGAGTTCCCAACTAGAGCCTCACACATAGAGGGTGGATCCATGTGTCCTCTTAGCTCGGAAAATTTCTCTCATTTTACTAAGTCACATTTCTATTCATTTGTTGACCTTATTTTCTAAAGCTATTGGATGACTTTGAGTTTTTAAAGTTGTTATTCACCTCTGTGCCTTCACAGAAGTTAAAATACCTTCTGCCTAAAATATTTCTGCCTAAAATACTCCTACTACTTATTTTATGGTCAAAGTGTTACTCTCTCATCAAGTCCAACCTCCTTTGTGAAGCTTCCTTTTTGTACAGGGGTTAGTCATTCATCCACTCCCTTCCTCTAATGTAGATAGATGCATGGCATCATCCATGGAATGCCCATACTCTTCACGTTCAGTGTCCTCTATTATATCACTTAGAATATTGGAATGCACTAATTTTTTTCTCCCACCAAACTCTTTGTGGAGTCCTTGAGGGCGAGGGTCATGTTTTATTCATGTTTATAGTCTCATCACTCAGTACAATACCTGATTTAATCTAGATGCTAATAAATATTGAATGAATTTTGAGTTTTCTTTCTTTCTACATTTACTTCGCATTTTTTTTAAGTTTCAATGCTTTTCTTATTCTTCTTGCATTAATGATTTCAAGGTAGAGACAAATTGACCATTAGAGCATCAGGAAACCACTCTGGTTTTCAGATGTGTATGATAGAGCTAGGGACACAAACCTATCTTAAAAGCCTGTAGTAAAAATAAACGCCTTACTCTCTTTAGAGGAAAACACTAAATAAATGGAGGTTCACTTTGAAAATCCATTTGGCAATCTTTTATGAAGTTAGACCCACACCTACCTATAGTCAAGCAATGTTAAATCTGGGTATTTTCCCAAGAGAAATTAAAACACACAAAATGTTTGATAGTTTTATGCATAGCATCAAAAATTTGCAAACAACCCAATTTCCATCAAGAGAAGAATGTATAAATAATTTGTAGTATATTCACACAGTGGAATACTACTTAGTATTAGAAAAGGAATTGAACTAGGATGCCTGTGTGGCTCAGTGGTTGAGCATCTGCCTTTAGCTCAGGTCGTGATACAGAGTCCTGAGATCGAGTCCCATATCGGGCTCCCTGCAGGGAACCTACTTCTCCCCTTGCCTATGTTTCTGCCTCTCTCTATCTCTCACAAATAAATTAATAAAATCTTAAAAAAAAAAAAAAAGGAATTGAAGTATTGGTACATATGACATGATGGAAATCTCGAAAACAAGCCAAACAAAAAGAGCAAACAAGAGTACACACTGTATAACACCATTTATGTGAAATTTAAGAATAGGCAAAACTAATCCATAATTACAGAAATCAGAATATTGAATGGCTCTGGTGGGGGAGGACTGGCTGGAAAGGAACATCAGGGAATTTTCCACAGGGACGGCAATACCCTACATCTTTGTTGGGAATATCGGTTATAAGGTTTTAAAAGTTAGTCAAGGGGATCCCTGAGTGGCTCAGTGGTTTAGCGCCTGCCTTTGGCCCAGGGCATGATCCTGGAGTCCCGGGATCGAGTCCCTCATCAGGCTCCTGGCATGAAGCCTGCTTCTTCCTCCTGTGTCTCTGCCTCTCTCTCTCTTTCTCTCTGTCTATCATAAATAAATAAATCTTTAAAAAAAATAAAAAATAGTCAAAAATCATCTACTTGTATACCTAGGATCTGCCCATTTTAGTGTTTACATTTAAAAAATCTAATTCAGTCTCTCACTCTCTCATGTATACACACACATACATATATCATGATGCTGTTCAATGATTTATTATTCAATTAAGTCACGAACAATGTACAAAGTCTAAAATGGTGGGCCACAGCAAGAACACATTTAATTTTGGATTTTTTGTACTAATGTTTTTATGTTCTTATTTATTATTTTCTTAGGCTAACAGTAATACAATTTTGGTTACACTTAGCCTGGACCAACTCATGAGAGGCGTAAATAACAGAATATACTAAAAAACAGTACTGACTTAGAATTAAATTTTTCCTATGACAAAGATTTTTTTAAGTCACCTAAAATAGAATTGCAAATACTTTGGTCAGAGACATTTGGATTTGCTTTATAACTTAAACATCTTTCTAAATTCCTAACTACATAGATAATAAAGCTATGATAGGTTAATGTTTAGGAAACAAAAAGATGAGAAAGAATGAGCCATCTGAAAGGCAAAGGCAAAAGGGTGCACAAAGGCCCTGAGGCTAGAAAGACCTGGCTTGGGTTAGGGAACTACAGAGGGCAGTGAGAACTCCAATGAACTGGGGCAGGAACCAAGTGAACCTGGAAAGTTAACCAAGAACTGCTTTATGCAACCTTGTAAACCAAGGTAATGAGTTTAAATTTTATTCTAAGAGTAATAGAAAGCCGTTGGAGGACTTTGAGCAAAGCCATGATATAATCAGGCTCACATTTCTACAAGACCATTTTTGACTACTATGTAGAAAATGTCAGCCAGGGGCGCCTGGGTGGCTCAGTTGGTTAAGTGTCTGCCTTGGCTCAGGTCATGATCTTGGGGTCCTGGGATTGAGCAGAGTCCGGACTCTCTGCTCAGTGGGGAACCTGCTCTCTCTCTTCCTCTGCCCCTCCCTATACTTGTGTTCACGGTCTCTCAAAATAAATAAATCTTAAAAAAAAAAAAAAAATGATGGAGCAGAAGCAAGAGAGAAAGAAGTGACCTTGACGGGTCCATTGCTAGTTCAGGCAAGAGATTCCAGTGGTGGTAGTAGAGATGGAAAAAAGTAGGCCATCTGTAGATATATTTTACAGGTGGAACCGGACAAAATTTGCTGATGGATATGGTAGGGCAAAGGAAAACTTAAAAATGAAACCAAGGTTTCTGGTTTATGTTATTTACTCACATTGAAAATACTGGACTGAAAACAGGTTTGGAGGTGGAAAACCTAAGTTTTATTTTGGACCCATTAACTTTGAGATACTGAAAAGTATCCAAGAATAGATGTTACCCTGAATAGTTTTGAGAAGAGTCTTGAATGTAAAAAAGTTAATCTGGTAGTAAGCAGGATAGAGATGAAATTTAAAATTATAGGTATTCATGGAATTCCCTAAGAAGAGATAGAAAGAGAAGAGCAGGGGAACTAGTCCAAGTTCTGAGGAAGTCTTTTATTTATAGGATAGGACAGGAAGAATAAAGAAACCCAGTAAAACAGGATGTGGAGTGGTCAGAAAGGGTAGTGTTTCATGGAGGGAATGGCCAAAGTTTCTGAGAGATGAAGGAAGACATAAACAGAGAATATCTTTTGGTTTTGGGAACATAGATGCAATTTTAACGGCATAACTGGGGTAGAAGTCAGATGAAACTGAAAACAGAATGGGAGATGAGAGATCATAATGTTCAGCAATGACATTGCTGAAATCTGACAGTTTTTAATGTACAAAAACAGTAATTTCAAGGATTCCTTTTTTTAAAAGTTTTATGGAAGAAAACATGGAGCAGTATAGAAGGGAAAATGAGTCAAGTAGGGCCAGGAAGGTGGAAGGAAAGGGTTGTGGGTTTTAGATGGAAAGACCAAAGCATGCTTGTACATCAATAAAAACGAAGCAATTATCAGCTGAAAAAAGGTGAAGAAAAGTGATGGAAGACTTGGTTATCGAAGAAAAAATGTGAAATAACCTTTACAAAGTGTAGATACGTAAACTAACTCTAGAACTGCAGTGGGACTATTAGGCACCACTTAAGAATTGTTGATCACGAGTGTACGATCAAATGCCTACAGAGATAAGACAAGTAAACAACTGAAGCAGGCTCAGTGGACATGAAACTCAAGAATATATATCCAATCTAAATGGGGTGGCCACTGGATTGCTGCCACCAAAACTGTCAATCCTATGTCGCCACATCCTCTGATTTTTCAAGAGGAGCCAGAAATCTTGTGATGTATCTTAATTTTAAAAACTCTTTATATTGATTGAAACAGAGGTTGCATTTACCCAAGGCTGTCCATTTGTTAGAGGAGAGTGATCTGGAAAACTGACTTGAGTTAGTTGAGATGGAGTGACTGTGATGATGAACTATTAAATTAAGCTAGGTGAAGAATATAGAAGCTAAAGGGAGTTAATGGTTAACAGCGAAGGTGGAGGAGTCAAGGTATTAAAGGAATTGATGAAGACTGGCTCCTGATACCTCAAGTTCTTGAGCAACTGAGCTCAAGGCTAGAGACTAAAGCCACAGAATGTATACAATCAAGATGTTGGGGCCTATGTTGTTTTTAGAAGTTACACATTCCAGATACATCAGGGGAGTACAACAAATAAATGCAGAAAGATCAATAGGATAGCATTATTTAAATTCAAACATGTTAAGATCTTTGTTGCTTCGCTGACTTTTAGAAAATACATCATAAAACTATAATGAGAAAACCATCAAATTCCAGTATTGGGACATTCTACGAATACCTGACCAGTACTCCTCAAATGTCAAGCTCATCAAAAACAAGGAAGTCTGAGAAAGTGCCACGGCATAAGGAGACATCGTAATTACATGTAACGCGGTGCCCTGGATGGAATCCTAATATCAAAAGCATATTAGGTAAAATCGGGGAAATCTGAATAAACAGGGGATTTTAGTTAATAATGCACAAAATTGGTCCACTAATTGTAACAAATGTACCATACTAATGTAAAATGTTAGTAGGGGAAACTGGGTACCAGGTACACAGAAATTCTTTGTACGATTTTCTCAAAAAAAAGTTTTTAAATGTATCAAACACTGCTCTAAAAAACACACTTTATTAAAAAATACATATCAGAAAACCGTAATGAATAAAACAACCGCTACCTACAAATTCCATACTCAGTTTGCTTAATAATGGTCAAAACAGTAAAAGCCTCTTTTACTACTTCATGATTCCTTCCCTACCGGACATGAAATTTCTAAATTCGATTTTTACTCCCTTTTATTTCTTGACTCCTTCCACTCATCTGCATATATACCTAAGCAACACATGGTACTGTTTTACATGTTTTAAGATTCTATGTATATAAGTTGTCACACTATGTACGTCCTACATCTTGCTCTTTTTTTGCTTCGTATTTCTGGGTCCAGTATTGATGGACTGGCACAGTTCCGTTAAAGTATTTGTTCTCTTCCGTGGATCTTGCTAATTTCTTGCTTCTACTGACAGTGCTGGCTTACATGCCAAAGTTTCTACAAGCTACACACTCAGGAGCAGAACACTAGGGTAGACTATTTGAAATTTTGCCAAATCGTTTTCAAAATGGACGTAACATTTACGCACACACCGGCAAGAGCGTGGTGTATCTTGACTCATAAAGGAAAAAAAAAATCGAAAGACATACAAACTGGAATAATACGTTTGCCTCATTTACAATCTGTCTCTCGTGTCCACGTAATCATTTCCGCAAACAAACACAGAGCAGCTCCTAGCCCCGCAAAGGCGCAAAGGCGCCATCACACCAACCTCTCCCGGGCCCCCGGAGACGCCAACGCCGACGCCGACGCCGACGCCGACGCACGCGCGCTTCCGGCGTAAGCTCAGCGCAAAGGCGAACGTCGGCACGCTCGGGACGTCGGCGTCGTGTTGGACGCCCTGGAAGGCCCCTTTCCGGGCTGTCTGGAAAGCTCCAAATGTCAGCTTGTGTTGGTCTATTGCCTCTTTTCCACAGGAAAGAAAAATATTCTGACAGGCCCTCCTTGTTCTCTGAGCAGGACCCCCTTCCCCAGAGAAGCTGCGTCCGCCTCTCATTTCATTCAGGCAGTGCTGCGGGCAGCCCGTCGGCCCTTGTAAGGAGCGCGCTGCCGCCCCGCCTCCTTCCTTTCGGCCGGAACCGCCATCTTCCAGGTAGGGCCTGCGCGTGGCTCCCGGCGCCGCGTGTCCCGTAGACTGGGGTTCTGAGCCTGTAAGCGGTGCTCCCGGCACTGAGGTCCTAGGGAGACGGTGTAGCCTGCCCGGGGCCCACGGGCCGGTGGAGGCGTGGGTGGGGGTGGGGCTGTGCTCATCCAGACTGGGTCTCCAGGGCCGGGGGCTGAGCGCCAGGCCGCGCCCTGCGCGGGGAGAGACTCGACGGGAGCGGAGCCCAGGCGCTGGGCCGAGGCAGCTCGGTCGTTCTGGGAAGGGACTTGTTTTCCCCGTGTCCCCACGGCTTCAGCTTCGGCCTTCTGGGCCTCGGACCAGGTTGTGCGGGGCCGCGGGGCCCAGTCCTTTGCGGCCTCTTCAGTGTGGGGTTCTGGCCTCTGCCGGGAAGCCTGGACTTGTGATGCTCGTGGTTAGGGGCTTCGGGAGCGGGGGCCGGCTGAGGGGCTGTACCCTCCGCGAGGCCTGGTTGTGTGAGGAAACCTGGGCGCGCGGCCCGAAACCGAATGCTTGCCTTGCACGGTGAGAGCCCCAGACCAGCGCGGCGTCGGCGCGTGACAGCCTCCGGCGGTTTTAATGTGGGCCTCAAGTCGCCTCGGACAAACGGAAAGTGCTTTCAGGTTGCCGCGAGCGTTCTGTTAACGTCGGGGCAGCATGTGGATAGCTGTGTGTCCCGTTTGGAACTTTGGGGGAAAGTCCGTTGCTGTTTATCCTTAGTTTTGTTTTGCTTTGTTTTCCTTTTCTTTCTTTCATCTCGTTTATAAATGTTCCCTACCAGAGGTGAGCAAACTGCAGGTTGCATTTTATAGTGGATCCTGTTTGGTACTATTGCAGAATCTAAAAGCATCACTGTTTCCTACGTTTATTATTGTGTTGGTTCGCGGTGGGGCAGATTTTTTTCTTTACTGGGGAAAATGGGTCTGGTGGAAGGAGAATGAACTCTGCAGTCAGGAATTCCTTCGCATTTCTGAATCTGCCACTTAGTGACTCCATGAAGCGATTTTGACCTGCAGAGTCTCTCTCCCTGTTTATGAACTTGATACTTCTGGTATGAGTTGATGCAAATGTAGAGAATCTGAGAATTAAAGCAGGATATGGGGCTCTTAATAGATGCTTAGTTGCTTTTTTAAAAAGTAATGGATGCGTCTGTTGTAACAATGATTCGGCCTCGGTGGGTTAGGGGAAACCTTGTGTCTCCTTACCTTCCATGCTAAAGGAGTAAGGTACTTTGGAGTCCTTTGAAATGATGTCAGTAAGAGACTGATTTATATTACAGTGCCTTCAGGTTAAGCCTGACTTTAACGTAGATTTGCCTTGTAGTAGGAATAATTCTCAATAGTGGTAGTTCTGCCCTCAAATGACCTAAAGGAATAAAATGTCTATAAGGGAAGGGGTTTAATCCACCATGTGAAAGTGAAGGGCTGAGTTGTCTTAACTCCAACAATAAATTAACCAACTAGTTAGTGATTCCAGTGCCTTTAGCATTCTGGGCTGGGTTCTACCACGAATAGCATGGTTTCAGAAGTTTGGATGTGTTTTTTTATATTCTAATAGGGAAAGTACTGGTGTGGGTTCTAAATTCCAGTTCTGCTATCTAGTAGCTTTACTGTTAATATAAATTCGGCAGTTTTGCCAGAAATCTTATGTGCCAAAATGATGGGGTTTTACCATTTATAAGAAATACTGATTGGTGAGTCAGCTTGCTACATTTCTTAATTCTGTTGCTCCTATAGTGCAAGCATTAGACGTTTATAGGATTGTTTTTTGTTTGTTTGTTCGAAAAGACAAATGTCAATTTTGCGTTTGCATTTCACTTTTATGCTTTCTATTTTCAGTAATTCGCCAAAATGACCAACACAAAGGGAAAGAGGAGAGGTACCCGCTATATGTTCTCTAGGCCTTTTAGAAAACATGGTAAGTAGATTTATCCTCTTAGAGAGCAAACATAGCGTACAGTCATACAATGCATTCTTACTAAATGACATTAATTAATGGCACCTTCCTAACTTATTTTTGTAATAAATGAAAAGCATGAATTTCATATAGTAATTTCTTACCAGCAAGATTTAAAAATACAACTGTCAAAGATAAGTATGTTGAAAGCTAGTAAGCTTATGTGTTTCTTTTATACTCTACACTTTTTAATCTTGATACTAACTATACTGATTTTTTTGGGTGCAGGAGTTGTTCCTTTGGCCACATACATGCGAATCTATAAGAAAGGTGATATTGTGGACATCAAGGTAAATTCTAAAGTTGGGTAGATAGCCTACAGAATAGTATTAGAAGGTAGAAAAGTTTAGTCTGGTATTGGAATTCAAATACTGATGTATGTTGAATCTGTTGGCCTTTTTTCCTAAATTGGGAAAATCTTCAGTCCAAATAAGAGCTCATAAATGTAGAATGGCTAACTTAACTTTCAGAAACCAGGGTTATTTAAAGTGCTGTTCTTGAATCTAAGAACTTTTGTCGTTACTTGTTAACAGGTTGTGGAAAAACCAAGAGTTTGTTGACGTGGAAAGGGGTAATAGCTTAGTGCAAAATTCAATTGTTAATGGAGATGGAGGGTTTTTTGTTTGTTTGTTTTGTTTTTTAAACAAATTCTGATCTTTTGTGACCAGTATTCAAATGTGTCCTGATACTCTGGAGCTTAATGATGATTGTCTTTTTGATTGCTTGAAGCAATGTGAAAAACACATTTCACCGGCTCTGAAAGCTCTTGAGTTGCCTTTAAAAGAAAATTTTAGAATATCTTAGTTACTTTAATAAGAGTCCAGATATAAAGGGAAGGGGACATTGCTGGCATAACTTTCATCTCCTTTCTTAACAGGGAATGGGCACTGTTCAAAAAGGAATGCCCCACAAATGTTACCATGGCAAAACTGGAAGGGTCTACAATGTTACTCAGCATGCTGTTGGCATTGTTGTAAACAAACAAGTTAAGTAAGTAATACCAGGATTCTTTCTCGCTGATCAGTATCCCCTCATACCTACCCCCTTTTCACTTTGCCAATTGGACTTATGTCTTTATTGGTCATTCAAGTGGGGCAAATGAAATATCCTTTTAAAACTCAAGCAAACTGGGTGTTTGCCTTGTATCCTGTCAGAGGAAACAAATTGAACTAGACTTAAGTAAGGGAAAGTTTGATTAGCGTTTGGTGATAAGCAGTTCGAGTTTTCGGAATATAAAAGTATAATTAGTAAGTTTAGATCTGGTTTTGGTTAAATAATATATCAAGGTCTGTCACCTCATCAAAGGAAAGCTTAAAAGTTGGGGATTTTGAGGGCATATATGTGACACAATCGGTTAAGTGTCTGACAGTTGGTTTTGCCTCAGGTTGTGGGATCCAGCCCCGAGTCAGGCTCCATGCTTAGCATGGAGTCTGCTTAAGACTCTTCCTTTGGTCCCTACCCCCAGTAAATAAATAAATCTTTTGTTTATTTATTTTTAGAGAGAACGTGAGCAGCGGGGAGGGGCAGAGGGAGAGGAGAGAGAAAATCTCCAGCAGACACCTCATTCAGTGCAAAGCCCAACCTGGGGCTCGATCTCATGACCCTGGGATCATGACCTGAGCCAAAACCAAGAGTCAGACACTCAACCAACTGAGTCACCCAGGCACTCCTGTAAATAAATCTTTTTTAAAAAGTGGAGATGTTTGCTTCAAGGCCTCTTCCAGTACGATTAATGGTTATAAATTATCCATCACCTTGCTGAGTAATCCTATCTCTTGGTAAAAGGTTCGTGGTTTATTTAATAAATGAAACTACCAAATAAAATTGGACTGTTATATTTTTGCCAAAGCAGTTACAGGAATGTTTATTCTCCCCAGGGGCAAGATTCTTGCCAAGAGAATTAATGTCCGCATTGAGCATATTAAACACTCAAAGAGCCGAGATAGCTTCCTGAAGCGTGTGAAGGAAAATGATCAGAAAAAGAAGGAAGCCAAAGAGAAAGGTACTTGGGTCCAACTGAAGCGCCAGGTGAGTGCTTGACACAGATGGTTTCTTGGTATTGACCTTGGGAATTTTAAAACTTGCTCCAGTGATAGTTTTCTTTTATATGAAAGTTAATGAAAAAAAGTTGATGAATTGAGTATGTTACTTGTTTCTGAGAGCACTTTGAAATTGATTACTGTGCTTGATATAATTGTTCTTTGCATTTTTTTTTAATAGCCTGCCCCACCCAGAGAAGCACACTTTGTGAGAACCAATGGAAAGGAGCCTGAACTGCTGGAACCCATTCCCTATGAATTCATGGCATGATAACTGTAAAAAAAATAAAAGACCTCACGATTGTAAAAGTGTTTCTCTTAATTGAGTAGGAGTGTGGTTGGTGTCCTTTCACTTAAAAAAATATTTAAAGCAAACTCTTGTTCTAATTCATTGGGTGATATTTTTATTCAAGGTGGGAGGTGGTTTATTGTACAACAGAGTATGCTTAATTGGTTAGAAAACTGCCAGGTATTACTTTGAAAATATTTATAGTAGTTGGGAAATAGTCCCTTTAAATCCCTAAGGGAAAAAAAAATTAAATACATGAAAGGTTACCTATCACACTCATTACATTTAAGTTCAGGGATAGCTACGAGTACTTGTAATTGTATCCTGTCATACATAGCTGTGTTTTGAGGATAAAGAACTTGCCTTTGAAGTCAACTACTTATAAATAGATTGTTTAAAGCACTGGTCTGGTTCCTACCAAATTGTTTTCCCTGTCATTTCCTGTCACAATTTTCCTGTATGGTGCTTTAGCTCTTAGGAAAACTTTGTTTTCTTGGAGGTGTTCTTTCTTACCCCAATTCTTTTGCACTTTCCTTTGCCTGAAATACTTACACTTTAAGTTGCTGAATTTTCTCATTTCATCTTGAGTGTCATAGGTGAAACTTCCCTGATAAGAGTATCTTAAGGAGAGGAATGAAAGTGCTTGGAATCAGGAGAAAAATTATTTCTGATTTGGGATAGTAGAATAAAGTCCTTACACCTGTTCCCACTACAGATGTGTTTGCTTTTTTTATGATGTTTATAATTTTTAACATGTTCTCCATTAAATCTGATGTTAGAGACTTAGTAAACTTTGCCCTCCTAGGTACTGGCACATAATAGGCATTGCATAAATGTTCTTTGAATTGAGGTTTTTTGTTTTTTAATGAGCAGATGTTTTCTATTTCTGTGTTTAACCTTGTTTTCCTGTGGATTTTATCAAACTAGAATGTTTTGGATTTTAGAGGGCTCCTAACCATTTTGTAATTGGGATTACTAAGTCTCCCACATGATGTGGAAAGATCAGGAAACCTCAAACTTTATTTTCCAGCAGTTTGTGATAACCTCACTTTCTGTTGGCCCATGTAAAATGAGGGTGTTACCTATGTGTATATAGGGATTGAACCAAATGATTCCCAGATGTCCTTTGTGCACTTAGTGTCTATGACTGTTCCCCTGATCACCAGATGACATAATTGTGACAAAAGATATGGCAGAGGATAAAATCCTCAGTTCAGGAGGGCTGGTGAAGGTGAAAATATTGAGCAAAAGAAAGTCTGTAAATAGAACTGGCTTAGGGAAGTTCTTAGGGCAGATCATCAGAAAATTGAACTCTTCCATCTGCTGTACAGTGTGCCAATTTTCTAATGCGCTGTTAATGGCAATAATGGAACTGTGATCTACATAAAACATTTTTGGTAATGGGGTTTCCTGGGTGGCTCAGTCCGGCTTTATGAGAGACAGATAGGTGGAGGGAGAAGCAAGCTCCCTGCAGAGAACCTGATGCAGGATTAGATCCCTGGACCTAAACTTGAGCCACACACCCTTTCTAAAATAAAATCTTTTAAAAACCTTTGGTATTGGATTAGGCTTTTAAAATAGTTATTCTCACAATAGAGTTAAAGACATTTTCCTGAGTCTCGATTAGTTTTAAGTTGCTTTCCTGTTTTTTTTTTACAATTTTTTTTTTTTTAAGATTTTATTCACAAGAGACAGAGAGCGGAAGAGACATAGGCAGAAGCAGCTCCATGCAGGGAGCCTGATGTGGGATTCGATCCTGGATCCCAGGATCACGCCCTGAGCAAAAGGCAGACGCTCAACCTCTGAGCCACTCAGGCATCCCTTAAGTTGCTTTCCTAAAGGGTTATAGCAGTTGGTACTCTGAATTAGTGAAAGAAAGTGCTTGTCTGCACTCTTATCAGCTCTGGTTATTATAATTCAGTCTTTGGTAATTCTGTGGAAGGAAATACTGCATTTTTTTAAAGTTGGCTTCAGCTTCTGGTTTTTTTTTTTTTTTTCTTTTATTTATTCACGAGATACCAGCAGAAGGAGAAGCAGGTTTCATGGCAGGGAGCTTGACCTGGGACTCGATCCCAGGTCTCCAGGATCTCGCCCCGGGCTGAAGGTGGCGCTAAACCGCTGAGCCACCTGGGCTGCCCCTGGTTTCCTTTTCTGCAATCTGCTGGATCTTATTTCTCTGACCTCCAGATTCTGAAGTGCGTTATATTCAAGCCCTGCATCATATGGTCAGTGCCCACCTTTCTGACCTATTTCCAGCTCTAAAGTCCTGTTCACTTATGCTAGCTTTGCAATGCCTCAAATAGGCCAACTATACACTTGCTTCAGCTTTTGTAGGCTTAAGCTTAAATAGGATTCCCATTGTCCTCTATTTTCAGTCTCCAGTTTTTCCAAGACTGTCACAACACTAAACTGCTTCCTCTTGCTCTATCCTTTTTTTCTTTAAAGTACTTAACCAGTGCCGGTAAGTTTCATTTTGTTGGGGAGTCTTTTTAATCAACATTCTTGAGGTAGGGAATACTTAACTATTACCTACTCTATTAGGAAAGGGGGGCCAGCCCAGTTGGCTCAGCGGTCTAGCACTGCCTTCAGCCTGGGGTGTGATCCTGGGGATCGGGGATCAAGTCCCACATCAGGCTCCCTATGTGGAGCCTGCTTCTCCCTCTGCCTGTTTCTCTGCCTCTCTCTTTCATGAATAAATAAAATCTTTAAAAAAAAAAAAAAAGACAAACTGAAGGAGGTTACTACTTAGGAGCAGTAAGACACTAAGCTATATAAAACAAGGTAAGGACATCATAGGATGTAAAAGGACAGCAGAAGGGAGAGAATTCATGTTGACATGGTTCATGCTTCTGCTCTTATGTCACTGGTTATTCTTAGTCTCATGTATCCTTGACCCTTTGACTTGGTGCTTCCTTGACTTCAGTCTACAGACTTGTGAAAAACAGCAAATTAAGTTAAGCTGCTCTTGTGCCTGCCTTGTCCCTTTCATAACTTAATTTCCTGATCTCCAAATCTGGCTTCTGTCCCCACCACTCCTATGAAACTATTCTCATAGGTTACTAACTAGTAATATGACTTTGATTTTTTTATCTCCTTGATATTTGACAGTGCCAACAAATTATTTTCTGTTCCAGAGGCTTCTGCTGTCATACTTCAACCAGGTTCTATTTATCTCATCCATCCACTTTTTTCTGGTCCCTCTCCTTGATGCCCCACATCTGTCTCTGTTCTCTACTTTCAGAGTGATCTAAGCCAATGGTTCTCAAGTATGATTCCCCACCTGGCATCAACATTTTGGGGGAACTTGTTAAAAATGTGTGCCACTACATAAAATTCTAGGTGAGCCCAGAACTTCACAGTCTTTGTGGGTGACTTGAGTTCCTTGTTCAAGTTAGAATCACTGACCTGTCCTTACCATTAATACACTTGAGACTCATTTTGGAGCTCACTTTCTCTGAAACTATTTCCAACTCCCTTTTGGACAGCTCCATCTGGGTATCCTGCAAATACACAGATTAGTTTGAAGGGGTTGAAGTTTAGTTTGAAGAAACAAATTGCATCGAATTCCCTTAGCTTTGAGTAATGTATGTACACTGATGAATTGTGCCTGCATTGAAATGCAGGTCCTTTTAAATAACAAGTAATTGTTAGAAATTGTGAAATTATAAATGAATCTCTTACTATACAATTCCCTTTTCTACACTTGATGAGAAAGAAGAAAAATGTTTTAACTATAAAACTTCCTGCCCTAGGTCTTAAGTTAGAGCCATAACCATAAACGAAGGTGCATGGCTTCTTGAATCTTGATTCTCTTCTGATTGAACCAAGTATCTTTTAAGGACCTCTGTTTTTGTTCAGTTGACCGCAGTCCCAAGGGTTGAGTAAAATATGTCACACTCAGTGTTGTGGCAGAAAAAATTACAGTTTCGTATCTCTTAGTGTTCTCACTAGTGTCCATGTTTTCCCCTGTGCTGTGGTGGGGGGAGAAAGTGGAAAAAAGCAATTTTGCTAAAATGTAGCAGTAAAAGTTGCTAAAATATAAACAAAGGTCTGTCTTGTTTTTTGAGCACAAGAGAAAACAATTGGATTTGGAATACAAGTGTGTATCCCACCTGCACTTAACATTAAGGAAAACAGGGATCCCTGGGTGGCTTAGCGGTTTAGCGCCTGCCTTTGGCCCAGGGCACGAGTCCTGGAGTCCCGGGATGGAGTCCCACATCGGGCTCCCGGCATGGAGCCTGCTTCTCCCTCCTCCTGTGTCTCTGCCCCTTCTCTCTATGTCTATCATAAATAAATAAATATTTTAAAAAATTAAGGAAAACAATTGGTGGTGTTCATACAAAAGCTTTCCGAAAATCTGTTAGACAAGTTACTTAGTTGTGAATAGCTGTGAGGCAGCATCTGCAGATAGTATTGCTGAGGCAGAAAGTGTGTACAGAGGAGTGAATAAGCAGCCCAGGATTTCTGTATTGTGATTTCTTTTCAAGCTGCAAATGTGTGTGGTGAGGAGTAACTGACAGGCTAGCTCATAAAGTCTCAAATGGAAAAGGCATAGAAAAATATTCACACTCTTAACTTTCCTAGCAAGATTGGAATTTATGAAAATCATTTGATGTGGAAAAGAAACGCAGTGAGGTACTCTATTGTCTCTGAAATGAGGTTTTGCTTAGCTCAAGTGAGGATGTGATTGAACTTTTTGCTCCTGAGCAAGAAGGAGGTTCAGAATAATTGCTTATGGAAGATAAGGAAGTAAGCAGTTCTAAGATCCGAGAGCATAGATGATACTCTGTTCTTCATATGCTCCTAGCACTGACCCTGTTATATATAGTCAGGATTACCCTCCTCAGGAAGAGTTCAGTGGCTTTACATAGCCTCCAGATAAAGTCCTGAGCATGGCATTCATTGCCATCCACAGTCTGATCTGCAACTTTTTGGGTCATCCACTGCATCCTTCTAACGTTTGTGACTACTCCTAGCTCCCCAGACTTGCATTACACTTCCTATTTTCATGATTTTACGCATGCTGTTCCTTCAACTTGACATACCATCTCCCACCCTCTGTGTTTCCACCTACCAAATATTACTCATGCTCAGAGACTGGGCCATTTCTTCCTGTAACTTTCCATGATTGCTGCCACCCCCCTTCCCCATTCAGATTTAATTCTCCCCATTGCAGCTCTATTGGAGTTGGCACCCTGACCTGCTTTGTCATTCCTTTTACAAGACCGGAATGTTTTCATTCTGCGCTCTACATTGATGGAAAATGCCAAGACTTGAAATCAGAGGGATTGAGGTGTCTTCTGAGTGGCTCTATGACTGGCTAAGTCATTAAACTTGTCTGAAGCTCAATTTAGGACATATTTAACCCATTTTACAAGCTTAAGATAAAAGAAGAAATCTATAAGGATTTTTTAGTAAACTCACAAATTTATGAGGGATAATTTCACTATGGGGATGTCTATGAAAGCAAGCAGGAATGTCTTATACTTTGTCATCCCCTCAGTAAATGATTGGTAATTGAAAATTTGCTTTTCTTCAGTCTGTACCAGCACTTAATAGAGCCTTGCAGCAAGTAGATTTTCAATAATTTTGACTGTTTATGAAATAAAGTAGGGATCTGGTAGAGAAGCACAGTTTTTATTCTAGTGAAATTATCTAAAGATAGTCTGTGAGTCTCCAATAAGCTCAGTGTTCAAGGATTTATCATACACAGGAAAGAGTTGATATTAGGAGGTGATGGATGGTGGAGGGAGATGTTCTTGAACTAGAGAAGGACCCTTGGCCGTTTTGCCTCAGGGCTAGAAATCAAGCTTACTTGGCTGGTAAATGGTTAATAACTTCCCAAGACTGATATTTGCGAATTGCCAAATTCTGCCCTTCACACTCATTCTAAACACCCACAAGATTTGTGTATCCATATCTGTGCCTACGCATTTCCATTATCATTTTAAAACCACTTCAGTATGCCTGTGTTGTATTGGTTGCAGTACAATTTTACATAACTCTGGACACAAAGAAATCCAAAATGAAACAGAGCACAAGCAGCAACATTTAGGCAAGGCTATTTATAATGTTCAGTAACAGTTTGGTAACATATTGTTTGTATTAAAAGGTCATGGATTATCTTGTCTATTTGCAAATGCAAAGAGCTTTCCAAGGAGAATTGAATAACATTTTGAGCTCTGAGCAAAGGTACAATGTGAATGCAAAGTGGAACATAATGATCAGTGGGCAGAGTCTTAGGAATCTTACTTATTGGGTGACCTTAAACTAAAATGATCTTATTCCTGACAAGGAATGTAAGATGGGGAATGAGGTGTAAAGATAAGTCCAAGAAAGTGCTCTTTTCCCTTGAGAGTTTTGCAATTTAATCCCAGGAAAATGAAAGGTGTTTGTGGCAGATTCCATTGATTCCTACTCAGCAGTGATCCCATCTTCTATCTCTTGATTTTTAATGGGGGAGCAAGGTATCTACTAGCTCCTGGAGAGGAATGAGGGTTGTTCTAAGATCCCAGTCTTCTTTGCTGGATACTTGGATAAACTTTTTCTTAGCTTCTCAGTTCTAGAGATTGAGAGGTAACAAGTCTGCTGAGTATTGAGAATTATTTTATCTCATAATAAAAAGAAACGAAAGAATAGAGTCCCACACTTCCTTCTTGCTTTGGTAAGGACTTGCTGTTTGGTGAAGCAGGGCCATTTTGTGTTCAAGGAGAACCACGAGCATCTGGGACACAAGCACTTGGACCCCTATCACTGAACAGCTGAAGGATCCCTGGGACCTACTAGTTTCAAGGTTGTTCTGTAAATAGTAACTGTCTTTATGGTGCCTTCTCTCCTGTCAAGGAAGGAGATGCCCTGCTTCAAGTCTTTCCAGTTAAACAGAAGTTTAACAGAAGGGGATTGCCTTCTAAGCTGCCAAAAGTCAGTTGCTATTGAAATACAGCAGCTCAACTCAGGACATTTCCTGGAATGCTCTCTCTTGAGAGTAGGTTTCTCTCAAAACAAAGGTATTAAGATAATGGCTACACATATGACTTCTGTCTTTTCCGGTTCAAACAGTGAAGCCATTCATTTATTCATTCAGGAAGTTGGTCTGTGAACAAAGGACCTAGTAAGTTCCAGGTACCACTATGTGCTGGTGCTAAAGACACAAGCTAGAGTCTCTGCCCTCCTGGGGACAGTCATGAAACAAATTCTACAGAAAGTGACAGTTGAGATCAGTGTTGCCACATCCTAAGAATGAGGAACCAGGAGAGAGGGGTCCGAGTGGCAGCACTGATCAAAGAAAGCTTCCAAGAGAGGAGTAAATAAGTCACTGTTTATTCCTAGTCTACTGCAGAGTCCTGAAGAATTCCACTGAGAAGTGAAGAGAGCAGCAGGGATGGAGTAGGGGAGACACCAAGGAGTATAGGCACTAGAAATGGTGGAACTTGGACATGAGAGTGGAGTCAAGGATGACTCACAGGTTGCTGGTTTGGACTTCTGAGTAGATGGGAGGAACACGAATTAGTGTGGTTGGTTGCAAAAATTGGACAGTATTAGCGATGGAGAATTGGTCAGAGCTCCTAGGGGATGGAATGTGTATGGAGCATTGACTAATGAGCGGACTCAACCAAGGCCAGCGGCAGGGTCCCGGCTTGGAGGCGGAGCTGCACACCATCACTGCCACCAAGGGGCCTTCACCTATCTGGAGCCAGATCACCATGACTGCAGATAGATCCCTTATACTGCTGCTAATCAGGGCTTTACCCTCCAGCTTTTTCCTTATTAATGTCATCTCTCAGAACCTTCTGAAAATAAAAAGGGCAGGGATGCCTGGGTGGCTCAGCGGTTGAGCGTCTGCCTTTGGCTCAGGGTGTGATCCCCGGGGCCTGGGATCAATCCCCGCACCGCACCGGGCTTCCCTGCCTGCTTCTCCCTCTGCCTATGTCTCTGCCCCCCCTCTCTGTGTCTCTCATGAATAAATACATGAGCTCTTTAAAAAGGGGGGGGGGTGGGATGGACAAGATACTCAACAGGAGTTTATCCCTCCCGTTGTTGCAGAAACAAACATCCTACTGATTGCACTTTCTCCTCTCTTTCCTCCAGCTCCTAACTGACCTCGGGTCCACCCCACTGCGGGGTGGCGGGGGCCCCAGGGCTACGCGGGCCCAGCCTGAGGAGAGGCATGGCACGCTCGGGGACCGCGGCGGTCCTTCGGGGGCCGGCGGGGAGCGAGTCAGGCGGCGAAGGGGTGCGCACGCCTCCCGCAGCCGGGTGGGTCCCCGCGGGGAGGGGCGGGGGGCGGAGCCCGAGGCGGTGGCCGCGCCCCCACCGCGCGCGCCCAGCGCTTTAAGAGCGCTCGCCGGGGCAGCTCGCTCGCCGCCGCGGTCTCCGCGCACCCGAGCGTCGGCGCCCGCTGCTCGCGAGCCGGTCCGGGGCGGCCGGCGCGGGGCCCTGCAGGCTTGCGCTCTCCATGCGGCCGCCCACCATGTCTGGGCACTGTCTGCTCGCGCCCATCCCCGAGTCTTCCTCCGACTACCTCCTGCCCAAGGACGTCAAGCTGGCCGTGCTGGGCGCCGGCCGCGTGGGCAAGAGCGGTGAGCGCCGGGGACCGCGCGGGGATGACGGGGCCTCGTGGGCGCGGGGGGCAGGAGGAGCGCCGGGGCGAGCCTGCCAGTGTCTGCGCCGGCCCCGGCTCTCTGTCCCCCGCCACCGCTTTCCCCGCTGCTCCCCCGGGCGCCCTCCTCCTGCTCCCGCCTGGCTCGGCCCCCGCGGCAGGTGGACACCTGCAGCCGCAGCCGCCGCGCCCCCGCGGGACAGCGTGGCGCCCGCACCTTTGGCTTCGCCGAGCCTCCGGACCTGGGTCAGACCCGCTGTTCCGAGGCCCAGAGCCCGCTTTGACGGTTCTGTCCCGGTCCTTTAACTGATTTTCCTGTTTTTTTTTTTTTTTTCTCCTTTTCAGCAATGATCGTGCGCTTCCTGACCAAGAGATTCATTGGCGATTATGAACCCAATACAGGTTAGAATAATTTCGTGCTCTCTGCTCGTGTGGCTGCATGCTCCGACGTTCTTTTTTCTAATATAAGTGTGGGAATTGAAAAGCAAACTCTCCTTGGTTCCACAGGCAAGTTGTACTCACGGCTTGTCTACGTGGAGGGAGACCAGCTATCCTTGCAGATCCAGGACACGCCGGGTGGCATCCAGGTAAGGACAGCAGGAAGCCAACAACAGCTCAGCACCTTACACACACCCTGGGGGCTCCGCAGCAGGAGCGAGATGCAAGATGTGGCCACACACCTGTTTTGCGCTTGATGAAGGCGTGGATTGTCCCTCGGTGGGCTGTTAGAAACCCTCCTGGTGGGGACCGGGTGAGTGAACGCTTAGAGAGGCAGCTTCTTCCTGCCTGCCGCCTGGAAAGGGGAGAGAGATAGTTAACCTGGCAGAGGCACCGCTACTTGCAGGGAGGGGCTCACCGCCTCTCTCAGAGCTGGGCCATGGAACCATTAACAAAACGGTTGTGGTGGGGGGCAGCCCGGGTGGCTCAGCGGTTTAGCGCCGCGCGCAGGGCCTGATCTTGGAGACCTGGGATCGAGTCCCACGTCGGGCTCCCTGCATGGAGCCTGCTTCTCCCTCTGCCTGTGTCTCTGCCTCTCTTTCTCTCTCTCTCTCTCTCTCTCTCTCTCTCTCTCTCTCTCTGTGTGTGACTATCATAAATAAATTTAAAAAAATTAAAAATTAAAAAAAAAAAACTGTTGCGGTGGGATTCTAGGGAGGGTCTTCTCCCCTAGCAAGGGCTGCAGGAGTGCTTCTGTTTCTAACCCATCCCCCAAGTCAGTTAATTGCAACCAGATAACCCCCTGGCAAGCAGTCAGGAATTTAACTTGATTAACAAGTTATTAATTGCTCTCCCTCCCAGGGAGGAAAGGTCTTGTGGAAGAGCAGAAAGAAGGAATTTGTTTCTGTAACGTTCTCCAAAAGGACATGCTAAAAATATTTTTATGGGCTTGGGAAAAGATATTTATCTTGGCTTATTTTCAAAGTTTTGTTTATCCTCAGCTCCCTAAAGATTGCGCCATTCCTCCTTGAAAGTTCTCACTGAAGTCTTTCTTCAGTCAGCTGGGGCTCACCAAAGAATACCTGCCAAGCAGAGGGTTTAAAGATAATGCATTGGTGACAGCCAATAAAATAACCCATGCAGGGACCTTGCTTGTCCTGCATCTAAAGCCTCCTTCTGCAGAAGCTAAGTAGAATCTGAACACTGTCTTTTTGATTTCTTTTTTGAACGTTTTCTCCAAGGGTTACTTTGATGTTATTTTGAATCCGCTCCCACTGAGGGCTTCCTTCATCCAGACTTGTTTTGATCTTTCTCAGGTCCAAGACAACCTCACCCAGGTAGTTGATTCCCTGTCCAAATGCGTGCAGTGGGCCGAGGGCTTTCTGCTGGTCTACTCTATCACAGACTATGACAGCTACCAGTCCATCCGCCCCCTTTATCAGCATATCCGCAAGGTCCACCCTGACTCCAGGGCCCCTGTGATCATCGTGGGCAACAAGGGGGACCTTCTGCATGCCCGGCAGGTGCAAACACACGATGGCATTCAACTAGCCAACGAGCTGGGCAGCCTGTTCCTTGAAATTTCCACCAGCGAAAACTATGAGGACGTGTGTGATGTGTTTCAACATCTCTGTAAGGAAGTGAGCAAGCTACACAGCATCAGTGGGGAGAGGAGGAGAGCCTCCATCATTCCCCGGCCACGCTCTCCCAACATGCAAGACCTCAAGAGGCGCTTCAAGCAGGCTCTATCTTCCAAAGTCAAGGCCCCCTCTGCAGTGGGGTAAACCCTTCTCACATAGACTCGGCTCCTTTTCATTGTGCATTTGTGCAGCTGAAAAGACTGGGGATCTCCCTTTTTAATTGCACATTCAAAGTTTATTTTTATACAAACTATTGGTTTTCAAGTGTATGTGTATTTCTGAAAATTCAGTGATTGCCTAGATGTTGGATAGAGGGTTTTTTTTTTTAATAAAATAATTTTTTTTATTGTAACTGCTAGCCACTTTTCCATTAAAGGCAAAATGGCAACATTGCTCCTTGTTTTTTAAATATCTCTTTATAGAAATCATACTTGCACCAGAGCCCAGAACAGCTCCATGTTTGCCCTTAGTCTGAACTCCTATTGGTGTCTTGCATTGCAGTAAGGGGGCTGATATAGAGGGAATGAATCTGTTGTGGGAGAAAGGAAAGAATGTGGGGGAGGAAAGATTTGAGCAACTGCAGGATGTCTTTGATTGGGGCACTTTGCCACAGGCATGAAATTGATACCATGTAGTTTTCAAGGGAAGGGGTTCATTGTATGCTGGTGCTAACAAATTGCAAACATGAATAACAGTTTTATTTATTGGTTCAAATAGAAGTCTACACTCTCTACCCATACTAAAAAAAACAAAAATTCCTCATGTCAATAAGTACACCTTACCTGGAGTTCCTTAAAAATTCTCCTTCCTGGGGCACCTGGTTAGCTCAGTCGGTTAAGCATCCTACTCTAGATTTCGGCTCAGGCCATGATCTCAGGGTCATGGGATTGAGCCCCAAATTGGGCTCCATGCTGGGCAAGGAGCCTGCTTAAGATTCTCCCTCTCCCTCTGCTCCTCCCCCCCACCCCCCACCACTTAAAAAAAAAAATCTCCTTCCTGTTCTGTCTCCCAGACTCCCATCCAACAGGCCACCTCATCTGTCTGTTCTCTCTCCCATTTTTCTCTGAAGCATCACTTTGCCATAATCCAGGCTCATAGAAGCAAGTGTAGGTGAGACCAGTTCCTCGGCTTCTGGACTGACAGCCATCTAATTCTTTCTTTACATCAGAACAACCTGACTTAAACCAACCCTAATCACTTTATCTTAATGGTTGAAAATCCTCAGCTGTGTTCCCCTTACCTACTGGATAAAATATAAATGAGGCTTGGGATCAAGATTATTTACCACCTCTCCAGCCTTGCCATCCCTTCCTGCAAACACACACACACACACACACACACACACACACACACACACAATGGGATTAAAGCCCATTCAACTGAATGGTCTGCCATTCTCCATATATACCAGTCTTTTTCATGCCTCCCTGCCTTAGCAGGAGCTATTCCCTGTGCCTTGAATATTTTTCCTCTTCTCCCCTAAAAGATCACTAACTCATTATTCAAGACCCAAGTCACATTCTATATTCAGTTCCTGGGCTGCCCACTCTGAGTCTTCCTCTACACCTGCAGCATCTGTGCTACACCCAGCCATGTCATGTAGCTATTTGTCACCCCCAATGGCCTGAAAGATTACAAAAATTAGACAATTCATGTCAAAGGAGTGCCCAACTTAAGGAAAAATAGAATTTTGGATGCCATTATCTTTGAAAAAGTGCCTAATTCTTCTGGCTTGTTTGCATACCCTCAGAACAAAAGCAGTTCTATCGGCCATTCCTGCTTCTGCTGTACATCTTAACTTTGTAGGGGAGGACATGAAAATAACAGGTTGACCCAATCATTGCCATGCCCTCAGTCTTCCCAGATTGCCGCCCAGTGCCAGGGGTCCTCTGCCTCCAAGGAGCTGAGATCAAACATCTCTTGGGAAGAAGGCATCAAATATCCCATGGGAAAAGTCACGAGAAGCTAAAGAACCATACGAGTGGTGTTCCAAGGCAGCCTATGATGAAGTTCCAAGTAAGCGAATGGTAAGGACAGAAAGTACCCTTGAACTCTCCAGGGGGGAGCTCAGTGTGGACAGAGGGGTCAAAAGATGAGTCAGAGGGCCGTTCCAAAGGGAGAAACAGCCTCTAGGGGCTCAGGCAGGCAAGCACTCCACGTGGTATTTTTCCTGTCCTCAGTGTCACAAATAACTGACCGCCAGGGCCTCAAAGCTTTTATTTCTGGTCCCCAGAGCCAACGAGCATATGACTTAGATCTCTGGTCTCAGAGGGACCTCAATGCCTGTTCTCCAGGCCTCCTGCTGTTGGGGGTGATGTGCATAGGGCACATCTGCAAGGCCCCAGGGATAGTAGCCCTGGAGACGGAAAAGGGGAGCATGAAGTTATCAGGGAGCAGTTAGGGTGAGAAATTGTTGATTTGTGTGTAGGAATGAGGATCTGAGGACTTGGGCTTGACTAGGTGCTGAGGAGGCCCTGAACGTGGAAGCTAAACTCTGAGCCAGCTTCCCTTTCCCTCAGGAGTGGGGAGGGCAGAGCAATCAGAGTGCTGGGTGTCCCTATACTGCCAATGGGGCACACCTCTTGGGGCATTGAGCAGAATATTGGAAGGTGGGCAGGTGGGTAGGAGTATCTTTATCAGTTTTGCCTTATCCATGAGGTGTCATCCTCAGTGTCATCACTCATCCTCAAGGCCCCTCCTCACTCCATTCCTCCTCCTCTGCCCCCACTTCTGTTTCTGAGATCCCAGGTCTCCACTGCCACCACTCCTCTTTCTTCTGGTTAAGGCTTGCTCTGAAACCGTGGCATGATTTAATTAATGCACCTATCAGTGTGGTCCCGGGAGAAATGGATGAAATCCAAATGGCTCAATTGCACATCCTCCAAACATTCTGTGCACACATGCCACTCTTGAAAAGCAAACTCGAATAATGGGAAAATAACCCTATTATAACATAAGAAAATAAATTTGTTTTGCTTGTGTTGAGGTGAAGGGCACACGGAAGTTCTAAAGTTTATTAATATCTCTTTGGAGGAATGGATTAAAATAAATAGCTGTGGAAGGCGGCAGCGAACAATAGAGCAAATGGAAAAGACAAGCTGACTGTTTAGTCATGAAGTTGGGGCTCGAATAGCTTTTTTGTTCTATGTGTGTATTGTAATTTCAACTTCTCACTGTGCAAAGCTACCAATCCAAATTTACAATGGGATGATATTTTGTATGGTTAATAATTTATTCTTACCATTAGATCTGTCTCCAAAAGCTGGAGTATTTTTAAGGGCTTTGTTAAAATTGATCTTAAGCTACTTTGACACTCAATAAGAACGGCATGAGATAGATAGATAGATAGATAGATAGATAGATAGATACCAAAAACAAAACCTCAAACACCATGAAGTTAGCTAGAAAAAATGACCCAACATAAGCATTGATTAGTTTGCAACAGCAAAACAGTTTTCAGTGCACCGATCAGAACTTTGCCTATCCTAGATAGCACAGCCAGCCCGCATGTGTGGATGTCCCCATGTACTTCTGTCCCAGCAGAGAATGAGCCCCATGAGGGCTGGACAGATCCTCATACACCTGCAGCTCCACAGCACCTGCCAGAGTGTCTGCTCTAACACAGGATTCCCAGAAACATTTGGAACCATTAGAAAAATTAAGGAGTCCCTCTGGTTGCTTTTGTATGGCTGGGAGCACGGTAGTGTGTGTCTACATTCTGGGTTCCCTCTGTGGAACTGTCAGAGTTGGCCCTTTTCATTCTCCACAGCAGGGCTGCTTGAACAAATAGGTATTATTGTTTTGGGGTTTGCTCGCAGCTTTATAAAGACTACCACAACAGTAATTCTCATGATTTCAAATCACATTTATTGAGAACCTACTCCATATAAAGCTCTGTGCTAAATGTGGTTATGGTCAAGATAGTACTCTGTTTCCAGAAACTCAGTCCCATGGGAGCTCTAGGGACTCGGCCTTGAGGGTAGGACTCTGTGGGATGAAAGGCAAAATATGATTCTGACCCAAATCTGAGGGTGTTGACAAAATCAGTGGAGGAGACAGATCACAGAGCTGAGTGGGAAGTAGAGGCAAATTTTCCATATAGGGCGAAAGCCCCCTTCCAAAGAAAATGACACTTCTCACTGTACAAACTGGAAAACATTGAGTTTTTTGAGTATCGTTTACTCAGATGAAGATGAATGTGTTAACATCGTAAAATACCACCATGTTTTTTTATTGCCATTCTTTATTTGAAGTAGAACAACATTGTTCACAGCAAGGCTTACTCACATAAACAGATTTTGCCTGGAAATACTGACATGTATTTATGACTGCAGAAAACCTGGGAAATTTCAGGAGCTGCTGCTCCGAGACAGTTACTAATCAGCTTTATGAAGGCCGCAGAGGGTGGGTCCCAGACTGAGATTGAGCTCAAACCCCACTTTACTGGGCAAAGTGCAGGATGCTTTCTGTCTCTGAAAATGGACATGATGATGCGTATGAGACAGAACTGCTAGCAGAGCCGACACATGGAGGGTGTTCAGTAAGTCGTGATTGTTTCCAGGGTCCTTTGGTGGGGGATCCCCGGGTGGCTCAGTGGTTGAGCACTGCCTTCAGCCCAGGGCCTGATCCTGGAGACTTGAGGTCGAGTCCCACGCCGGGCTCCCTGCATGGAACCTGCTTCTCCCTCTTCCTGTATCTCTGCCTTTTGCTCCCTGTGTCTTTCACGAGTAAATAAATAATCTTTTTTTTTTTTTAAAGTGCATTGGTGCATCATGAAGCTGTTTTTGGAATAAGAGTGCTTTTCGAGCTTGTTTGTATACTCTAAAAACTATTGTATTGGCTTTGCAAGATGTGGCTTTCTCCGTTTCACACGTGGGAAAAAGAAAGTTTGCCAGGGAACAGTTATCCCCTCACAATTATTGATCCTTTCCTTTGTGCCAGGCACTTTTGTTTTCTCAATAATACCTTTGAGGTAGAGCTAGTATCACTCTCCTCTTTCAGACATGGAAACTGAGGCTCAGAGAGGTCATGCAGTGGCCCCAAATCACAGAAGCCAGGAAGGCAGGATATCTGGCTACAGGAAGGGGAAGAAGCTCCTTGCAGCTCAGGGCCGTCTCCCCTGGCCAGACAGGTGCATGCCAAATTCTTTCTTGGAGAACTTGCTAAAATGGAAGGCTCTGGGGCACAGTCCCATGGGGCCATGTTGCTCTGCATTCAAGCTGTGAAGGAGGAATTGTACACTTAAAAAAGCTCCCTGAGTGGTACTGAGGCCGGATGTCTCCTGTTTGGAGCTTTCAGCAAGATCACTGTCTGGGCTCCCCCTTACTTCCTGTTTGTCCAGAGGAATGTGAGATCTGGAGGGGGGAAGGTGGGAAGGCCACACCAGAGGGGTGGAAGCCCATGGGTCTGGCCCAGGGGCCGGGTTGGGGTGGGCTCCTCTTGCTGTGCTGCATCAAGGTGTCTTTAGTACCACCTGGTGAAGTGCAGTCTTTTTTGGGAGGGTTGTCTCTCCCTGAGTCATCACTTTGAAAGCCATCTGGGGTGGCATTGGGCACTAAGTCAGTGGGTCAGGGGCCCTCTCCACCTGGCCATGGTCTCTGCTCAGACTCTCCTCTGATCACCCCGGAGAAGCAGCCTTCACAGGGACCCCCAGAGATTCAGGCATTTTCTTTTCTCCTGGAGCACCTGGTGGAGGAGGAGGGGAATGGCTGAGTGTCAGTGTCCCCAGGGGCTGTGGGAGCCAGTGGTGTCCTACAGGGAGGGAAGGTACCAGAAGCAGAGGTTGCCAACGCACATCTGGAAGCTAAAGGTGTCTCCCCACTCCAGCTCAGTGTGGTCCAAGGCACCTCCAGGAATTACATGCTGTGTGTGTGTCGGGGGTGGGGGGAGGTGTGGTGGTAAGACAGAGGGGACAGGTTCAGGGTTTAAAATGAAAGAGCAATGAATTTCTCCAGATGGGAAAAGTATGAGGATGCTGCCACAGTGTTTGAGGGGCTTCTCCCAGGGTCTGTGTGCGGGCTTCATCATTCATAGCGTAATAATAAAACTAACACAACTACCAAGATTACTGAATATGCACTAGTCCCATGTATTAGTCAGGGTTCTCCTGGGAGACAGAATCAACAGAAAAAATATAAATAAAGAGATTTATTTATTTTTTATTTATTTTTTAATTTTTATTTATTTATGATAGTCACAGAGAGAGAGAGAGGCAGAGACACAGGCAGAGGGAGAAGCAGGCTCCACGCACCGGAAGCCCGACGTGGGACTCGATCCCGGGTCTCCAGGATCATGCCCTGGGCCAAAGGCAGGCGCCAAACCGCTGCGCCACCCAGGGATCTCAATAAAGAGATTTATTATAAGGAATTGGCTCACATGATTATGGAGGCTGAGAAGTCCCAAGATCTGTAGTGAGCAAGCTGGAGTGGACCTAGGAAGTGCAGACAGTGTAGACAGCGTACTTCCAGTCTGAAAGCTGGCAGGCTCAAGGTTCAAGAAGAGCCAGTGCTACAGTTTGACTCCAAAGGCAGAAGAAGATGATCATCCCAGCTCAAGGCAGTGAGGCTGGGGGAGCTCCATCGAACTTGATGGAGGGTCAGCCTTTCTGTCCTATGCAGGACTCCCACAGATTGGATGGGGCCCCTCCACATCAGAGAGGGCAGTCTGCTCTACTCAGTTTACCAGTTCTAATGTTGATCTCACATAGGAACCCCATCACAGACACATCCAGAATAACATTTTACCAAATATCTGGGTATCCCACGGTCCATCCAAGTTGACGCATCAAGATAACTGTCACCTACAGTGAGAGTCTCAAGCGTATTATCTTATTTTATCTTCTCAAACAGTTCCCAGGGCCTTATTGCTACCATCACTGTTTGACAGACCAGGAAAACAAGGCTCTGAGAGGTCCATTAACTGCCTCTTAATCTCTCTACTAGTAAGGGGCACAGTGGCACATGTCTCTGATTGGAAAGCCACCATAGTGTATTGCTTCCCATGCCAATGGTCAGAGGTCATCTGGAAGCTCTTACCATTCTCCTTATCAACCATGTTGGCCTTGGAAATTACACGGTGTGTTGGTCAAGGCTATCATTTGCAAGCAATAGGAAAGACTCTGACTGGATAATAAGAAGGGATTTTATTCAAAGGCTATTGAGCTGCTTACACATCACCAGGTGAACAGGAGAACCATACCTGGGCTGTGCAGCTACAAGGGAGGCTGCAAAACTATCTGGCATTTGCAATCTCTCCTGTACTGGATAGTCCCTGGCTCCCACCTAGACCCATGGGATGTAGGCTCTCCCCAGACACTAGAAAGGGGTTTGGAGACTGAGCAGACAGAGAAGGTGGCAAAGACTGCTACATACATCTAATGATGATTGGATGGCTCCAAAGGATGCCTGTCCTCCACTGTAGACGTGACACTGCAAAGGCCAGACCCAAGGCCTGTCCTGGGAACTTCCTAAATACCAGACCCTGCGAAGGCATATAAATCTGACATTGGTTCTCAGACATTAAGTGAACACCCAAATTCTCTTAGCAAAGAGAGTTGGTCCTATGGGTTGAATTATGGTCCTCCAAAACCACATTATGGTGGACTCCTAGTACCTCAGAATGTGACCTTATTTGGAAATAGAGTCTTTACAGAGATAATCACATTAAAATGAGGTCTTTAGGATGAACCTTAAATCAATATGACTGGTGTCCTTATAAAGAGGGGAAATTTGGGGACGTCTGGGTGGTTCAGTGGTTGAACATCTGCCTTTGGCTCAGGTCGTGATCTCGGGGTCCTGGGATCCAGTTCTGAATCAGGCTTCTCACAGGGAGCCTGCTTCTCCCTCTGCCTATGTCTCTGCCTCTCTCTATCTCTCCTGAATAAATAAATACATCTTAAAAAAAAAAAAAAAGAGGGAGTGGAAATTTGGTGCTTGGCCGGCTCCATCAGTAGAGCGTGTGACTCTTGATCTCAGGGTCATGAATTCAACCCCCACAGTGGGCAGAGAGTTTACTTAAAAAAAACAAAAACAAATTAATAGTTAAAAGGAAAGGGGAATATTTGGGACACAGAGACAGATGTGTACAGAGGGAAGTGATGAGAAGAGACACAGAGAGAAGGCCATGTGAAGATGAAGTCAGACATTGGGGCGATGCACCCATACACCAAGGGACTACCAGAAGCCGGAGAGAGACCTGGAAGAGATCCTTCCTTAGAATCAGACGGGCGTGGTCCTGCTGACAACCCCACCTGCTACTTCTCCCCTCCAGAAGAGGGAGACGGTCCATTTCTGCAGTTGAAGCCACTTGCCTGGGGCCCTCGCTCACGGCAGACGGGAGCTGACTACTCCAGTTAACAAATAGCTGGGCCTGTATTTGAGTCTGAGCCTAAAGCCAGTGCTCTACCCAGCCAGGCACGGCAGCCCAGCCCAGAAGGAAATGTGACTCTGTCTGTACTCCATTCTCGAACTCTCTATTGGGATGCAGGCTTAGTGGATGTGAAATATTTTTTTTTTTTTTTTTTTTTTTTTTAGCGGATGTGAAATCTAAATGGCCTAACGAAAGATCATTTGTTCTGCCCACATGTGCAGTTCCAGCTGGGTGTGTGGCTCTGCTCAGAGGTTCCGGCAGGGGCCCAGGCTCCACCTCTCTCTCACTCTGCCTTTTCTGGTGTCACCTTTGTTCCAAAATCTAGGATGGCTCTCAGCCAGTCCCCAGCCAGAGAGCATAAAGGGGCTAGGAGGTGCAAGACAAAAGGAGGCTCCTTTCCCTTAAGATAGAGACCTAAGGGACACCTGGGAGGCTCAGTTGGTTAAGTGTTAGCCTTTGGCTCAGGTCATGATCTCAGGGTCCTGGGATTAAGTTCCACATTGGACTCCCTGCTCTATGGGGAGTCTGCTTCTCCTTCTCCCTCTGTTCCTGCCCCTGTTTGTGCTCTCTCTCAAATAAATAAAATATTTTTTAAAAATCTGAAAAAAAAAAAAAAAAAGATGGAGACCCAAAAGCTGACTCTTCGCCTCTGCTCACCTTCCATCCTGTGATTGAGCGATGCCATCTTCTGCTCGGCCGTCTGTTCCCTGCTAA
The DNA here is from genome assembly GCF_048164855.1 of Canis lupus baileyi. NCBI lineage: Eukaryota > Metazoa > Chordata > Mammalia > Carnivora > Canidae > Canis > Canis lupus. The sequence goes on along the minus strand of NC_132861.1, from coordinate 13,981,354 downwards.
CAATTCTACTGCCATTTACTATTAAGGGACAAGAGAATGGGTCTTGGTGACAACTCATGGTCACTGCCACAAAATCCATCTCAAGACAGATTCATTGTCTGGGTTTTCATAGGTTAGTAGAGGACAAGGAAGAAAACAGGTTCCTTCATATCTGTCTGGAGGAGGACAGGGAAGTTTGTCCCTGAATGGCTCTGTCCAGTGTCCTCTCAATGGCTTGTCTGCTCCTAGTACCCGGACAGCCTGGACACTCTGGGGGTCCACTTCAGCTTCTCCCAGGCCACCCACACAAATCACAGGAAGGTCCTGTGCCTCAGAGGGAAGGTGACAGAGGTGTTATGGGTACCCCAGCCTTTTTAACATGGGGCAACTGGAGAAAAACTGTTCTTCTATCTGATGGTCAAAGACATTTTTATTTATGGTCTTGAGGAGCTTGGCATAGAGGAAATTAAGTAAATGGTGATTCATGGGCTTTGGTTCTGCAGCTGCAGAAGGAAAAGGAGTTGCGTGTAGCAGCCAAAGCTGGACTTCCCAGCTGGTTCTGCGGCCTCTGGTGCTTTTGGGACTGCCCACGAGGTAAAAGCTGCCCCTGGGTGGGGAATGCATATGAAAACCAACAAAGCTTGGTCTGCTTGGACTTGTTAAAGCCCCGGAATGATGAAAGATAGACTAGACAGTGGCTTGTGCAGTTCCTTGCGGAACCTGGGTGAGTCATTGCCCCTCCTGGGCCTTCAAACTCCTTGATTCTAAATCAAGAGGTCTGGGTTTCCTTTTTTTTTTTTTTTAATTTACTTATTTACTCATGAGAGACACATAGAGGCAGAGACACAGGCAGAGGGAGAAGCAGGCCCCTCGCAGGGAGCCTGATGTGGACTCTATCCGAGGACCCCAGGATCACGCCCTGAGCCGAAAGGCAGACACACTCAACCACTGAGCCACCTAGGAGCCCCAAGATCTGGATTTCCTTATGGTCCTCAAGTTCCAGCCTGCGGTGAACTCACCCAGGGGTGTGTGCTGAAACTGCAGTCTCCTGGGACCACTCCCAAGCACCCGGTTACAAGAGGGTGTACACACGGTATATATGTTACAGTGATTCCAGGTGGAAATTGCCTAAGAAAAATACCTAAAACCTATTGAGTGGTTGGTGTGTGGCGGACACTGTTCTAAAGAGCTTTTCATGCATTGACTAATTTTATCTCTCAACAGTCCTGTGACATGTACTATTTTACTAGTACATCAGTACTAGTTAGTATCATTAGTATCCCCTGTCACAGATGTGCAGAGGCACGCCGTAGCTGAGAGGATTTTCCCGGTCACGCAGCTGGGAGAAGCAGAGCTGTGATGCAGACCCAGCTGACCTTGGCTGTGGGTCCAGGGCTCTCAGCTATGGCTTTCCCAAGAGGCTGTCATCAGCCATGACCCACCCATTCTGCTGGCTGCTTAAATAAACAGTCTCCCTGAAGGGATTTGCACTTTAGATAAGATAGACACGCAGCCCCCAGCATGCAGGGCAAACTCAGGCCGAAGTGACTGGAAGGGGATGAGCCATGTGCTCTAGGAGCAGGGCAGATGGTCAGTGAAGGGGTTCCTGTCTTTCTGATGGGAGGGATTCAAAAAAGCATCAGAGAGAAGGAGGCATTTGGAGTAGAAGCTTATTCATATGTAGAATCTAAAACATAAAGAGAAAAACCCCAACTTAACAAACAAAGAACAGAATCAGACCCATAAATACTGAGAACAAACTGGTGGTTGCCAGAGGGGAGGAGGAATGGGCAAAACGGGTGAAGAGGAGTGGGAGGAACAGGCTTCCAGTTATATGCAGTAAGTCATGGGGATGAATGGCACAGCACAGGGAGTAGAGTCTGTGTATGGTGTATAGTGGCAGTTGGGAGCTCCACTTGAGGGGAGCACGGCGCAATGCAGAGTTGTAGCATCACTATGCTGTACGCCTGAAACTAGCGTCACATTGTATGTCAACTATGCTCAAATAAATAAATGAATTAATGAATAAATGAATAAATAAATAAATGGGAAAGTAGGAGTTTGTCAAGGGTGAAGGGAGGCGAGCACCCCCAGCCTGAGGGAGGGGCCTCAGCACGGAGTTCCAGGTGCCAATATGACCTGCCTTCTCTAGGAAGCGGGCCCTTTGGTTTGGCTGGTGTGTGGGGCCTGAGCAAGAGGGGACCAGGGGAGGTGAGGCGAGCCTGTGGGTGGGACCATGAAGAGCTTTATGGCCTGGGAGGTCAGGAAGGTGGAGGCTTCATACTACAGGCTGGATGGAGCTGAGTGGACCCAGGAAACCAGGAGGCTGCACCATCTCCATGGTTCCTAATCAAGGGGCAGTGGTAGGGGGAATGGGCAGGAGGTGGTGGGCACAGGGTAGGGGGCTGCTCCAAAGCATCCCCCAAAGATCCCCCAAAGCAGAGTCCACAGAAAAGAGGTGGCCTGGGGGTTTAGAGTGGAGGAGACATAGGTATCATGGGTGACCCAACCTTTTTAGCATGGGGCAACTGGAGAAAAAGAAACATTGTTTACCAACAAGGGCATCCCAAGAGGGCTGGGTAGAGTAGAAAGTTGAATTGAAGAATATGAAGATGCCCTCAATTCAGAAGATAACTCGGGACCAGGGAGAGGCGTCACCTTGGGAGGCACGCATCCATGCGGAGCAGGCAACACTGAGTGGGGGCTCTTGCCATGAAGAGTGTCATGTTCTTTAGCTTAGAATTCAATGTTAATTTGTTTCCTGTAAAGTCTCTTAACTTTGTGATAATCTATTAAAACTTCCAGGAAGGGGAAACTAGGTTGCTAAGACTCTATGTTTCTCAATGTAAGGAATAAGTGCCCAAAAAAGTGTTTTTGAAAAAATCTATAAGCAATATCTGCGTTTACTGAGTGCCCCTCCTGGGCGGCTGGCACAGTGCCCTTGTTTTCCATAACACATATTTACAGAGCATGTGGTAGACGCTTAGCACATTCTCTACTTTGTTACTGTTCAATCCCTATGACTTTGGATAGTTGCTTAATTTCTGTCTTGCATGGGACTCACAGGTCACTGCTTCTGGTGACTCGCCTCTTCTTTAAAACTGTTGTTTAAAATCAGTTGTTTGGTTTCCTTCTGGGCAATGCCTTCGGGAAATGGTTGGTATTCTTCCTCTTTGGTTTTTCTGTCATGGCTCCTTGTGAGGAGATGAGGTGGGATTGGGAGCAAGAAGACAGGATGGCCTGCCACATCGGGAATGTGTACAAGTGGCCTCGCCTGCTGGTTTTTAGCACATCTTAGCCTCTAAGAAAAAAACTTAAAAAAATTTTTTTTTAGATTTACAGAAGTATTCCAAAGATAGTATAGAGACTTCCTGCGTGTCCTTCAGCTGGCTTCTCCTCTTGCTATTATGTTACATGACCGCCATGGTACATTTAGCGAACAATGCTGGTGTATGAGCTTCCTGTGGCTGCTGTAACAAGTCACCCAAACTTGGTGCTTTTAAACAATGAGATGCATTCTGGTATAGTTCTGGAGGTCAGAACTGTGGCCTGATAGCTTCTTAATCCTCACACTGGGCTCAGATCTAGGTGTTGGCAAGCCTGTGTTCTTGTTGGAGGCTTTGGGGAGAATCCATTTTTCTTTTTCAGCTTCTAGAGATTGCCTGGGTTCCTTGGCTTGGGGTCTCCTTACTTTTTTTTTTTTTTTCAAGATTTTATTTATTTATTTGACAGACAGAGAGAGACATCAAGTGAGCACAAGTTGGGGGATGGACAGAGAGAGAGGGAAGCAGACTCCTCACTGAGCAGGGACCCCAATGCACAGGCCAGATCCTGGGATCATGACCTGAGCCAAACGCAGATGCTTAACCAACTGAGCCACCCAGGTGTCCCATCCTACCATTAAAAAAAAAAATAGACTTAGTTTCTAAAGAAGTTTTCGGTTCATCATAAAATGGATTAGAAAGTACAGATATCTCCCATAAGTCTCTTATCCCCACATATGTCCAGCCTCTCCCTCTATCAACATCAGCACCACAGTGGCACAATTATTATAAATGAAAAACCTGCATGGGTATATCATTCAAAGTCTATAGTTTAGGGATCCTTGGGTGGCTCAGCAGTTTGGCGCCTGCCTTCGGCCCAGGGCCTGATCCTGGAGACCTGGGATCTAGTCCCACGTTGGACTTCCTGCATGGAGCCTGCTTCTCCCTCTGCCTGTCTCTCTGCCTCTCTCTCTGTGTCTCTCATGAATAAATAAAATCTTTATAAAAAATAAAAAATAATTGGATATTAAAAAAAAAGTCTATAGTTTATGCTGGGGGTCACTCTTGGTGTTGTACAGTCCATAGGGTTTGACAAATGTTTAGTGATGTGTATCCATTAATGCAAAATCATAACAGAATAGTTTCACTGCCCTAAAAATTTTTTTGTACTTCTCCTACTCACCCTTCCCTCCCTGTTAATCCCTGGCAATCTCTAATCTTTTTACTGTCTCTGGAAATTTTCTTATTCCAAAATGTCATAGGGTTGGAATCCTATAGTACGTAGCTTTTTTAGATTGGTTTCCTTCACTCGGTAATATGCATTTAAGGTTCCTCTGTGTCTTTTCATGGGCTGATAGCTCATTTCTTTTTACTGCTGCCTGGATGTGCCACATTTTATTTTTGTGTCTGTCATTTAATGGATGTTTGGGTTGTTTCTACTTGGGGGCTGTTATGAATATGCTGCCACAAACATGCATGTACATGTTTTTGTCTGGACATATGTTTTCATTCCTCCAGTATATTCGTAAGAGTGCACATTTCTGAGTCACGTGGTACCTCTGTTTAACCTTTTGAGGACCTGCCAGACTGTTCTCCTGAGCAGGTGCACCATTTTACATTCCCACCAGCAATGTGTGAGGCTTCCATTTTCTCCGCATCCTTGGCAACACATGTGATTGTCTTTGGTTAGAGCTCTCCTAGTGGTTGTGAAGTGGTTTCTCACTGTGATTTTGATAAGGGTTTGGTATCCAGTAATGTTTTCATGGCATTTTGTTTCTCTCTAGCAGAAGACCCAGTCACATAATGTATTCAATTATCATGTCTTAGCCTCCCTTACTCTATCTCTAATATTCTTAGATTCTTTTCTCCCCAAACCCAACATTTACCAACAAAGGCATTTTTTTTTTTCAGAAAAAAATGTACTTCAAGAAGCATTTAAAATTTTTAACACAACCTATCTGAGCAGCATCACTGGATCTTTCCAACATGGCAGTGTCTCACTTTAGCACAAAGCAGGCCACTCCTTTTTGTTTTATTTATCATGCTCCAGAAGGGAAACAAAAACATTGTACAAGTTTCCCTTTACTGTTTCTTGGGTGCACAGAAAACTCTGAATCCCACCAACAAGCAAGAAGGAGCTGCCTGATTGATAGTTTTGGACAGGAAGCCCTTGCTTACTTGAACAACCCACCTGCACTGAACAGTTAGGGTGGGCTGTCCTGGAGCCCCAGTGGTCCTCTCACGCTCCCCATGGGAGAGACCGTTCTGCAGGTTACAGGTTCCTCTCTTCATTGTCCCACACCCCAGCATACTTCAGGAAGCCAACATGTTCATCTGTGATTCTGTCTTAGGGGTACTTGGGACAAGGCTGTCTTGTGAGAGGAACTTAAGTCCCATCTAAGAGGCCAATCTGAGTGTAAGCTTCTCTTGGCTTCCACCCACCTGTGCTTTGTATCTGCATGAACATATATACCATCCTGTGAATGGTACACAGACAAAATCATTCAACTGGTGAGAGATTTAGATGCTCAAAAATAGGCAGTCAAGTCACCTTTCCCATACTTCCATGCAGATTTGAAGGCCCACTAGAATGGTCGGAATCCAGGTGCCGTACATTCCAACTGGCAGAAAACTGGGCTGTTTATAGTCAGAGCAGCTTGTATTGACACCATTTCCTTCCTCTCTCCACCCTTTCCCGGAAGCAAGAAGGACCTGCCTGCCTCCCATTCTCCCCACCTTCCCCTTGATCTCTGCAGGTTGACTTCCAGTCTGTGGGAAGTAAAGAGCAGATGGTGAGGTGGAGTACCCTCTCTCAAGCACAATCAGATCTTATCTACCCATCTAGGCTGGCAGCCCATGCTTCCCTGACACAATCCTCCCTCGGTTCCTACAAGGCCTTATCTACTCATTGACCCTAAATATGGCTTGTCTTTCCCACTTGTCGGCATGTGTGCATATGGTCCTTCCACCTGGAATCCCTTCTGTTCATCCAGATCTTAGCCTGTCTACAAGGGCAAACTCAAATCTCGCTTCCTCCATGGACTCTCCTCAGACCTCTTTACCCCTCCACCCTGAGCACCAAGCACGTACTAGATGCTTGATCAATAAGTGTTGAGTGAGTAAGTGAAGGAAAGAACAAAATGTTCATTGCCTGTGTTGCTTGGAGACACTGATTAGAGTGACAGAAAATTAGAGCACAAGTGGTCTTGGGGGACAGCTTGTCCATAGGATGATGACGGTTGTCAGAGGTTGGACTTAATTAATTTTACATATTCTTATTCTATTTATGCCAGGAAGCTGAAGATAGATAGCTGTACAAGGCTGCTTGGCCCTGGGTCTTCTGTTTTATGCAAACAAGGATGTGGTCTTGCTGACCCTGAGTTTGTTCAGGAATCAGAAGCCTGATGTTTATAAATATTCCTTTGAATGGAAGCATCAAATGTAGAGACTGTTTATATAAATTCTTCCTGAAGAGTGTTGAGAGCCTAAAGATCATGTGACTGTGGCAGAGAACAAAACCAAACTTCTCAGACCCACTAAGACCCTACCTTGCAGGTCAATGTCACTAGCCCACCTTCTGATCCCACTCCCAGTCCCCAAGGGCATATGTCTAGGTGGCTCAGTCGGTTATGCAGTTGCCTTTGGCTCAGGTCATGATTCCAGAGTCCTGGGATCAAGCCCTGTGTAGGGCTCTCTGCTCAGCGGGGAGTCTGCTTCTCCCTCTCTCTCTCCTCCTCCCCCTGCTCATGCTCTCTTTCTCTCTCTCTCTCAAATGAATAAATAAAATCTTTAAAAAAGAAAAGAAAGGAAAAGAAAAAAAGAAAAGAAAAGAAAAAAGAAAAGAAAAGAAAAGGAAATATGCCTTCTGTTATGGACTGAATTGTGTCCCCTCCAGATTCTTATGTTGAAGTTCTAACCCTCAGCACCTCAGAATATGAGTATTTAAAGGTAGGGTCTTTAAAAAGATAATTAAGTTAAGAGGTCATGTGAGTGGTTCTAATCCAATCTGACTGGTTTCCTTGTAAGAAGAGGAAATTTGGACAGAAACATACACAGAGGAAGGGCCATGTGAGGACATACATGGTCCTTCCTCTGACCATCTACAAGCCAAAGGGAGAGGTCTCAGAAGACACTAACCCAGCCAACACCTTGATCTCAGACTTGCAGCCTCCCAAACTATGAGAAAATTTCTGTTATCTTTTTTATCTTTTATTTTTTAAAGATTTTATTTATTCATTTGACAGAAAGAGAGAGAGATTGAGCATAAGCCAGGGAGGAGCAGAGGGAGAGAGAGAAGTCAACTCCCCACTGAGCAGGGAGTCCGACAGAGAGCTGGATCCCAGGACCCTGAGATTATGACCTGAGCCGAAGGCAGATGCTCAACCAACTAAGCCACCCAGGCGCCCCTAAATTTCTGTTATTTAAGCACCCCCTCCAGTTCATGGTGCCTTGTTATGATAGTCCAAGCAAACTGATCCCCCATCTAATAGGCGTATGATGGAGAGTCACATACATGCTGATCCTTTCAATAAGACAACATGCAGCCATTCCATCATCCTCTGCCTGAATATCATAATGGGGCAGACCTCACGTGTGTGAAAACATCCTGGCTATGAAGGGTTATACAAACTCGGTTTCTACACCCATGGAGATCAGGAAATAATACCCTTCTTTGTAATACCCTTGCTTGTCCTAGAGGGTGAGGCTCACTGTGGGTGCATAGGTGCTGGGTAAATTCTAGTTGGCCAACTGAAGAGTGCTAACAGTGGGGAGAATGTTCACCATGAATGTTCTGCATGGCCTTGGGTGCTTTGGGGGGTGGCCAACTGACACAGTTCTTAGCTAGAGTCCTAGACTGGAGACAGTCTCCAGAGTAGCTATGTGGAAAATTCCACCTTTGTTCCCATCATAGCTCCAGCAGAGAGTGAGGAGGATGAGCACTGCCACTCCATCCCTACATTTCTGTGGACAAAGCACTCAGCCTGCCTAAACTGTTTCCTCAACCACAAAATGAGGATGTTGGATTAGATGGCTTCTAAAATTTCTTCCAGCTCTAGCATTTATGATTCTCTCCTTGTATTAATTAGCATGCATTTGGCTAGAAACTCCATTCCAGCTGCCTTTGGCAATAGAAACACTCATAATCTCACGTAATAGCAAGCTCAGAGGGTCCTGCCACTTCTTCATTCTCTCCTCAGTATCAATTTCATTCCAGAGCTGGTTCTCTTCTTGGTGGCAAGATTATGGCAGCCCAAGGCCATTGGGGCTTCATGTCAATCAAGAAAGAGTGAACACTTTTCCTACACCATGGAATATATTTTTTATCGATCTGACTAGGCCAGTTGAGGACTCATACCAATTCCTGAGCCATGTGAAATGTCAAGGGTGCCTGTCCTGATAGACTTGACCATGTGGGTCCTTGTGAGGAGTTTCAGGTCAGTAATTATCCTTTGCAATGGGGTAGCTTTCTAGGATTTCCAAATATTTTTCATGGATACCACCTCATTTAGTCATCAAAGGAGCTCTGTAAATTAGGCAGAGTAAAGCTATTATTCTCAGTTTTAGGAAGAAACTCAGCAAGATTATGTGCTTTTTTTTTTTTTTTTTTGAAGATTTTATTTATTTATTCATGAGAAACACACAGAGAGAGGCAGAGACACAGGCAGAGACAGAAGCAGGCTCCATGTAGGAAGCCCGATGTGGTACTCGATCCCGGGACTCCTGAATCACAGCCTGGGCTGAAGGCAGGCGCTCAACCACTGAGCCACCCAGGCGTCCCAAGATTATGTGCTTTGCCCAGGCTTGCATAAGGAGGATGTGGTAGCACAGGGACCAGAGTATCCTTTTAATTACCACTCCTCTGCTCTGTCTACACCACCATGCTGCCTTGTGCAAACACCAATAACTTTGTGCCATTAGCTATTTTGTCAACAGTGTTAAATTGGCTTACTGGTGACGTAATATGATAATTATATATGGTTTACACATATGTTGTATAGAACTAGGCACTCTTTGAAGAAACGTTTTACATGGATTCACACCCCACACCTTATGAGCTAAGTTCTGCTATTATCACCCCATTTTACATATGAGAAAACTGAGGTAAAGAGAAGTTAAATAACTTGCCCGAGGTTGCATGGTAAGAGGCAGACTCAGAATTCAAACCTAGGCTGTCCAACTCCAGACTATTCCTTTAGCTGCCAAACAATACCACCTCTTATCATTAGCCTTTGTCTGTGGTCAGGGACTTGGGCAGACCAGGATGGTCACTACTTACCATCCCTCTCTACTTGTCGGAGGGGGAGAGAACATAGCAGGGCACTGGGGAAGGAACAAGAGCTTCCTGCCTAGAATCAGACTCCTGCGCTGCTGTCCCTTCTGCTAGGATTGTGGCTTAGTGTCCCCAACAGTAGCCAGATGGTCAGCAGAAGTGAGAGAGAGTGCCCTGAGTTTTCTGCTTCCTCTTGCTCTGTGAGCAATCTGGTTCAGTGCTGAGAACAGAATCTTCCAGATGCTTCTGAGAGGCTCAGTTGACAAGGATGGTGATTCAGACTGATTTCCTTGAGGTTTAGAACAGGCTGAGTGCATCCTAATAGTTCAGCCTGCTCCTTTTTGTGTGTCAGAGATAGCTGATCTGTTGAAGAGGTTTTATCAAGCTCGCAGAAACTGTTGCGGTAGTTCTCTGGTTGTTCTCAGCAGATTTGCACTCACCAGAGGGGACAGGACTCTTAAGAGGAGAGTAGGAGCGGGAGTTATGCCAGGAAGGCTTTTGTTAAGCAACTGGTTGTAGGTGGAAGGGATAGCAGAGAGAAGGGGCTCAGATGTTGAGGTAACAGGCACGTTTCAAGCCCTTGGTCCTTACCAGCTTTATTGACCCTCATCAAGAGTAATAACAATAGCATTTATGGGCCACTTATTACATGTCAAGCCCTATGCCAAGCATTTTACATGCATTATTTCATTCAATCCTCACAGCAATCCCGAGTGGCTGCTTTGTTTTACAGATAAGAACAGAGAGGCTTAGAGTCCGGGAAGCTGACTCATTTGCCCAAGGTCATAAGTTTAGTAAATAGCTGGGTTTTGAATCAACATAGTTTCTCTGTTCTCTCTTTCCTGGGCTTCATACCACCCCCATTTCCTTCTTTTTCTTTCTCCCAACAAATGCGGATAGCATCTGGTAGGTGTTGAGTGCCTTGGAAGCTTCTGGAGATGCATTGTTCAACACAGACTCCTGCCTTATTCTTCCAAGTCATTTAAGCCTGTCTCAGCAGGACCCCACATGGAGAGCTTCTTCTGTGAGCCTCCCAAAAGTCTTCTCTTAGTTTTTAGATGCATTTGGAGGTAGGCATGTTGAGACTATGAAGCCTGCAGGGTACGTGGGCTGAGATATTGGGGCCCTTGGTTACACCTTTTGAAGCTTCGGAAGAGATTTGGGAGTGAGTGTCTTTGTCTAGAGTGAAGTGTACAAGGGAAGGACAACCAAGGATGGACTCAGGGTTGGTGGCAGAGCTGTGGAAATTAATGGACAGGCAAAGAGAAGCCCATGACAAGGTCAAGGGGGAACATCTAAGAGGTAGTGGGAGAGCCAGAGGAATGCACTGTCCTGGAAGTTAAGGAAGGCTGGAGTGCCAAGTCATAAGTTGTGGTCAATGGTGTCAGCTATCTATGGTGGTTCAGCGATTCTTCAGCAGCATTTCTTTTTGGTTGTTTCTTGTTGCTTGCTAATTGTTCCTCCTATTTCTTTCAAAATCATTTTGTTTTTGGGATCCCTGGGTGGCGCAGCGGTTTGGCGCCTGCCTTTGGCCCAGGGCGCGGTCCTGGAGACCTGGGATCGAATCCCACGTCGGGCTCCCGGTGCATGGAGCCTGCTTCTCCCTCTGCCTGTGTCTCTGCCTCTCTCTCTCTCACTGTGTGCCTATCATAAATAAATAAAAGTTTAAAAAAAATCATTTTGTTTTTGATACAAAATGAAAGGTAAATCTCCCTCTGAACTCTGACTCTCTAGCCACCAGGACCCACTTACCTAACATAAACCCCTTTTTACTAGTTCCTTGTATATCCTTCCAGAGATGTTCTCTCTAGTTAATTTCTTTTTTTCCAGTTAATTACTTTGATTAGAAAAATTATTAACTTATGTACCAATTCACCTGCCTGATGTGATTGTGTTCAAGTCCCATTAATATCGACATACTTTCAATTCTAATTTTTGTGATTTTTGCACCTTTCTTCATGTACTATTTTAAATATTGTAAGTTTTGTACTATTTTCAACCTAGAATAGGGTTAGTGGTTTGAAACAGTGTGTTGCTTAATTGCTTGTACTAGTCTCCAGTTATTTCACATGTATTGCACTCAGATCGTGCTTGATTCAAGTCTTTTTTTTTTTCCTCCTGAAATATGGATTCTTTTGGCAACGTCACATAGTTTAGTGACAAGAAAGCACCTGTTGGGCTAAATTTGACTTCAAATTCAAACCAAAGATCTTCTTTGTAAACCCCGTGAGTAGTATTTTTTGTATCATTACAGAACTAGGTTCTTTTTTTTTTTTTACCTTGTTGGGAAAGCAGTTCCCAAATGCTCAAGTGTTTACAATGTTCAAACCACCTTTTGAACAAATTAAATTCACCCAGGGAATAGTCATACCTCTTGAATCAGTACCTTGAGGACTTTGACCCAATAAATAATCTTCCCATTGGATTACAAGTTGTTTTTTGCCAAAGGGCATTTCACAGTGCAAGTAAGGATTCAATAAAGGGCAGAATGAAATATTGTGTGTGAGTTCTCTGGTGCTTTGAGTCAAGGTGTCACTGACTCAAAACCCAAGTCACAGGGCACACAGTGATATTAAGGCTTGTGGGCAAAATACCTTCCCCAGCCCCAGATCAATGCCTGTGGCAGGAACCCCTCAAGTAATTTAATTTTGGTAATATAGTTTGATATAGGAGGTTTGACTCTTGAGTTATTGGCTTTTCTTTTTTTAACACTTCAGGACTCCTACATTTGAATGCATTTTGGTCTTTAAAAGTAGTTCTCAAAAAGTAATACATTTTTCCCCAAAGATGCTTGAATTCTCTTAAGGGTTTTAAAAAGTTGTAAAGTTTTATAGTTGCTCTCTGAACCAGTTTACAAAGTGTATGATAAAAATCAATCTTATATTTATGCCAGATTTACAAATCAAAATGGCATTTCCCTATCTGGGGATAAAATAAAATTCTATCTTTAGTCATATCTTACACCAAAATAAAAATAAATGGGTAAAAAACATTGAATGTTAAAAAAAAAAAAAAGAAGCCATGAAAAGGGTGAAAAGAAGTGATGGAACATTTTTTAAAAGTTTTATTTTATTTAAATTCAATTAACATATAGTGTATTATTAGTTTTAGAGGTTGAGTTCAGCGGACAGAAAATTGTTTTAATAATCTCAGAATGGGGAAGATCTTTCTAAGTATGACATAAAACATGTTCTCTAGAGAAACACAACCAGTAGAAGATACATACACATGTACATATTATATATACACATACATACATTATAGCTATTGTATATATGGACTTAATAAACTATATATATATAATGTGTGTCTGTGTGTGTATGAAAGAGAGAGAGAGAGAGGGAGAGAGAGAGAGAGGAGAGAGAGAGGAGAGAGAGAGAATGAGATTGATTTAAAGGAATTGCCTTGTGTGATTGTGGGGACCTGTAAGCCCCAGTCCAAAATCCACTGGGCAAGCCAGCAGTCTAGAGATTCAGGTAAGAGTTGGTATTGTAGCCTTGAGTCAGAAGGCTGGGAATTCAGGGAGAGTTTCCATATTGCAGTCTTGAGAACAATTTTTTCTTCTTTGGGGGTCTGCCCTTTTGCTCTTAAGATCTTCAAATGATTGGATGAGGCCCACTCACCTGATGGAGGGTAATCTGCTCTACTCAAAGTCTACTGATTTAAATACTAGCCAAACCTAAAAATACACTTTCATTTTTATTCACACAGATTATTCAAAACAAAAACAAAATAAAAACACTTGTAAAAAAACAAAACCAAAAACAACACTTGCACAATATCTAGACTAGTGTTTGAGCAAACAACGAGGTACCATGGCCCAGCCAAGCTGAGACATAACATTTGCCATCACAACAGAGAAGATGTAAAAGAAAGGACTAACAAATGTGACCAAAGACACAGAAGTGACAGCAGTCCTGGGTCATGACTTGCAATTCTTTTTTTTTTTTTTTTAGATTTTACTTATTTATTCATGAGAGACACACAGAGAAAGGCAGAGATACAGACAGAGGGAGAGGCAGGCTCCCTACAGAGAGCCCAATCCTGGACTCATCCTAGGACCCCAGGATCACGACCTGAGCCGAAGGCAGATGCTCAACTGCTGAGCCACCCAGGTGTCCCCGGATATTTTTTTTTATTAAAAGAGGATTTTTTTCTTCTTTTTTAGTGATTCCATTTGATTGAACTTGAAAGATTTCAATGAGAAAAATTCCTGGTTTCTGTGGCTTTCCTTCGTAATGCTCAAGTACATGGGAATTTCTACTGGATATTTATTGCTATTTATGGTAAAAGGACTTAGAATAGCAAAACAATAGTGAATAGAACAAAAATCATCATTCTTGTTTCAAATCACAAAACTTCTGAAGGGTGGTTTGTAAAATTTTTCTTTACGAGGCTGATTTGCATAAATCTTCTCTGAGAAGTTTGAAGACTTATTATGGACCCAAAGATATGCACATCTCTTAAAATCCTCAACTTCTTCTGAAAGTAATCGAAGGGAGCAGGTGCTAGTTGACATGCAACAGATGGAGGAGAAGTGGGAACACCCAGCTGTCTCACTGAGGTCATGCAGAATGAATTGTCCTGGGCTTAACATTGAGGCACTGACACTCCACGCTGGCAATGTATTTTTTTTCTAGTTCTGAGTCGCTACCTTATTGACGGTGGAGTCTTCAAAAGAGCCTCCACTATAAAGCTGTTAAAGTATGAGTCTCTGGTGTGGGGCTGAGTGTGTGTGGGGAAAGTAACAGCAGTTTTATTTTTTTAATTAGGTGGGAAATGATTATAGTCTTTCTTCTAGAAAGGAACACCGAATGACTTAGTCCTATTTGTGAAGTGTGATGTCCCTGTTGGGCTACTGATGTTCACAAAAGAAGGATCACAATGGCACTAATCATGACTAAGAAAATAGCAGCAGAAACAGGTAAGATAAAATATGACACAAAGTGTGCTCCAGACATTGCAGAAAAGAAAAGTGGATTGTAATCAGTGCCAATGCCCCTTTCTTGGTAAGTATTGCCTGCAAGGTTGAAAATCTGCCACAACACGAACAGCTGGCAGATGCTGAGGCCAGCAGTACATCACAGAAACAGGAATTGGGGCGGGGGGCATGCGCGGGCATGTTCATGCTCTCCCTCCTGCCTCATTTCCCACCACCTCCCGCTGCAGAGACTGCAATGCTGCCCACAGACCCTCACCCCCACCCCCATTCCTCACCCTGTAGGAGAAATGAACCGACCTGAAAGGAGCAAGGCTAAAGTCTGTAGGGCAGAGCCAGCAGTCTAGAGATGCAAGTACAACCCTGATGTCCTTCAGCAGGTGAATGCATAAAATTAAGGAGAGCCTAAAATTAAACTGTGGCATATCCAGACAGTAGAATATTATTTAGCAATAAAAAGAAACGAGCTCTCAAGCCATAAAAAGACATGGAGGAAATGTGTATGTGTGTTGCTAAGAGAGAGGGGCCAATCTGGAAAGTCTGCTTGCTATGTGGTTCTAAGCATATGGCATTCTGGAAAAGGCAAAACTATGGAGGTAGTAAAAAGATTTGTGGTTGCCAGGGATTTCGGGGGAGGGAGAAAAGGAGGGATGAACAGGTGGAGTACTGGGCACTTTTAGGGCTGTGAAACTATTCTGTTTAATACTATACTGGTGGATACCTGTCATCATTGTCAAGACCTATGGCAGGTACTACATAGTGACCCTTATGTAAATGATGGACCTTAGTTAATAATAATGCTCAGTATTGATTCACTGTACTACATGAATGCAAAATGTTAAAAATAGGGGAAACTGTGTGTGTATGTTTTGGGGTTGGGGGCACAAGAAGGTATGTGGGAACTCTCTGGACTTCCCACTCACCTTTTCTAGTGCATGTTGCCCTTGTCCTCAAGGTGCCTTCGTGGTCCAGGATGGCTGCCAGAGCACCAGCCATGTAAGTTCCAGGCAGTGGGAAGCAGCATCTCAGGTGGCCTAGCTTTCATTAATTAATCTTTCTGGATGTCCAACCTAACACATACATTTCTATCTCATTAGTCACAGGGTCACACATAGCTGCAGAGAAAGCTGGGAAATGTAGTCTCTTCTCTGGGTGTGTATTGACACCCCTCCTGATATTGCAGTTCTGTCACTAAGGAAGAACGTGAGAACGGGTACCCGACAGCAGCTAGCTGTCTCTATCTAAGGAAGGCACCACCATTCTGGAGAGCTTTAGGGTATGGCCTTTAATTTTTTTTTAAAGATCTTATTTATTTATTCGTGAGAGAGAGACACACACAGAGAGAGAGGCAGAGACACAGGCAGAGGGAGAAGCAGGCTCCATGCAGGGAGCCCGACGCGGGACTCGATCCTGGGTCTCTAGGATCACGCCCTGGGCCCAAGGCAGGCATTAAACCACTGAGCCACACAGGGATTCCCCCCTGGGTATGGCCTTTTAAAGAAGCCCTGCAGCTTTTCAAGGACTCTGCTTGGGGGACACTGAGTCGCCCCCAACCCAGAGGGATTCCAGAAAGAATTCCTGACTGGTAAGGAGGACTGCTTTACTAGGAGGACCGAGGAGTCTTGCCTGCTCTTTATCCCTTCAAATGAAGACTCCCTGACGTCCCCACTCCTACACTCACATTAAGGGGCCCACCAAACAATGACTCCTGTGGTAACATTAATGTGGTGGTGAAGCACAGGCCGCCTACTCTCATGAAGGGAAACCCTTGCCTACATGCCAGGTGGGGCTCAGGAGTCGGGGCAGCAGGACACAACCACTTGTTCTCTGCTCAGTGGGGAGCACAAGCCTCTAAGGAACGATCACATGAACTCCTGGGTTGGTTGCCTTCCCTGCAAGAGGGTAAACCACAGGTCCCCCAGCAAAGGGTGGGGATGCACTGGCACAGCCGATGGGGTTTCCATCTGACTACACTCACTGTGGCCTTCTGGGTACATCAGATGCTCTGCTAATTGCTTTAAATGGTCACACAGCACCGGAGGGGCAGAGAAGCAGGCAAAGCCACAACATGGAAAGAGTGTGTGGAAGGCATGGAGACACCAGGTCAGAGTAAACCCATGACATGGGCATTACATCTTTCCTTCAGCCTTTTAATGGTACTATATAACCTTCTATAGCTACCCACTACCAGCTTGTTGATTTGGGAACCAGCAGGACCTCTGAAATACCAGCCACATGGCCCAGGGGGCATATTTGTTGACTTTCACACAGTTCAAGCAGAACTGTCCTGTAAATGGGATGCCTGCTTCTCTGCCTCAGCACCCTTTGCTGACCTGGCCATAGGAGCCAGAGCCCAGATAAATAAGGTCAGATATCTCTTTCTCTGTGTGTGTGGGGAAAGCATTTTGCTTTAAAACATTATACATTGGCTTAAATTTTAAGTTAATTAACAGGGAGCCTGATGTGGGGCTCGATTCCAAGACCTCGTGATCATAACCTGAGCCGAACCGACTGAGCCACCCAGGTTCCCCACAAGTTTGTATTTATTAGGAGATATTTTGTGCTTATATATCAGAGGAGAGAATGAAGTTTAAGGTAATTTGAAAGAAAAGTATCCATTGTGAAAAGTCACTTTTACAAGGTTTCCTTTTCTTCACTCATTTAAAACACACTTAATGAAGATCTCTCTGTAGCAGGCAGGCATCACGTTGTTTTGCAAGAGGGAAGGTACAAGGTAGTGGTGAGCAGGATTGTCTGATCACCAATGACAGATCCTGGCTGGTTATTGCTGAGCTGTCTTCATGGTGGACAGTGGGCCTGCCAGGTCCCTGCAGTCTCTGTGCCAGGCTAGGAATGCCATCTTCCTGAAGATTGTGCCTGTCTGGCATTGCCTTTCTGGGTCCAGCCACCTCCCCTGAGGCATGCAACACTACTTTCACTGTTCCCCACCCCCCCATCTCCTCCTGAGTCAGAGAGAGTCTTGTTCTAGGAATAAAGTCTAATTCCTACCATACCCCAGCTTCCCCAAAAGATATTTTGTAGTCCCCAACTCCTCTCCTCTTTATAAATATACAACCCTTATGCTTCTGAATATGGCATTATATCTATATACAGAATATTTTAGTAGTCTTTAAGGGCTTGGACTTCTGCAATACAAAGCCAAGAAATCTGTGGGGGCTGTCTCTGATTCTGTCCTGCTGCATCTCTCTTGGGGCAGATAATCTCAACTGGCTCACCACCAACCTCCTTCTTAAAGAGTTCATAGGGTTAGAAGGGCTCTGCTATAAAAGCCCAAATAGGAAGCCCCTAAACTGTTTTTAGGTACCTGTGGTATGATCGTATGTGCATTTCCAAACAGTCATTTTGGTTGCAGTGGGATCACCAGGTCAGGAAATTAGCAAGAGCTGGGGATAGGTTTTGGGCACATCCGCTCTAGTCATTCATCAGGGGAAAACCAGGTCTAGGCAAAGAAGACCTAGATAATAGTTGGAATTTACTATCAAATTATTTGTGAGAGTTTGGTTATAAGTATAGCTCTAAATCATAAATAACTTTTAAAGACATATCAAAAGTATCTCCACTTGGCAGGTTGACTACAGGATTATATAGTTTGTTTTAAAAAAGGAAATCCAAATAGGAAGGGTGCTTCTCTTGTCTCTCAGCTAACCAATTTACTGAGTCTTTGGAGGTCACTGAGAATGTGCAACAAGGTAGATACCATATACTGGGGTGGTAGTTACCATTTACTCAGAGGGCAAGCCTCAGGAAATGCCAGAGGAGTGAGTAGTAGACTCAAAACTCAAAAAATTTAAAAACGAACAAAACATAAAAAAATCCCCCAAACCTCAAATCTATGCTTCAGTGGCCAAAGTTAGGCCTTTTCTCTGCACTTCTTCCTCTGATAACTTCAGGCATGTGGGTGTTCCTCTTAGGAACTTACTGAGATGGGCTTTATCCCTGGATGATGTTTGTCTTTCTAGAGGCAGGGAAGACAGGTACAAATGACAATGGGGATGAAGTCTCAAGGTGGCACAAGTGCATTCCACTGGATTATTTAAGGAATTCTTTGTTGCTATTAGAACACTTGTAAACATCTTGCAGAGAGAGAGAAAAAAAGACAAAAGGGTAAGAAAGTTTGAAATGAATGAGAACTGAGTAGCAAGATCACATCGAAACAATTCTTGCTGTCAAATCAGCCATTCTGCCTCAGGTTTTCCTTAACAAAATTATTTCCCTTTTTAGCATTCCATAGTGTCATTTTTTATCATTCATCATTCATCTTAAGTACAGTCTGGGCCGGAGGTTCTGTCTTTTCCCATTTATCACTCACATCAAGTTGCATTTTATGGTGTGTCTTGGGAGGTTTGCATGAGGATAACACTAATTTAGGACGATTCTCCAAGCCAATATTTGGGTAAGGATACTGCCCATCTGGGATGATTTAAACAAATGAAATTTTACAGGTTCATCCACTTAAAAGAGTTTTTTGATTGACTTTATTTCTTAGAGCAGTTATAGATTCCCAGCAAAGGTGAGTAGAGAGTATAGAGAATTCCCATATATGTCTTGGCCCGCAACACACATACCCCTCCTACCCCACTATCAATGTCTTGTATAGAGAGATACATTTGTTACAACTGATGAACCTACATTACACATCATCATTATCAACCAAAGTCCAGTTTTACATAAGGGTTCATTCTTGGTGTTGTACACTCTATGGGTTTTAACAAATGTATAATGACATGTATCCACCATTATAGGATCATACAGCATAGTTTCACTGCCTTAAAAAAATCCCTGTGCTGGGCAGCCCTGGTGGCTCAGTGGTTTAAGTGTGCCTTTGGCCCAGGGTGTGATCCTGGAGTCCTGGGATCGAGTCCCATGTCGGGCTCCATGGAGCCTGCTTCTCCCTCTGCCTGTGTCTCTGCCTCTGTCTGTCTGTCTGTCTGTCTGTCTATCATGTATAAATAAATAAAATCTTAAAAAAAAATCCCTGTGCTCTGCCTGTTGATCCCTCCCTCCCTTCTAACTCCTGGCAACCAATTTTTTACTGTGTCTATAGATTTGCCTTTCCCAAAATATCATATAACTGGAATCATACAGCCCGTAGCCTCTAGATTGGCTTCTTTCACTTAGTAATATGCATTTAAGTTTCCCTCATGTCTTGTGATGGCTTAATAGCTCTTTTCTTTCCACTGCTGAATAATATTCCATTGTGGGGATATACCAGTTTGAAGGATATCTTGATTGCTTCCAAGTTTCAGCAATTGTGAATAAAACTGCTCTGAACATATGTGTGCAGGTTTTTGTGTAGATAAGTTTTCAACTCCCTTGGGTAAATACCAAGTAGCACAATTGGATCATATAGTACAGAATGTTTGGTTTTATAAGAAATCTCCAAACTGTCTTCCAAAGTGGCTGTACCATTTTGCATTCCCATGATTTTGCAATGAGAGTTCTGTTTGCTCCACGTGCTTGTCAGTATTTGGTATTGTCAGTAGTTTGGATTTTAGCCATTCTAATAATGTATGGTGATATCTCTCTTTTTTATTTGCAAGCTCCTTACTGACTTATGATGTTGATTATCTTTTAATGTTTATTTGTTATTATTATATCTGCTCAGATCTTTTGCCCACTTTTAAATTAAGATTTTTGTTTTCTTATTGTTGAGTTTTAAGAGTTCTTGTATATTTTGGAAATCAGTCATGATCAGATATGTATTTTGCAATTATTTTCTCCAAGTTTATGACTTACTTTCTCATTTTCATGATGTTCTTAATTTTAACAAAGGATTTAATTCATCAATTTTTTTCACAGATTACGCCTTTGTGTTCTATCTAAAATGAACAAAAAGTCATTGCCAAACCCACTAGATTCTCTCTTATGTTATATTTTAGGAGTTTTATAGTTTTGCATTTTACATTTAGGTGTGTGATCCATTTTGAATTAACTTTTGTGAAGGGTATAAGGTCTGTGTTTAAATTCTTTTTTTTTTCCTCCAGCAGAATTTATTGGAAAGACTATCCTTTCTATGTTGAATTGTCTTTGCTCCTTTTTTTTTTTTAAGATTCTTATTTATTTATTCATGAGAGACACACACACATACAGAGAGAGAGAGGCAGAGACACAGGCAGAGGGAGAAGCAGGCTCCATGCAGGGAGCCCGACGTGGGACTCGATCCCAAGACTCCAGGATCAGGCCCTGGGCTGAAGGCAGCGCTAAGCCGTTGAGCCACCCGGGCTGCCCCTCTTTGCTCCTTTTTCGAAGAACAATTGACTATATTTGTGTGAGTCTGTTTCTGGGCTCTCCATTCTTTACCATTTTTCTATTTGTCTATTCTTTCACCAAGACCACATGATTTTGATTACGAACTACAGTTAGTAGTTACTTATGGTGACTCCTGAAGCTGGTAGTGTCAGTCCTTCAAAATTGTTGTTCTCTTTAAATATTGTGTTGCCTATTCTAGGTCTTTTTCCTCTCCATATAAACTTTAGAATTAGTTTGTAATATCCACAAATAATCTTTTGGGATTTTGCCTGAGATTGCATTGAATGTAATCAGTATGCATTTATTTAAAGATTTTATTTATTTATTCATGAGAGACACACACACAGAGGCAAACACATAGGCTCCCTGTGGGGAGTCCCATGTGGGAACCGATCCCAGGACCCCGGGATCAAGACCTGAGCCAAAGGCAGATGCTCAACCACTAAGCCACCCAGGTGCCCCAGTATGCATTTTTGTTGAATCTCTACCTAACAGCATTGCTGGATTGTAGAGTAATTGTATGTTCAACCTTGATTGGATTTATGTTCAGTTTTCAAAAATTGTCTTACAAATTTATACCACTGCCAAAAGCATGTGGGAGTTGTAGCTCCTCTGAATCCTAGCAATAGAATTGTTTCCTTTTGAGTTCCTTTGGCAGATGTAAAATGACATCACATTATCATTTTAGTTTGTGTTTTCCTGGTGACTATTGAGTACTTTTTATACGTTTATTTGCCATTTAAGTATCTTTTGTCAAATTTCTGTTCAAGGCTTTTGTACATTTTTTCTATTGAATATTCTTTTTCTTATCACTTTGAAGGGATTGTTTTTCTATTGAAATGTCTTTTGTTGAGCATGTGCTGCATGCAAATATCTTCTTCCAATATACAGACTCACTTTTTACTGTTAATAGTATCTTTTGATGAATAGAATTCTTTATTGTCATGTAGTACATCTCATTTTTTCTTTTATAATTATTATTTTTGTGCCTTAAGAAATCTTTGCTTCAGGGGCTCCTGGGTGGCTCAGTGGTTGAGTGTGTCTGCCTTTGACTCAGGTCGTGATCCTAGGGCCCTAGGATCAAGGATAGATAGATAGATAGATAGATATCTGGCACAAGATGTCTAAGGTGTGATGATAGAGGAATTATTTGGTCTTCTGCTGTTTCTTGTGTATGCTTACATCTAAAATCTTTTTTTTTTATTATTTCTTTTTTTTTTAATTTTTATTTATTTATGATAGTCACAGAGAGAGAGAGAGAGGCAGAGACACAGGCAGAGGGAGAAGCAGGCTCCATGCACCGGGAGCCTGATGTGGGATTCGATCCTGGGTCTCCAGGATCGCGCCCTGGGCCAAAGGCAGGCGCCAAACCGCTGCGCCACCCAGGGATCCCGCTTACATCTAAAATCTTTTACCAAAAAAAAGAAAAAAAAAAATCTTTTACCAAATGTAACAAGGCACTGATAAAGATTATAAATGCTGCAAGTTGTGAGACATCTCTTGGGGCAGGCGACTTATTTCCTAAGATCATGTCATATATCATATTGATAGATAGGAGGGAGCTCAGAGGAGAGTGATCAGCCTACTAAGAGAACCCAGAAATCATAGTAAGTAAGAAATGACAAAAGAAAAAAAAAAACTGTGAATGCAGAAAAAGGAAGAGCTTGGGTTGAGGGCCATAGTACGAAAGGAGTTAGGACAGAGAGACCTGCTTATACCTTGCAGACATTTGAGAAGATGATGTGAAAAGGGTATATAGATTCCTGAGTGTCTCTCCAGAAGGCAGGATAACCATCCAAGGGTGGAAGGTACCGGGAATCAGTTTCAGCTCAAAAGAAGGAAGAATGGGATCCCTGGGTGGCTCAGCGGTTTAGCACCTGCCTTCGGCCCAGGGCATGATCCTGGAGTCCCGGGATAGAGTCCCACATCGGGCTCACTGCATGGAGCCTGCTTCTTCCCCTGCCTGTGTCTCTGCCATTCTCTCTCTCTCTCTCTCTCTCTCTGTGTGTGTCTCATGAATAAATAAATAAATAAAAATCTTTAAAAAAAAAAAAAAAAAGAAGGAAGAAATTCCAAGGTGAAAGCTACCGGTGGAATGGGTACGCTTATGAATACTTGTTGTGTTCCAGCAGATGAGTGTCCATCTGCCAGGGGTATCTCACTAGACTGGTGTCTGGTTACATGCTCCTTACAGTCTTCTTTTAAAGGTGATTGCCTAATGACTGATTAATCACAAAAGATTGCCCAAAGAAGTGTGACTTAGATTTAAATGAACTAAACCTTGGGGGTTTATTCTAGTGGAGAGAAGCCAGGTCAGATGCCAATTGGAGAATTGGGCTGGGCATGATGGAGAAGTTGTGTTGGAGCTCAATGGTTGGGAAAAGATCATACTGAGAGAGCAAAAATTGATGTTCAGAACAAAATTTGGTTGTCAAAAATGGGGGCAATGTGTGAGGGTAAGTTTCTTCACTTATCCATTCACTTTCTAAATATTTATTTTCTGGAATATTTATAAAATGGAATTATATACACTTGTTTAAAATAAATACACTAGGGCACCTGGGTGGCTCAGTGGTTAAGTGTCTGCCTTTGGCTCAGGTCATGATCCCAGAGTCCCGGGATCGAGTCCCACATCAGGCTTCCCATTGGGAGCCTGCTTCTCCCTCTGCCTATGTCTCTGCCTCTCTCTCTGCATCTCTCATGATAAATAAAAATAAAATCTTTAAAATAAAATATAAATAAATGCACTAGAGCTGCATGCATGAATATGGATGTATTTCAAAAGCTTAATGTTCAATGAAAAAAGCATGTCAGAAGAATAAAGGATATATGACTCCAGTAATACAAAGTAGAATAATATACAAAAATTTTTTTAAAAACCCACATTGTGTAGAAACATACAATAGTAGTAGTCCCTTCAACCCTTTGAGCAAAACAAGGGAATTATTGATTTAAAATTCAGGTGATATGTAGCTCATGTAAGGAAGAAAAGAGTGATCACAGAAAAGCACACATAGACTTCTAAGGAGGGCACCTGGGTGGCTCAGATGGTTAAGCATCCTTCTTTGGCTCAGGTCATGATCTCAGGGTCCTGGACTGAGTGCTGGATGGGGCTCCCCGCTCAGCAGGGTGTCTACTTCTCCTTATTCCTTTGCTGCTTCCTGCCACTTGTGTACTTGATCTCTCTCTCTCTCTCTCTCAAATAAATAAAATCTTAAAAACAACAACAACAGCAACAACAACAAGATACCTGTGAAGATCTAATTCTTAATTTGGTGGTGGATACACAGGTGCTTATTTCATTACTCATAGTCAGTCTATGCATTCTTTTGAATGTAAGACATAGTCACAGTAATAAAAAGAAAAGCTAAGAAAAAGCAAAGGTGAGCATTTAGATCGAAGGGACACACATGTCTAAAGCAGAATACATACAGAAAATCCACACATGGACATAGCAGAGAATGATGACAGAACCTCAAAAGCACAGAGAGAATCTTCAAAACCACTAGAAAGACTGAAAAGCACTGATACTTTGACGGACAGCACACTTATCAGCAATGATAGATGCCAGCCACTACCCAAACAGCGTCTTCAAACCACTGAGGAAAAGAACTGTACACCAGAATTTCTTACCCAAGATTATGGGTGGATTATGCCCAAGATTCAAGGTGCAATAGAAGCATTTTTAGACATACAGTCTGTGAGAGTTTTTGTCTCACACAAGAAAATTGGACCCAAAGGAATGAGTGGGAAACAAAGAGCTGGATGGGCAAAGTAGCTAGGCAATGTGTTGGGAAATCTAAATTACCATTAGCTGTAAAACACACAAAAAAGTGAATTTGGGAGATATTAATGACAAATTCGAATGATATTTAATGCACATGGTTAGCACGACTGATGGTGTTTGGCATTAAAGGATTCTGAGATTGTTATCTCACACTCTAGGAGGAGTAATAGACTCACTCCACACTTCAGTTACATGTGCTTAAAAGTTAAAGGTAACTTAAAGTCACAGAACTCGAGTGTGTATTTTTCAAACTAAAAGATGAAAATAAGAGAATAAAGGAAGTGTATCAACCTGATAATGGGGAAGAAATGAGAAGAAAAAAATATGAAAAATGCATGATAAATAGAAAACTAAAAATCATATGGTAGAAATAAGTCCACCTACATGAGCCATCACAACAAATGCAAATAAACCACATATTAAATCATATATGAATGAGCAGAACCCTTAAATTGAACTAGGAAATTAACAAAATCTGGTTCTCTGCTGTTTTAAAAAAGATCAAAGAGAGAGGACAGGAACAGGTGAGTGTACAGGCACAAACTAATCAAACTGAAGCAAGTGCAGAGGGTTTTGCCTAGAGGTGGAAATACCTGGGGTGATGGCCTTGGGAGCCAATGGGGCGGGTGTGGGGTAAGGGAGGCCTAACTGAAGAAGTGATGTGAGATTTGAGGCAGAAATGATAAGAATGAGCCATCTGGGTGCAGTTCTTCAGGCAGAACATCCCAAGGGTCCTAAGGGAGGAAGAAGCTTAGCATGTTTGAGGAACGGAAAGATTGGTGACCTCTTGACAGCGTGGTACAGGAAATAGATCATGAAGGGTCTCGAAGGATATTTGGTTGGGAAAAGATCATACTGAGAGCTCTTTTATTTTTAGTGCAGTGAGGAACCATTGGAGCATTTCTAGCAGATGAGTTACATGATCTTTCTTTAAAAAGATCCTTCTGGGGCAGCCTGGGTGGCTCAGCGGTTTAGTGCCACCTTCGGCCCAGGGCGTGATCCTGGAGACCAGGGATCGAGTCCCACATCAGGCTCCCCGCGTGAAGCCTGCTTCTCCCTCTGCCTGTGTATCTGCCTCTCTCTGTCTCTCATGAATAAATAAATAAAATCTTAAAAAAAAAAAGATCCTTCCAGCTACTGTGTGCAGAATGCATTATACAGAGTTATAGAGAAGCAAGAGGGAAAGGAGGAAAGATACTTGGCAGCCAGTACAATTGTTCAAGTGAGAAGAGAGTGTGGCTTGATCCAGAGGGGGTGTAGTGGACACACAGAAGCAGAGGTGGGTTGGAAATATGTTTTGGCAGTTGAGCCAATAGGACTTGTTGATTGATTGGAGACAGAGTCCAGGATGGAGAAGAATCAAAGCTGACTCTTGACTTAGGGGCTTGAGCAGCTGGGTGGATGTTGGTGCCATTCAATGAGATGGGGGAGGTTGAGGAGCAGCAGCTTGGGTGTGTGGGTAAGGGGTGCAAATCAACAATTCTGTTTAGGTTTGACATGATTGTCAGCTATAAAAATGGAATTATCAAGTAGGTAGTCCAATGTTTTAGAATAGAGATTAGTACAGATTTCCGAATTGGAGATGTAAATTTCAGAGTTATCAGGATAAAGATTGGACTGGAAAGACTCCTCCAAGTAGTGACTGTAGATGAGAAAAGGTAAGGGGCAGAACTTTTTTAAAAAAATATTTTATTTATTCATGAGAGACACCGAGAGAGAGAGAGGCAGAGACACAGGCAGAGGGAGAGGCAGGCTCCCACAGGGAGGCAGGAAGGGATCACGACCTGAGCCAAAGGCAGGCGCTCAACCACTGAGCCACCCAGGTGTCCCCAGGATGGAGACTTGACGTAAGAGTTACTAGATTTAGCAAATAAAAATAGAGGAGTCCTGATTGAATTTGAACTTCAGATAAACAATAAATATTTTTTAAGGATATGTTCCATGAAATATTGGCGATATACTTATGCTAAAAGAAGCTTTTATTGTTTATCTGAAATTTAATTGGACACCCTGCAACTTATTTAACAACCCTTCCTAAGGTACATCCATATTTAGATGATATGTAGAAAAGGATGAGAAGCAAAAAAATGTTCCATTTGGTGTGACTATGTAACGTATTTCCCCAAAATGTGATGTCATAAAACAATGACATATTATGCTCATGAACTGTATGGATCAGGGATTTGGACAGGGGATAGTAGGCATGGCTTATCTCTACTCCTTACTCTAATCCTGGGATTCTTGCCAACACAGTGTCTCCATTCCAAGGGTGAGAAAGAAAATGCATATTCATGCAAGCAAGAGAGAAAGAGAGGGAGATTCACAGAGAGAGAGAGTGAGAGAGAGAGAGAGAGAGAGAGAGAGAGACTTTATCACTCATGTTTCCTGATCCTAGGTAACTTTGATTCATTCTACAAGGAAACTTAAAAGGAGACGCTCCTCCATGCCTTGCCCTATGCTCTGGACCACAATAGGGATAGGAAGAAAGCCATTGCTCATTTTTCAAATTTTTATGGACCAGGCTCTGTGCAGGGCACTGGGAATACAAAGGGGCTTAGCCATGGTCCCTGCGTCCAAGCCCTTATCGAATGGATGGCTATGTGCAGACGGAGACAGACATGTTGGGAGAATCGGGGCTGGGCATCCCCATCAAACCTGATTCTGGCTTTTAAGAGAGAGGATGCAAAAATATAAGCTATTTAAATAACCTAGCAGCTGAAACAGACAACGAAAACAGGTGGAACCTGGGAGAGGCAGTGATTGCCATAAGGGGTTGGATTAGTTTGGAAAGATTTTGTACAAGAGAAGCAATTTGAGCTAGACCTTCCAGGAAGAGGAGAATTTGAATAGAGATCACTTCCCTTAGCAAAAGTAACGTAGACATCACCACATTAAACAACTCTGACCTTCCACATCCGGAACCCTGGTAACCACATTTAGTTGATATTGAAAAAGAACTTTCCTCTTACCTTCAACGTACTTATTACATATGTTTCCATTCAAGCGATAAAAGCTTCTTGACCTATGTTTTTCTATCCTCTCTTCTCTCATGGAGAAATTCCAGGAGTGAATGTATCTTTTCTTTTTAGTCTTGTTGAAATATTTATTCAAGCAATTAACAGAGCCATTTGTGTGTATTTTCCCCGGTAGCATTGTGGCAGGGAGAAGTGAAGGATGATGGGAGGAGCCCAAAGTCCTTTAGGTCACAGAGTAGGACACAAAAGTCTCACTGGGGATCTACTAGCATCCTTTCTCCTAAAGGAGAAGCAATGGAAAGGGCGACTCCCTGCCATAAAAGTTAATCTCATGAAAAGGCTAGAAGATTTTCTGAAGGCTGCCTCCAAACCGCAGGAGCCATCACCACTCACTCACACGGCTATCACTGTTTTCTATATTTTTATTATTAGATATTTCAGAAGTACAGAATTGTTAAAAGTCTAGCATACTAAATATCAATGAGTTCTTTCTATAGAATTAAACCATTGAAAACTTTTTGCTATATTTGCTTTCTCTTTCTACATGTTCATATATATCTTTTAGTGTAGAAATTAGGTTATGGACATCATGGCACTTCTGTCCTAAATAATTCAACAAGCATCTTCTAACAATAAGAACATTATCCTTAAAAAAAAAAAAAAAGAAGAACATTGTCCTATCATAAACCAGAAGAAAAAAAATCTCAATTTCTCAATGTGATTGGGACGCTTGGGTCGCTCAGCGGTTGAGTGTCTGTCTTTGGCTCAGGTAGTGATCTTGGGGTCCAGGGATGGAGTCCCGTAACAGGCTCCCTGCAAGGAGCCTGCTTCTCCCTCTTCCTGTGTCTCTGCCTCTCTCTCTCATGAATGCATAAAATCTTTTTAAAAATTCTCAATATGATCTAGCATCTAGTTTATGTTTTGATTCTCCTCATTATCCCCCAATTGTCCTTAGTTGTCCCTTTTTTTCAAGCCTGGATCTGACTGAGCTCCTCTTATTATATCTGGTTATAATGGCTCTTTAGACAATTTAAATATGGGCCAATGGCTTCACTTTTTTTTTTTTAAGATTTATTTATTTATTCATGACAGACACAGGCTGAGAGAGAGGCAGAGACACAGGCAGAAGGAGAAGCAGGCTCCATGCAGGGAGCCCAATGTGGGACTCTATCCCGGACCCCAGGATCACAATCTGAGCTGAAGGCAGGTGCTCAACCACTGAGCCACCCAGGCATACCTGGCTTCAGTTTTTGTGTGACACTGATAAATGGTTTTTATTTTAAGAATCAACTATATCCAAGTATAACTTCAGCATAATAAATTCAGTCATTATCAATGTTCTGTTCATTAATTTTGACAACTCTATACATCAGTGTAACCATTACCCCAATCAAAATGCAGATTTCTATCACCCCAGAAATCTTTGTGCCCCTCTGCAGTCATATCCCCTTTGTTCCTGGTTCCAGGCAAGCATTGATCTGCTTTCTATTATCATATTGATTTTCTGAAGAGACGAGGCCAGCTTGTCTTGTAAAACGTCCCACATGTCTAATTGTTTCCTTGTAGTGTCGTTACCTCCACATTCTAGCTATTGAATTTCCTGTGCACTAAAAGTTAGGTCTAAAGGCTTATTTAAGTGCAGGTTAAACATATCAGGAAGAAATACTGCATAGGTGATACCGGATACTTCCTGTTGCATCCTGTCAGTCAGGGAGCACACCGAGGAGTGCCATTGTTAGGGATGTTGAGTTTGTTCCCTTGGTTGAATTGTCAGCCACCTGTACGTGCCTTTGTGATAGTAAATTGTTCTCTTGAAATTGGCAAGTCACCTATAGGGTGATACCTTGGTAATGACCAAAGATCCTACTCCCCACAACCTTCTACCCCTTGCTTGTAGCATTCATTGATGGCTCTTACCTGAATCAGTTTTTTCATGGGGAGTTGCAAAATGATGACTTCCTAATTCTATCATTTCTTCTACCTTTGGAACCTGGCATTCTTTGGTGAAGAAAACTTATCTTTTATGAACTGGGGACTTGATCACCTAAACAGGCAGAGTAAAGACTGATTTCTTTACCCTTAATTACAATTAGGGTAATTAATTTGACCAAGAAAGAAAGAAAGAAAACCATAACTGAAAGTGAAATACTGAACAAATGCAACTCTTTCTGATTAATTTTATTTTTGAACATGTAATAAAAATATAAAAGGTTGTTTAATGGTTTAATGAAAAATGTTGTGAGTTTGTTGTCCTGTTTGACTCAGGACTTATCATGCCCTGAGTCAAAGGCAGACACTCAACCACTGAACCACTCAGGCATCCCAGTTGTGTGGTGTCTTTATTGAAGGAAGCATAATGTTGACTCTAAGAAGTTAAGGAGGCACCCCACGTGTGTGTTGCTGACCATAATGCTAACCTAACCCATCCTTGGGCACAGGGATTTCTCCTATCCTGGGACTCTGATGTGGATTTCAAATCAGCCTTTCCCAGGATTTCTGAAGCCAGGGAAGGAAAGCAATGGAGGGAGGGAGGGGGCAAGTGGGCTGGATTTCTATGGGGAGAATCAAGGGGAAAGGGAAGGCTTGTACTATCACAACTTCCATAAGCAATTACTATGAAAGAAACTATTTGGACCATGAATGAATGAAGCAGGAAATGCGTGCATCGTCGTGTGATATAGATCTGGGTTAGAGTTGACATTAATAAACACGACTGTGTGGCCAGGTGAGCAGACACCAGCTCAGCAGAGATGGGCTCTGAAATGTCATCCTAAAAAGAGACATGCCAAAAGGATCATAGTTTTTCCTCAATCTCAGTTTCTGTCTTTCTCTCTCTTTCTCTTTTGTTTCTGTCTTGATGGAAAGTTTGCGAATTTTATACTGTTACAGAGGAAATAATCTGACTCATAATGCCATAATTTACATAGCTGATTAATATTGTTTTCCTCTAAAATACCAGGATTTAACACAATGATTTATTCTATGTTTGGAATTATAAACTTCACAAAATATATGTGCCCCTAATGATGTAAAATGCGGATACTATTTCAAATAATTGTTTCCTGCTTTTTAAAATATATAGGATCATTGATTTTAGAGGTTCTGTAAGTAATAGGATTTCACAAAATCTGTTGTGAGGCTATGGCCTAATGGGATTTTTTTTAAAAAAGGCAATAACACCCTAAGAAATTTGAAATGGAATAGTGCCGCAGAGACCTCATGCCAATTAAAGAAAGATACAAAGCAGAGTGCTATGTAAATTATTCTTAAAAGTACCTCACTAATACATTACAGGGATATTTATAATATGATTATAATCCACTCATACACCAGATATTCTGCTCCTGAAATCTTGTCATCAAGAGATCGACAGCTAGGGAACTAATATAACCACATAAGCTGCTCAGAGGGCCGTAGCAAGCATGGGTAATTCCAGTGTACTGCCTAATGAAAATGGACCCTCTGCCCTCAGCATTAACACCTTTATAACAGGCCTGATAGGCCCAAGGATCAATAACATTTAGAGCTACAAAATTTTAGATGAAACCACTGGAACCTTCAACACCAGCTGTGCCGGGGGGAGAGGAAGGCTTTGGCACCACTTTCAAAGAAAAAAAACGAAATATGTCTGAAGAACTTCAGATTTCCAAAATTCCCTTTTCAGGAGGACTTGTCAATAAGTCCAAGAAACTTATCCCAAATAAGATTGGGAAATGTCTCAGGGATAATGTAATCAATTTTGGGACGCAGTCAGAAGGAGGGTGAGGGTTCCTTCCCAGGTGACCTTCCACTCAACGGTGACTTAGAAATTCATTTTCAATCTTCTTACTGACAGCAATGAAACTCACAGCTGGTTAAGGACTTTCACCTTGCTCTACTGGGTTATCGCCTGACCAAAGAACACCCTCCCCAAATTCTCAGACTCAGAGTATAGACCCAGCACAGGATTGTGTGTGTGTATAGATCTATGTGTGTTAGAAGATGCGTGTCCTGAAGGCATCAAAAGGGCATGATGCTGTCTGTTGTAGCTAATCAATCTGTGTGCATTGGTTCCAACATATTACTCAATTTGTGGTTATTAAGATCCTTTTTCTGCCTCTGAGAATACTGGAGAGTCCAGATCTCCTCACTATAGTAACATAAGTCACTAACTTAGGTGCTGTGAGGACAAAAAGAGAAACCAGAAATAGATGCTCCCCTTGAGGAGTTTACAGAGTAAAACTCGTTCTCAACTTTGGTCACACATTGAAATTGCCTGGGGAGCTTTTAAATAAGGCTGGAGCAGTTTCTCTTGAGAGATTCTGACTTCACTGGTCCAGGGTATGGCGTGGGCATTGAGATTTGGAAGCTCCCGATGATTCTAGTGTGCATCCAAGGTTGAGAATCATTGTAGTAAAGGAAAGACAAAGCTTTCTGAAGCCCACAAGCTAAAATATAGTAAGAATTGCCAGCCGGGGCACCTGGCTGGCTCAGTGGTTGAGCATCTGCCATTGGCTCAGGTCGTGATCCCAGGGTCCTGGGATGGAGACCTGCATGGGGCTCCTCACGGGGAGCCTGCTTCTCCCTCTGCTTATGTCTCTATCTCTCCCAGTGTCTCTCATGAATAAATAAATAAAGTCTTAAAAAAAAGAAGAATTATCAGTCTCCAGGAGTGATTATACTACTATAGGAATTTTGTGGAAGTGTAATAAAGTTTAGAGTTACCATTTTTTTAATATACATACATCCTGATGTGTGTCTGTGCACATATGTAGATTATACAATCAATGCATTCTTCTTGTAACAGATCCAGTGACATAGAAGTAATCAAAGTAAAACCTGCCTCACTCCACCCATCTTCCTTTCTCCAGCTTAAACAACAGAAATGTACTGTCTTACCATTTTTGGAAACCATTAGTCTGAGATCAAGGTGATGGCAGGATTGGTTCCTTCTGATTGCTGTAAAGGAGAATCTTGCACATCTCTCTCCTGGCTTCTGGTGGCCTCAGGTGTCCCTGGCTTGTAGATGGTTCTCTCTGTGCCTTCACCGGGTCCTTCCTCTGTGCTTGTATCTGTGTCCAGCTTCCTTCCTTTTTATTTCTTCTTGTTATTATTTTTTTTAACTCTAGTTGACACACAATGTTATGGTAGTTTCAACAAAGCGATTCAGTGAGTCTATACATTATGCCACGGTCACCACAAGCAGAGCTCCCATCTATCTCCCTACAACACTGTTACAGTATTGTTGACTTTGCCTTTTCCCCCAGGACTTATTCCTTCCAAAACTGGAAGCCTCTATCTCCCACTCCCCTTCACCCATGTTGTCCAACTCCCACCCTCTCCCCTGTGGAGGCGACCATCAGTTTATTCTCTGTCTACGGGTCTGTTTCTGGTTTTTTGTTTGTTTGTTCATTTGTTTTGATTTTCAATTCTACATATAAATGAAATCATATGATATTAGTCTTTCTCTGTCTGACTTACCTCACTTAACACTACACCCTGTAGGTCCCTCCATGTTGTTGTAAATGGCAAGATTTCATTTTTTTTAAAGACTGATACATACCACCTATAGGTACCCCTTCTCCTTTATCCATTCATCTGTCAGTGGACACTTAGGTTGCTCCCATGTCTTGGCTGTTGTGAATAATGCTGCCATAAGCACAGGGGGGTATACATTTTGATGTATGTATATATGTATGGGTAAATACCCCATAGTGCAACTACTGGATCAAATGATATTTTCATTTTTATTTTTTTGAGGAACCTGACTCCCCTTTATTCCCTGCCTCTACAATGGCTCCCTGTTACCACTGCCAATTGCTCCTGAGCAATTCCCCAGGCCCCCTTTCTATGCATTTTAAGCACATTTACTTAGCTATGACCTATATACCTACAACAGAGAGATCAGGTTACCTAATTTAATTTTTTTTTAAATGTAACAATTTTTTAAGCCACACTTTAAAAAATATTTATTTGTTTATTTATTTATTTATTTATTTATTTATTTATTTATTTAGAGCGTGAGTGGTGGGAGGTGCAGACAGAGAGGGAGGGAGAGGATCTCAGACAGACTCCAGGCAGAGTGTGAGTCTGATCTCACGACCCTGAGATCACGACCTGACCGAAATCAAAAGGCGATCGCTTTACCAACTGTGTCACGCAGGTGCCCCTGACGCCACACTTTCAAAGGACTTTTCAGTGCTACTGGCTGTTTGGTATGGATGTTTTCTGCTTGACTTACCCTCTCTCCTACATGGACTTAGCCGTTTCTCATTACTTTCATTCGAACTGATGTAAAAACTCTTAGAGTAGTAATAGTAATAAAACAGCATAAGTAGTTAAACAGGTAAAATTAAAAGTATGATTCAGAATCTCATTAAGATCTAGTGAAGAATTTAGCTTTGAATGTCCATGAAAACCAGAAACCTTTGTTTTTTTTTTTTTTTTTTGAAACCTTTGTTTTTAAAACTAGAACCACTTCTGACTCAATTAAATACTCAATCAAGCTTGGCAAAATATTGGAGGGAGGTTGTTCTGGAAAATGAGTATGGTTTCTATTGGAAACTATAAAAATAACGTAAGCATGAGCATTTTTGAGTGGGAGTAAGAAAATGACAAACAATTCATTAGACTAAAGGGAAAGGAAACCCGACGGGATGTGGCAGTGAGCAGATGTTATGGCAATACCCTTCAGATTCCCTCCCTTATTATATTTGGAGGCGAGAGAGATCACGCATATATAAATCTCTTGCAGTGACGAAGCTGAAGGTGGGGTGGGAGGGAACAATTGTCTCTCCACCGTCACTGGTGTTATGAGCCAGTGATGTTTAGGTGGGAATGAAATCAGGAGACGCAATTTCATGAAATGGTGCTGCTATTGTGGAAAGTGTCAGCTGCTCCTGGGAACGCCCACCCAGCGGTGACACAAGCAGGTAGATTTTTCAGGATAGGCTGCAGTTGTGTAAGATTTTTGTTCCCTCTGAAATAACAATCCTCCCGGTGCCCTGGCACGCACTCTACCAGCTGCCTCTAGCTCCGTGTAGGAGGGACTGGTTTAGAGCCCGATGAAGTGAAAATGCTGAGGTGACAGCAAACAAAACACGGCAGATGCTGTGATTCAAGAGGTTCAGGGAGAAATTCTCTGATGCTCGAGCCTGGTACTTTGCCTGACACTAGCTAGTCAGGGTATAATACTATAGTTTGTCAGGCTGATTATACTGGATGTGCTTAGATTTTTTTAAAAAAAGAATTCTTTTTCTTAAGAAACAGATAAAAGGAAGGAAAACAACCAGCTTTCCTAGTCTGGTAGCTTGATTCCCCCAGTATTTTTTTCCCCTTCCGGTGGGTAATTGTATCACAACATCTGGGGGGCTCTGTCTGGGAATACACCCAACATATAGCGCATGCTACTTCTTTTTTTTTTATTTTTTTTTATTTTTTTTTATTTTTATTTTTTTTAGCGCATGCTACTTCTAACCTGGTGGAAATTCCTGAAGCCCGTGCCTGGGCACCACTCCCACCTATACAGTGCCACATTCACTCAGAAGGCTACAGAGGAATTTGGCCAGAACAATATGGGTAATTAGCACTAAAAGATTATTCCAAACCCTCATTTTAGACGAGTTTTAACTTATTTTTTAAATATTTTATTTATTTCTTTATTTCAGAGACAGAGAGATAGAGAAAGAGAGTGCACAAGCATGAGCAGGAGGAGAGGCAGAGGGAGAAGCAGACTCTCCACTGAGCAGGGAGCCCAATGTGGGGCAAAAAATATGGAATGCTCCATGAATTTTCAGGTCATCCTGGTAAGTTTTAACTTTTATCTTTTTCTAAATGCTTAACAAAGGTGCTCAAAGAAAATAAAATCATCTCAGGGACAGAAGAGTCTGGTCTTTATTGACTGTAATCTGAGGACAGATACCAGGGGTACTGTGCCCACAGCTAGATCCTGCACTTAGCCCACTGTAGGTGCTCAGCAAATGCTTATTGAATGAATGAAGAGATTAGAGAAGGACAAGGAAAAATCTGGCCAGCATGATGAATAGGGACAACACCAAATATTCTCAGAGAAGAAATTCTATGATACGATGCTGCCCGAAATTTTCAACAAATCACCCTTCCAAGAGAAGGGTGAAAAGAATGCTTGTCCCGGGGAGATCTGGAGTGAAATCTTGGGGACAACATTTAGCAATATGCCCTGATAGTCTGGTTTAGGACATATAGCTGTCACCTGTTTGTCCCGAGGTCCTTCCCAAGGACACCTCTTGACCTAGCTCCTGGACCACCTCCAGAAGACAGAGACCTTTTGATAACTCTTGTGAGAGTCCTTTACATATGTTTAGAGCCTTCAAGGTCTACACCTGGGGGATTATGGCCCTGAGAGCCAGGATTTTCTCCCCTCTCCCCATGTCCTTCTTTCCTGCTGAAGATCTTGGGATTTTTTTTAAATTTATTTTTTATTGGTGTTTAATTTACTAACATACAGAATAACCCCCAGTGCCCATCACCCATTCACTCCCACCCCCCGCCCTCCTCCCCTTCTACCACCCCTAGCTCGTTTCCCAGAGAGCAGTCTTTACGTTCTGTCTCCCTTTCTGATATTTCCCACACATTTCTTCTCCCTTCCCTTATATTCCCTTTCACTATTATTTATATTCCCCAAATGAATGAGAACATATAATGTTTGTCCTTCTCCGACTGACTTACTTCACTCAGCAGATCTTGGGATTATCTCTTCCCTCCAGAGGACATGTTGACTTCCTGCCTTAGAGGCATGGCCTTTACCTGGGGCAGCAACAGAAAGGACGTCCTAACTCAGCACAGTGAGTCCAACAAGGGTATCAGGAATGCCCAAGAATGATAGAAGAAGTTGTTCAGGGATCCCTGGGTGGCGCAGTGGTTTAGTGCCTGCCTTTGGCCCGGGGCGCGATCCTGGAGACCGGGGATTGAATCCCACATCGGGCTCCCGGTGCATGGAGCCTGCTTCTCCCTCTGCCTGTGTCTCTGTCTCTCTCTCTCTCTCTGTCTGTGACTATCATAAATAAATAAAAATTAAAAAAAAAAAGAAGAGGTTGTTCAGAGGATGCAGTCTGTGGAAATTAAGACAACATAGGGAGGGATTTCTTATGCTGTTGACTATCAAAATAGACTAACAACAATGTGAATTGTGCTTGGAAGCACTGAAAATGAGAATAGCCACTCATCTGCTTGGACCATATAAGCAAGTGCTCATCTGCAAGTAGAGAATGAACCACATGCTCTTGTCAGGCTTCCGAGAGTACATGATTCTACAGTGCCATGTTTATACACCACCCTTCAAAATGTTATTGTGGCCCACTTTCAAAGAAGTCGTTAGATATTCTTATTTTGTAGCTGAGGAATGTAGGCCACAGCATGTTGGACCATTTGCCCAAAGTTAAGCTGAAAGCTAGCCTTTGTCAGCTCTCTGCTATCCTCTGAGGAGATTCCAAAATTGGTGATGTTCTGGTTTCGGGCTTATAATTAGCCTCCAGTAAATGATGACAGATCATCCTGCTATATTAAAGCCTATCTTTTTTTCTCTGGAACCTGACACAATGTCCCTATACCAGCAGCGATGACCCAGTTTATTTTTCTCATGTATGGAGCTCTGAGGCATGAGAAGAGCAGGCTATAGCTAACAGTGCCTGGAGCTCCTGCCCCTTGCTCCTTTCTAAAGAACACAGTTGCCTGTGGCAGGTGGGGAGATGCCCCCTCTGGCTGGACCCTCAGCTATTGGAGGTCACTGGCCCTAAGCTTGAAGCCCTGAATTCTGAGGGAGTTCAAATTCACTCTGGGTATGGTTACCAGCTACAAGTGTCTCAGAGAACCTGATGGATCAATTTAGGAGGTTCTGATGATTTCTTACTATGTCTTGGGTACTATACTTCATTTCAAAGTATTTAAGGCCATCTGAATGGCCCTGGATTTTCTGGGGGGACCCTTTGATTTAGAGTTACCTAAAGCCCCAAAGTAGTCAAGACCATTCACTACTCCCTTTGATTCCAATTCTGGCAATCCCTCCTTGCAATACATACACACACACCACCTCCACATTCTCAAATTTTTGAGATCTTTCCAAAACCAATGCAAAGCATTAGGTTCTCTCCAATGTTTCAAGTGCCACTCTTTGGCCAAAAGCAACAGAGGGGGGTGCCATTATTATTGGTGTCTTGGCTAGAGGAAGGGAGGGTCCATTTTGAAGACATAGTTTGATGTTTATCCTGGTTATTTAAAAAGCTATGTAACTTAAAAAAAAGCTACGTGATTTTAAAATACTGTGAATTATATTTTCAGGTACCCTTTTCTTGTCGTATTTATTTAATATTATATCAGGATACAGTAAAACACAGAGAAAAGAGCAAACCTGATTTGAATCCTGATTCTACCATTTACAAGTCAACTAACTTTGGATAAGTAACCAAACTTTCCTAGAGCCTCATTCCCCTCATCTGTAAAATTGGGAATAATTATATCTGTCTCAAAAGGTTATAGTGAAGGTAAGAACTAGCAAGTGTAGAGCACCTAGTTTTTTGTCCGGCCTGTGGTGGGCACTTAGTAGATGGTGGTGCGGAGATGGCAGTCAGGTTGTTTGATGAGTATCCTCTTCATGACTCCACCTCTCCCAATGGATGAAGCTGAACCCATTGTCAATTTTCTGTTGCATGGGGCTCCCAACTTCCTTAGGAGCTGGAAGACCTCCAAATCTGGCACCCAAGCTCACTCTGGCTGGCACTTGAGGGCCTGAGAAAGGCTGCTATCATGTTCCCTCTCATGGCATTGGAACCCAGCCCTATGGCTGAATCCACTCTTGGCCCCCTGCCCATCAGGCTTTTCTCTGAAGGATGCAGAGAGAACAGGGACCTATAAAGTCTTGCTCCCTCTTCTGCCTGTGATTCCAAAGTACCTCAACTGAGGTGTGACTGGACTTGCTGGTCTTCACCCATGGGGAATATGATGGAGTATTAGTAGGTGTGCATTAGTACTAGGAGTAGCAACTGATTACTTCTGAGTATATGTAAACTAGGATTGCATCTCTTCACTTAAAAGTGACCCGTAAAGTGAATTTTGGAGTGTCACACCTTATTTTTCCATTGACTTGCATCATTAAATAGGAATGTGTTTCTTTGGAAAAAATTGGATTTTAATAAAATTCCATGAAGGAACACAGCAAATACACATATTACTAAAATATTTACAAAATCCTAATAATGATACTGAAAATCAGTTATGAAATATAAACAAAAACCTTTGTGTGTTATTTTCATGTTTAACATGATTGCCTACTGCTCTACAAAAGGAACAACAATGAACATTGCAAAGAACATTCTGGAATAGAAAGTCAATTTTCTACATTCCTTTCTAAAACCACATGGCAGCATAAAGTGCTATTTTTTCCCTCTTTTGCTCAGATCTTAGAACTCTGAGAAGGCAATCTGTGGCATAATTACCTTTGATTTTCCTAAAGATTTCAGTGTGATTGAATCTGAAAGAAGAAACAAAACTACAGATATAATAACCAAGAGCATTCTATCAGTCAAGCCAGGCTAGGCTTTGCTGTGACAACAAACAGCTCCAAGAAAAGTTTATTTCTTGCTCTTACTACCTGCCCATTGCAAAATGACGGGGAATTCTGTTCATTGAAGCCACTCAGGAACCCAGGCTTAAGACCTTCTTTTGCCTTCCTTGTTCCCTGTTGCTAAAGAGGGAAAAAGAGATCTCTACAGGCTCACACTAGCAATGAAATGTTTATCACCAAGAAACAGAAAATTTCTACTTGTCACTAGAACTAATCACAGGGCCCCATTCACCCAAACAAAGTCAGATATACAATCTTTATCCTGTGCGTAGACTGGGAGAAAGTATTTGTACACGGAAGGCATTTGCTGATACATCCTCAACCATAAAAGAGGCCGTATGGAAGCAAATAGCTGGAATTCATCCCCAAGGAAGATCAGCAAATGAAGGAAGCCAGTCTCCAGGAAATGTATGTTGGATCAGTTCCCTAATTTGTGAGTGGGGAAAAAATCTTTTCCCAAACAAACAGAAACTGAAAAAAGCCATCACCAAAAGACTCTCAATGAAGAAAATTCAAAAGGTTGACTTTAAGGCAGAAGGAAAATTACCTCAGATGGAAGTTGTGAGGGCCCAGAGAAATTGTGAGTACTGGGCATATTGGTTTTCTGTTGCCACTGTAACAAAGTACTGCAAACGTGGTGGCTTAAAATTACAAAAATGTATTCTCTTACAGTTCTGGACTTCAGAAGTCCCAAATTAATTTTCTTGGGCTAAAGTCAAGGTGTCAGCAGCGCTGCTTCCTTCTGGAGGCTCTGAGAAGAGATCTGCTTCCTTGCCTTTCTCAGTGTTTAGTAATCACCTGTATCTTTTGGCTTGTGGCCCCTTCATCCATCTGCAAAGAGCCTCACTCCACTCTCTGCCTCCCTTCCTCATCACACTGCCTTCCCCTCTACTCCCTTTTCTTATTCTGACCATTGTGATGACATTGGGCCCACCCAGATAACTTATAATTGTCTCCCATCTCAAGATCCTTAGTGTACTCACATCTGCAAAAAGTCCCTTTTGCCATGAAAGGTATCATATTCACTGGTTCCAGGGATTAGGATGTGGATATCTATGCGGGTGGGGTGGACCTGCCACATCAAGTGCATATTTACCAAAATAAAGTTGGGGTGGCTATACCAGACCAAATAGACATTAGGGCAAAAAGCATTCCTAGGGATAAAGAGGTACTGATCACTGTTTTACCAATCACATATTTGTAAAATACTCAATGCAGTGGGAAGATATAACAATTTGTAACATGTATGACTCATAATGGTTTGTCAACATCTTCCAGCCAAAGACCACTAGGAACATACTTGTACTAAATAGTGTGTGCGACCAGGCAATTTCATTTAAAAGTCAAGTTTGTTCAGCCCCAAGAGAATGAGCCCCTCGTGTACAGTGGGCTCAGTCAGGACCAGAAGAATTGAACACTTTGTCAGTAAAGAGCATTTCCAGGCCATTGTTCTGCCTGGAAGGCCCTTCTCTGCTCTTTCTTTGAATGGCTAACACCTTGTGTAAGCTTTGGCCCCTCATTGACAGCTTCCGGGGCTCTGCATGTGGAGAGGTATGGCTGGACCTCATGGCCCTACTTCTTGTCCCTGGACTTTTACCTTCTGTTTCACCTATGGGGGACCAGAGTTGAATTCATTGAGGGCGCTGCCTATTTCCTTGTAGGCTCACCTTTTCTCTCTGACTTGTAATCGTTTAGTCAAATACAATTATAAACTGCTACACCTGGGAGCTTGCAGGGCTGGCACGGGCACAGGGAGAATTAGCAGGATGCTCTCTGAGCTGGCTATCAAACTCTTGTTGGAATCACTCTAGTCTAGTCTGTGCCACCCCCCACAGCCCACCCAAGACCCACTGGGGGCCTAATTCAGACAGGGATGCTAGACCCGGGTGGAGATTCTGTGCCACTTCACACAACCTCCTGCCGCAGCTGGGCATGCTTCTCGGGCCTCCAGGTTCTGTGACATGGACCAACCGAGGGATGGGTTTACAGCCAGTAAACCTCTCCAGGAGTGTTCTCTTAACAGGGAGATGTTCTCAACTAGAAAAAAAAATGTTTCCATGGTGGGGCAGTCAGATTTCTCTAGAAGTGCTTCTGTTCCTGCAGTCACCTCTCATCACTTTTCTGCCCATTGCTCCCACTTGGTTTCTGTTCCCTGTCCCTTTCTCAGCTGGGGCTGCTGGGGCCACTCTGGACTTCAGACAGGCCCTCTGGGGGTTTAGCCCAGGGGTCTGGTAACACCATTTCCTCACCCTGTCCCTCTGCTAGGAGTGGCCATGCCTTCTGCTTCAAGGACTTCCAGTTGCCTCCACTATCCCTGCTTGGTTCCTTAGCTCTCCCATTACTTGTATTAAATTCCTGCTCTGAATCATAGAGTGGAGAATTCTACTGCATGGTTGCATGCTAAATTGTACACCTAGAGATGTCCACCCATTTGGGTCTCCTGTGAAGACCAAGAATGGATCAAATAAGTAAATGAAAGAAATAAACTCAGAGGCAAATAGTTGTTTTTTTTTTTTTTTTTTTAAGATTGCATTTATTTATTCATGAGACACAGAGAGAGGCAGAGACATAGACAGAGGGAGAAGCAGGCTCCCTGTGGGAAGCCTGATATGGGACTCGATCCCAGGACCCTGGGATCATGACCTGAGCTGAAGGCAGATACTCAACCGCTGAGCCACCCAGGTGCCCCATGAGACAAATAGTTTTTAAGGAACAGTTCCCAGTGGAAGCTGGAGAACAGGAAAGAAAAATAAGACAAGAGGGAAAGAGGTTGTGCATATGCCTGGCCTTGGCCTGCTCCCACAGAGGGTTCTGGAGTGTAAGTCCCCTCAGAGTCATCTGGACTGAAGCAAAGGAGCAGGATTTGCACACTGCTGCAGTCACTCATTAGTTAACCAGAAGTGGGGAGGGGGCCACATTCCCTGGCATGTCTGGTTCTCTGAGCCTCTGGGCTAAGTGGCTCCAATGGCCTGAAAGCCAAAGTCTAGAAGAAGAGCAAAAGATTGGAATGACACCAAATCAGGGGAAGCACATAGAAACA
This sequence comes from Canis lupus baileyi, assembly GCF_048164855.1. Classification (NCBI taxonomy): domain Eukaryota; kingdom Metazoa; phylum Chordata; class Mammalia; order Carnivora; family Canidae; genus Canis; species Canis lupus. The sequence continues at coordinate 13,939,255 of NC_132861.1, read as the reverse complement.
GTAAAAAGAGATCTGAAGGATTTGTTTGGGAAGGTAGGATCACAGAGTGCTCAGAGGAGAAATCTCTGTGGTATGGCAGAGAAATAAAAATTCTAACTTCTACCAGGTTGTAAGGAGATCCCCTTGAGAGCAGGACAGTATCTGTAGGACCCTGCTCAGTGTGGGACTCAGAGGAGGGCTCAGAAAAATCCCTGTGACGCCCAGGTAGTTATTCCCCCCTCCCGTGACACCTCCTCAGCAGGTCAGATGGCCAAGCTGTCATAGACACCAGACCAATTTCCTCTTAGCTTGTTTGACTGCAGAACCTTAAAATGTTGTGTAAATACCTATTCATCAAGGAACACTTTTGGTGATACTGTTCAAATAGTAATGTAGGTTCTGCAGAACCTACATAAATTAAAGGTCTCTGGATCCAAGATCAATATAAAAGCAGTTACATTTTGATATAATAGCAACAAACAGAAGATGGCATAGGAACACAAAAAATTTAGGAAAAAAATATAGCTAAATTTTTACAGGATTTCTATAGACTTTATTGAGAAGCATGAAAGAAGACCCAGAGGAACAGACATGTTCGAACAGATGTGGATCAGAGACTCGATGTTATAAAGATGTCAATCTTCCCCTAACTGATCTAGAGAGTCAGTAAAATCTCAATTTAAAAGACCCAACTGGGGCACCTGGTTGGCTCAGTGGTTGAGCATCTGCCTTTGGCTCAGGTCCTGATCCCAGGGTCCTGGGATTGAGTCCTGCATCAGGCTCCCTGCAGGGAGCCTGCTTCTTCCTCTGCCTCTGTCTCTGCCTCTCTCTCTGTCTCTGTTCTCTCATGAATAAACAAATAAAATCTTAAAAAGAATGAAAAATAAATAAAAATAAAAAACCCAACTGGATTTGTTCTCTGGAACCCTAGATTCTGATTCTTGAGTGTGTATAGAAATGCAAAAGCACACTAAGAGACAAGATCATGGTTCCTTCTCAGGGAGAGAGAGGAGGCATCCAGAGAGGCCTGCATGGGTCACTCTAAGGGAAGGGCAGTGTTTTCTCTCTTAATCTGGGTGGTGATGACTCTGGCTGTCTGGGAAAGAGCTGGGCTGAAGAGGGGGATGAGTAAGGAGGCCATGGTATGATCCAGGCAAGAAGTGATGAAGGCTCGAACCCGGGCACTGGTGGAGGAGATGGAGAGGCAAGGGCATTGTGAAACCCCCAGGGGATAGATCTCAGGGCTTCAGCAACAGGTGTTGCACTGAATGAGCACAAGGGGATGAGCACAAGGGGATTGTCTAGAACCTCTAGTGACTTTGTGGTTTCCTCCTGGGAGACTAGATGGTCCATGCTGGAGAGGGTAGCCAGGGAATGGTTTGGAAGGGATGATATGTCCTGTTTAGAGCAAGTTGACTTTGGGGTACTTGTGGGAACATCCAAATAGGTTGTTCAGTAGTCAGATAAAAGGATTATAGCGCAGCAGAGCCAGTAGCCAGCTGCCGGTACAAGACGTATAACCCCTAAACATTGCTCCGAGTAGCTACATCCTCTTCTTACTTGACAAGAGAGGCCAGAAATCCTCCCCCGTCCGCCCCCCAGCAATCTTACAGATTGATCCCTGGAAGGCCCTCCTTTCATGGCTCATCTTCCTTTCCCCAATCACAGAGCTTAATAATTTTTAGGCTCTTTCTTCCTCAATTATGATGTGGAACTGCTCAGTCTGGTGTTTACAAAGCTCATTTCCCACATAAAACTTATTAGAAATCTAATTCCTTCACCGTGAATGGGGATGCGATGACTTCTGCTTCCCATGCTAAGTGGAGGAGAGAGGCCTGGGAGCTGCAAGGACACAGGGGAGGCAGAAGGCAACGGAAAAGCTAATGTTTCTTCCAGGCCCTGGGCCCTGGCTCTAGGCCGGAGGGGAGTTCCATCTGCTCTTTGGGCGCCTAGCTGGGACTCCCCAGCAATGTCTGCTAGCGCACCTGCCACGCTAGGGCGGACAGATCATGAGCTCTTTAAGAGAGAGGTGTCCTTACACCACCTCTCTAGCCCAGGGCCCTGTGGATGAAGAAACAGAGCCTAGCCAGTGAAGTGACTGCTAAGAGGACAAAGCTGGAGGAGGAGTCAGGGCTGGGGCTGGAAGCAGTGGTGGAGCAGAGGCATGTGACTTAAGGTGCCACTCAGCCTGCACTTGTGTGACCCCGACAGGGCTGTCTCTTTATATTTTGCCCCTTTGGGCACTTCTCCTGCCTCAATCTAGCCCTGGTGCCTCTGTCACAAACTCAGGGCAAAACCCCAGGCATCCTGAGGCAGCGTTCAGTGCTTGCTGTGCCGTAGCACACTCTGTGCGATCGTCCTTCACAACTCAGCTCGAAATTCAACCTCCATGAAGCCGCCCCCAGTTCACCCAGGTGCCCCTGGGAGCCTCTCCTCTCCCTGGCACTTCGCTCATACTGACCTTAAAGTAATGATCGTATTAGGGCTTACGTACCTGTCTCTGCTGCCCCATCTCTACAGCACAGAGCTTGATGTATAAATAAATTAAAGGTGTTAGTTCAATGGCAAATGAATGAATGAGTGACTGGAGGGATGGATGGCTACCTATCAGGGCAGATGTAGAAATGCAACCTGGGAATGGTGCATTGGGCGCAAAGATGGCTACAGGAGTCAAGCCACCTGATAGTTTGGCTCTAGTTGCTCTGCTTCCTACTCTCTACAGGCATACCTCCAGCATCTCTGGAATCTTCTCTGGGTTGGGCTCTGGAGGGGGGGCAGCCTTGCCTGACTGGGAGCACAGTACATTGGCCACTCTGGTCTCTCCTCTGCCCCAGGTCACTGTATCCTTTCCAACCTCTCACAACCCAGCAAAACTCGACCACCGCCTGCCTCTCAGGCTGTTTCCAACCCTGCAAGGGGAAGCTCCCCGAGTCTCTTTCAGGAGCACCCCAGGTGGTGTTGAGGGGCAGGTGCCAAGCAAGGAGGCCCATTCCTCCTAAGGTGCTCACCTAACTGGCGAGAGCAAGGATGTTATGGAGAAGTCCTGGTCCTAAGAGAGATGAGCACCTAATCCTCACTCCTGGGCTTCACAGCAGTCTCTTGAGTTAGAGACTTTTGTTGCTAATCACACTCTTTATGAATCACATGCCCAGTGACAACCAGTCTCAAGCTTTGTCAAAATAGCCCCAAAGAAGCCACGTTTAAGCAGAGATATATAACAAAAGTCCTCTAATTCTGCAGCCTGCCTTGGCAGACCCCTTTCTGGACCTCATTCTGTTTGGATGGTCCTCTCATCTTTTTAGGAACTGCCGTAGCCCCCCTCCATCCATCTGTCCGTCCATCCATCCATCCTTCCATCCATCCATCTATCCATGGAGGCCACCAAGTTTTTAACAATGCAACCATCCAGGGTTCCTTCTAGAGTCAATTAATCTAGGGGTGGGCAAACTGCAATATCTGAGCCATCTCTCTGCATCGGAGCTTACAAATGGGCCTGTTTGAAACATCAGTCTCTCTTTTTCCAGGTGGCTAAACTGTGATGTTGAAGTTGTTGGACACTTCTGTTTGCAGCTTGGGGTCTGAGGAACAGAAAAAGTGGGTCTGAAAGAGAGAAATGAAGCAAATTACAGAGGGAAGCAGAGACGAACACCAGAGGGGCGACAGTCCAGCTCCCCTGTGATTCCATCTTCCGGTTTGGTTCCTGGGCCCAGCATCAACTCTGTTCTTGGCTTCCATGGATGACCTAGAACCCATGGGCTTCCCTCGGTCATGGTGGGGTTCTGTTCCTTGCAGCTGGAAAAGTCCTGGTGAACTCCAGCCTCGGCACAAGGTCTTTCGATGGCCCCTCTGCCCTGACATTGGGGCCCAGTCCTACAGCAGGGATTGGGACCCTATTGTGGGGCAGGCCTGGGGTCCTAGAGGCTCTGAGCCAAAGCCTTGCCTTTTCTCACCCTAGACATATGGCTGAGTCTCACCTCTTCTGATTGGCTTCCCTGCAGTGCCCACTGGCCCTGGGCCTACCCTGCTGGATGCTTAGCCTGTAGGCTCTGCCTCCCCATGGGGACACCAGCTCTTCGACTGGACCTACTTCATCTACTTCTGTATCCTATGAACCTCAAACTGTATTGCCTCGAACCTACTTTCAGCATCTGGTTTTGGATCAGTTTCCCCAGGCCTTTCTTTCCTGAGATTCTCTCTGCTGTCTTGACAATGAAGTAAATCCTTGCCGAGTTCTGAGATAAACAATCTGCTTGTCTGTGTTTTATGTTTCTTTAAAATTAGAAGGAGGTTTGTCACTCCCTCTCTTGAAAAGGTAATAGAGGATCATGATTAGTACCAAAGGCCTTGCAATTAAAAAAAAAAAGGGTGGAAACACTGTGCTCACCCTACCTTGGACTCACAGCACAGCAAGGGGTGGGCAGCTCTCCTATGGCTCCGTCCAGTGCAGATGGAGCAGTACCTGCTAAGGAATCCAGGACAGTGCCTCACCTTCAGACAGAGGGCATGAGCAGCATAAATAAACCTGAACGCTTAGAAATGCACTGATGGGGGTAAAGGGAGAGGAGTCCTGGGCTCTGCTTTGGGGCGTCTGAAGTTCCCTCTCATTACAATCAAGAAAATTAGAGCTGGCCTGGCTCCGAGGAGGCAGGCATCCTAATTTTGACAAAACCTAACACATGAAGGTAAAGAAATGGCATTTGTGGGGCACCTGGGTGGCTCAGATGGTTAGGCATCTGCCTCTGTCTCAGGTGGTGATCTCAGGGTCCTGGGATCGAGCCCCATGTCCAGCTCCCTGCTCAGCTGGGAGCCTACTTCTTCCTCTGCCTCTCCCTTCTGCTTGTGCTCTCTTTCTCTCACTTAAATGAACAAATAAAATCTTAAAAAAAAAAAAGAAATGGTGTTTGTTTTAACTTTTTATTTGGATGTAATGTTGAATTCACAGAAAAACTGCAAAAATAAGAATAGTACAAAGAACATTTTATAAACCTTTTACCTAGATTCACCTGTTGTTAACATTTTAACCCATCCATTTTACTCTTTTATTTTCTTTGTCGCCTGGCCCCCTCTTTCTCTTTCTCTCAATTTTTTTTTTTTTTTTTTGCTAGACCATTTGGGAGTAAGTTGCATACACCAAGGACCTTTGCTTCTAAATACTCCCATGTATTTGCTAAGAACAAGGATATTCTTTTACATAAAACCAGTCATCAACCTCATGCATTGACATTGGTTCATACTTTAAACTTAATCCTACTCTTCATTTCCCAAATTTTGTCAGTTGCCTGATGAATGTGCTTTATGGCATGTCTCCAACTCCAGGACAGACTCCAGCCTATGGCCAGATATTATATTTAGTTGTTATATCTCTGTAGATTCCTTTAATCTGGAATATCTTCTCAGCCTTTACCTTTGATGGCAGCAACATTTTAAAAAAATATTTTATTTATTTATTCATGAGAGACAGAGAGAGAGAGACAGAGACACAGGCAGAGGGAGAAGCAGGCTCCATGCAGGGAACCGGACATGGGACTCGAACCCAGGGATCTGAGATCACGCCCTGAGCCAAAGGCAGGTGCTCAACCGCTGGGCCACTCAGGCATCCTGACAGCAACATTTTTAAAGAATTCAATTATTTATCATTGCCTCTCTCCCTACCTTTTAAATAGAATGCCACTCGTCTTGGGTTTGCTTGGCATTTCCTCATGATTAGATTGAGATTGTGCATTCCCCACTAGAGATGGTGCAAGTGACATTATGTCCTTCTCGACGTCTCCCAGCTGAAGGCACCCGGTGTCCATCTGCTCCTGTGTGGGGACAGTAATTCTGATCACTTGGACATGGTGCTGACTGAGTTATCTACTGCATAATGACTATCTTTAAACAAAATGCTTTTTTGAATGCTCATATATTTGTGGTGTAACAAGCGATTTTCTAAACTACACATACATGCAGCACAGCATACATTATTCCTTTTCCTCTCAAATTTCTTCTTTGCACACATGAGCTTTGTGGTTTTCAGATCCTGCATGGTCAGAGTTAACTTGCAGAGGACAGAATCCTCTCGAATGAGTTTCATCAGAAAGGGATCCAGTAAAGGAGATGAAATCTCTTCGAAAGCAGTGGATTATAAAGTGGGTCACACCCCAGGACTGGTCTTTCAAAAAGCGGGCAGCCTCTAGCTTCACAATGGTCTAGGTCACAATCAAAAAGGTGCCATGAGCTTAGGCTGGTTCTTGAATCATCCTGCCCCCGCCACATCACTGCCCAGTGTCCTTCCTCCCTGGACACCTGTGAGCTTCACGACAAGATGCTAGAGGTGTGGCAGCGTCTGCTGGCCCCGTGGCAGAAAAGCCCAGCGACTCCATGGCTGCGATTGTCACCAGGCGCCGTGGGCACCGCCAGTGTGACCCCCGCCTTACCTCCAAACAGTCTGCCCAGAGCAAAACCACATTGCCAACGTCGGCTGTCAGGAGCGTGTCTCGCTCCAGCCTCTACCGTCCTGGGGGGCACGTTGGCAGGAGGGCAGAGTGGGTGCTGGATGCTGGTCCATCACATGCACCTGCCTCCCTGGGCTTCTTAAGCTGCTTATGCAGCGACCCTCTAAGAATTCAGATACGCCTCAGCCCCACATGTTCGTCTCCTTGAGCAAATCAAAGCAAATCTCTTTTGTGGGGAGTTTCTAAATATCAGAGGGGAGCTGGCTTTGAGATTGTCCTCATGGCTCAGGCCTCGGGGAGAGCTTTGCTCTGGATGTTACCTGTGTAGCTTTTGGTCTTGCACTCCTCTCTAAACTTCTTGTTTGGGGAGGGTAAAGCTGACAGGAAAAGCCACCGCCAGAGAGGGTAGGTAAAAGCATCCCTGGAGATTATGCTGGCTGCTCCGTAGGCCCGCAGGCGAGGACTGGAGAGTTGCAATGTCAGTCCAAGGTAGAGCCAGGGAGGTTGGAGGGATTTGGCCTGGCATCAAAGGCTGGGTTTGCGTTGGGATTCATGGCTGCAGAGGCATTTCTGGGGCTCCGGATGGACTTTGCAATAGTGCAGAGGGGTAGGTGGGGGCCATCGGGCCTCACACAAGTGGGTACTGAGGCCATTGCTGACAGATTTCTCAGGGGCCAGAGCTGCCTTTTGGAATGCTCCAGACCAGCTTCTGTTCTCTCTCCTCCCACCGCATCTCTCTTCCATCTTTCACCGTCCGCACCACCATCTGCCTGTGGGTCCGTGAGAAAAGGATTCACCTTGGCCAGTTCACTCTGTGCCAGGAGCTGTCCAGAGTTCCGGGGTGGCACAGCTTTCGAGGCTCCCCTGTGTCCTGGACACTTCTCCGTGATAAGCAATACTTTTCCTTGAGTGACTTTGACTTTCACGCAGGCAGCCGATACGAAGGTTTGCGGGGCACAACACACTTAGCCCTTGCTGGTCTTCTCTTAAAAGTTGCTGTTCCACCAATTTAATTCCTGTCCCTCCTTTCCAGGGTGTGAGCAGGCACCCCATCTTCCAGCTCCATTGTACTTGAGGGTGACAAGGATAGGCTCACCCACACAACAGAAGAGAGTCGGCCTTGCCCTAGACTAGTTGTCCCACTCTCGGGTGGTGAACTAATGGACGTCAGTGAGACAGGACGGGTAGAGCTGAATCTTTCCAAGTTCATTTGACTGTATATATAGCGTTTGGTGTGGGTTCGCTGGGGTGCGGGTAATGCCCTGAGAAGGGACCATTGGTCCAGCTCCTTCCTTCCCTGAGGCGGCCGCTGCCAGAACTCTGAGCTCTAAGCTCAGGAAGCTGCTGGGGGGCACGGGTTTTAGTGCGGGTGATTCTGGTTTAGCTCTAGACGGGTTGAATTTGAGGTGACGTCACAGAGCAGTGCCCAGGAAGGGACTCTATCTACAAGTCTGCAGCTTGGGACAGGTCTGAGTTAAAGACAGTGACTGGCATTAAAAAGTCACTTTTTTTTTTTTTTAAATGAAGCGGATCATAACGTTACCATGACAACAGCAAGGAAGGCTCTAGTTTGGGGGGTTGGGTATGGGCGAGTCTGTGACTTCCATTTGATGGTCAATCAGGAGCTGCCTTCTAAGGAAGCAGGCTCCAACCCTGGGTGGGCCATTTGATCAAGCCATTTAACCTCACAATCTGTAAAAGCAGGTAAAACCAAACTTTAAAAGATAAACTGCAGATAGGAGCAATTATTGCTATTAGGATTGATTTTGAACTTTTTAATGGCTCCACTTAACACCAAATGCACTATAAGTGGGTGATAAATATTAAACAGAAAAACGGTCATGGCATGACAATATGCTTTTGGAAGAATATTGCTCAGTGCATCTGCTGCTGTTCTTCCCTTTGGGCTGGCATAGCTCTACCTCTCAGGAATGCTCCGTCAAAAATTCACGGACACTGACGAGTCTGGAAAAGAGAGCTGAGTCATTGCTGGCAGCTTCACTGTTTCAAGTTCTTATCTAGGGAAAAACGATTCATGCAGCCATTATGTTCAAGATGGGGAAGAGAAAGGAAATGAATAATTACGAGGAATTGAAGAGATGCAAATTTCCCTTTGCTCTGGAGCTGCTGGTGGATCAAGATGCCTCTTTACAGAGGATTTTGATCCTGTTTAATTTGCTTTACTTTCAAGTGAAGAAAGAAAAGGATGTTGGAGGACAGGAAAACATAAAGAGGCAAACAAAAGGAATAAGAGGAAGAGAAAAAAAAAACTTCTTGCTACAGAAAAGGCAAGTTACTGCTATTCCTTCAGCAGAATAAAACTGCAAGAAAGATTCATAATCCTTTATGGGAACTCCAGTAGCCACAAGGGAAGTGTGTCCTTGGGTCCCCTGCATGTGACTTCTCTCACTCCACCTTTGTGTCCACTCCCTAGCACCACCTCACCCAAGCCCATCTTAGGACTGTTTGGCAAATGACCATCAACTAATCATACAAGTCCCTTATCATTGGCTAAAAGCCCGTAAGTAAAAAAAAGTTCCCTTTTCTCTTTCACTGCCTTGCTCTGGGCCAGGCATCACGCTGGGCACTTTTGCATGTGTGCTTCAGGCATCCACTTCAAGCCTGTGCAGGGCCTCCCCAGGACAGAGAACAGTCTGACTTGCCTATGGGAGCCAAGGGGTGCCCGCAAGGAGACTGCTTAGGGGGGACCTCTGGGAAGTGTTCCCTAACCTCAAGGTGCCTGGTACCCTACGACAGAGCACCCTGCACTCCTTATGAGAACACTTACCATGCTGTCCCCCACCAGCCTGTGAGCTCCATGGGGCCAAGGACTGCCCTGATTTTCTTCACCATTGTATCCCCAGGGCAGAGCACAATGCCTGGTAAGTAGTAGGTACTGGGGCTGTAGTGGTTGGATTAAGTGAATGAATGGGTTAGAGTGGGAGAGGAAGAGTGTGTTCTAAGAACCACTGGGATCTATCACCTGTCATCTTCCTGCCCACCCTGAACGTAGCCTCAGTAAAAGAGAGTATAATGAAATAGCCAGTGGGCACAGAAAGAACTGCCCCTTACAATCCAGAGGATGGCCTCAACAGTGGGGCCAGCCACTTCAGCAGCCATGGGAGGTGGCACCCATGTTCTCGTCAACATTGGATCTTTGGGTTTCTTCTGGGGCTTCAGTTCTGTGCGTCCTTGAGGCTTTGGGGCAACAGTGGCCTTATCTTCCCATCTCCCCAAAGTAGGCCAAAGCAGAGGGGAAGGGATGGCCAACACCAAGCCATAACTGGGTGCTGTTCATGAGGACATGTGGGTCTCTGCTAGGGCATGACTAGAGTTAGCCAGAAAAGCACTTGTTGGGGAGGGAAGGTCCACATGATCATGCCAAGGGTTACTGTTTTGGGGGACACTGAAAATAAGGCTTAGCTGGCATGGCCTGGAGAAACCCAGACTTAACATAATTATTTCTAATTTGTCATCCACCTTTCAAGGTTGGTTCTCTTTATTAGTCTCACTTTGCTGGAGAGGAAATGGAGCCGAGAAGGCTAGGTTGTTCGTCCTGGGTCACAAGGCTGATGATGCCAGACTCAGGGTCTGGTCCCCCACTGGCTGCCTCTGTCTGTGATGCTGATTCTTTTGACCTCATGGCCCCCAAAGAAGACCTGGTGTGGGGGAGACATATGGGAAGCAGAAGAGCCCACCCAGGAGGCAACCACCCAGCTGAGGGATGTGTCCTGGAAAGATTATACCATCCTCGCCGAGTGTCTGAAAAGCAGATGCCGTTGGCTTGCCCTGGTGTTGTAGCCTCTGGGCAAAGTCTTGTCAGAAGAGAGTATTTTGCAACCAGGAAGGCGAGATAAGTCATGCATCTTGTGTGCCAAAGAAGATTTGTGCCAGCTCTTCCCTTGCACAGAAACGGGAAAGCAGAGGAATGATTTGAGTAATAAGTGCATGGCTTCAGGTATTACAAACAGAAGCAATAAAACGGATGCTTGGAGGAGTTATCAGGGCACAAAGAGGCAGAAATCCAATTTAGGAGATGATGTCAAATGGAATAAATCCAAAGTAATTGGCGTGCTGAGCATTAACCACCATAAAGGGAAACCATAACATATCTTGGTTAGAAAATATGCGGACGATAAACACAAGCTGACTTACCGGCTGGGGAAATAATTATTATTTTCCAGAGAGGGCTATAGTCAAGGCCTGTGCCTTCAGTGTAATGCATCTAATAAATATTTGCCGAGAGTCCTCTGGTTTTGCGTGTTCTCGATGCTTCGGCTGTGCCCGAGCTCCCAGGCGCCACTGGGCCGTTTGACACCCAGGCTCACGCTCATACTGTTCAGCTTGAGAAAGCAAATAGGGTCAATGGTGTTGAGGGGCAGGGGTGAACCAGACATCTCTCAGGGAGAGATGTGGATTCGGGAGGCGTGACTCCAGCCTTTCGAGGACGGTGTCACGGAGAGGTCGCCCCTGGTTGAACACTGGGTTGAACAGAGGAAAGCTGGAGTCATGGCAAGAGAATCCCAAACCCCAGTTTCCTGTTTGATAATAATCGAAAAGAAACCACCTTACAGATCTGCTTAAAACCTCATCGTGTTCCACTTAAGATGTTATGTTCTAGGTTGAAAGAGATTTTGTGATGCACGGTTCTTGTCAGCTGTGAGTGGGCGCCGTCCAGAACAGCCTCATCCCAGCTGTGGACCGAACATTTGGAGACAGGAGCTAGTGAGGAAGGTGCCCACGGGCGAGAGGAACAGCTCCCGTCTGGAGTGCTGTGAAGTGCTCTGCTAAGAGCTTTTTGCACACTGTCCCCGTGTGGGAGGTTATGATTACGTTAGTCTGACAGGTGGTGCTGAGGCTCAGAGAGGTTAGTAACTTGCTCAAGGTGGCACAGCCAACAGTTCATAGAGCTGGGATGAGACTGATCGCTCCACGCAGGGATTTCCTCTCCCAGGCGGGGAGGCTTCAAAGCTAGGTAACTAGGGAAACAGGTCTTGTGTGTGCTAGTTAAGACCACATCCAGTTCTGGAGTTTTCTTCTTTTTGGTGCTCTGCTTCTTCCCAGAGATGGAAATACCGCAGATGTTCCCTGTGATTTCCGGGACTCAACGAGCATCCATTGGACAAAGTGGGGGTTGGCCTAGGGGGAGGCCAGAGGGGCAGGAAGGGGGCACTTCAGTCCAGGAGGGCGGCGCAGACACGTCACTACAGCCGTGGGCTAATCCAATAATCCTCCTGACAACCCCCGGCTTCCAGTCTCGCCCCGGTGATGATCCTCCGAAGCCCACCACCGGATTGTTTCCCCAAGGCTGGTTTGCATCACGTCGCTCCCTGCTCCAGCCCTTCCATGGCTTAGGATGATTGGTGGCCAAGGCCCTCCGCCACCTGAGAGCCACGCACCACTGGGCCCATTACCTGACCCTCCTGCCTGGGTAACCTCTCCTTGAACCAACCAGGCTTCTGTGGGCTCAGCCCAGGTGGGACACTCAAAGCTTCAGAGGCCACAGCACTAAGGTGGGAGGTGGCAGAGGGGATGACAACAGCGGCCAATGCCAGCAGCTGCTCAAAGGCATTTCTGCCCGGGGAGGGGAGGCTGTTCCAGGGTTCGTCCTGTCCAGGTGGGGAGGGTCTCCCTCCCCACACGCTCTTCTCCCCTGATCCTTTCCCTCTTGCTTCTTCTGCACTCACCTCCCAGGGGGACTTCCTATAATACTCCAGGAAAAAACCTCCCCTTCTGCCATACGCAAAAACACATCTGCCCAAAGCCAGATTCGTCTTGCTTTTCCAAATCAATCCTCCCTTATAATTTCCTATCTCCAGGGACAGTCCTGCTATCCTTCCAGGCACCAAGATCTAAATCATACATTTCTCCCTGCCTTGCCTCCCCCTCAAACCTGATACTCACAGATCATCGAACCGCAGACTATCGCAGTTGGAAGGGACTTCGGATATCACTTGATCTACCCACCCGCCGACCCAGGAATCTCCTTTGTGACAGCTCTCACTGGTGGTCTTCCAGATTATTTTCCATTCTACTTGAACTGCTCAAGAATTCTCCTTTATATTGGTTAAACAGAAATCTGCCTTCCTGGACCCTTCCTGTTTCTCCCCATTTTAGCTACACACAAGGGGGCTTGTCCTTCTTTTAAGTGCACCCCTGTCATCTTCTTCAATTTCCTGCTTACACACCCCTTAAGTATTTTTTAGATGATGTTCCCATGACTATGACCGAGTTGGTTGCTCTTTTAACCTTTATGGGCCTTGCCAAAGCATAAACTTGAATTCAATTAAGTTCTGCTCAAAAAACATTCCTGAAGTCTTCTAAGAGAGTAGTATGGCGTGATAATGATAATGTGAGCATGGATCCTGAGTGAAGCTGCCTGTGGTCAAGTTCTGTCTCTACCACTTACTGGCTATGCGATGCTGGCCTTCTGTCTTCTCATCTGAGACCATAGATCCCAATAGTACTTACCATGTAGGGTTGTTATGAGGCTTGTATCAGGTAGCAGATGTAAAATTGCTGAGAACAGTGGTAATACCTAGTAACATTCAACAGATGTTTGCTTTTTTTTTTTTTTAAAGATGTATTTGTTTTGAGAGGGAGAGAGAGAGAGAGAGAGAATGAGCAGGGAAAGGGGCAGAGGAAGGAGAGAGAAAATCCTGGAGCAGATTCTGGGCTAAGCTTGGAGCCCAATGAGGAGCTCGATCCCAGGACTCTGAGATCGTGACCTGAGCCCAAATCAAGAGTCAATGGCTTTACTACCTCAGCCACTCAGGTGCCCCTGTTTGCTCTTTTTTTGTTAAAAAATATGTGATTTGAAAGGTGATGATTATTGAAACTGCAGCATTGATGAACCCTGAGGACATTAACTGATTGAAATGAGCCAGTCACAAAAAAAGCAAAGATTATATGATTCCACTTACAGAGACAGAAAGTTGGAGGGTGATCTGGGCTGCGGGGATGTTTAGGGGCAGGGGAATAGACAACTATTGTTTAATGGGGACAGAGTTTCAGGGTTTTTTAAAAAAAAGATTTTATTTATTTATTCATGAGAGACACAGAGAAAGAGAGAAAGATGCAAAGACTCAGGCAGTGGGAGAGGCAGGCTTCCTGCGGGGCACCTGATACAGGACTCAATCCCAGGAGGCTAGGATCACACCCTGAGCCGAAGGCAGATGCTCAACCACTGAGCCACCCCACCCAGGTGCCCCCAGAGTTTCAGTTTTGCAAGATGCAAAGAGTTGTGGATTATAGTGATAGTTGCACAACAATGTGGATGTACGTACTGCCCCTGGACTATGCTTAAGGCGGTAAGCTTTGTATTATGTGCCTTTTACCATAATTTTAAAAATTTAATTATTAATTAACAAATCTAACTAATACAATTAATTAATTAAATGGATACACCTAATGAATACCCGGGGATGCAAAAACAAGAGTTCCTGCCATTACTGAGCTCTCAGTAAAGAGGAGAAATACACATGTAAACCAAAAGTTTCAAGGAATGAGAGGTGGAAATGCACCCAAGCTATGGTGGTTCAGCAGACAATGTGGTTAACACGTGTGTGTGTGTGTGTGTGTGTGTGTGTGTGTGTGCACATGTGTCTGATGGGGCCAAATGCGTCTCTTGTTCTGGACATTACCCTGCCACCCAAGGAGTACATTAGCCAATTTATTAGCCTGCGTCCAGTTGTACTGTCTTAGAAAACCTGGTTTGTCCTTGTTTTCACATGACAGAGTCGATTTCCTGGGCTCTGGGGTCAGAGTGTCTGGGTTCAAATCAGTGACTTTGGACGACTCCCATCTGTGAGCCTCACATTCCTCCCCTATACTGGGGCCGCTCACAACACTTGACTTATAGAGTCATAAAGTTAAAAAGAGGTAATGTTTCCAAAGCGTTGGCAATGTGCTGGGCATGTTAATGGCTCAAATCAGGCCCGCTTCTTCTCCATCACCTAAATTACTCTTACGGATAATTCTTCCTCCGGCACCGAGTCTGTGCCCAATCCTCTCACCTCTTGAACCCCCACCTCCTAACATGTGTGCTCCTGCAAGGCTTTCATCGGGAGCTAGAAGGGCTGATTTCATTAATCTTCCCATTTTCCCACTCGCTCCCTCTCTTGAGGACACACTGGCTGACTGATCTCTGTGCTGGTGCGGAGGGGACCTCAGGACACAAAGTGATATGAAATGGGGGGATAATCAAGGATTCGTGTGCTTTGGAAAGAAATGGTAAAAGCAAGCCTGCGTTGATATTTGAGAGGGACAAGCTTCCCCAACTCTCCTTCCCTCTGGGGAGAGACTGTGGGTGGCTCCATTTCCGCAGGCTCCGTGCCCCACTTTTGTGAGTCTACAGCCCCGCCTGGTGGTGCCACACACACAGTCATGGATCTCGTCCTAGCCCAGACCATCCTTGTCCTCTCAATTACCAGAATCTGCCCACAATTTCAAAACTAGACACAATATCAATTTTTCTTTCCTTAGCACAAACTATTACCACTGAAAAACTATATTCAGTCCTGTCCTGATGAGATGTTCATCTTGAGGAAAGCATTCTTTTCTGAAAGGGAAATTCCACTTGAGCAACATAGATCTGATACATCTACTCTTCTGTATTGTGAATTGTGGGGAAGTGTCCATTTCTTTTTTATTAAAAAAAAAAAGATCACCTTTCAGGATGATATCCATACAGGCAGCCTTCTGCTTGCAGGTCATCTCCTGCCTCCTCTTCGTGCCTCACAGCAGACACACTGCAGGCGCGCTCTCCCTCAGCCTCCCACCTCAGGTCTGTGCACCTGCTGGCTCTCCTGGGAATGGTCTTCCCTGCCTGCCTGGCTCCTCAGGGTCATTCTGAGCTGCACTCAAATGCCACCAATCTAAGGGAGCCCTTTCAACGATAAAATTATCACAAAATATTAATCTCCCTTCTAACATCAGGAAGTATCTTTAAAAAAATATTTTATTTATTTATTCATGAGAGACACACAGAGAGAGGCAGAGACATAGGCAGAGGGAGAAGCAGGCTCCCTGTGGGGAGCCCGATACGGGACTCGATCCCAGGACCCCGGAGTCATGACCTGAACCGAAGGCAGATGCTCAACCACTGAGCCCCCCAGACGTCCCAGGAAGTATCCTTTCCTGCTTATTTACGTGTCTCTCTCCCAACTGCATGCAATGTGAGCATCATTTACATTCCCCATTTACATTGCTAGTCTTATTCTCAGCTTTACTGGCAACACAGAGTGCCAAGGAGTAGAGGTGCTCCACAACTACGCATTGAACGAATCAACTTAATCTTTTAAAGCTGGACTCCTCTGCTAGCTCAGCACTCTTCCTGCCCTGTGCTGGCCCAAGGACCAGGGCACAAGAGGAATGACAAAAAAAAAATGCATTTGATCTCCCTTAAACAGCTATTTTTCAGAGAGCTGTGAGAACACCGAGTATGTGGATTGGTAGATCTCTTAAAAGATCATGGAATTCACTATCAACTCACTGAGCAGATCATTCTGGATCAATGAGGCCAGGTCTTGGTTCTGCTGGGAGGAGATTCACATCCTTTTTCAATCACCTTTTCCAAGTGTACCAGCCACCCCTGGGCCTTTCTTGTCTCTAAAACAGAGGGGACACACGTGTGTGTGTGTGTGTGTGTGTGTGTGTATGTGTGTGTGTGTGTGTGGTGTGTGTGTGCCTAACAAAATATCCTTTCTCCCCTCCCCCTGCACAGAGGGTGTGGCATGACAGGGCACACACCCCAGCGCACACACGGACACATTTAATCTCTGAGAACTTGCTTCCAGTAACAGCGACTGCCAGCAGATGTCACCATTCCACAAGATTTGAAGTTCCAGGACCCGCCTGCAAACCTGGGGGTAGGGGTGGGGCTGGGGAGGATGCCTGGAAGAGGCAGGTCCTAAGGCAAAGGGCTGAGGGAGGCTCTCCTTAGGGTCATTCATTTCCTGGTGTTTACAGAAGGACAGCAAACATCTAGTCAGCTAACTTCCTGACAGTCAGGATTCATTTTCCAGTTAGTTAGCTTAGTAATTATTCTTTTTATTTTCTTTTACTTTGATTTTGTATTTGAGTGGGCTTGTCTTTGTTTTCTTTGCGGGGGGAGTGTGGGGGGAGGGGAGTCCCATTTTTTCCACTGGAGGCAACACCGAAGGGTGCCAGGCGCTGACTGGGGAGCCACCTGGGGCTGGGACATTCCCCGGAGCCCCACCGGACAAGATGGATGGGGGTCAGAGGGCCCTTCCTGCCTGTAGGTCTGTCCTGGAGCCCTGGGTGACATTGACCCCTGCCCTCCCTGTCACTGATGCTCTCTGGTCACATGCAAAGTCTTCTCTGAGGAATCGTTTCCTGCCTCCCACAGAGTTCTTCCTTCCTTGGTGCAGGTTCATTGCAATGGAAAGAGGGCTGGTTACCAAGAGCAAGGCCTTGCCTACGGCCTGATGGGCCTCCAGGCCCTCATGGCTGATGATTTGTCTTGTGTGTCTGACAATTTAGAGAACATACAGGTCAGGATAAAATGTCCTAGGGAGACTTAGGCCTGGGTGCTGTGGGTGCAGCCTATTCTCAGCCCCTTCTGTGGGCCAGTGGAGAGAGGATGGATCTGCCGCACATGTTGGTCCCCAACAACCTGTGTGTTAAACCATCTCAGAAGCCCCCGACACTCCCCAAGGATGTCCTGGCTTCCGGCCCCATCCTGAACAGTAGAGTTGACATCTGCCTCCATCCTGCATATGCCATGAGAGGAGTCCCTGCAGGCAGCTCTCTGGGGGCCGAGGTTTCTGGATCCCTGACTCTTCAGCTCCATCCTAGGAGGTCAGATCTTCATGCCCTCGATAAATGTACACTGGGTGGTGGTGGTGCCACCTAATGAAGTTCACCAAAGGTCAGCAGCACCAGGGTAGCCTCATCCCAGTGACCTCATCATGGGGCCATGACAGGTGTACTTGGCTAGGCTTCCAAGGGGTGGCCCCCGCTCTCCAACCCTGTCCAGCCCTGCCATCTGTGAACTGCTTCCTCACCTCCCCTGAGGTAATGAATGGATGCTGGAGGAAGCATCTCCTAGGAGACATTCCCTAGACTCTGTCATCTTCAGGAGCTCATTTTTCTAGCTTATAATGCTCCCAGGATTTAACTTTAAAACAATCCACCCCCTCCAAAGACAATACACTGTTATAATCTACAACTCTCAAAGGTAGAGCAGTGAACCATCTGCTCAAGATCGTAGAATCATCCATATTTAAGAATGGACCAGATTTCTTATGCTTCCTGACAGAGCAAGGCAGCTTTGAGCCTGGAGGGAAGTCATTCCTGGCTTAGTCTCCTTTCAAATGGTCTCTGAGGGGCAGAGACATTGAGAGGTCCTTGAAGAAAGGAGCAGGACAATTTCTGACTTATTTTGTGGACGAATGCCAGTGAGGGTCTTCCTTGTTGTCAACACAGCTTTCCCGTTGCTTCCGTTCCAGCCCTGGGCCCATCCCCACCCACACAGCCCATGGTATGGATGGCTTGAGGGGACCTGCGGTGGATGCCAAGGAGAGAAGCTTACAGAGAAAACATCTGTATCCCTGAATTACTGACAACACATGTCCCTAACCAGAGAAATAAGTTTTGCTTGGCACAAAGTATATGTTAAATGGATGGAAGGGAAAGGATAGAAGGAGAGAAGGAGGGAGAGGGGAGGGAGGCAGAGCCAGACATGGATGTGAGGGATGAGGGTAATTCTCTATCTCCCAGCTTAGAATGTGATCCTCTGTAAGAAGGTCCTTTTCATTTCATGTTGAATTCTACAATTTTGAAATTCAAAAGGGCCCCTAGATAATAGAGTTTAGAAAAGGAAACTGAATCCCTGAGAGAGGAAGCGACATCTAAGCTCCTGTTCTTTCCTTGGAAACTTACACATAAATGAACTTATTCATGTTTTGTACTTTTGGTAAAAAGGAAAAATTAAAGTTAAGATCTTTAAACCATTTGGGCCAATAAGGTTAAGAGTGTGGCACAAGTTCTAAGACCTTCAATTCTAACAACTAAGGGTTTCTCTTACAGTTGTTACAGTGTAAAAAGTCTCTTAAAAGTGTCCTAAGCCTGGGTAGCTCAGCGGTTGAGCACCTGCCTTTGGCCTGGGGCATGATCCTGGAGTCCCAGGATCGAGTCCGCATCAGGCTCCCTGCGTGGAGCCTGCTTCTCCCTCTGCCTGTGTCTCTGCCTCTGTGTGTGTGTGTGTGTCTCATGAATAAATAAATAAATAATATATTTTTAAAAAGTGTCCTGGATGCCTAAGGTCCTTTCTATTCTATTCTTCCAAGTTAGTGGGACTAAAGTTGGAGGCCCTTAGAGGCCCTTCTGGGGCCCATCCCGGCTGCCTGCCTCAAATTGGGCACATCTCAGCTCATTCCTGCCCAGATTCACATCCAAGCTCTGCATGGTCAGATCTTGGGCTTTGTGCTTCTGTTAACATGGTGTAAAATGCTTTTGTTTTGTTACTATGCACGAGATTGTTCTCTGGACAAATTCAAGTTGAATGTAGACTCTGGGCCAGGCCTGGGCTGGTCAGTGGGGCACATGTGAGATCCCTGCACTCACACCAAGCTTTCTGCCCTCCTAGAGGCCACAGCAGGGAAATCACAAAAGGGACAGGGTCAACGGAGGTGACAGTCAGGTCTCTCCCCTGACAAGTTTCTGAAATTAAATTGCTGGGCCCTCAGCATAGGACTTGAGATCTTTCCCTCTGGCTTCACCCCAAGTTTCCAACGGGTCCTCCTGCTTCCCAGAGTGATCTAGTGCCTGGATTGTTCTCTCCGTCCCATCAGCTGTCTCACACTTTTGTGACTCTTGATTTCAGCTCAGGTCATGATCATCAGGCCATGAGATGGAGCCCTGAGTTGGGCTCTGCACTCAGCACAGAGTCTGCTTGAGATTCTCTCTTTCCCTCTCCCTCTGCCAACCCTCACAAAAAACAAAAAGCAAAAATCAAAAAGGGCATGATACTTGGTGTTGGTTGCCCACTTCCCCGCTTGTTACCATGGATA
Organism: Canis lupus baileyi; assembly: GCF_048164855.1. Taxonomy (NCBI): domain Eukaryota; kingdom Metazoa; phylum Chordata; class Mammalia; order Carnivora; family Canidae; genus Canis; species Canis lupus. Next base: position 13,919,808 of record NC_132861.1, on the reverse strand, counting down.
CTGGGCAGATGCTCTCTGCTCTTTGAGTCTCAGTTTGCTCATCTAGAATATGGGTCAATCCCTCTGTGATGGGGATTGACTGAGAAAGCGCATGAAGTGTCTAGAATGCAGAAAACACTGGTCAGGGGATCCCTGGGTGGCTCAGCGGTTTAGTGCCTGCCTTTGGCCCAGGGCGCGATCCTGGGGTCCTGAGATCGAGTCCTACATCAGACTCCCTGCATGGAGCCTGCTTCTCCCTCCTCCTGTGTCTCTGCCTCTCTCTCTCTCTCTCTATGTCTATCATAAATAAATAAATAAATCTAAAAAGAAGAAAGAAAGAAAGAAAGAAAGAAAGAAAGAAAGAAAGAAAGAAAGAAAGAAAGAAAGAAAGAAGAAAACACTGGTCAAATTCCCTTCTTTTCCCTAGGAGCCCTGAATGAAGGGAGCAGGGAGCCGGGGTTCAAGTAAGAGTTCTGCAAATCCCTGCATCTCTATGGGCCTTAGTCTCATACCCATTCAGAAGTGTAAGCTGCTGGGCCACCTGGGTGGCTCAGTCAGTTAAGCATCTCATGCTTGATTTTGGCTCAGGTCTTGAACTCAGGGTCATGATTTCAAGCTCCACATTGGGCTCCATGCTCGGCATGGAACCTACTTTAAGAAAAAGTGTAAGTTGCCATCTTCTATGAATCTGGGATTGATTTTGTCTACATATCTTGCTGACTTCCCCATCTGACTTCATAAAAGGACCTCAGGTGAGTCTGCACGACCAGGTCTTCTGATTGCCCCTGTGGTTGAGCCATCTGCTCATCATCCTTCTTAGGGTTTGACAAAGATAAAGACAATGATGCTAGACTATAGTGGACAGGGTGCAGAAAACTGAGCAGCATTTGCCTCTTCCAGGTTCCAACACATCTTCTGCTCCCCATTACCTGTCAGGATTTCTGACAGGACCTTGAAATAACCCATGTGCTCTTGACGTAGGGTGGGATGGGCCCTCTTCCCTTGCTCCAGCTCCTTCTGTGTCATGTTTGTCCCATCCTAGTCCCTTGAGTTCATTTTGCCCTTGCAAAAAGAAAAGGAAGCAAAAGAGTCTGTCTTTTTTCTGAAGTTCAACAATTTCAACATTTTCCCAAATCTTCGTCTTCTCATTCAGTAGGTTCCTTATGAATTTCTAATTCTACTTTGGTACACCTGGAGGGAGTGAATATCCCAAAACCCAGTGAGAAAATTAGAGTATGAGAGGAGATTGATGGCGGATAGGAAGGAGTTTGCACAGAACACCTCACAGAGAGGATAGGAGCAGGGACCATTTGATTCTAATGGCTGTGACTGGTGCCCAAGGTGGACTCCAAGCTGGGAATGACATGGGGAGGGTGACCTGCAAACAGGAGCAGCCTCAGTGAATATCCTCTGTAGACAGTGGCCAATGACTGTTGAATTAATGGGTCACAAAAGCTATGCCCTGGCAGTCTTGACGCGTTGGTGAGGAAGCATGGCTTTGTTCTTGGAAGTGTATGTATTCTTTTGAAATTCCTTTATTATTATTATTATCTCTATACCCAATGTGGGGCTCAAACTTACAACCCCGAGATCAGGAGTCACATGCTCTACCGACTCAGCCAGCCAGGTGCCCCTCTTCTGAAATTTCTGATGTTAGGCCTGCATATGTAGTTGTGCAACTGGACGTTGTAGACAACTTAGCTCTGATGGGTTCCATGTTCAGAATTTGAGCTCATAATTGGACTAGGTCCAGAGAAAATATTTTTTTTTCTGAAATAGGAAATTTGTTATGATGAAATCTTCAATTCACAATTACTATAATAGAAGCTCAAAGCGATCAATTTGCTCTAAGTTATATCCCAGGAGGCCCCAAAGGTTGAGTCCCAGTCCCAAAGGTTGAGCTCTTACCACTGGCCATCTCTCACACATGCCCCCTACAGCTTACCTTACAGACCTTTTCTCAGGATATTCGATCTAATAGTTTTGGAAGGACTGCACACAGGGGAAGAGGGTTCGGAATTCGCAGTTTGCTTTTTAAGCACGTGCATTTTTTTCCTGGGTCACCATCAGTATGCAGACAGCGGCAGACTCCCCCCACTTGTTGCACTGGTCTCGCCACAGGAATGTTGGTTCAGACTCCTCTTTCTCTCTACAAAACTGCTGCAGGTCTCTGACTCATCCAGAGTGACAAGCAAATCGTGGCGATTCGGCATTCAATCTCCTGAACCCATAGGATCAATCCCAGTAGGGGCAAACATTTCACATTTCATTGCCAACCCCTCCGGGACTTTCATCTCTACTGCAAGGAATCTGACATTTCCCAAAATCCAAAAATCAGTTGGAACAGAGCCGTCTCTGTCCAGTGGATTATTAATGGGCCCGGAGCTGACTAATCATGTTTGCATAACCTTTCAATAAACAACTTCAACAACAGCTCGGGTGAAAAAGCAAGCACACAGCCCACCCAATGAGGATGATTTCAAGTATTGATTTCATCACCTTCTCCACCCCCGCCCCCATTTTTTAAACAAATTTAAGTATCACACCGGGGTAGCTGATCATTGCCAGACTCCCGAGTCACCGGAGTCACCAGGTCCTGACTAAATTTTGCTGGAATAGCACATCGCCTCCTTTCATTGAAATAACTCCGCTGAGCTTTTCTGAGGTCAGGGATATAAAGGGCTGAACCCCGGGGACGGGCAGGGAGGAAAGGCACACCTGGTTGGACCCAGATGTCCAGGTAGCTCTCCCCGAGTGATTGCTTCTCAGCTCCTTGGGGTGGTATAGCATGGACCCCGGATCCCAGTAGGAATGGTGGGGTCCTCCCAGAGCACTGGGAACAGGAAACATTCCCTCCTGGGGGGGTGGGGGGAGCAGGCCCAGACCGCCTCTCTAGCTGGAGAGATTTCACCGTCGCTATGAAACTCCTTTCTGTTTTAAACTCTGTCCTGTGAGTGCGGAAAGGTAAGAACCATGGGAGCTATGTCAGAGGACCCCCGTTTTATCAGTTACACCCCTGGCTGTGCCGCTCTGCTGACTTAAAACATTCCTGGTCCCTCCCCATTGTGACAGAAGCAGTGACTGCTCAGAGACACGTAGACACGGAGACAAAGATTCTCTTGTGTCTTTTCATTGTTTCAAAATCTGATGTTTCATCCTGAAGTAACTAATTATGCAACACCCCCTCGTCCGCCTCCCTTCCATCTGTTGGAATGATTAATAAAACCTGCTTTGCTTATTCTTTTTTTTAAAAAAAGGTTCTGAGGGGATCTCTGGGTGGCTCAGCGGTTTAGCCCCAGCCTTTGGCCCAGGGCGTGATCCACGAGTCCCGGGATCGAGTCCTGTGTCGGGCTTCCCGGCAAGGAGCCTGCCTCTCCCTCCTCCTGTGTCTCTGCCTCTCTCTCTCTCTCTATGTCTATCATAAATAAATAAATCTTTAAAAAAATAAAAAATAAAAAAAGGTTTTGATTTATTCATTTAACAGAGAGAGTGAGACAGAGAGCACAAGCAGGGGGAGAGGCATAGGGAGAGGGAGAAGCAGGTTCCCCACTGAGCAGGGAGCCTAAGACAGGGCGCTCCATCCCAGGACCCTGAGATCATGACCTGAGCCACAGGCCGATGCTTAACTGACTGGGCCACCAGGTACCCTGCTTTGCTTATTTTTTTTTCCCCCTTTCAGGTGTTTTTTTTATCTCCTGTCTGACTATATTGTCATCCTATGCTTGGGACTGAGGATGATCTCTAAGGTCTACACAACACCTTCCAAATCATGGCAGTAGATATGGCAGAAGGGCAGGGGTATCAATGTAAGTTTGTTTATTCATTCAACAAACATTCACTGAGGGCCTGCATATCACCGTGCCACTCACCCCAATTCAACCACAGGTAAGTCTAGTTTAGCTCCCTAGGGCCACACGGTCTAACTCCCAAGGGCCCCAGAGCCACAGCTGCCTCACCTGTAACCATGGAGATAACGATGCCTGTGGATTTCCATGAGGATTTAAGTGGATGACGTTACAGGCCAGCATTTGGCAATAACTGCTTAATAATGTTTTGTTCCTTCTTTTTCCTTTGGCCCAAACACGAAGGAGGCAGTTTAGAATATAACGTGATCTTTGAAACCTCCATTTGTTAGTCAAATGAACCCTGTGGAGACACAGTCACTCTCCTATACTTATCGCTGTGTAAAAAGCAAGGCCTCTGACCCTGCTTCATATCTTTAAAAAGTTTACTTTACTTGGGCAAACACTAGGTATCAAAGAAACAAATAAGAGAAACACAAAAGTTCAGTTATTCCAGGTGGGAGTTCATTAGACCAAAGTCATCAAATAGAGTCTCAAGTATCAAATTTTAGGATGACACAGTGGGAGCAGTCTTGGATTAGGGACCAGGAGGCCTGGTTCTGACCCCAGTCAGGGTCATCGCTCACCTAGCTAAAGCATGTGGCTTTGGACTTAACCTCTCTGGCTTGGACCAAATGTCCCTGTATCTGAACAAGGAGGAGCTAGGCCCCGGGTTATCTGGGAGCCGCCCCTCCCTTCTCCCGCTCCCCCTCCCTCCTTCCATCCTGAGACATCCCCTGAGCCCCTCCTCCATGTCAGTCCCTGCAGTGGACCTGGGGGCTGAGATCGAGAAGGAATACCCCATGCCCTGATGGAGCTCACAGGAAGACAGCGCCCTTGTCTCTGCTCCGGTTGTGAATGAAGCTCCCACAATGACATAGATGTTCTGTGAACTCCAAATAGGGATCACTGTTAGTATTTGTCTTAATCACCTTCGGTGCAATTCTAGAAAGGTGGCAGTGGAGGAGATTTAGATCACCAGAATGGGTTTTATCGGGGGGAATGAATCATGACAGAAGCAGCCCGGGGTTGTCAGAACTAACCACATGACTGGGGAGATCCAATGATTTCCTCATCTACTTTCTGATAACAAATGAGGTCTTTAAAAACGTATCTCAAAAAAAAAAAAAAAGAAAGGTCTCAAGTAACTTCTTAGTCTTATACTGTAAGAAGCAACATCACTCAATACCCAGAGTGTAGATTGAGACAACAGCCTTATTCTTTTTATCATGATTGTTGTGGTTAAATATACATAAGACGAAACATACCATTTTAGTCACTTTTAAGCGAACAGTTCAGTGGCATTAAGTACATTCCCACTGTTGTGCAACCATCACCACCATCCATCTCCAGGACTTGACCATCGACCCCAACTGAAACTGTCCCCATGAAACCAAATCCCCATCCCCTGTTCCCAGCTCCTGGCAACCCCCACCCCATCCCGCATCACCGGTCCTGCTCTCCGTCTCTCGGAATCTGACTGCTCCAGGGCCTCCTATAAGTGGAATCACATAGCATTTGCGCCGTGTGAGTCTTTCTGCAGCAGGTGGGAAGGAGGGCAGAGGTTCACTGTGGTCAGAGCCCTGGGGAAGAAGTGCCCGGGAAGGGATCACTGTGTGAAGGTCACCGCACCTACCTTCCCCTGACAGAGTACTCCCAGGGGACAGCCTCAGGGAGTGCCCGCTGTGTTGCCATGACTCTGCTCAGGGGTCACCTCTGCGGTCTTGGAGGAAAGGATGATGGGCAACTCTAGAGCTGGCAAATGCTCTCCTTGCTTACTGGGCCACCATTCAAATCTTCACGCCATTCAAATGTTCCCAGCCCCCTCCCTGGGCCTGTCTCCTCCCAGCACAGCCTTTATTACTGCTTTGCTGGCTGATGCCTACTGGCCCGGGAGGTCCTGGCATAGGTGTCTCTTCCTCCTGAAAGCCCCTTTCCTGCCATGGGGGCCAGCCTACGAGCTCTCACTGCCTCAGAGCTAACCTCCGTGGAGTTTCTTACTCTGATAGTCTCTTTGCTGGTCACACCTCCTCTATAGAATACAGGCTCCGTGGGGCAGGGGCCACTCCTTCTTCACTGTGGTATCACCGGAGCCTGGCAATGGTGGCCACCTAGGACAGGGCCCCGAGAAGCAGTGTCCGGGGCCAGCAAGCCACCGTCGGAGGAAGCGCTCTCAGGAGGAATCTGCAGGGAAGGGAGGAAGACTAGGTAAGGTAGATGCTAAGCAAAAATGTGGCTTCAGTTGAAGTCTGGCCTCAGGCTGATCCCACAGAGAGTTCTGGAACGTGAACAGCAGCACAAAGTTGTCCTGTCACATATAAGGGGGCCAGGCTCTCGTAGCTGTACAAGTCAGTGGGGGCAACTTTCTCGTCATTTCCAGGTGATGTGGTGCCCTTCGGTGGAGTTCTCTGGAGAAGGGAGCAGCTGTTTAGCAGCCAACACACAGCTGGGGCACTCGTGGGGCACCACAAGGTTCTACCACAGAGCGGTGTGTTTGTGAAGTGAATACCTGTTGGCAGCAACGCAGAAAACGAAATCAGCTGCTTTCCGTAGCATTCGCCATAGGCCAGCCACCGTGCTCTGCCCACGACGGTCTCCACGGTGACCCTGTGAGGCAGGTGCTGATCCTAGGAATGGAGAGACATGTCAAGCAAGGTGAGGGGACTTGCCCAAGACATACGGCTAGGAGGTGGCAACAGCAAGGCTCAAACCCAGACCTCCTTGCTTCTGTCCCAGGTGACATGCACTCAGTGGAGTCTGAGACAAGCTGGATTAGACACTGCATGTCGAGACCTCTCTCTCCGTCTCTCAATGATTTTTATTTGTGTTATTTCCTCCCACTAGCTTGCTTTTGTGGGATTGGAGCCCATGATGACCCGCAAAGCTGTTAAGCTGGTGGAAACAACACCTTGACCAAAGGCCGCCTCCTCCCAAGTAGCCTCTGCCTTCCCTCTAGCAATGCTCTCCATGAATACTGGAGGCACTGATGACTTCAGATGGATTTTTCTCTTCAGTTCTAGCAGTTGAGTCCTTGACAGCAGTGAACTCAATACTGGGGAGAGAGGACCCCTCACATTCCTGGACCGCTCCTCTATTTCCTTACTTGGGCCCAGGGAAACATCCATGTCAACACATCCTCGCTGCTTTATCTTGCTTAGGTCCCAGGCCACAGCAGTATTTGTCCAAATTAGAGTCCGTTTACTTTGCAAACCACACTCAAGCTTTCCTAGACACTGAGCAGCTGCTCCCCTGACGTCCCCACCAGAGCCCTTGTTTGCACTGTGTGTTGTCAGCAAACAGACCGCCCCGAACAAGCCGCCGAAGAGCACCTCCCGGCCCCGGGAGCAGCAGGCACACGGAAGGCTCTCCTGGCTTTTCCTTATCAGACGGCTACCTTGGTGCATCGTTTCAAAAACATGTATCAAGAAATAAAGCATTCATACAAAAGTGTCCTAAAACATCTACACAGAGTGCAAAGAACAGAGCAGTAAGTGCAAGTGGTAGCCACCTGGCCCTCATTCTACCTCTCTCCGCTTCTTGGTGAAAAGAAGTCTAGCACAATGGTTATTAAGGCATCTCCGCAGCAAGGCTGCCCATATTTATACCCTCGCTCCCTCTGAAGGTGACTTAACTGCTCTGCAGCTCAGTTTCCTCACCTGTAAAATGGGGCTAAGACTCTTGCTGGGAGGATTATATAAGCTAATAATATGAGGCACTTAGGATAGAGTCTCATACACAACCAATTCTCAGTAAATCTTGGCATCTATTTGACTTTCTGCTAGCTAAAAGAGGGCTGACTTATGAGGGTTTGAAGGGTATTGGTGGTGTGTTATTTCCAGCATTGAGGATCCTCCCAGACAGGACACTGGCAGCTTGAGATGCCAGTACCTCTACTTAACAGGCGTAGCAGTTCGGTTGGAATAGCTCTTGGCCCAGAGGGGCTTAATAACAATGACAACTGGTTGCCAGAACTCTGGTTCTGGTCTCATTTCTGTTGAATTTCTACCTGTTGAGTATCCAACACGGCCCCTCTCCCATACCCACCACACCCTGGGGACCTTTTTGGGTTTTCATCCCCATGGACTCCTTGTCCAAATGTAATACTTTCTGGTGCAGTAAGGATAATGTTTGTCTATATTCCCTACTATTCTTACATTTGTGTAGCTCTTTGAGGTTTGCAAAGGTCTCCTTATGCATCATGTTGCTCCATCTTGAAAGTACCAAATATTTTTGTGCTAAACTGGGTCACCTCAGTAGACTTCCAGTGGTCTTGCCATCTGAACAGCAGGCAATGTCTTCTACAGTCAGAAAGCTCTAATCAGCAGCAAAATAAAACAGAATTTGTTGAATCAGGCCCACAAGGATAGTGAGCTCCTTCTCAGACATGAGCTGCCTGCCCTGCCTACCAGCTGCATCCCACCAGCTCCTCCTTAGACCAAGCTGCCATCTTTCCCTTGGCTATGAGGGTCTTCTATGAGCTGCCACACCTGCTGTGAAGAAAGAGTGCCCTGCCAAATCTCTACCTGCCAATGGGAGCAGGCCAAGGAGGGGACTTTGGAAAATCCTGAGAGATTCTTCTTTGGAAAGGAGTGGAAGATGAGGAAAGTGGCAGCAGTAAGCAATAGGCTTGTCGTACCCCAGTTCTCAAGGCTAGCCCTAGACATTCTGGTGCCTAGAAGTGTCATTTCCTGGCAAAGGTGAAGAGATTAGTTTCCACCTGCAGTCACTGATTCAATCAGCTCTTGACCTTGTGAGTAAACACATGCCAAGCGGCTCTAGAAGCAATTTGAGTGTTCTCCCTGACTCTGCTTTGAGTGGGATCATCTGCTTTGAGCCCCCCATTTGATTTGATGGCTTCCATTTGGTAGGTATTCATAGATGCAGCCAATCCCTGGAGGTATCCTGCTCCTCAGGTGCGGAAAACATTTTCCAGCCGCACTTCTTTACTTCTCAGAAGCTTAGGAATCAGCACGCTCTTGTCCTTTCTGTAGGTTTTCTGCATTTCTGAGATGACCAGGAGGGGGCACTGTGTAGACGTGTCTTCCCAAGCTCTTCCAGGTATGAGTTTTCCTGGTCCTGGGCGCTCTGTCCGTCCCTCCACCTGCAGAGCCCTGCAGGACTCTTCTGACTCCTGAAATCTAATCTACCTTTTCCCTGGACCAGAACACCTGGCTGAACCTGACGTGTAACACCAACTTCACAAGGTCGGGCAGTACGTTTGGCAGGATATTTTCTAATTAGAATGACAGAGGACTAGTTCTTTGTTGCTGAAGCAGGGTGGATGTATAGATTTGGGTTGAATCACTAAATGATATTGACACCAACTGTTTATACTCCTATATCTCCTTGATGAATTTGAAAATTGGTTTGTTTTCCCATATGACAAGTTTAGAACATAAAGCTTTAATTGCATGTGTGGCATAGGGACTGTTAAGAATAAAAAGAAGTGCTTTGTATAAAAACAAAACATCTCATGGGTAGGTTTTAAAATCCAGATTTACTGAAGAAAAGCACTAGAAAACAATATTGAGCAGTTTTATGTCTAATTTGTATAGTGGCCTAACACGAAATAGGAGAAATTTTGGTATGAATAACAATAAAATTTTGGTTATCAGAAATAAAAAAGCTTAAAGGGCTGTGGGGTCACGAGGTAACTACTGTGTCCTGTGATGTGTAACAAATGTTAGCAGAAATGAAATAAAATGAGATGTGTGGGAAAGGGTTTTGCAAACCATAAACTGATGTTCTAGGACCAGGTGAGGGGAGAGGGATTTGAAGCAACAACATTTTCCTTAAAAAAATGATAACCGTGAAAAATCAGCTTTCTAGTGATTTCCTAGGTATTTATGTCCACATCTGCCCAAGGGCCTTGGCCGCCCCCTGACACGTCTCCCCACCAGGGGGCTCCAGTCTTCTGCTTCTGGTCTCTTCCCTAGACTCCCACCCCCTCCCCTTCCTTCCACCTTTCCCCAACTTTCTTCCCAGGTACCTGCTCACAAAAGGGTTTCCCTTTTCTGTTCACTATTCAGGCTATGATGTAGCCATTAAGGTTTTGAGGAACAACAGATGAAACAAAGCCCAGCCCATCACCACCACTGCATTGAAACTGTTTCTGTGTCAGTTGGCCCATTCAGGGGAGGGTGCAGAATTTGTCAGTGTGTTCCTAATGTCTGGCAAAATGTGGTAAGTCAGAGACATTCCACAAATATAGGGGACCTCAACTCAGCTGAAACCTCCAAAGACAGTGTTCAAGGCTGCATGGAAGCAACGCATTGAGAATCCACTGCTGATGGATTTGGAAAATTTAAAAATCACACAAGAGAGGGCTTAGCCATCAGGTTTGACAGCACTTTTTTGGGGTGTTTGCTTTTATTTTGTTTTTAAAATTTAAAAAGATTTTATTTATTTGAGATAGAGCAGGAGCATGGGGAAGTGGGGAGAAGGGGGAGCACGGGGCAGAGGGAGAAGCAGACTCCCCGCTGAACAAGGAGCCTGACATGGGGCTCCATCCCAGGACCCTAAGATCATGACCTGAGCCGAAGGCAGATGCTTAACCAACTGAGCCACCTCAGGCTCTCCTTGCTTTTATTTTATAACTCTCCTTTCCTTTATCATAACACAAAGGAGTGCTTGGCAATAAGTCATGGCTCTCTCATAAATATTTAAATCTATTTTATACATTTTTATATTGTATGTATTTTATATAATATGTATTATTTTATATATCACTTGATTCAATATTTTTACAAACTTTCTAACTTGTATATTATTGGCCTCATTTTTAAGAAGGAACTAACTTTCACATAAATAATAACCCTGAAAACCATGATGTATAGAAGTGAATGTTTTTTTAAAGATTTTATTTATTTATTCACAAGAGACACAGAAAGAGGCAGAGACACAGGCAGAGGGAGAAGCAGGCTCCATGCAGGGAGCCCGATATGGGACTCAATCCCGGGACTCCAGGATCACACCCTGAGTCGAAGGCAGACGCTCACCCGCTGAGCCACCCAGGCATCCCAGAAGTGAGTATTTATTTAGAATAAGAAAAGAAATCAGAAAAATTTTAAAAGCTGGCTGATGCTATAATCACTTCAAAATCCAGACCTCATGTAAGTGGAATCGTATAGTACCTGTCCCTTTGTGACTGGCTTATTTCAATTAACATAATGTTATCTAAAATATCAGAATTTCCTTCCTTTTTAAGGCTGAATAATATTCCACTATATGGTTGTTTTTTTTAGTTATCTATCCATGGACATGTGGGTTGTTTCCTTTTGGCTACTGTGAATAATGCTGCTATGGACTTAGGTGTGTAGATATCTGTTCCAGTCCTTGCTTTTACTTTTTTTTAGGTATAAAGGTGAATTGCTGGATCATATGTTAATCCTTTGATTGACATTTTAAAGAATTGCCATACCATTTGCCACTGTGGCTGCACCATTTTACATTCCTACCAACAATGCACAAGGTTTCCAATTTCTTCCCGTCGTCACCAACACTTGTATTTTGTTTTGTTCTGAAGTGATCTCTACACCTAAGGTGGGTCTTGAATTCACAACCCTGAGATCAAGAGTCAATGCTCTACTGAGCCAGCCAGGCATGCCCTCTTGTTTGTTTTTTTTTTGTTTGTTTGTTTTTATAAAGTCCATCCTAATGGATGTGAGGTGGTCCCTACCTTTCTGGGCTTCATAGTTTTTTTTATCTCCTCTTCATCTGTCAATGATTTTGTTTTATCATTCTTTAGAAAGACAAATTAGTCTTTTCTCCTCTGGCATGGTGGTTGAGATTCATAAAACATATGACTTCACACAGTCACCATGCAAAATACTGTTACAGACTTACATCCTACAAACCCAGAAATCCTAATGAACACTTGATGTTTGTAAAAAGAAAACAAATGATGCATTTCATTTATAGTCTACATTATTGAGTATGTTTCTGAGTGGGGGGAACTTCTGTTTAGCTCAGTGACACTGAGAACCAACTTCTCTATTGAAAATTGTTTGTGTGCCTAGTGATTAGAAGAACATTTCATCTTTGTGCCCTGATGCCAAACATATATGTGGCAGTGGGAAGTGAATAAATATGTTCCTTGAAGCCATTCTTACACCAGGAGAATTAGCAATAACTTAACTGTACACAGAAGTGACTGTGGGATGCCTGGGTGGCTCAGCGGTTGAGCATCTGCCTTTCACTCAGGGCATGATCCCAGAGTTCCGGGATGGAGTCCTCATCAGGCTCCCTGCATGGAGCCTGCTTCTCCCTCTGCCTGTGTCTCTGCCTCTCTCTCTCTCTCTCTATCTCTCTCTCTGTGTGTGTGTCTCTCATGAATAAATAAATAAAATCTTAAAGAAAAAAAGAGAAAGAAGCAACTGTGAATCACATAAATACATCTTATCAACCCAAATAAAATTTATCCCTATTCAACTTCTCCTTAGCAGGATCCCTAAAAGGTCTGCTTCTATTCCAATAGCACCATACACTAGGGGGCAATGTGAGTGGTCTGTCTTTCACTTGTTGATTTGTGGGAGTTCTTTATATGTTACAGATACAAGTCCTTTGTTTGTTATATGCTTGCAAACATTGTCTTCTACTCTTGGCTTGTTTGCCTCACTCTCTCAAATATGTTTTTGATGAACAGAAGTTCTTAATATTAATATAGTTGAATTTATCTATTTCCTTTATGGTTAATGGTTTTGGTGTCCTGTTAGAAAATTTTTTTCCCTTAGTTCAAGGTCAAGAAGATATTTTCCTGTTTTTTTCTAGAAACTTTATTTTTTACATTTAGAGGATCAATCCATCTGGAACTAATTTTTGTATATGGTGTGAGTCAGGGGCCAAGATTTTTTAAAAATATAGATATCCAGTTGCCCCGGTGTTAATTACTGAGAAGATCATTCTCCCCACTCCTCTGTGCTGGAACTTTTGATATAAATCCAGTGTCTACATATGTGTGGATTTACTTATGGACCCTCTTCTGTGCCATTGGCTATTTTTCTATCTTTGCATCAATACCACATCATCTTGGGGAGCTTGGCTGGCTCAGCTGTTGAGTGTCTGCTTTTGGCCTAGGGCATGACCCCGGGGTCCTAGGATCAAGTCCTGCATCGGGCTTCCTGCCTGGAGCCTGCTTCTTCCTCTGCCTGTGTCTCTGTTGTCTCTCATGAATAAATGAATAAAATCCTTTTAAAAAACACAATACCATATCATCTTAAATACTGTATGTTTATAATAAGTTTTGACACCTGGAAGTGTAGAAACTCCAATTTTGTCCTTTGTTATTGTCTTAGCTATTTGGGGGCCTTTATTTTTCCATGTTAATTTTGGGAGTATATTGTCAATCCTAAAATAAAATGAACTGCTGGCATTTTTATTTCAGTTCTAGTGATCTGTGGTTCAGTTCATGGAATAAGTCATTTACTTTTTCTATATCCTCGATCCCTCTTCTAAAAAAATAAGACAAAAATACATACTGAGCAATCCTAAGCATTATATAAGAGAGCGTATGTGCAAACTGGAAAAAAAAACCTCCTACTATAGAAATGCAGGGCTTTTATTAAACAGTGAGAAGGAACACACACAGGCAGTAGGACAAAATCTGCCTACAATGGGTTTTAAAGAGGTTGGACCAACTCTGGAATCTGCTGCTGAGTGGGCTCCCCCTTCCTTGGTGCTGGCTTCTTAACTCAGAGGCTGACGTTCAGGGAGGGAGTGAGAAGGGGCCGCTGAGATTTTCCTGCCCTGGCACCTCCCATCCCACCCCCAGCAGGCACCACATTTCCTTATGATGATTGTCTATGTGTTGGCTTTCTCACATCTTTTACTTCATAGCTTAGAAACATAGAATCACACCATGATTTATTTTCCCAACGCGCCTGCTGTGTGCCAGGTCCAGTCCTAGGTAGATCTGCCTTTGCCCGAGTTCCATCTAGAATGTCACACCTGAAGAAGAGGTGACCGGGCACTGCGAATGGGGAATGGGCTTTTGTCACATGACTGTCCCTCTTCTGTCCCCTGTGTTTGTGTGACTAGGGCACACACTGGAGACAATCATCTTTCTCTTTGAGTCAGCTTGTTTAGAAAACTCAAGGCTCTGAGCTTCCTTTCCGCACCCTCCCACCAAGTAGCCCTAGACCCTTGTTTCAAAGGCTTTCTTTGGATTCCCTTGAACAAATACCCTCTGCCAAAGAGGAATCCCCAGGTGAAACAAAGGGAGGTCAGTGGGACCTTACACCATTTCCTTTTGGTGGGTCATTTTCTTTCCTTCCCTCTGTATATTCGGGGAGCTGTGTGTGGAGCCCTGGAGTCACCCCCAGCATCAGCAGGGAAGCAGGCATCTCCTGAGCTGCTACTGTCACCCACTTCGGCCCATCCACTCTCCCAGGTGCTGGTGAGCCCAGGAACCTCAGGGAGTTGTCACGTCCTTAGGCCCTCGGGCTCCCTCAGGACCCTCTGCCCTTTCCATCACAGAGAGAGGAAGCCCAGCAAAGGGAATTAGCACTAACCTGAGAGGAATAGTTAGCCACTTAATGACTAGAAGGCTGCCAGCTTGGAGCCCATCTTCAACTTGCTCTGAGGTCCCTGCCTGGGGGGCCCATGCTAGTGTCCGTGGCAGAGGCTGGGTGTCTGTCCCCACAAGGGGCAGGAGTTTTATCTCCTGCCCGCTCCACAGCTGATCTCGGGGCATACAGCTGAGTGGAGTGTGGGTTGGTTAGGGTGGTCCAGGGGATAGACTAGGGTCAGGATGTCAACATCCCCTGAGGGAGCATGGTACAGATGCCAGCCAGGTGAACCCCCAGGACAGGGCCCAGAGTCCCCCTCACTGGGTGCGGGGGGGGGGGGTGGGGGGGGTGGGGAGGCTGAAGCCCGACCTCGGGAACATTGGGATTCCTGGTCCTTTTATCCCCCACCTCCTGTCAGAGCAGCAGGCCTGCAGCTGAGGGGAACCAGAAAGAGGTGGTGGGACCCCCCTCCCCGCCCTCCCACCCCTCAGAGGCTGGAAGGCCTCCCTTAGAAGACCTGGTACCTGGCCGGAGGGGGTGGGGAGGAAGGAAGGCAGTGGGAGAAAGCGAGACAAAGGAAGGCCACCATAAAACCAGCAGCATGTCTGTAATCAGCAGAGCCCTTTGTTTAGAGCTGGTTTAAACAAGTTGAGATCCCTTCGAAGGGCAGGCCATAAACCGAAGTGAAAATAAAAGTGTTTACAGCGAGGGAGAGCGGAGGGCTGTGGGGATTCGTTTGGCCAGGAGCAGTGGGGGAGCCCTGGCCAGTGCGGCCTGGCCTGCAGGAGGGGAAGGGGCCACTTCCAACAGCACATGCTAATGCTAACGGATGCAGGGAATTGGGCCCCGCAGGGGGAGGGGGAGGAGTGGGAGCACTTCCCCCACCCTGGGGGACTCTCCCACATTCAGACCCCTCCCCCTCACACACACACACCCCTGGGAGTGAAGAGGGCAGGGTACCGGTCTTTGTGACCTCCAGAGTCGCCTGTCCGGGGTGGCAGAACTCAGACAGCTTTTCCCCTCCTCTACAAATTCCTTTGTAATGGACTTAAGGGGGTTACATTAATAAGAGGGTTGCACTTCTGGAAGAAATTCCTCTTAGGCCCCACTTACCAGCCTGCAAAGGTGTAAGGTGGGGAGCATCACCCCAGGGGACTGCATTCCTCAGGGCAGCCTCCAGCAGCCAGTGGATGGAGAGGAGGAAGAGAAATGTTTGCTAAGGTAGAGGGTGGTTAGGCCTGAGATGTTGGAAGGACCTCAGCCCGGAGCAGGGCTCTGCACACCTTTCACCATGTTCCATTCCCTGCTCTCTTTGACCGTGGACAACACATAAATATCTTGCAATCATTCATTCAACCAGTGGGCACCTGCTGCAGGCCAGGCAACCAGGGCAGGGGCTCTCCAGGTGTCGGACATGGTCCCCATCCTAAGGTGGGCAACTGCATATACATATATACCTCTGTTTTATTTTCTCCAAGAATACACATATCCAGGCAGTGTTAACTTTTGGAGAACGGTAGTGCCAAATCAAGCTCACATGATTCTTGGAAGTACACCAAGCTGATGTCAAATGGCCTCATCTGTTGTTTATGCCCAGAAGGAAAGGCTGCCAGACTTTTTGCCAAAAAAAAAAAAAAAAAAAAAATCACACCAAGGTCACATTTATCCTTATAAGGAAAATGAGTCAGCAGAGGCACCTGAAGGTAGGTCCTTTTTCCCTTTAAAAATTTATTGTGACTCTTCAGCTGGCAACATTTGTTGACCTTGAATCCTCCCAAATGCAAAAGCCAGCTGAAAATGTCTCTTTTGACACTCCCATACTTTTCCCTCCATCCTTGGATCCGTCTTGCCTGTTAAGGAGATGAGCTTTGTTCTGGGCCCCACAGTATGCTTTCTTCATTAAGAGAACATGTAAGAAAACTATCAGTGAAGCCTGTTCTGTTAAATGTCTTTGTTTTCTATAATTTGATCTCAACCACATTCTAATACAAGCTCAGTTGCTCTGGTGTTTTCCCTAGGGCTGTTTTCTTATCTCCCTAAGACTGGCTAGTTTATGTTCTGTGAGTTCCCTTCCAACAAACAACAAAATGGAACAAATCTGAATAACAAAGAAGCAAGATTAGTAGTACTGGTAGGAAATCATGTTATGTCCACTCTTAGGAGGCATTTCACACCCTCTGGGCATTTGGTAAAACATAACCTTTCGTAGGGTCCTGGTGTGAGAGGCATGGGTCTCCAAGTCTCAGTGCTTGATACAAATGGCTCTGCAAGACCCCCAAGACTTCCTTTCCCTAAGTTGTGAGGTCCAAAGGGTGGCATTAGGTGTCTTTCTTAGGGCACTGTCTTGCTGACTTCACTGAGGGGCAATTCCTGCGGGTCATTCCTTTGCTGCTGTGAAGCAGGAGTGCTTGTCCTTCATCTCATGACATTGAGTTATGGGGAAGGAGTTAAGATGGTGGAGTAGGGGGACCCTAAGCATGATGCTGATTCATCGGGGCTTCCTGTGAAAGGTTTGCAGGGATCCAGGACCAGGTGGCTCCAGGTAGAGTCACCAACCAGGGAAAGATGCCACCATCAAGAGGACCTAATGGAAGTCAGCTCTCCTGACTCAGGAGACCTTAAGTGAAGAAAGTCTCTGGGTATCTCACCCCTTCAGTGCTGACAAGCTAGATCGTTGTCAGGTGAGAAAATGGTGCAGGGGAAAGGCATACTCCTTTGAAATCAGGTAGTTGGTTTTGAATCCCTTCCTCAACTTAGTAATTGGACAAGTTACTTAACATCTCAAAGCCTCTGTTTTCTCATCTATAAAATGAGGGTAATAGTGCTCTCCTCCTCAACCCAAGGGTCTTGTTATGAGGATTATTTGAGATGAAGCTCCTGGCATTATGGCTTCCTCCCTTCCCCCTAGTTCCTTCCCTCACTCCTTCCCAGTGAAGGAAAACTTAGTATCCCTTCCCACAGATTCTGAAAAAAAATAAAAAAAATAAAAAATTATGGTAATAGAAGTACCAAATGTGGCAGATCAGCTCTTCTTGTTTGTTTATGAACACTTCAAATTCCTTCATCGATGAGATAAAATTTCACCATTCCGAATACTCTGAATGGAATTGGTTTGGGACATTGGTACATACCTACCTTGTGCTAAGCACTAATAGAGACAATGGAGATACAGAAAGGAATGACCCGGTCCCTAACCACAAGACAAATGAACACGGAAGCAAATAATCTCAAAGGCACAAAGGATTTTGGAGGAATGTGGTAGAGGACCACTTTTCCTCGATTGAAGGTGAAACTGAGGGGACTGGATCTCCTGGTTAGGTGAGTCTTCTGGAGAAAGCTGTGCCGTCCATAGAAAATAAATCTCTAGAATTTCAAGGTGTGTCAACCAAACATCAGTAGAATAACTTAGGAATACTTAATGGTAGATTGAAAAAGAATTATTTCAATTATAAGTTCTCTTGGCAAACATTCATTGTCTATTTTTGAAACTTCCCAGATGTGGAGATACGATGCAGAAAATAAATAAGAAGTGACCTCTTTCTCAAAGAAGCTTGAGTTCTAATAAACAAATAAGAAACTGACTATAACCAAAGCTGCTGGCACTGTGCCAGATGTACATAAAAGATATGATGAGATTGTATGGCTTTTCATTTACAAAGCTCCTAGTTTTTGAGCCCCTGAATTATTTTAGGGGCCACCCTTCTTTGCAAGACAGTATTCCTTTCTTGACCCTATATATAGACCATCAGGGCTATAACATTTGTGTTTTGAGAAGCAGCAACGACATTTTTTTTGTGAAGCATTTTTGACAAGTGCTTATCGGGGCACCGAGGCTCTCTTCCTACAGAACAGACTTGGGAGTGGATCCAGCATGAGCAGTTTGGG
Source organism: Canis lupus baileyi (assembly GCF_048164855.1). Lineage (NCBI taxonomy): Eukaryota > Metazoa > Chordata > Mammalia > Carnivora > Canidae > Canis > Canis lupus. The sequence goes on along the minus strand of NC_132861.1, from coordinate 13,901,597 downwards.
AGACAACTTCAGATTTTAAAAAATTATTTATTTTATATAAAGAGAGAGAGAGAGTGGGATGGAGAAGTGGGAGTGGGATAGGAGTGGGAGAAGCAGACTTGATCCCAGGATCTCGGAATCATGACCTGAGCTGAAGGCAGATGCTTAACCAACTGAGCTACCTAGGTGCCCCCAACTTTAGACACTCTTAAGGAGACTCGAGATCCAGAAGTGTCCCAATCTTGACCAACTTTCTACCATGTTTTGCATGGTGACTCCTTTTCTTGAACCTCCTCTGGGGGTCCCAGTCTGATGGTGCTTAGATGAGTTCCAGGGGGAAAGGGACATGAAGTATTTAGTGAGATTCAATATTTACCTACTTGCAAGCCAGATGTGATCCCATTTAGCTGTCATATGGACCCTGGAGATGGGTGTCATCCCTCTGACAGCTGGGGACATTGGGGTTTGGAGAAAGCTGTCCCTAAGACCTGGTGTGTGAAGGACAGCCCAGGAGTCAAGCCCGGATCCTGCCTGTATTCTCTGCACAGCACCCGTGTTTCCTGAGCAGGCATTTCTTATTCTTTAGGACACTTGCTCGGTGAGGTACTGTGCCAGGGACCCAGAAACCAGCTGGTAAATGAGGGGTAAATTTCAGTGAAAGATTTTTAAAATTAGGCCTTGATTCTCTTTTCATTCTGGTGCATAATTTGAACTTAGCTTTCATACTACATCAAACATGAATGTTACAGATTAGGATACAACATGCAGGTGTATGTTAGAAATGAAACATAATCTTCAAAGACATTTTACTCTTGCCTGAGGCCCTCTCAGGCTATGTCCTTCCCTGCACCCAAAGCCCCATCGTGGTCCCAGCTATGGGACTTTAAGCCTCAAGGGACACACACATCAGCAGGGATCAGACCCAAAAGTGACTTAATCAAGAACTGTAGGATGTGATGAGCATTAGCAACCCCAGGGGACTTTGGAATCAAGATATCTGGTGGTCAACAAATCACAATTGCACTTCCCTGGGGAGGCAGGTGTGGTGGGCAGAGAGGAGGGGTGGGCCTTCTGGATTGGAGGCAGCCTTCTCATTGTGAGGTATATGCAAGGGACAGTAAGAAGGAGGCTGCAGTGGAGAAAGGACCATTCTACAGAGGACAGGTTGGGGGGAGAAGAACAGCTAATGGCAAGGTGGGGAAGTTGGGCATGGAGTTTGGATTTGATGAGGGTAGCAGTGGGGAGCCAGGACTGGCCATGGGAGTAGCAAAGTGTCAGGAACATGAACTCTGGAAAAAAGAGCTGGGTTCAAATCTTGGTTGGGCCACTTTCTGGCTATGTAATCTTCCAAGATCTCACTGTGCCTCCTTGGTTTCCTTATGCATTAAATAGCGCCTAGGTGGCAGGTTTGCTGTGAGGACAATGAGCACTCATCGCTCTGTGGGTTGGCAATTCAGTGTAGTTACAGAGCAGGAGATGGGCAGATAGCAGGAGAGATGGGAGGTAGAAAGGGGACCTGGAGGCTGTGTGGGGAGTTTACCGATTTTTCCAGTGTACTCTAAATTACGTGATGTGCTATTTGCTTCATATCAACATCCCAAACACGAGTAGTTGGTAACCATATTAGCCTGCTCTGGCTGCCATAACAAAGTGCCACAGACCAGATACCTTACATCACAGATGTTTGCTCTCTACCCAGTTCTGGAGGCTGGAAGTCCATGATCAAGGTGCTGGCATGTTCTGTTCACATGAGACCCATCTCCTTGGCTTGTAAATGGGTATCTTCTCACTGTGTCTCATGTGGTCTTTTCTCTGCTCACATCTGTGCCCTCATCTCCTAATTAAGGACACGAGTCACATGGGACTCATTACCTCATTTAACTTAATCACCTTTTTAAAGACTTATCTCCAAATACAGTCATATTGAGAGATACTGGAGGTTAGGACTTTGATGTATGGATTTTGGGGGGATACATCTTAGCCCATGTAACCATAAGCTCTGTGGATTGCAGCCAACAGTGTGTGAAGCTCTAGGAGCTGAGCCAGGGCTGGGGGGGTGGGGGGGGGTGGGATGGTAGGGGTGGGGGTGGAGTGGCCATCACAGCTGCTTTCTGCCTCTGCCCGTCCTAGCCAGGCTCCTTTGGCGGTGCTGAAAACAGCAGCAGGTGCCTGTGTCCCTGGAGCCAAGGGCAGTTGCATGGACACATCCCCATGGGCTTCATGCGGAGGCCACAGTTCCATTCCAAGTCTTCAAAAGCATCTCAGGATGGCTTTTCTGATCATTGGTAACATGCCCTTCCCAGCTGCAGTGACACCAGCAGCTTTAAAAAGTAAAACGGGGAGGGCAGCCCAGGTGGCTCAGGATTTAGCGCCACCTTTGGCCCAAGGCCTGATCCTGGAGACCCAGGATCAAGTCCCATGCCAGGCTCCCTGCATGGAGCCTGCTTCCCTCTGCCTGTGTTTCTGCCTTTCTCTCTCTCTCTCTCTGTATCTTTCATGAATACATAAATAAAATCTCAAAAAAAAAAAAAAAAAAGTAAAAAGAGGGGTGCTTGGCTGGCTCAGTGGGAAGAGCATGATCTCAGGTGAGTCTGAGCTCTACCTACACTGGGTTTTAGAGGTTACTAAAACAAATAAATAACTTCAATAAATAAATAAATAAAATAAAAAAGGAAAAGAAAGAAAAGAGAGAGCAGGAAAAGAAGGAGATTGTGCTGTAGGTTTGTTGGCACTAGAGCTTAGGTCTCCCACAGACTAAGATATGCCTTCATCAAATCATTCCTGGACAGAAGAGTCCTTTCCTTTTCTCTTAGATTCTCAATGGATGGAACATTCTAAGGAAGAACAGATACACTGAGAGAAAAAAGCAGGAACCAGACAGGCCCTCAGATTTGTCAGAAAGGCACTCCAGCATTTTCCCCTTGGTTCCCACTGTGCTGGGGACCAAGATGTGGGGAATGGGGTGTGGATAAAGAGTGGGGGGCATGGAAAGGGGAGAAGGGGACATGAGAAGGAGGAGGGAAGGGTCGGGGAGGGAAAGAGAAGGGGAAGAGGAGGAGAGGGGAAGACTGTTGTTGGTGGAAGGAGAGGATGGGGAGTCAGGAGAGGGGGAGGTAGTTGAGGAGGGGAGGGAGGTGGAGGGTGGGAAGCACATCTGGGAGCAGAGGGGAAAAGTGCTATTTCTAGCAGATAAAAAAATGAAACTGAGTTTTTGACATCTCTTTATTCTTAAGGCAACTTTGACCTAGTTTACCTCATCTGTAATCGGCTCTGGTAATCTAAATAATGCATTTTAGCTAAGCTAAGATTGTTATCCAGGTAGTTAACAATCTGTTATCTCCTGATTGGGAAATGCTAAATGGGTTTCCCATCCGTACCACCTCCACCCCACCCCCAACCCCCTGCCTCTCCCCTGCCTTGGTACTCAGTCATTCCTTCATTCAACAAATGCTTGTATGTGTATGGGCCAGGCTCTGTGCTAGGCCCCAGGTAGCCATAGAGCCTCCCTTCTACAACCAAAGGGAAGTAGATGGACTATCTTATTGTTCTGTCTAAACTGCTCTTCCAGGGAACTACTGTCTACCTTGCTTGAATTATTGGGAATCTTTAGTAGGAGGGCAGATTGGGTCTTCATTGAACAAACTGGAATATTCTTCAGCAGAGGGAATAAAATAATGACCCTCATCTACTCATCCCCCAGCTTCCACATGCCAAATTTGTGTTATCTTCTTTGACAACCCCTCCATGAACACCACCCAGATTATTTTGAAGCAAATGCTAGGTAGCTCATCATTTGTAAATATTTTAGTATTTCTAAGTAATAAAGACTCTCAAAAATACAGCTACAATAATATTGCACCTAGAAAGTGAATAATAATCCCTCAATATCATTCAAATATACAGTTGATGTCTATATTTCTCTGATTGCCTAATAATTCTTTTTATTTTTTATTTATTTATTTTTGCCTAATAATTCTTTTACAGTTTGTTTGAATTTGTGATCCATATGAGGTCAGTACATTGGGATATATCTCTTGAGTATCTTTTAATCTGTAGGTCCCACAACCTTTCCAACCCCTCAGAAATTAAGTTGTCCCTTCTTTAGAGTTTCCTACAGGCTGAATATTGCTGCTGGAATTCTTGTAATCTCCTTTAACCTGCTCTCTATCCCTTATATTTGCAGATCTAGAAGCTTGGTTGTGGTGGGGGGGTGTTTGTGTGCAAAACCGCTTTATAGGTGGGGTGTATTTCTATTAGCAAGTATATAATATCCATTTTCCTCTCCTTGTGAAATGTTACTAACCACTGACAACCACTATCCAGATTTATTAATTTATTTGGAGTTGTAAAATGGTGATATTCTAATTCTATCATTCCTTCTTCATCTATTAACTGGCATATTATAAAGTAAAACCTCCCTCATCGACTCTTTGGTTATCCTGAGGCTCGGATCATGAAAGAAATAAAGGACAAATGTTTGGTTCTTTCTTTCTTTCTTTCTTTCTTTCTTTCTTTCTTTCTTTCTTTCTTTCTTTCTTTCTTTCTTTCTTCTTTCTTTCTTCTCTCTCTCTTTCTTTCTTTTCTTTCTTTCTTTCTTTCTTTCTTTCTTTCTTTCTTTCTTTTCTTTCTTTCTTTCTTCCTTTCTTCCTTTCTTCCTTTCTTTTTAAGATTAATTAACTTACTTATGTTAGAGAGAGAGTGTACAAGCAGTGGGGAGGGATAGAGGGAGATGGGGAGAGAGAGAATCTCAAGTAGACTCCTCGTTGAGCATAGAGCCCTACACGGCTGAACATGGGGTTCAACGTGAGGCTCAGTCTTACCCTGAGATCATGACCTGAGCCAAAATCAAGAGTTGGATGCTTAACTGACTGAGCCACCCAGGCGACCCTGCTTGGTTCTTTCCCAGTTCAAAGGTGATAGAGATTTGGTGCCTTAATATCTTCTAAAGGTAACCACCTGGGTGATTATTGCTTTGGTGGGCTTTTATATCTCTGTGAGCTCAGGGACTCAAGCATATGGGACTTACTTCAATCCACTGTACTCTTCATCTTTACCAAAAATGTTTGTTTTCTTATCTTTGGCTGATGATAGCCTTTACAAGCTTGGTTCCGAGAACACTGAGGCCACTTGAGTAGACTTTGATAGCTTCCTTGCTTAACTGATATAATATGCCACATTTGCGGCCCCAGTCCTGCAATGGGCCATTTCTTCAAGGACTCTTGATTATTTTTAGTGGACAATGCTACCTAAAGATCAAAGTTTCAGTGCTAGGAGTGCTAATTCTCACTGGGAAGGTATTTTGTCCAACTCTTTTCTATGGACAGAGCTGAAAGACTTGTATTCTTTACTGGAGATTAATCGCAAGGTGATTTTCTGAAACTTCTGTTCACACCCAGGATTACAGGGATTTGACTTAACTTCATCAACCACAGAGAAAAGTCTTCGAAGACACCAGTATAGTTACTCGTTTGATTTAGCCCACAATACAGACAAGAGTCTCAGAATAATAATAAGAAACACAACCATCAACAGAATGACTACTGAAAGTTATTTAAGGTTTTGTTTCCAGCTCCTTGGAGTATAGCCTACTGAGAATGTACCATCGAGTGGTAGTGCTTCAAAGCCACCTGCAGCGGTGCCTCTGGTTACCACGGGGCACACCCTGTGGTCCATTTGTTTCCTTTTACTTTCAGTTTTTTGGCATTGCTTTTTTGATTTAATTTTGTTTTGTAAAATTACATAAAATATTTATGGCCCCAAAATAAATTCTGTAGAATTCGGTGTATGAAACAAGTCGACCTTCATCCCTGCCTCCTATGGCTTATCCTCTCCCTTCCTCTAAAATTTGTGGTTTATTCTTCTATTTTTAAATACTTATATATATTTGTCTAAGAGCTGTATTGAGATGTAATTTACAAACCACAAAATTCATTCTTTTATAATGTGTGTGTGTGTGTCAGCTTTTCTTAAATGGCTGCATATAATAAACACTTTTCCCTGTTGGGCTTTTTGTGCTGACAGTATACCCTAGGGATCCTTCCATGGTCATATGTGCAAAGCTTCCTCATCCATTAGCACGGCTGCACTGGCTACAAGTACCATAATTCAGTTGACCAATCTCCCACTGGTGGACATTTGGGTCATGTTTAGATTGTTGCTATTATAATAATGCATATACATTTTTACATTTTGGCCAGTCTACTCTTGGGATAGATTTGTAGAAGGGAAATTGGTGGGTCAAAGGGAAATGTATATCATTTTTTTCTAGACATTTCCCAATTCCCCTCCCACCATACATATAGGAGAGGCTGTTTCCTCCCAGCCTTGTTAGCATTGTATAGTGTCAAACAGCTGGATTTCCACTAACCCGCTAGCAGAGAAATTACATCTCAGCACAACTTAGCTTTGAGTTTCTCTCCATCTGAGTGAGGTTGAGGGCCTTCAGATGACTGACAGCCACTTGCAGTTCTTGGGAACTGTGTTCTCATTTCCCCTCCATTTTTCTATATATCGGTTGGCCTTTAGAACCTTCTGTGATAGGGGTACAAATGTTTTCCTTTTGTCTTTTGTCTTTTTACTTTATAATACAGCTTTATGCCATTTAAAAAGTATTTTGTTAAAAAAAATAAAAAAAAATAAAAAGTATTTTGTTGTTGTCTTTATCTTTTATAAGCAAGTTTACCAATCCCTTATTACTTCTGGGTTTGAAACAGATTAGGGAAATTTGTCCTATTTCTGGCATGTGGATTTGAGATGTCTCCCTAGCAGTCTACTAAATTCACATATGCAGCCAGATCCATTTCTGAATTTTCTTTTCCAGTTCTTTGTCTGCCTATCTCTCCTCGGGCCCAAGTTAAACAGTTTTATTATAGAGGTTTTTATTTTTATTTACTTTTCGTTTTTTAAAAAATATTTTATTTATTTATTCATGAGAGATACAGAGAGAGGCAGAGACATAGGCAGAATGAGAAGGAGGCTCCTCACAGGGAGCCTGCTGTGGGACTCAATCTCTGAACTGAGATCACAACGTAAGCCAAAGGCAGACACTCAACCACTGAGCCACCCAGGCATCCCTATAGAGGTTTTTAAATATACTCTAATGTATGGTCAAGCTATCCTTTTTTTCCCCCCAGTGTGGCTCCTTTCCAGGGTTTCCCAGTTATTATTGTTGATATACAAACCATATTCTTAAAGTTTTATCTTTTTATTCTTAAAGTTTTAATGAGGGTTTACACTATTGCAATACATGGATTTTTTAGATCCTCATTAAAACAAAATTTAAAAATTATTAAAAAAAATAAAAGGTTTGTATCAAAACCAAAGAAATGCCCACACTGGGCATTTAATGAAATTAAGGAGTTATTGTTAATTTGTGTACATGTGTACTTTTGATAATGGCATAGAGAAATTGGTTTTTTTTGAGTTCTTACCCTGTGATGACAGATGAAATCATGACTTATACTTGCTTCCAAGTAATTGTGGTGGTGGTGAGAGGAGAGATAGATGAAATAAGATAGTCATAAATTTACAATTATTGAAGCTGAGTCATGGGTACTTGGGGTTCATTTTATCATTCTATTGACTTTTATGTATGTTTAAAATTTCCCATGACAAAAAGTTTTAAGAAGAGAAAGGTTTCGAGTTCTAAATTTTTTTGCAATGTGTAGCAATATGAGACTTTTAAAAAATCCAATTTAGCAGAATGGGGACTTTGCCTAAAGAAATTTGCAGTCAGAAGTGGGTACAGCAGAAGTCACAAGTAGAGAGAAAATGCTTTTCAGTGGGTAGAGTCCAAGTGTGGCTCAAGGCCAGGTGCTTTTGCTAATCCCTTTCTCCGTAAAACATTCACCTGTAACTGAACTGTATCCTTCCCTGGCTTAAAGGTCCAACATAGGTGTGCCAGATTTACACACCAAGTGAATTCCCAAAAAGCTGGGTTTTGTTTTGTAACTGTTGGCCTAGCATATTGCCCAGAGTTTGCTTTGGGCAGTCCCTTAAGTTCTTAAGCATTTCAAAAGGACAGAATAAATAAGATGTCATGGGACACCTGGGTGGCTCAGTGGTTGAGTGCCTTCGGCTCAGATCATGATCCCTGAGTCCTGGGGTTCTGGGATCGAGTCCCACATCGGGCTCTCCAACAGGAAGCCTGCTTTTCCCTCTGCCTGTGTCTCTGCCTCTCTCTCTCTGTCTGTCGTGAATAAATAAAATCTTTTTAAAAAAAGATGTCATAAGTGTCACTTTTATGAAGCTCCTTTTTTTTTTGAACAATGAAGTTTTTAGAAATAAACATTATGGATGTGAGGGTGATCTGGCTGCGACATCTGTCACCCCATTGATCGCCAGGGTTGATTCGGCTGATCTGGCTGGCTAGGCGGGTGTCCCCTTCCTCCCTCACCGCTCCATGTGCCTCCCTCCCGAAGCTGCACGCTCGCGCTCGGTCGAAGAGGATGAAGAGGACGACCATCCCCGATAGAGGAGGACCGTTCTTCGGTCAAGGGTAAACGAGTAGCTGCGCTCCCCTGCTAGAACCTCCAAACAAGCTCTCAGGGTCCATTTGTAGGAGAACGTAGGGTAGTCAAGCTTCCGAGACTCCAGACACATCCAAATGAGGCGCTGCACGTGGCAGTCTGCCAAGAAAGAAAGAAAGAAAGAAAGAAAGAAAGAAAGAAAGAAGAAAGAAGGAAAAGAAATAAACATTATGATTGTAAACCACAGACTCCCTATTTGCCCTTTCCACACTCCACACTTAGTAAAGTCATTTTTGCACAAAGTTTTTAAAACCAGCACTCGATCCTGGAGCTTGGTACCCTTTGTTGATTGCACAGTCTGAGAACTGGGGAGATTGAGTTTTTGCTCATCAAAAGTTAGAACTTTGTCAGTCCTTACCAAAACTTAAGAGATTGTGTGAGAAGAAAAAAAGTACAGATGGAACTGGATATTGAAATTAGGGAGGAGGGAAACAAATATATTCTCCTTGAGTCCTTTTTAAATGTAACACTGGCTACATATATTACCTGTTGAACATGAGTAGAAGGAACTGCTTTGAGAAACAGCTTTGTATTGAGTGACAGGAAAGGTATGGATGCTTTAACTCACAACCCCAGCTCTTGAGATGTGGTTCAGAGAAATGTGCATCCGGGCACAAGTACAAAAGAATGTGCTAGCAAGATTGTTCACAACAGCCAAATACCGGAAACAATACAAATGTTCATCAGCAATGAAAAGGATAAGTATGTAGCTGGCTAGTGATGTATTGGATAATCAAAAATGACTAAACCCTGGCAACATGCGGTAACACGGGCCAACAGTACAAAAGTAATGCTGGTAGAGGAAACAAGACAAAGAATACAGCTATCATATGTATACATAAGTTGCTAAAGGATGCACACAGAGCTGTGTCAAACTCTACAATTAACTATAAAGAATGTGATCATCCTAGAAGACAGGACAGTGGTTATCTGATGGGGAAGGGGGAAATAAACAAGAAGAGACACACAGACACCTCTGGGGTTCTGGAAATGTTCTTTTGATCATTCTGGTTAGTAAATGCATGACATTTTGATCATCCTGGTTGGTAAATGCAGACAACGTTAAATGATTTAGCAAGCTGAACGTTTATTTATAGGCACCTTTATGGATATGTTTTACATCTCTCAGTTAAAAAGTTAAAATAAAAAAGTAAAGTAAAGGGATTTTTAAAAGGCATGGGAAACATAATAATGAACATGATAACATAATAACATAATAACATAAACACTGTCTATACATAAAAATATATCACTTATAAAACAGTCACTGTAGACACAATTGTCTATAAAGTCATTATACTGGGACTCCTTGGTGCCTCAGTGATCGAGCGTCTGCCTTTTGCTCAGGTAGTGATCCCAGGGTCCTGGGATCGAGTCTCACATAAGGCTCCCTGCAGGGAACCTGCTTCTCCTTCTGCTTATGTCTCTATCTCTCTCTCTGTATCTCTCATGAATAAATAAATAAAATATTTTAAAAAATTAAGTCACTAAACTGCTGAGTCACATAAATCACACTTACATAAAGCACATCAGAGAAACTAGGGACACGTAAGGATTGCAAAACATCTAAATGTATTAACAACAATACTCTTTGCTGAATTAACAATTTAGAAATATGCATCTGTGTGTCCAGGTTAGATAATGATTTATAAAGAGAAAACATAAAATGGAAAAAAAAAAAAAGTAGTTCATAGGGAAAGACTGAGATGTTTAAAGGAAAAAAAAAAACCCTGAAATACATTGCTTTTTGGGGGGCTGAGGGCTTGGAATAAAACTCCTGTTTTACTTTTGGGTGTGTTTGTATGTAGGGCAGAGCAGAGGGGACTGTTTTGAGTAACGGGAGGAAAGGTTTTACTATTATCGCCAGCTCAGCCTCTGTAGGCCCTCGTGGATTTGCTGTGCCTTCAGCAGCCAGGGGAGCCCTTTCAAGAACCAAAGTATCACAGCTATCAGCCAACTGCTCAGTTCAGATGCAGTTCTAGATTTTAATAGTGATGAGTACAGTACATATTAGTGATGGATCGTTACAAGAGTTGTGTGTCCCTTCACATGTATTGGGTTTGATAAATGAGAGCAAGTGGCAGAAATATAAGAAACAATTCCACATACGATCAGCCTAAGTACCAGAATCAGTGTGAGCAAAGAGAAGGAGGATGGGAGCATGGAGTCTGTGCTGCAAGCCTGGTCTTATGCTTGTTGCTTTTCATGTGACCTCATACGATCTTACTGGCCTCCTGCAAAGTATGTACAAACTCCAAAGGATGGACTGTTTCCCCATTTCCTAGATAAGGAGACTGGGATCCAGAGTGGTGAAGTCACTTGCACAAAGTAAATGTTGGGACCTGGGGGAAAGTGTGAATTTCAATTAAAAAATACAAATTGTAATAACTGACAAGATGTCGAGAAAATGTAAATGTTTTAACTAATACATTTATTATGAACAAAGACTAAGCACCTAGGTTATGTCAATAAATTTTTAAAATGTAATTCATTGCAGTCTTCCTGGTTTCAAGACTGATTATATAGCTACAACAATCAAGAGTATGTTGTACTGGTGGAGGGATAAATACTTGTCTCCGTGGACCAGAATAGAGAACCCAGAAATAGAACCACACAAATGCATTCAACTAGTTTTTGATAAAGGCCCAAAGGCAATTCAGTGGAGGAAAAGTAACTAACTAACTTTCTTTCTTTCTTTCTTTCTTTCTTTCTTTCTTTCTTTCTTTCTTTCTTTCTTTCATTCTTTCTTTCTTTTTATTTATTTATTCATGAGAGACACAGAGACAAAGGCAGAAACATAGGCAGAGGGAGAAGCAGGCTCCCTATGGGGAGCCGATGTAGGACTCCATCCTAGGACCCCGGGATCACGACCCTAGCCAAAGGCAGATGTTCAATCACTGAGCCACCCAGGCATCCCAAGAGTAGCCTTTTCAAACAATGGTGCTGGAGCAACTGGTCATATTCACCTAAAAATTAACTTCAAGTGAAAAATGAACTTAAATGCCAAAAGTAAAACTATGAAACTTTTAGAGAAAACATGAGAGAAAATCTTCAGGATCCAGGGTGAGGTGGAGTTCTTAGACTTGACACCAAGAGCATGTTCCATAAAAAGAAAAACTGATAAATTTGACTTCAAAATTTAACATTTTGCCCTTGAAGCACCCCTGCTATTAAGAAGATGAAAAAGTCAGCTACAAAATGGAAGAAAATATTTACAAATCATATATCTAATAAAAGACTACTATCTAGAATATATAAAGAACCCCTAAAACTCAATAGTAAAAAAATCAATCTCATTAAAATGGGGGCAAAAGATATCGCACTGAAGAAGAGATACAGATGGCAAATAAGCACACAAAAAGAAGCTCAACATCATAAGCCATTAGGAAAATGCAAATTAAAATCACAGTGAGATCCCACTCTGTGTTTACCAGAATGGTAAAAATAAAAAGCAGTGCCAACACCAAATGCTGGTGAAATTCCAGAGAAACGGAACCACTCATATATTGCTGGTGGGAACACAGAATAGTACCTCCACTCTGCAAAAGTTTCGCAGTTTCATAAAAAAATAAGCATGCAGCTAACATATGACCTGACAATTGCACTCCTGGAAATTTATCCCCGTGCTATAAAGACTTACGTTCACACAAAACTTGTACGCAAATGTTCATTTGTAATAGCCTCCTATTGCAGCCAACTTGGATGTCCTTCAATAAGTGAAGAGCCAAGGAAGCCATGGTACATCTACACCACGGAATTCTACTCAACAATAACAAGAAACAAGCTACTGGTACACACAACAGCTTACATGGATCTCCAGAGATTCCTCTTTTTGGCTAAGTGACATCTTGCTTCTTTGCCATTTTCTTGGGCTCATGGAATTTCTACAATTCTTGGTTCTTGGTACATCATGTGTCTCTGATCAAAGGCTAATTTAAGATTCTAGCCTGAGCCTTAGGAGCAGTTTGAGGAAAAGTCCTACCTTTTAGTCCGCAGTTTTAAAAATGGAGATTTAGAGCAATGAGCGATGTTTACAATGAAAATGTTCTCATGTCTTTCTAGTGCAGTGGTTCTGAAACTTTTTGGTCTTGCGACTTCTTTAGATTCCTGCAAGTCACTGAGGACCCCAAAGAACTTTTGTTTATGTGGATTCTATCTACCCATATTTACACATTAAAACAAAAATCAAGAATTGACTTAAGAAGAACAGTAATAAATCCTTTATATGTTAACCTAAATATTTTTTTATCGAAAAGAGTTCTATTTTTTGAAGCAACATAACATGTAGTGAAAAGAGTAGTATTGCCCTCCATTTTTACAAATCTTCTTAAGCATCTTGCTTTCTAGATGGCAAATCTTTTCAACAACTGGTTCTCACGTCTGCTTCGATCTGTTCTAATCTGTTGGTTTTGTTGAAACATGTAAGGAAGCCCAACCTCCCACAGCTATGCCATTAGAGAAAGGAGAAGCAGGAGGACCCCCTGAAAGTGAGGGCTCCCCCAGGGATCCATGGACCACACTTTGAGGACCACTGATCTAGGAGCTTTCCCCAGACTTCCTTTAAGTTCTTGTTTCCTCAAAGCCGCAGAACACACGAGAAGCTTGACTTTCGGCTCAAGCCTTTAGTGGACTTCATCCTTCTAGACAACTTAGGGAACAGTAAACTGAAAATACCATAATGAAGGAAAACAGCACTTCCAGAAGGCTTTTGGTGGGGAGAGGGTGTGATGTCTGTTTTTTCTTAAAAAGAATACTCTGAAGGCAAGGTCCGAGGGAGCCCACAAGGCCCCAGCATTTGGCCCAACTGAACAATGCGAGGAAACCAGCCCGAGCCCCCGAGGATGCACAGGTGACCCAGTCCTGGGAAAACGGGACGTTTTAAGCAGCTATGTAAAAGCAGCGTCTATCTTAGCTTTCCTTTTAACGAGATTAGTCGTGCTTTTCCCCTCCTCTTTATTTCACTGTCTGCAGGCCACCTCTTGGCTCTCATGGTAATGTGATTAGCTGGCCTGTGGCCCACACCGAGGCCACTGTCACAAAGATCTCTGCTTACTTGACTGCACCTCTTTCCTGAATGCAACATCTTGTGTTTATAGTCGCAGGGGTATTGTTAACTCTGGGATTCCAATAGAATGGGATATTTATGACCTCCTCTTACCTCCCCCACCCCCATAAAAGTTGATTCAGGGAGACATTTAGGGAAGAAATAGACAGAAGACAGATGTGTTTCCTTCCCCAGATGCTGAGGAGCTTCAATTGTTCTGCATATGTAATGACTTTTTATGGCTCCTTGCAAATGCCTCTTTTGACTTTTAAAAAGGTGCCAAAGTCAAATATAGGTAGTTACTGAGAACATTTTAGTAATCTCACCGGACGCTCCAGCTGTCTAGAAACCCTCTATCACAGGATATATAATAAGCATACATGCCTTTCCCGTTTGAAGAATACAACCGTGGTTTCTTTGCCTTATATTTGAGACTGGAAACATACATACAAAAAGCCACAGTGTCTTATTTGGGCACCAAATATCTTTCATAAACAGTTATGGTTCAATAACTTTTTAAAAGCACTTTCTGTAGTTACAACAAAAAGGAAATTAAATTAATGGAGAATGTAGACCTTCACTTTTTCTTTTCTTTCTTTCTTTTTTTTTTTTTTACAAATATGTTATTTTCATGTTTCTGATTTTGTTTACAAAACTTTTTGATGTACAATCAGCCCATGTGATCTTTACAACGACACTGTTTTGAAGAAACTTCTTTTCTTTTCATGTAAATCATTAAATCTGATCACCCCTGAAGGGGAAGTGTGGTTTTAGTGATACTGATAATTTAGGTTAAACTGAGCAGAAAATGTCCAGGATTGGGAGAATTTCTGTCCTCAGCGCGGCATTTTTATCAGCTCTTTGCTTTGCTCCTCTCACTTTAAAGATGGTCTGTTCATAGTTTAAGGCACTTGGTTTGATATCAATGAGAGTCATCAATGTACACTTCTGACCTGATTTTGGAGGGATGTGTGTCAGAGCATTGGGTGCTCCACCCTTCAGAGCCTGGAGCTGAGAAACAAATCCATTTAAAAAAAAAAATGGCTAGAGAGAGCAGAGTCCAAATATCTTCTCATCAGTGAAAGTCCTCAATATTCCCCAGTCCAAAAATTCTCCTTTCTGGGTTCTTATTTCAGTTATGTGTGCTCAGTGGTAGGCTGCCAAATGTGTGACAACCAGCTCTTTGGGGGAAAAATGAGCCCTGAATTGTAGTGTTTGTGATTACTGTGGTATAAACACTCCCACTCTGGTTGACTTTGAACCACCACCGAGATGTCACTGAATTCAGAGTTGAGATGTACCAGTTGGGCTCTTGCCCACTGGTACCCTGGCTCCAGCACACCTCTGCATGGTCTTCTGCTTTCCTGATTAAATTATAAGCTAGATGCCTGTGTGTTTGTCTCTCCAGGGCAATTTATAACCATGGTAAAGGCAAAGAGAGCATCCTACAGGTTTTTTTATTTTATTTTATTTTTATATATTTATGATAGTCACACAGAGAGAGAGAGAGAGAGAGAGAGAGAGAGAGACAGAGGCAGAGACACAGGCAGAGGGAGAAGCAGGCTCCATGCACCAGGAGCCCGACGTGGGATTTGATCCCGGGTCTCCAGGATCGCTCTCTGGGCCAAAGGCAGGCGCTAAACCGCTGCGCCACCCAGGGATCCCATCCTACAGGTTTTTTTTAAAAAAAAAAAATTATTTATTTGAGAGCGAGAGAGAGAGAGAAAGAGAGAGAGGGCACAACGAGGGGTGCAAGTGGAGGGACAGAGAGAGAAGGAGAAGCAGGCTCCCCACTGAGCAGGGAGCCCAACGTGGGGCTCAATTCCAGGACCCCAGGACCATTACCCGAACTGAAGGCAGACACTCAACCAACTGAGCCACCCAGGAGCCCCTCCTACAAGTCTTTTACATCATCCATAGTGCCTGGCACAGTGTCCCACAATAAAAACTCCCTATAAATTGTTTCTCAATTGCATCATTACTGTTTTTATGTTACATCATTACTGCTGTTATTATTGTTGGTTAATATTTATTGAATTGAAATTTACTCTTTTAGGAGCTTCATTTGTATTATCTCATTTGCTGATGACAAATGCAAGAATGTATTAGAGACTATGGAAAACAGTATGGTGGTTCCTCAAAAAAAATCAGAAATAGATTAACACTATTTAACTGTACACTTAGAAATTGTTAAGTGAGGGACGCCTGGATGGCTCAGTGGTTGAGCTTCTGCCTTCTGCCTTCCACTCAGGGTATGATCCTGGGGTCTGGAGATCGAGTCCCACATCAGGCTCCCCACAGGGAGCCTGCTTCTCTCTTTTTGTATGTCTCTGCCTCTCTGTGTGTGTCTCTCATGAATAAATAAATAAAATCTTTAAAAAATTGTTAAGTGATAAATTTTATGTTATGTGGGGCTTTATTTTTTACCACAATTAAAAATTAAAAAAAATTAAAAATTTAAAAACAGAATTACTGTATGATCCACAATTCTACTTCTAGGTGTATCCCCAAAAGAATTAAAAGCAGGGACTCAGACGAATATTTGTATACCCATGTTCATAACAGCACTATTCATACTAGCTAAAAACTGGAAATAACCCAATTGTCTATTGACAGATGAACAAATAAAAAAATGTGGTGTACATACAATGGAATATTTATTATTCAGCCTTAAAAAGAGAATTCTGACATATGGTACCTCATGAATGAACCTTGAGGACATTATGCTAAGTGAAATAAGCCAGTCACAAAACAACAAATACTGTATGACCTCACCTATATAGGTATCTAACGCAGTCAGAAAGTAGAATGGTG
The DNA here is from genome assembly GCF_048164855.1 of Canis lupus baileyi. Taxonomy (NCBI): domain Eukaryota; kingdom Metazoa; phylum Chordata; class Mammalia; order Carnivora; family Canidae; genus Canis; species Canis lupus. The sequence continues at coordinate 13,885,232 of NC_132861.1, read as the reverse complement.
GTTGCCAGGTGCTGGAGGGAGGAGAGAATGGGGACTTAGTGTTCAATAGATTTGGGGTTTCATTTTGCAAGATGAGAAGAGTGCTGGAGCTGGATGGTGGTGATGGTTGCACAACAATACGAATGTACATAATGCCACTGAACTGTATAGCTTAAAATGATTCGAATTTAGGAGGGTAAACTTATGTTATTTGTATTTTACCACAATTTTTTAAAGATTTTATTTATTCATGAGAGACAGAGAGAAAGAGGCAGAGACATAGGCAGAGAGAGAAGCAGGCTCTATTGCAGGGAACCTGATGTGGGACTTGATCCCAGGACTCCAGGATCACGCCCTGAGCCTAAGGCAGGTGTTCAACTGCTGAGCCACCCAGGCGTCCCTTTTACCACAAATTTTATTTATTTATTTATTTATTTATTTATTTATTTATTTATTTATTTATTTATGTAATTCATGAGGGAGACACACACACACACACAGAGAAAGAGAGAGAGAGAGAATGGCAGAAGCACAGGCAGAGGGAGAAGCAGTCTCCATGCAGGGAGCCTGATGCGGGATTCGATCCTGGGGCTCCAGGATCACACCCTGGGCCGAAGGCAGGTGTGCTAAACCGCTGAGCCACCCAGGGATCCCCTTACCACAAATTTTAAACAACAAAAAAATTTACAGAATGTACTAGAGAGAATAAATATATTTGTTGAAAGAGCCATCATCAGAAATATACTTGTTCAAAGTCTGGAGCCCAGTGCATGATGTTTATCTCCTCGTTCCTGCTCTTGCTCTTCCCCGCTCCAGGGAGCATTTCTTCCTCCCTGCTCCTCTCCTCCTCCATAGCCACTCCTCCCCTCCAGTCCTTATTTCATGTGTGTATGCACCATCATTTGCACATACTTTTCAGTCATTAGAGTGATAAAATTCTTCTTCATCTCAATTGCAATGATTAATGTCATCCCCCTGCAGAAACACATCTTTTACAGTTTCCCTTTTCAAGGAGTTAGGCGAAGCCACATAGCTGTGTCAAATAAAATCTCATAACACTCCTGGCTTGGACTCCCGGGACAGTAGACAAAGGTAGAGTCAGAGGGGAGTGGGGAGGGCCACCCCTCTTTCAAGCCCCCACCTACTGTGAAGGATCTCAAAGGAGTGCCTCTGAAGCACCTCTAAGGTTCTGCAGGTGGCAAAGTGGGCAGTTTAGTGAACTGCAAGCCTGGAGACTTGGGTTATCATTTTGGCTCAACCATAGAATTGTGTAGCTTTAGAGGAATCATTTCCCCTATATTCATTCAACATTTAAGAAAACCTTCCAGGGTGCCTGGGTGGTTCAGTCAGTTAAGCGTCTGCCTTTGCTTGGCTCACTCAGGTCATGATCTCAGGGTCCTGGGATCCAGCTCTGTGTGGGGTTTCCTGCTGAGTGAGGAGTCTGCTTCTCCCTCTTCCTCTGTCCCTCTTGCCTCTTGTGCTCTCTCTTGTTCATTCTCTCTCTTTCAAATAAATAAATATGATCTTTAAAAAAAAAGAAAACTTTCAATATCTGAATTTATCTATAAACTGGGAATCATACATTTTCTTATAGGTTTTTTTTTAAAAATTCAAATGTATGAGGTTGTGTTTTAAAAGTACAAGCATGATATATACCCATGTGTGTAGAGAGTGTTAGTGCCCAATAGTATATATTTTAGACACATTGATATGAATTATTCTATTTCTTTGGACTATTAGACTGGTGATCTCATGGCTGATATAGACCTATAGGCATTTTACCATACTGATCCAAATATAAAAACATTTATTATTATTAGCACAAAAAATGTTTATTAGGGATGCCTGGGTGGCTCAGCTGTTAAGCATCTGCCTTTGGCTCAGGGTGTGATCCTGGAGTTCTGGGATTGAATCTCATATCAGGGTCCCTGCATGGAGCCTGCTTCTCTCTCTGCCTATGTCTCTGCCTCTCTCTCTCTCTCTCTCTGTGTCTCTTGTGAATAAATAAAGAAAATCTTTAAAAAAAAATAAAAAGAAAAATGTTTATTGAATATTTATTAAATTTACTTTTTTATTGTGTGTTGGCCCTTGTAGCCTGGGTGATTATCTGTCTTTGAAAATAGCAAAGAGCTATGTGACCAGGAATCCTAATCCTACTTAGCTACACCTATTGCTAATATCTTAGGAAATGCTCTCAATTCCAGGTTCTGTAAGGTGATGGTTCACCTCACATCTCCCAGATTTCTGAATTCTGAAAAGTCACAGAAATTTCCAGTTTCCATTGAAGTTTTCTCCTGTGCTTTTATTAATCCAGGCTGTTGTTGGTATAGTGTGTAATTTTATCCTCAGAGGTGAAATCTGGCCAAAATATAGATGGGAATATTTCAGTAGGAATTTTATTCCAACCACTTTAGCCATTTGTCTGTAATTATTTGGGCCATATGTTCAGAGGATTGTTTTCTACTTTAAGTTTTATTGCATTAGTAACTTCTTGTCAAATGAACGATGTTTTAGGGTTTAGCTCTGAAGTTAGTCTTGCTAGTAGGCACTGCTAGTAGACTGTTTCTTGTAGCTCCACAGCCTGGAAAGGAGTTCCAGCTTCATCCCCTCCCCCTCCTTACCCACCAGCCTCAGAATGGAACTTGGACTTCTGGTGTTTAAAGACAAACATACTCACTGTGCTCCAATATTAGACACCTGCAGAAACTCATAAAAGAGTCCTTGGTTCAAATTGCTAGTTTTATGTTCTTGGCCAATTGTAGAACCCCACCCCCACTCCCCTCCGGGCGCCCCCCCCCCACCCCTCCTGGGGCTGGAGCTGGAACTGGGGCTGGGGCTGGGGCTGGGTGAAATCCAAGAAAGAATCGAAGCGGTAGCACGTTCCAGATGAAGCATGCTCTCATACTCTGTCTTACTGGCCTTACAACCTCTCCAGGAACAGAAGGGAAGTGACCACTATGTTAAGATACCCATAAAACAGATGTGGAGATGGAGGTACAGAAGGGACAGATCTCAGATGGGTGGATACAGGGAGCCCCTGGGAGACCCTGGGTACCCTGCACTCCTGGCCCACTGCTCCCCCCCACCCCATCCTGGTCGTTAACAATAGGCACGAGTGGAGAGCTAGATTTACTAGAAAAAAGGGGACATTGAAACCTCATCAATTAAGCCCAACAAGGAATGCTTCCTCCTTCAGAAACTTAAATGCTTTTGTCGTCAAAAGACCTTTTCATTAAAGCAGTTATGTCAATACGCCATCTGGGCACAAAGAAAAGAGTTCATTTGAATGTACGTAAATGCTATTAGTGTTACAGTTATTCAAACTGTAGGTGACATGTTGTTTTAGCCAGTGCTACCTGCATTCCTACTTCTCCAGGTGCCTCTAGGAAACCAGGTCATCGTATCTCAACATAGCCATTTCCCTAATAAAAAAGGAAGTTATGAGGCCGCCTGCTCTTGTCAGGCTTCTTAGTCGAGAAGAGTTGATCTTATTTTTGCCCTGTTCAACCTATTACTATATTGGTTCTGAACAGAAGGTGCTTATAGAACAGAATTACTTAGTATGAGTATTTAAATTTATTTTTCCTGTAATGCCTTTCAAAGAGCAGATTTTAGCATTCAAAACTCAAAGATGGCTTCCAAATTAGTGATTATTTGAGCTTTTTCTCCCCAGAAGTTCACAGATGAGTATTCTTCTGAGAAAAGAATAGTTTCGAAGTCTAGGATACTTCCTTCCTGGGATGAGGGTAGCAAGGGAAGCTGGGAGCAGATCTAGAAGAGTCCCAAATGGGAGCAGGCGAGGACACAGCCTCTGCTGGGATCTGCAGGATCCTGGTTCATTTAAAAAAAAAAAAGCAGGAGTGGGAGATGGAGAAATGTGTTTGTCTTGTTATCTTTTTAAACAAAAGGACCCTTTGCAGAAACAGGGAGACCTCTCACCACTGACGATTAGATATTGTGAAAAATAAAAATCAAAGAATTCCGCAATTGACCAATAAAGGCACAAATGACGTTTTTTCACACAAGGTAAAATGGAGCATTTTAAAGTCATTTGATAAAGCATTACAAAACATAGAAGTTATACATAGAAGTTACACAATTACGCGCATTTTGGACATGTCCCCTGACATTGGAATTTGAGTTTTATGATCTGCCTGTAATTGAAGTTTTTGGTTAAGGTTTTTAAGGGAGAGAAAATTAAACACTTTAAAAGCCAACACCTTATTTCTCAAGACATACCCTGGGGCAGATTTTTATGGCTGCACTAGGCTTTTAGTCCCTGGCTGGCACTCTCTTCCTAATTCTCAAACTGCTCCTAGCACTTCCTCTTTATGGCGGGGGCTGGGCTTCCGGGAGGGCCGCAAGTGCAGACCTGCCTCGGCCTGGCTCCCTGCAGAAGGCCGCAGCCTGGGCCAGCCCCAGAGTGGGCACAGGCCCCCGGGTGGGGGGCTGGCGGAAGGGGCAAGCCCAGGCCTCGCTGCTGGCCGAAGTATAAATTGAGGGAAGTGAGGATGGGAAATACCATCACCGTGTCTGCAAAAATAACTATTCTTTCTTAAATCACAGCCATCCTGGTGTCTGACACTCAATGGTGTGCCAGGACGGCAGGTACTGGCTATCAAGGATCTCCCGTACCAGTGATTAAACATGGCCATTATTGGTCATTACATTACGTAAAAACAAAGGTGAAGGTATTCAAAGATGATCACAAATTTTATCTAAGGCTGTATGGAATTTTCAAATCAAGAATGCTGTATATTTTCTTATGTGTATGTTGTGTGTCACACATCATCTACATTGATAACATTTATAATAAAGCTGAATAGTGAACATATTACACACACACACACACACACACACACACACACACTACCCCTGGGAGCTGGTTGCTAAGTATCTACTAGCACACCAATGCATACACTGGTGCAATGTTACCCCAGACTTCTAGAACAGTGAATAGCTCGAGAAACTTTTTTGATGGCAGCCCACAGCTAAAAACCCTGGCCTACCTACTTCAAAGTTTCCATATCGCATAAAAACAGAGCTCCTCAAGTCCATTCAGCAGAATTACGTGCATTTTTGATTTAGCAATTAGGGACATGGATGGATTGCATTTGAATGTCAGAGCATTTACGTGTTTACATGTAATTACTGGGGAAGTCTAGGCAGATGCTGATATACCCCCCTGCACACAGCAGGGCTAATCAAACAACCCAAAACAAACTAAATTGACAAGAAAGAAGCGAAAGCAACAGTGAGTTATAATTTAAAAGCAAGAGAAGCGCAGCGATCAGCGATTGTAAAGCATGACCAACTCAAGAGGCGCTGATAACGGAGTGTTCCTCCCCAAACTGCAGGAATCCCAACTATGCTGCGTATGCCACAGGGCTAAGCCCACTGGGCAGCCTGAGCTCTGGGAAGGAACCCAAGTGGAACAGTCCGTTTATTCCAGTCTTGTACGAATTTTGGTTCTAGAATAATATAAATAAGCTGTACTGACTCCTAATGTGACTTCACTGCTTCAGTCATAAATAATTAGGCTTTAGTCAACTATTGAAACGTGTGTCTGGAAGTACTTGTCATTGACACATGAGAGAGAAAGGAAGGAAGGAAGGAAGGAAGGAAGGAAGGAAGGAAGGAAGGAAGGAAGGAAGGAAGGAAGGAAAGAACCTGGGATCCCTGGGTGGCTCAGTGGTTTAGTGCCTGCCTTCGACCCAGGGCGTGATCCTGGAGTCCCAGGATCGAATCCCACGTTGGGCTTCCTGCGTGGAGCCTGCTTCTCCCTCTGCCTGTGTCTCTGCCTGTCTCTCTGTGTCTCTCATGAATAAATAAATAATAAAAATCTTTAAAAAAAAGAAGGAAAGAACCAACTGGTCTCCTCAGTTCCCTGCTCAGCACGTGCATCCAGGTAAACCCAGGCATCCCACATCCTGGGGAGCTCCTTGTATCCCAGATGGTTCACACATAAATGCTCTGTCCACCAAATGTGGCTCAGACTTTGGAGTCCTTGTGCTAAATAGGATCCTTGCTGGTCATGATTGACAGTGAGTGAGGCATCTTTGTGGAAGCATCAAATCCTCCAGGTCATTAGAGTCAGCCGGTGCTGGGGCCAAGCCACAGAGTGTCTGCAGTCAGCACAAGACTGCCCTCTCCTCCAGGTGGACGCAGGGGCTTCCCACGCTCTGCTCACTACAAAGGCCCAGGTCTGTACCAGGCACTTAGGCAACCAGGCCCCTATCATCCAAATGAGGGCCCAGCGGCCGGTTATCTCCGCTTGGGAAATTCTGGGTCTGCTCCATGGTGTGCTTTAAAGAGCTTATCTTTCTGTTTATTTGTTCTCCTGATGGAAACAGCATTGGCCTAGTGACAGACGGCCCCCGGAACTGACCCAGCAGCCCGACCTCCTCTGCCTCAGTCCAGGGTTGATTTGGGGGTTAAAGGTTATACTTTTTGAGAAAGGTAGTAAAACATTAATGGTGAGTAAAGTTCTCTCTCTTTTGCCTCATAAGTTTACTGGGTGATCCTGTTTGCTCTATAAAGTGAACTGTATTTGCCAAGGGTAATTTGAGCTGGGCAGCACAAATTACCTTGATTTTCTCCTGCTATTGGGCTGTTGTGTGGAGGTGAGCACTGCAAGGTGTTATCAGGCAGCTGGAAACAGCCCTGTCGTGCCCAAGACCACTCTTAATCGAGGCCCCTGGCAGGACGAATGCTGTATGTTTTGGGAGAACCACACTACCCAATTTGAGACCAGAGCACCCAAAATGTTAGCAAGGCACAGACTTCCCAGAGCCTACCCATCCCTGGCAAACGCGCTGACGATGAGCATTGCGCACAGTGGCACACAGTGGCACACAGTGACATTGCAAGCTGAGGAGTCTGACTCATTTTCATCATCGAAGGCTCTGATTTTATTCCCATCTCTGGCCCCCAGACCCTTGGGGGACCTTGGACCATGCTTTGGATTCTACATCTAGAATGTGATGTATTTCTTTGTTTGTTGTCTTCTCACTAGAATAGAAACTCGTTAAGAGCAGGACCTTGGCCTGTTTTGTTCATTGCTATCTTCCCAGAGCAGTACCTGGCACAGAGCAGGTACTCAGTACGTATTTGTCAAATGATCAGATGAATCCTATCACCTGTTCTACACCTGTTGCCTGTTGCCTTTGTGGCACTTACCATCTCCCTGGGCAGACATGGGTGTTACGTGGCACTCGTGAAACAATGAGACAACAGGCTAAGACCAGCAGAGCCAGAAGCTAACACATGGGCAAGGCTGGCACGCCTTGGCAGGAAGTCATCGGGCTCAGAGGCTCTCATGGGCGAAGGGCTGAGGTCAGGCAGGCGCCTCTATGTCTGCTGGGCAAAGATCAGGTTGGTGGGGGTAGGGACTGAGTGATCATGGGCGAGCAGAAAACACATTCTAGGTTGCCCTAAGGACATGGAGAAAACTGCTAGTTTTAAAAATAGAACTGAATTCTGTCTTAGTTGATTTCAAGAGCATGGTCAAAGTCATTTCTAGCTGATCATACCTGGTCTGGCTTAGGGTTGTCCCTTAGTGCCTGGAAACATCTATACCATGCTGGGGCTCTTACTGTTCCATTGTTTGTGGTCCAGAGACTTGGCTTTCCTAAACACAGGCCCGAAGATCTCCTCTTCCCAACACTGGGAAGGTGGCTGAGAAATTGCCCGTCAGCGGAAGCACATAGGCAAGGTAGACAAATCCTTATCAGTGAGCACACTAAAAAAAAAAAAAAAAAAAAAAAAAAAAAAAAAAAATATATATATATATATATATATATATATATATATATATACACCTTGGAACACCTGTGTGGCTTAGTCGGTTAAGTGTCCAACTCTTGGTTTTGGCTTAGGTCATGATCATAGGGTCCTGAGGTGGAGCCCCCCAGGGGGCTCTGCACTCAGCACAGAGTCTGCTTGGGATTCTCTCTCTCTCTCTCTCTCCCTCTGCCCTTCTCCCTGCTCGCTCTCTCTCTTTCTCAAATAAATAAATAAAATCTTTATAAATAATTAAATAAATAAAATTATTAAATGTCTCTCATAATAAGTATCCAAGATGGGAGCATCTTCTGAGCTTAGGCAAGAGGCCGCTTGCTTACATGGGCCTGAGGTTTACTGCAGAAAAGCACACGTACATCAGCATCACAGCTGACGACCGGACAAAACTCTTCATCGCTGCCCAGGCTGTTGATAACAGTCCTGGAGACACAGAGGAGACTTGCAGCAGCCAGTGGCCAGGGCGGGCAGCAGCTGTTTTGCAGTCTTCGCTCCGAAAGCCTGTCCCTGATGCCCGGTGTCACACTCCACGTGGCCTCAGAAGGCACGGTATGTTCCTGCTGTTTGCAGTGTGATAAAAGCACCCCACCCCGCCCCCCGCGAAATGACAGAGGCTTCCACGAGAGGCAACAGGAATCCATGACGCATACAAACCGATATTCCATGCCTGGCATCATCTCTGACAGATTAGATTTATCCTTGGCACAGAGAGGTGGCTGCACAGCATTTGGCAGCCATCGGGCTACTTTCTTATTTTCCAAGAGCATAAAAAAAATCACAACCACATCATTGAGGCAAATAACAAATCTTTCAGGATCATGATTACCCAATTTGGCTGCTTACTTAGATCAAATCACAAACTAGCGATCAAATTTGGATTTGATTATGTGCCTATAAAGATAAACCAAAGATCCAGCATGAGTGACTGTCAGTCAAAGCCTTCTCAGACAATAGCTAGCGTTACAACATGTCCATTACATTTTTATCAGGTAGTTAAGATAATTACCTGTGGTAAATGTGTTAGCGGGACAAGTATAGATTGCTGTAAACATTTGCTGACCACTTTAGAATGCTGCCCGACCGTATGGGAGGAACCAAGGGTACAATAGTATGCAGATGTATTTACACCAGCTGATGTCATATAAAATCCCATAAAGTTTCTCGCCTGAGGCCTGTGTGTCTTTCTGCCACCACAAGATGGCTCTGCACTGTTTCTTCTCAGAAGCAACATGGGCTGCGGAGCTAATCCGCCTTTGGCAAGCAGCGCAAGCCCTGGGTGGGGGCATATCTCCAAACTGGACAGGCAGCTTGAATCAGTGACCTTTAGCCCCCTTCCTGGGCAAGTGAAGCCCCTTCATCCCCCCACCTTCTCTCTCAAGTCCCTGATACCCTGGGCTTCCCTCCACATGCTGAATCCGTGTTGATTCCATGTGGCATCAGCCTCCAAACTAGAGCATGCTGCCTGACATTCTCCCCCACATGCACTTTATACAATTTTAAATATACAACTCATTACCTATGACTATGTGTATCAAGATGGTCCTTTTCCTAACTTCCCCAAACTTATTTGATTCAAAACTTACTTTCCACTGGGAATGTCAGCCGCGTTCCAATTCCTTCATCTCCTGTGCCTAGATGGTACCAATTGCTCCTGGTCCTCTTTGAAGGGAGTCTGTGCACTTATCTCGTTGCTTCCAAAGCACTTTCTTTTTCTCTCAGCCTAAGAGCCTCCAAAATGGTTTTCCTGCATTTAACTGTTTTGAGTGTCTACCATGTATTATCTCATTTGTCTTCTTGACCATGCTGAATCAGTTACCAGCCAAATTTCTGCTTTGCAGTATCCAAAATTTTCTTGCCACAGTCTTATCTCTTGTTCTTTTCTTCTTCTGAGAAAATCTACTTTTTGGGAAAATGTCCATTCAGGCTTTTTAGTAGGGTTTCAGAAGCAAGCAGTACATGCTCATACTTAGTCCGCCATATTTATTAAGAAGCCCAAAGTGAGCTCTTTGCATGTAGGCCCTCGTGTACTTATGTACTTATCACAATGCCCTGGTACTGTTGCTATGTCCATTTTTCAGATGAGGAAAGTGAGGCACAGGAGAGCTGAACAGCTTGTTCAAATCCACACAGCTAGGAAGTGGAGAGGGAGCTGGAACCAATTACAGGTGGCCTGACCTCATCATTTATGTCTACCTCTGGAAGAAACAGAGGTACTGACTGATGTGTTTAAGAAGCAGTCAGGGGATCCCTGGGTGACTCAGTGGTTTAGTGCCTGCCTTTGGCTCAGGGTGTGATCCTGGAGTCCGGGGATCGAGTCCCACATCGGGCTCCCTGCATGGAGCCTGCTTCTCTCTCTGCCTTTGTCTCTGCGTCTCTCTCTCTGTGTATCTCTCATAAATAAATAAATAAATAAATAAAATATTTTAAAAAATAGAAGCAGTCAGACTCCAGGTACACTGTGGGTGTGCAATGCATGTATGGGCATGTGTGCATGTGTACATACACATACACATACGATACTTCACTGGGTACACCCCATTGGTGAGGGAGGGATCCAGGCAGGTTGTAATGGCTGAACACGTGACACTTGACACTGGACAAGTGGGTGAGAGCAGTTTATTTGTCACATATATTCACTGCTTGGAAGAGGAAGATACAGTACGTCATGAAGAGCTGTATAGGGCCTGCATCCAGAGCAGAGTGAACCAGTGAAACTGTGAGGTCCAGCTTTAGAGTAACAAGAGGGTAGGATGATCCCTGATTCCCATGGGAGGATATGATTGATTTGTTTAATTCATGGGCTGGCAAGGAGGTGAAGTCAGGTTGAGGGGTGGGTGGGGTACAGCAGGGCTAGCTGTCAAGGGATCTAGTTGGATGGGGTGTCCTTCTGGCTTGGTGGAGAACATATCTGGTCAGGGTAGGGGAACTTATAGGTAGGTCTTTGGGGCCCTGTGAGGCTCTAAGATGTCAATGCTGCACGTGAAATTTTAGGTCTTACAATACATACACACAATCCTTGCTGTGGGCAGTCTCCCCTTGCCTCTTCCCATCAGAAGCTTGGAGTTACTCCCACTGAGGAGGGTAAAACATTGATGGGGATCTAGCACAGTAGAGGAAAGGGGAAACTGAGAGAAAATGTATCTAATGAGCAGGGAGATTGCCAGTCTCATCCTCTGCAAAGCTTCTGAGCTTCTTCTAGCTGCTAGCAGGATACCATCAGCAGAAACCTGGCCCATATGATCAGCCTGAGAGGAAAGCCCTAAAAACACTGGGGTTCCTCAGTAACACAGTGCAGCTCTCAGGCATCACCCATGGGCATAGGGATTCAACTGGTTTTGAATTAAATATGAGAGGGCAGCCAAGGATTGCCACGCAGCTGAAGAAACTATGTAATGGGAGACAATGCTCGACACAAAGAGAAGAAAACAAAGTGGAGAAATGGAATCTAGGCAGGGAGGTGAAAATTTCAAAACTACTATCATTAATACCTCAAATAGATAAGAGAAGACACCACATGCACAAAGCAAGAAGGATGCCAATTTTTAGAAAACAAACCTAAAGGACAAGTTTTAAAAAATTTAAAAATGTGAAAGCAGAAAATATAAGAACATAGAGATCATGTAGAACATTAAAAAAAAAAATCCTCAATAGGTAGTTTAGGAAATTAAAGTAGGGAAATCTTCCAGAAAATAGAGCAAAAAGCAAAACAAATGAAAAACAGGAATGAAAAGATGAGCAGACAAGGGCATTGGAGAGCATCATTTAAGAAGCAATTAAGGAGAATCTTCTTATTACAGGACACGGATTTCCAGAACACGTGAGCTCATACTGGTGAGCAGTCAAATAGGCCACACTGATATGCAGCACTGCATATCCCTGGGGATATCTCAGGACACTAAGGAGAAGGGGAGGATGCTGAAAGTTTTAATATACATTTATATATATATATATTTAATATATATTTTATATACATTTTTATATATTTTAATATACATTTAAAATATATATATATTTTTAAATATTTTATTTATTTATCCATGAGAGACACACAGAGAGAAAGAGGCAGAGACATAGGCAGAGGGAGAAGCAGGGAGCCCAATGTGGGACTCGATCCCTGGTCTCCAGGATCAGGCCCTGGGCTGAAGGCAGCACTAAACCATTGAGCCACCCGGGCTGCCCTAAAATATGTATTTTAATATACATTTAAATTTTATATATACATTTTATTTTATATATATGATTTACATATACATTTTATTTTATATACATGAATTTTATTTTATATATACATTTATATATGCATTTCATTTATATATAAACATTTATATATATAAACATTTATATATTTTATATTTATATATAAACATTTATATTTATATATAAACATTTTTATATATTTATATATAAACATTTATATATAAACATTTTTGTGTATATATACATTTGTTATATATGACATATAATATATAAAGGATCAGGAATCAAACTGTCTTCAGACTTTCTAGCACAGTGCTAGAGGCTAGAAAGCGATGAGGCCATGTCTTCAAAATCCTGAGGGAAAACAGTTTCAAACTTGGAATTCTATACTCAGCCAACCAGTATAGGGTGAGGGTAGACAAAAGATATCTTTAAGTACTTCTCATGTACTCTTTGTCAGGAAGCCACAGAGAGGCCACCAGGATGACAAGCAAACCCAGAAGGAAGAAGACTTGGAGTGAAGGGAGCCCCATGGATAACGAAGAAGGGACCCAGGACCCAATCGCAGGTCCTGGGAGCAGCCAGTGCAGATGGGAGCAGGCTAGAAGCAGTCCGGGAGAAATTTCTCTGAAAAGGCAAACCTGACCAAGTACCTGATGTGCTTGAACACATTGAGAGGACGTTTTGTTTGGTGAGAGTTTAAGTGGAATTAGAGGTAAGTATATAAGAAACAAAAGACCATGTAAGCAAGCAAACAAACAAAAATGATAGTTTTTAAACTCTGGATAAAATTAAAAGCTTTGCAAGGAAGGAGAAATCACAGTTTACCACCTCGGTCAGCCATTAATAGCGTTGATATAGTCATTTTAGATAAATCCTGAAGACTGGTCTAAGCCCAGCAGTATGATGAAGTGGCTGGGAGCCTGGACTCTGAAGCCAGAGTGCCTCGTTTCAAATCTGTAGCCCCAATTTGTTAGTTGTGTGGTTGGGCCACTTGCTTAACCACTCTGACTGAGTTTCCTTATCTGCGAAATGAGGATCATAACAGAACCTAGGGCTTGGAGAAGTATTAAATAAGTCATACATCTGAGATGGGTAGAACAATGCCTGGCATGTAGTAAGTTAAATACAACAGTAACCTAGTGTTGTTTTATGACCGTTTAGGAGAATGGAAGGAGAAGTGTGTGTGCATGTGGCTTGTATGTATTCATCTCCATAATCTGGGAAAATCAATAGAAAATGAAACAGCACCATAAAAATGTGATTCAGGGATGTAAATGAACATACCAAAAAAAAAAAAAAAAAGCAAAGCTAAGATGAACGTAAAATAGTTGCTTCTGGAGAAGATGAAATTGGAAGGAGTCTGGGGTGAAGGTGGGAAAGGCAGAGGCATGTTTTAGTTTAGGCTGTTTTGCCTAATAACCCTTGTCAAATGATTTGACTCTTGGTTTCCTAGCAGCAGACCCTGAAACAAGGATTCGTGTGCAGGATTTAGCAAGGGAGCACCCTCCAGGGGGAAGATAGTAGGGGAGGAGGAAGCGAGGGCCAGGCTCAGCCTGACCCTGCCGCAGGCAAGGGTGCTGGGCTCACCTCTCCCATATGGCTGGCTGGGGGCCAGGAGCTCCCACAGGCCCACAGAGGAGGAGGCTCCTGTAGCCTCAGGGCATGCCTCCGGAGACGGTCTGGGTGCGGGCATCCAGAAGGCTGGTGTCAGGCCTCAGATATGTGAAAGGACCTGGGTGGTGGCCTTTAGATAGCTAAAGGTCCTAAAAATATAGTTCAAAATACTCCAGTTTATATCTCCAGCCAGACTCTTCCAGACTTCACTGGGATGGGCAATAAACCCAACTTGTTCAATGACAGGGGGTCTTAGAGGTTGAGACCATCCTCCAGCTGGAGGATGTTGAGATAACCTTCCAGGGAATTTTTTTTTCAGGTCCCTAAATACCTCAACGTGTATGTTTAAGCATGAGGTAGAGTTCTTCCTTGAAGGCCTGAAATCACTCCACGTAGACCACACTTTCCTTGTCAGTCTCAATGCTGAGTGGACTGCTGCTCAAGAAATGTAACCTTACTATTTTTGTCATCCTCAAAGCAATTTAGATAGAAACAATAGTATTTAAGTAAATTTTAGTATAACTATTACATTGAAACAGCACTTTCTGGCAAATACAACCAGCAACAAAAGATTCTTAATTGCTCAAAATAGCTTTAAAAGAAAAAAAAAAAAGGCAAAACACCAGTCCTTCAATTTTCTCGAGGACACTGCTCTACCTTTCTTCCAGATTTACATACTTTCATTGATTGCTAAATAGAAGCTTAATAAAAAGTTCATATGTGATGACATGATTGAAATTCACAGGTCTTTTTTTCAGCAATCCTGCTGTAAACAAGGAGTGATCTCACACTAATATTTTAATATTTTTTAACCACCAAAATGGCACTGGCCCAGGCGGAAGAGTTGTCAGCTGGAAGGCTCTGTGGGACAGACGCCAAAGCGTCAGGTGGAGCTGGCATAGCTTCTCACACAGAGATCCCCAATAAATACCTGAAACAACCAACCTGAAGCCATTCCGTACAGGCTCACTCCCATTATCACAGATACCGTAAACGCTTGTCGCTCTGTGGCAACCGTACCATAATAAATGATAAATCTCTGTGGGAAGTGAATAAGCAAGCCACTTGTTTATTTATTGTCTCAAACTATCACACATGAGAACAAGCTCCCTTCTGAGTTGACAATGCTTCCCCTCCTGGGCTGCCCACCCTTTAGGATGTTGGAGGACACCTCTTAACTAGAGCCCATTCAAAATAGTCGCTAACTCGGGATCCCTGGGTGGCGCAGCGGTTTGGCGCCTGCCTTTGGCCCAGGGCGCGATCCTGGAGACCCGGGATCGAATCCCGCGTCGGGCTCCCGGTGCATGGAGCCTGCTTCTCCCTCTGCCTGTCTCTCTCTCTCTCTCTGTGACTATCATAAATAAATTAAAAAAAAAAAAATAGTCGCTAACTCTAGGATCTGTTTTAAAAAGATTTTATAGGGCAGCCCGGGTGGCTCAGCGGTTTAGGGCCACCTTCATCCCGGGGCGTGATCCTGGAGACCTGGGATTGAGTCCCACGTTGGGCTCTCCGCATAGAGCCTGCTTCTCCCTCTGCCTGTGTCTCTGCCCCCACCCCTCTTTGTGTCTCTCATGAATGGATAAATAAAATCTTTAAATAATAATAAAAAGATTTTATATATTCATGATAGAGACGCAGAGACACAGGCAGAGGGAGAGGCAGGCTCCCTGTGGGGAGCCCAATCTGGGACTTGATCCCAGGACCCCGGGATCATGTCCTGAGCTGAAGACAGATGCTTAGCCACTGAGCCACCCAGACGTCCCTAACTCTAGGATTTAAATGATGTCAACAACAACAAATAAATCAACCGAAAGATCTAAAAGTCCAAACCAAGTTGCTGTCTCCATTTTGTTTCAGATGCCCTAAGCATTACTTATAAAAAATATTTTTCTACTTACTCTCTGGAGCAGGATTTTTTTTTTTTTTTTTAAGAGAGAGAGTCTCTGCATGCACATGTGAACAGTGGGTAGGTGAGGCAGAGAGAGTGGGAGAAAGAATCTCAAGCAGGCTTCCCACCCAGCACAGAGCCCATCACAGGGCTCCATCTCACAAACCTGAGACCATGACCTGAGCCAAAAACCGAGAGTCTGATGCTTAATTGACTGAGCTACCCAGGCAGCCCTGGAGCAGGAATTCTTAATGTGGGGTCCAACCCCATGAGATTGCTGAACAATTTTTTTGCTCAGATTTGTATTTTCTGGGGAGAAGACCCTAGAGATGACCCCCCCCCCCCACATACACACACACCTTCAGTTGTAGCAGTAGGCAGGAAGGGTGACAAAGGGAGAGCTGTTGGTGTGCAGTGGAATATTGTTTGCACATTTGGTAGAGGAAATATCTCCATTGAGGGAAACAATGACAAAGCGTTGGGGAAACAGAAAAGCCAAGCAGACTGTTTCATCTGCTTTAGCTGCAAACAGATGAAGGCATTTCTTTCTTTGTATAGGGGCAAGGACCTAGATAGAGGGGCAGCAGCTGCTCTTACATCTGCTCAAATTCCTATTTTTGGAAGATTAACATGTAAGAGCAGCTAGCTATTTTCTCTTCTTCCTAGGCAAATGAACATTAATGGAGATCCCTTTGAGATTCTAGGCCAAGTTTGTGTCATCATAAACATAGACATTGGAATATTAGTTTTCCAGGATGCATTCTACACATTCTCAAACATAGCCCCAGATGTCCCAAAGAGTACAGACTCCCTCTTCCCACCCCGACGTGCAAAACCCTCCACCTCAAGAGGGATGGTTCCCATCTCCAAAGCTGGCCCAGAGACCAGTGAGAAGGGATCAAATGAGGTCAGGCCCATGCTTTTATCATTGACTTTTGTCTTGTACTACTGGTCGGCTCAACATAGTGGTTGGGAATCCCTGAACATGAACTTTGGAATAAGGCAAGCCCAATAGTTTGAAAGCTCCAAGAGAGAAAGAACCTGCTTCCACTTTAAAGCCCTACTCCTCAGAGGCCAGCCTCCCAGTAGTCTTGGCTGGAGAGCCCGGGCTTCCTCATCATCACTAGGAGGGCTGCTTTGGGAAAAAAACACCTTGTCATATCATCTTTCTATTCCTGAGGGAACCCTTTGTCTGTGGAATTTGGGGCTTTATGATTTAGGGCATTTCCAGGTAAAGCACATGCATCCAGTTGGCCAACTTCATTTATCCATCTGTCCTCCATTCCGCTTCTTTCATTAATTAGCCCAATCATGTAGCAGCTATTCAGAAAGGGCTGTGTAACAGGCCCTGCTTGACATTTTTAGCAACTGGATTATAGAATTTCCCTTTGCCAATTTCTTTCTTTCTTTTCTTTCATTTTCTCTTTTTTTTTAAAATTTTATGATTTATATGAGAGAGAGTGCGTTTGTGAGCAGGGGGAGGGGCAGAGGGAGCAAGAAAAGCAGACTCCCTGCTGAACACAGAGCCCAATGTGGGGCTCACCATGGGGCTCAATCCTAGGACCCTGAGATCATGACCTAAGGCAAAGTCAGACGCTTTCCCAACTGAGCCACCCGGGCACACCTCCCTTTGCCAATTTCTGACCAAGAAGAAAGACTTAGTGATGTAAAGAGAAAGGAGGCCATCAGAGTTGCATGTGACTCACATGGCCAGG
The DNA here is from genome assembly GCF_048164855.1 of Canis lupus baileyi. Lineage (NCBI taxonomy): Eukaryota > Metazoa > Chordata > Mammalia > Carnivora > Canidae > Canis > Canis lupus. Next base: position 13,868,036 of record NC_132861.1, on the reverse strand, counting down.
GTGAAGAAGCAGTGGCATTTGTGGAAGGTCAGATGGGCTGGAGGTCACTGTTCATATACCCTAATGAGTCTGAGGAAAGTGACAATTATGATCACACAGCGGGGAAAATAAAAGCACAAAATCCTGAGTTCAGAAACACAAGAGAGAGGAACCCCTGGGTGGCCCAATGGTTGAGCATCCTACTTCACTCAGGGGATGATCCTGGAGTCCGGGGATCGAGTCCTGCATCGGGGTCCCTGCGAGGAGCCTGCTTATTCCTCTGCCTAAGTCTCTGCCTCTCTTTGTGTGTTTCTTATGAATAAATAAATAAAATCTTAAAAAAAGCAACAACACAAGAAAGAGCCCCAGTGCTTGCCCTAGACAGAGCACAGTACCCACGCTGTGCTCATCTATCTCAGTTGTTCCCCATCTCTGTAATGGGGCCGCTCTAGCCCCTGGAACCTTACTTTCCAAGGAGATTTAATAAATCTTTTTTGAGTAAATGAACATCACAAGGAATATTTTAAAAGTTGCCATGCACCTGCTCTGTGCTGGGGTAAGAAGTATAAATGATTCTCTAGCCTTGGGAAGGGTGCACGCATCACTCTAAAATGTAGGTGATAAATAAACACCTCCACTGTTAGTAAAGGGACTATTTGACACGACTGCGCAGAACCCACAGGTATGGGGACAAGAAGAGATCATATGGTGTGGGGGCCGCAGCAACGAATGAGCAGGCCTGTGGCCATTAGACTGTCCACTGATGCAGAGTCCTGAGGACATGGGGCTTCCTTATTGGTGAGTGGGAATTACAATGTCTGCCCACAAATATAGGGGTAGGGTGAATGAGATGGTACATTTAGAGTTTTATAGAAACGGGCCGAAAACTGACCTCAGTGATTGAGAAGAAAAGGGGGGAACGGTATTTTGAAGTCAATTCTTGGGATACAGGGACTCCATGAAGCATGTGAGAGAAAGACAGAAAGTTAAAACATCACCAGCATTCTAGAAAGCAATAGTTATACCTTTTGTTCAAGGCAAAAATTCATGTCTTAGGTGAAATTCTTTTTGGACCAATAAATGTTTGAGCAAGTGAAATGTCATAAAAACTTCCACTGTTATTTCTGCTGCTGCTTGGTGGTGGTAGGAAATGTATTGATTTGACCAAGAAATATTTGTTGGTACCTACCAGGTGCCAGGCCTTGTGCTAGATCCTGGGGTTACAGTGGTGAACAAGATCCACCAAGCCTGCCCAACAGAACTGGCACACTGCCAAGGAAGATGAATTAAACATTTTTGGTGAAGTGCATCCAGTGCTGAGAGTGGGGTCATGCCATGTTCTGTGAGGTACGGAGCAAGGCTGCTTGGCCAACTGGAGTGGGTCTGGCAGGCTCTTTGGAGGCATTGACCCTAAGGTGCCACCTGATGGATGAGTTGACATTTGCTAGTTTTTTATATATTTTTTTAAAGATTGTATTTATTTATTCATGAGAGACAGAAAGACAGAGGCAGAGACACAGGCAGAGGGAGAAGCAGGCTCCATGCAGGGAGCCCAACACAGGACTCGATCCCGGGTCTCCAGGATCATGGCCTGGGCTGAAGGCGGTGCTAAACCACTGAGCCACCCAGGCTGCCCGACATTTGCTAGTTTTGAGGGACAGCAGGGAACAAGGAGAGAATGGTACAAAGCAAGGAAAGAGTTTATGGGGAGGTCTGACATATGAGATGGGTAGGTGTGAGGAATGAAGGAAGCACAGAGTGGTAGAGTGGATAGAGTGACTAGACTGAAAGTGGCAAGGAATAAGGCTGGAGATAATGCCGGCTTCTCTGAAGCCTTGCAAGGATATTACTAAGGAGTTGGGATTTGTCCTAAAGGCTACGGGACACCACTGTAATCCCTGGCATTTGGGAAGGACTCCTGGGCAGTCATGCAGAGAAAAGATCAGAGAGAGTGAGCTGGGATGCAGGATGCACTCTGTGATCAAGTGAGATGATGGTGGGCTGGACCTCAATGCTGGCAGTGGAGGTGAAGGGGAAGGGATGGATTCTAGCCCTAATGGAAACCAAAACTCCATCCAGAAACAGGTGGCTGCTCATCTTTTCCAGGGGCGTGTCTGGTGGCTCAGTGGAAAAAGCTGGTGAAGGAAATGATCAAACACAAAAATCTTGAATGTGTTCAAGCTATGGCTGGATACTGTGTACATGCTAGCACCTGCCCTTGTTGGGTAATTAGAGGGCAATTAGGCCTTGATCTCTAGATAGAATCTGGCCACGCCAGACTAAAATGGATTTGAAGTGGGAAGAAATAACTAAGTCCAGGCCTGTGGTGGTACCCTGGTGGCATAGTTACAGCTGCAAGAAAATGTGGTGGTCAGACCGAAGCTAGAGGAAGGCTAACTTGAAAAGCTGGGTTGGAACTGCCTGGTGAGTAGATGACTAAGAAGGGGAAGGTACTGGGTCTCAGTACTGTGCCCTGGACGATTCCAGGGGAAGTCTTGGGGAAGCATTCAAAGAACAGGTGCTGAGAGAGGGCAAGATAGCTGCTGACACGGCACAGCTGGGAGCAAGGGCAAAGCTATAGGTGACAGCCTGGGGGACCTCTTTAAACTGGGCAATTAGATAATCAGTGACTCCTCAAGGCTCTTTGAGAGATGGGCCATAGAGGGAGAATGTGACCAAAGGGTGGAATCTCTCTTGCTCAATCTGAAGGCAAAGTGGAGGAAATTTGGCCTAACCATTGTCTTCCACCTCACTTTGGGCTGACCTTGGCCAGTGTAATAGTGCTCAGCCATTCATTCATTTTTTTGTTTAAGCCAACATTTGAGAACCTAGTGTCAGTAACAGTTTACAGCTATATAGCACTTCATGGTGTTCACACAGATCACAGTAATAATGGTGGCAAGAGCTAACAGTCACTGAGTAATTCCTCTGAACCATGTGTTTTGCTATGTGTTTTATGTGAGTCTTCTCATTTAATCCTCACAACCTATAAGGTAGATACTACTGTCCTAAATTGACTGGTAAAGAAACTGAGGTCACAGAGAGGTTAATTGATTACCAAGTTTCTACGTGATGCCCACAACTCTGTGAGGGTGGTAGGGAAAGGTCTCCTCTGTTTTATAGATGAGGTAAAGCAGTTTGGGAAGAGTTGCCCAAAGTCATACTTAAGTACTGAGTAGTGATGGGGGCCCAATCCAAAGCTCTTTCTACCACATGCCTATAAAGAAGAAAGAGCACATGGTTCTGCTTTTTAAAGTTAAAAGCGTGTTTCAGGGATGATGTTCTGGTTCCTCACCTGATTCAAAGGGCAATGGCTATGGTTAACCACCTTGGTTGTGCCGGACCAATCCAAGAGAAGTAAACATTGGAGATAAGAGTAAAATTGGGATGAAAGGAACCACATGTTGAAGGTCCTCCAGAGCAGAACACATTTGAGCTATTTTGTCCAGTTATCACCACAGTCACACTGATTCTTGTCAGGCTGTCTGTCTTACTTGGTTAGGGAGAGACTTGTATAATGGCTGGATGCTGTGTCAGGGTCCCCTCTCCTGTCAGAACCCTCTTTGTTCAGATGCTCTCCCCTTAGTGCGAGTTCAGGACCACCAGGTCTAGAGTTACTTTGTGTAATGAAAGATTCTGACTGCGGGTGCCTGGGTGGCTCAGTTGGTTAAGTGTCTGCATTTGGCTCAGATCATGATCTCAGGGTCCTGGGATGGAGCCCCATCTTAGGCTCCTTGCTCAGTGGGGAGTCTTCTTCTTCTCTCTCTGCTCCTATCCTCTACTTATGCTTCTCTCTCTCTCTCTGTTTCTTTCTTTTTTTTTTAAGATTTTATTTATTTATTCATAGAGACAGAGAGAGAGAGAGAGAGGCAGAGAAAGAAGCAGGCATCATACAGAGAGCCTGACGTGGGACTCCATCCAGGGTCTCCAGGATCACGCCCTGAGCTGCAGGCGGCGCTAAACTGCTGTGCCACCGGGACTGCCCTCTCTGTCTCTTTCAAATAAATAATTAAAATCTTTGAAAGATTCTGACTCTATGTATTGGTTATACTGCATAACAAATTACCCCCAAACCTAATGGATTAAACCAACACACATTTATTATCTTAAAATTTCTGTGGGTCAGAAATCTAGGCATAGCTTTACTAGGTTGCCTGCTTCAGGGTCTCTCCCCAGCTGCAATAAAGGAGTCAGCCAGGGTTGGGACCTCTTCTGAAGATTCAACTGATGAAGGATATGCTTCTAAGCCCACGTGGTTGTTGGCAGGATTCAGTTCTTATTCAGTTCTGTTGGACTGAGGGCCTCAGCTGCTACTTGGCTGTTGGCCAGAGGCCACCTTCAACTGTTTGCTGTGGGCTTCTCCACAGCAGAAGCTTGTTTCATCAAAGCGTGCAAGCCAAGAAGAGGAGGGGAGTCTGCTAGGAAGATGAGGAAGTCCCAATATTTTGTAACCTAATCATGTCCCATCCCCTTTGTCTTATTCTATGAGTTAGAAGCACCTCACAAGGTCCAGTCCACACCTGAGGAGAGGGATAATTACACAAGGACATGAATACCAGGAAGTAGTGATGGTTGGGGGCAATCACAGGTGCCTGTCAACCACAACTCTAGCTTGAGAATAAAAGGCGTAAGTCAGCAGCAAATGGGGAAAAAAATAAAGGCTACTATTTTGATTAATTATGTACTGAGCCTTGCGCTGAGCACCACACAAGAATTGTCTCATATAATTCTCACAACAGCCCTGTGGCAAATATGTATATTATTCCCATTGTACACATAACACAAAGTTCAGGGGGATTAAGTAATTATCTCAAGGTCAAATAGTAAATAGTAGAGCCAGGTTCAATGTTAGATTTGCCAAACTACAAAGCCCATCCATCACCGAGTTGCCTTTTTAACTGTGCGTTTAAATGTCTCCTACTGGCCTCTTCCTCTCTGGCCCCACAGTCACCCCCTTGAGCCTCGACCTCCCAGGCAATACTGTTGACAATACTGTTCCTTAGTGTGCATTTCTGACTCGAGGACTCTCCCTTCTAATCCTACTATCTACACTCTTTTCCTTTAGTACCATATTTGTTAGTGTTAGAAGGTCTAAGTCTTACTGGAATAACAGGAATAGAACTGGGGAAATCTAGAGGAGTTTTGAGGAGGATAGACCTGAGCAGTATTCTCTCCACATGATTAGGAAGTGGCCTAATTTGATCCTTGAACACTGCTTTTCTGATAGGACCACAGGCCCCTATAGCAACTAGAAGGATCAGGGCCTTCCTTGGGTGCAACTGGGAGAAGTTTTGAATATGCTGTGTTTTGTTTTGCTTTAAAGATTTTATTTATTTATTCATGAGAGATAGAGAGAGAGGAGGCAGAGACACAGGCAGAGGGAGAAGCAGGCTCCACGCAGGGAGCCCCACGACATGACATGGGACTCGATCCAGGGTCTCCAGGATCACACCCTGGGCTGAAGGTGGCGCTAAACCGCTGAGCCACCCTGGCTGCCCTGAATATGCTGCGTTTGAGGGCCTGTGGGTGTTAGGTGATTTTAAGGATCTACTGTTTATTTTGCTGAGTCTTATAATAAAATGAAATATGATTATATGATTAGAATTAGCAGTTAGAGCTAATTCTCAAAATGAGATGATGTAGGATACTGCTTAAAAATACCTTACCAAAAAAAAAAAAAAAAAAAAAGCATGCGGAAGGCTGGGGATGGAGGCAACAAATTGATGGTTGTTGCAGGTGGGTGATGGATCCATGGGGTTTCTCTGTACTATTCACTCTATTTTTATGTAGGCTCAAAATTTTGAGAATGAAGAAGAAGAAGAAGAAGAAGACGACGACAATGATGACAAGAACAAGAATAAGCAAAGAGGAAGGAGAGCATAGACTATTCCTTTCAGTAACTTGGCTGGGAAGGGACGAAAAGAAACACATGCAATGGAGAGGAGAAGCACAGGGACATAAAAGAGTTTTGTAGGATTTTTTGTTTGGTTTGGTTTGGTTTTTGTTTTAAAGATGAGATCCTGGAGCATGCTTATTGGCTAAGGGAGAGCACTAGTGAAGAGAATGTACAACTAAGCCATTGCCCCAAAAGTACTGCATAATCAGCCATCGGACAATATAATGGCTCCCGACCCCTTATGGTCAAGATGTGTAGATAAGCGGAGGGCCAGCTGATAGTAGGCTCATTGATGCTGGGCTCAGCTAGAATGACTCAGCTTTGTTCCTCACATCTCTCTTCTCCCTAGCATAGGCTAGAGCAGAAATGTCCTCCTGGCGGCAATGACAAAAGCCTAAGAGAGCAACATACAAATTCTCTTGAGGCCTAGGCTTGGAACAAGCACACCATCACTTTCAACTTACAAGGCCAATGCAAATCACACAGCTGAGCTTAGCATCAGGGAGAGAGAAAATATCTCCAGTTCCCTTCATAGGAGGAATGAAGTCCCATGGCAAAGAGTGGATAAAAAGCTGAGACTAGTAAGTGCAATTTTATAGCTAGAAGAGGCATATTAGCGCATATTAGGATGCTAGAAGGGCAGCCCAGGTGGCTCAGTGGTTTAGTGCCGCCTTCAGCCCAGGGCCTGATCCTGGAGACCTGGGATTGAGTCCCATGTCCAGCTCCCTGTATGGAGCCTGCTTCTCCTTCTGCCTGTGTCTCTGCCTCTCTCTCTCTCTCTGTCTCTCATGAATAAATAAATAAAATCTTTTTTAAAAAAGAAATAGAGGCATTATTAGAATACTCTGTCTTTTTGGTTGACCTACAAAATGCATAGTCTTATCCCTTCCAGGCTGTAACTGTTTGGGCTCAAGGAAAACACCTTGAGCCTCAGGCAGGCCCAATATTCTCTTTCAGGAGTCATTAGCCTTGGGGAGTTAAGGGGCCAGATTATGTAAAGTCAGGGCTGATTGGGTTGAGCCAAAGCCCTTGGAAAACCACCGTCACAGGACCAGAAACTTTGAGTCTCTTACAAGGAGCCGATCTGCAGAGAAGAGTGGAGAAAGAGACAAGGATGATCCGAGACCTGGGACTGTGAGGGCATGAAGCCTGGGAAAGAAGGGGGGGAAAGGAAAAACACATGCACATGCAGGCACACATGCACACACACATATGACTAGACACATAATATGTGCACGCATGCAGGCACAGACGTACATAGGAAACAAGGACAGCAGACCTGAGTAACAACAGTCAGACTGAGAAGCTATCTGCTGATGACAGTGATCCTATGAGGCCTTAAGGCAATCAAACGCAGAGATTCCCTTGAGTGCTTACCCTAAATCTCTTTTCACATAGATTAGAGTGGGATTATGTTCCTTGCACAGAAAGATTCCTTGATGAAGACATTCATGTAAAACCTTTAAGGCTTCACACAGTGGTTCGTGGCTGTGCTCATTTATCTAACAAATAATGTGTGCAAGCCACCTTGCTACTGGATTCAAAGTATGATCCAGTCTCTGCCCTTATGGAGATTAAATCAAGATGGGGAAACAGGAAATTAGATGCCTCAATAGTTAAAGATAACCTAGCACATTCTAAAACTTACCATTCAGTGCTACAGAAGGAAAGGGCTACAGAAGTTCAAAGGCAGAAGAGATGGGTGGGGGCTGCAGTAATCAGGTAAGGTTTATCTAGAGGAACTAGGACTTGTTCTGGGCTGAGTGTCCTGTCTATAGTAGGAACGAGCCTGGTGGGATGGTGGGCGGGGCTGAGCTCAGGGCTCCCATTTCCCACCCAAATGCTGTTACCTAGTTTGCAGGTGTAAGAGCCAAGAGAACTGAAAATGCTTGGCAATTAGCAGTCTTGCACATTTAAATCTATAAAGGCTCAGTTGTTTTAAGGGAGGTGACGCTGGCAGCCGCATAAGAGTCTGTTTCAGGTGTGTAGGTCCTGAGCACAGAAAAGCTAGACAGAGCATGAGAAGGGGAATGGACGGGACAGGCATAAAAGTCAGCCAGGCCAGTGATGGGCAGAGGAAGGAGGAGGATCAGGGATTCTGATTTCACTGTAGGCCCCAGGTGTCATCATTCTCAAAAGTGACTCTTATGTGCAGCCATGGTTGAGAACCACAGTGCTAAGATTTCACAAGTGGGAGACAGAATTCTACCACTGTTGACAGGGCAAGAGAAGGAAAGAGGGATAGCTCCATGGAGGCAGTAAGATTGATTGCTTGGTGTACAGCTTTAAAAAAATCTACTTGTCATTTGGAAATGTGGGCATTAGAAAAACACACTGGGGTGTAAACTGCAGGGAAAAACAGGTGAAGCAATGGATGTGTTCACAGGAAAGAAAGAGAAGGAAAAAGGCATGGCTTGCATCCTATTAGCTAGTTTTTCAGAGTTGCTGGGAAGATAAAGTTGGTGGTAAATGGGCCTAGCAGAGTGGCATATAATAAATGGAACTTCTGGTTCATATAATCTCATTCACTCATATAATCTCATTCATTTCAAAAAGGGCTATCACCCTGGGTATTAACAGTCCACTTGAAAGGTGAGAAAAGAGATTCAAAGAACCTTACCCAAACTCCTACAATTAATACACTTGAAATCCAAAGTTAGGTGACAAAGTTAGGTGCAGTGGAAGGCTCTCCCACCACAATACATCATAGCAGAGGGCTGAGCCCAAAAACATGGGTACCGAGCTAAGAAGGTGGGAAGAGCAATTGGCTAAAGAGACAGGGAAAAGTGAAGAAGGCAGGAGGAGGACCACGGTGCACTGTATGGGGTCAGGAGGCTAAGGGAACATCTCAAAGAGATTCATGATGTACCCTGGCCATGTCCAGGGTGCGGTAGGGGTGAGGAAGAGAAAGCCAGAGCCGACACAAAGGAAACGATTTAAGACCCTTGGAGTTGTGGGTGGGGGGCTTTGTGTGTGGATTTGTCCCATGGGGTGGGGCTAGAGCAGCAACAAGAACAGGAACAGCTGGACCCAAGTTCCAGACACCCTCTGCAGTTCCCCTGACACCCTGAGACAGGCGTTATCGTCATCATCCTCACTGTAAAGGTGAGGGGGCTGAGCTCAGGAGTGAGTCCTGTGAGGATCCCAGATGAGGGCTGGCCAGTAAACCCTGGCTTGGTTTTGAACTTGTACTTCTCTGCAGGGGCCGGTTCATCACCCTGACAAAGACCTGCTTAATGACTTGGGAGGAGGCAGGATGCGAAAAACACACACCTGGCGGAACATCGGACAATCCATCCTGTCTTTGTTACCCTCACCCAGGAACATCCTTGAAACCTGTGCTCCTCCTAAACCGAGACACCTGTATTCGTGCGAGCCTCTGAACAGCGCTTCTCAAATTTTACCGAGAATCACAGCACCTGGAGATCGCTCCGCCTCAGGCCCGTGGTGCTGCGGGTCCGCAACCCACACTTGGAGCGGCGAGGGCGGTGGTTCCCAAGCTTTCCTGCACCTCGCAATCCCTGGAGCGTTCCCCAAACTTCTGACTCCTACTTCCTACCTCCAGAAACTGTGGTTTCACTGGTCGGGGATCTGCTCTGGGCTTGGAGTCTGTGAAAGATCGCCACGTGATTCCGAGGTGCGGCTACGTTTAGGAAGCACGGAGAAAGCACACGGCCAAACAGACCCCTAAAGAAGACAAACCAGTAACGTAAGGACAAGCTAGTTCAGACGATGCACGGTTAGTGCTTTGCAGAGGGTGGCGGGTGCGAGAGAGGTTGCGCGTCAGCGGTGCCTCCTGCTCGGCCGCGCGGGTAGGACCCGAGCCTCTCCCTCGGGCGGAGGGACCCCGCCGCCAGGCCCGCCCGCGGGAGGGGCGCTGGCCCGCGAGCGGCCTCACGGAGCATGCGCGTCCGCGGCGTGGGGCGGGGCCTGCGATCCGCGCGCGCGCCGGCGCCCAGCCCCGCCCCCTGGGGTCGCGCTCCCGGAAGTGCGGCGGGGTCGCGCGTCGGGTCCTCCGGGGCCGCGCGCAGCCGTTCGCCGCACGTGCCTCGGCACGTGGCTGAGCGGCGGCCCCGGGCGCCCTGGAGCCGCGGGCCTCTGTCGCGGAGGCCGTGTCATCCCTGACCATCGCCGACGCCTTCACCGCGGCGGGCGAGAGCCCCGCCCCGCCGCCCTCCGCGCTCAGCAGGAGGTTCATCTGCTCGTTCCCCGACTGCAGCGCCAATTACAACAAGGCCTGGAAGCTAGACGCGCACCTGTGCAAGCACACGGGGGAGGTAACCGGGCGGCCGAGCCTCGGGACGCGGGGCGCGGGGCGCGCCGGCCCGCCCAGTGGGCACCGTCCGCGAGGCCCCGGGAGGGCGGCACTGGGCGCACATGCCTTTGCAGGACCCGGCCCGCTTTGGCGCCCTGGGCCAGAGGCCAACCAGCTCTGCCTTCGGTTAGGGAGAGGTAGACGGACTACAAGATTGAGCCATCCTTGTCTTGGGCTCCAGACTTACTAAGCCGCTGCTGCCCCTTTGATCTTTTTTTTCTTTTTTAAGATTTTATTTACTTCTTCATGAGAGACATAGAGAGAGGCAGAGACACAGACAGAGGGAGAAGCAGGCTCCCTGCGGGGAGCCTGATGTGGGACTCAATCCTAGGACCCTGGGGTCACGCCCTGAGCCAAAGGCAGACGCTCAACTACTGACCCACCCAGGTGCCCCTTCCCAGGACTTAAGACTCATATAGCCACATGCAGTAGTCCAGGTATGGGTGCAGGGGCAGTGGAGATGTAGGAATAAGGACAGATTCCAAAGAAGTGTAGTAAATGGAGAGCTCCTGGAGGATGGTCAGGAAAGGTCTCTCTTGACCTGAATGAGAAGGGAAGGATCCAGTCATGCAGACAGGAGGGAAAAACAGTCTGGGCAGAAAAATAAGTGCAAAAGGAACCTGTGGTTGAGTGTGATTGAGTGTGATCGAGTTGGAGACCGTATGGGGCCAAGTCTGAGAAGCAGAAGCAGAGCAGTCTGGTGGACTCATTTGTAGGCCAGGGTACAAATAGGGTTTGGAGTTTGGGTTTTATTTTGAAGGCAAAGGGAAGCCTTTGGAAGATGACCCATGGGGAGAGGGATGCTCAGAAAAGCCAAGGAATCTGCCCAATTTCCCAACAGTTGGCAAAGCCCGGCTTCACACTGCCTCATCTGAAGGGGTTTAAACTATCTTCTTTCCTTCTTCCTTAGACATATTTATTTATTTATTTATTTTCGAGAGAGACAGAGAGTGTGGTGGGGAGAGGGAGAGAGAATCTCAAGCAGACTCTGATGAGAACGGAGCCTGATCTCATGAGCTTGAGATCATGACCTGGGCTGAAATCAAGAGGCAGATACTCAACCAACTGAGGCACCCAGGTGCCCCTTAAGGCCCTTAATTTCTTAAACCAGGGACCTGTAACCCCTGCCTTTGCTCCTAGCACCTGCCTAACTTATGGGCCATTCCTTCATGTGTCCTCATGGCCCCCATCCTCCTTAGCCTCTCCAGCTTTGGAAGGTTAGCCATTTCCTCCAGCTCTGTCCTCTTCCTGACTGTTTTCTTTGCTCCTTTCTGCCCTTGACTTCACCCATGCCACCCAGCTGTCTTGGCAGTCTTACCCAGTGACTGGCTTCGCTCAAAACATCCATTATGTTCTGCCTCCCTGTGTTTTCTCTTGCCCATTCTGTCCCTCAAATTGTGGGTTCCGAAACCTGTATGTCCAAGTAGGGAAGCATGTGGTCATTTTTGTATCCCTGCTTGAGAACGACTGGGGCAGCAGAGCCCCTCCTCCTTCTGTGGGCCACCCCCAGAGCCATGGCTCAGGGGAAGGATAGATTGTGTCCTTAGGCCTGAGGGAAGTAGCTCTGCAAACCCCTCCCTCAGCTTTGCTCTCTGAGACAATAAACTGCCCTCTCTTTAAAATGACAACAAAACAAAATTACAGATACTGTGCAAAGTTCTGTGGATCTTCCCCCAGTAAAACAACTCTTCTGTCTTCCTGTTTGCTTTGCTACTAATACTGACATTTGAGGTCTTGGTTTCTTCCTCCTGGACTGCCCTGGGGTTATGTTCTTCATAGTTAAATAAACAAAACTGGTTATTTGGGGGATGTTTTTGACTTTTCCTGTAGGTTCAGAATGGAGACGACTCCTCCCAACCCCTGGGTCCCAGTGGTGGTTGCAGTTAGGCTGGGAGCTATCTGCTTTACTCTGGCACCTGTGAACATCTTCCCGGAGGTGTGCCAGGCATTCTCTTAGCACAGACCTTGGGCTTGTCCAGGATGAGATGGAACCTGCACGTTCCTCTGCCCTGGGCTTCGAATGGATAAAACACACTGTGGTGGCGGCCTGTGCACATAGGCCACGCTAATAGCAGACAAGTAATCTTTAAGGGGGTTGCTGCTGAAGCCTGTCGTTAGGCTAGGTGCAGGTTAACAGTGCCATTACTGTGAAAGCTACCTATTTATTTCCTATGCTATTCGTAGAACAAAATCTGCTGTACTGCCTTTGTGAGAAAGTTTGGCATTTGTAAAACTCCATTATCTAGCCTCGATGCCCAATACTGAGTGGAAGCCATCCCGGAAGGCGGAGTCCATGGCTTTGCCTACTGCACATTTTAGATCTTTAAATAATACCAGAGTTATTAACTAGGGGAGGATTGACATGTTTTCTTCTCTCCTTCCTGCTAGAGACCATTTGTTTGTGACCATGAAGGCTGTGGCAAAGCCTTTGTCAGGGACTACCATCTGAGCCGCCACATTCTGATTCACACTGGGGAAAAGCCATTTGTGTAAGTAAAGTACAGTTTTTAGGCCTTTGAAGTGGCTGTGTTTGGCATGTAGACCTGGTAAGAAATGGATTGTTAACTCCAGAGACCAAGAGCATGCAGCTTCTGTCCTTTGTATCTCCTGGTGCAAGAGGACACTGGGGTTTGAATGTGTGGAAGAGAGAAGGGGGTTTTGTGGGTCATTTGTGTGCGATAACTTCAGGAATGCGTTTATCTGAAGTTTTCTTGAGTTTGCATCCTCTCTTCTTTCCATAACATATATACTGACTGGGAAATCCACCCCCCAAAAACCACTCCATTCAGACTAGATGGGTTACTGGTTCCCTGGCAGAGTCTCGGCTCCATGTGTAAGGGTCTTTGTGAACCAGTAAGCTGCTGGGTTAAGAGATAGAAGCATGAAGGAGTAGAGCTTTTAATAGTTTATCTTGTATTTCCTCAAATTAACCCCCTGCACCTCTCTCGTACCAGGCTCATTTTATTCTTTTTTTTTCTTTTCTTTTTTTTTTTTCATTTTATTCTTTGTGGAGTTACTGATTATTTCTAAAAGGATGGAGATACTGCTTGTGTGGTAAATCAATTACTTCTTTAAAGCAGTGGAGCTCAGATTTGGGGAGCATGTGAATCACCTGGAGAGCTTATTAACACAGAGTGCTGGATCCCGCCCCAGAGTTTCTGATTCAGTAGGCAGGAAGTGGGGCCTGAGAATTTGCATTTCTGGCAAGTTTCCAGGTGATGTTGATGCTGTGAGTCTGGCATCCACACTTCGTGAACCACTGAACGTAATGTTCATGGAAACACTTAGTTTTCAATGAAAATAATAATAATTTATTAGATATCCAGAGCTACATGTAGGGGACCATGTAGAGAACTAGCTGTATGGCAGGTTTTGCAGATGTTAGAATCTGATATCATAACTGTGTTCTATGGGACAGTTCCTAGAGCACCAAAGTTTTCTAATGATCTGAGTGGATTTCTTTTAGTTTTAAAGATGACTGTGAAGTGTCTCATGTTTCACTGTGGCCCAGTCTGAGGTCAATTGTCAATTGTTGACACAGGATCCTCTTCACGTCATTCTCCATGGGGAGCAGCCACCTCTCTGTATGACCAGCGTGCTAGCCAGCGGGAATGGGACAAACTACTGTGGGGGCAGATGTCCTTATCTCAGTCCCCGTTCAAGCACACAGAACTTCATCAAAATAAATGACCCTAAGTGAAACTTAATGTATCTCAAAGTGGAGTTCAGCTAGCCCAGCAAAGAGTGAGTCGGCATGGTCTGGAAAATAGAGCTGGAATATAGCCTTTGCCCTGGAAGTTTCGCTTTGAGGAATTTATTCCACAGATACACTTGTGCCTGTAGTAAGTGGGTGTACGTGGTTACATGCTACACTGTTAGTAATAGCAGAGTCATGGAATCACCGCCTGCGCCCCAGTCGTCAGGAGGGACTGAAGAGTATGTCACACAGTAGAGTCCTCCACAGCTGGAAAAAAGAGTGCAGATGCTGTCTGTGAAACTGGGAGAGAATCTCCAAGGCGTATTTATTGAAAGACCAAGGTTCAGAAGAGTATGTACGGAGGGCTTGCCTTTTTGTGTGTAAAAAGGAGAAGGGAGAGCTGGACAGGAAGAAACTGTATTTATATTTGCTTCTGTCTGGTTAAAACTCTAAAAGTTATTTTATAAAACCAAAATCATTGCCTGTCCTGGGAGTGGTGGGGAGTCCTGGGTGGGTAGGGGGCAAGGAAGGAAGGAAACATGCAACCGTGTCCCTTTTATGCTTTTTCTGAGCTCAGTTACTATAGACTCTTTAAAACAAAATCTTCCAAAAGAACCGGGGCTGGAATTAGAAACGACAAATACCCACCATTTGTTTTGACGTGGATGGAACTGGAGGGTATTATGCTGAGTGAAATAAGTCAATTGGAAAAGGACAAACATTATATGGTCTCATTCATTTGGGGAATATAAAAATTAGTGAAAGTGAATAAAGGGAAGGAGAGAAAATGAGTGGGAAATATCAGAGAGGGGGACAGAACATGAGAGACTCCTAACTCTGGGTAACGAACAAGGGGTAGTGGAAGGGGAGGTGGGCAGGGGTATGGGGTGACTGGGTGATGGGAACTGAGGCAGGCACTTGGCGGGATGAGCACTGGGTGTTATATGTTGGCAAATTGAACTCCAATTTAAAAAAAAACTTTAAAAAGAAAAAATAATAATAGAAAAAAAAAAAGAACTGGGGCTGGATACAGATGCACAGGGTAAATGGGAAAGCTTCCCTTGGGAACAAGGCAGCTCTGTGGCAGTCCCTGCTGGCTCTCTCTTCAGCTGGACCTGTCCTCCACTCTAGGTCCCCAGCGGACACTGTCACTCTGGCTCCTTAAATTCCCTGTGTCCTACACCGCTACAGTCCAGTCTGAGTTCTGCTTCCGTTCATCATCTCTCTCGTTCTTGTCAGGTGGCATCCCTGTCCACCTGATGACCCGCAGCAAAGGCAGGGCAGCTCCCCTGGATGCCTCAACCTCTCAGGCAGCCCCTACAGTGGGCGGGTCATCCCATCTGTTACTCATCCCTTAGCCCCTGTCCCTCCTCTGGCTGCCATGGTCATATTCTAGGCTCTCACTCCCACTTGAATGGTGTTTTCTCTGCCTCCAGACTGCTTCCTTTCTTAAAGCTGGGCATGGGTTTGAGGTGTCACTTTCATAACAAAATCTAGGATCTTATGGTGTTTAAATGACCTTTGTGATCTGGCCTTTTTATGATCGTGCTTGATTCTCAGACACGAAATTGTGGTCCAGCTGTTCTTAACTGACCAGTAGCACTGCCCTGCAACTTTCCCTACATCTTCTGGACCCCTGCTATTCGCTTCCTGTCAGGACCTTTCTGGGCCTTGTCCTCTTGCCCCAACCTTGTGTTGGGTTAGACGCCTGTGTCAGGACTGAAGTCCAGAGTGACAGCAAACCCGCCACACCAGAGGCTTAAATAAGACAGTCTCTGCTTTTCTTGCTTAATTGAAAAGCAGAAGTGCAGAGGTGGACAGTTGAGGGGTGTTCCCACAGTCAGTAGGACGTGGGCTCCTTGTAACTTGTCTCTGACGTCCTCATCTTGAGGCTTTGACATCATGGTTCAAGGTGACTGCTGGAGGAGCTCCAGCTGCCACGTAGGCATTCTAGCCACCAGGGTGGATGAAAGAGCAAAAAGAGGTGTGCTTCCTTTTTAGAAACTTGGCAGTTGAACAGGATGGGCCAGAAATATCCATGTAGCCACCCCTAATTGCAGGGGAGGCTAGAAAAAGCTCTATTTCTGTTGACCTCGTACCCAGCTAAAACTCTGTACTCTGTTCCTGAGGTCAGAAACAACACCTGTTGGAATTCGCAGTGGGCTCTTCTACAGTGCCCCTCCCGTGTGCTTCCAGTGGCTTACCTCCCACTGCCCCTGCATACTGTCAGCTTGTGTGTCTGACTCCGCCTGTCCCTGTAGCTAGCACAATGCCTGACAGGAGTATTATCCAGTGTTTATCAGTGGATGATAGCTGAGATTAGGGCTGCCAAGGAAGTCCTGCTTCATCCATCAGGTTTAGGAGAACTCATCACAAGAAGAGCACACATTAAAAAAAATGCAACTCCACAAAGAATTTAGATAATTCAAGGGCAAGATATAGAAACGCTCATTAAGGGGGACTGGAGTGGCTTGCTGTTATGACAGAGGGCATAGTGGTTTGTGGTTTTGCCCTAAATACATTTTTATCTCTGATGGTAGGCTGAAACTAGTGTTTTTGAGGTTTTTTTTGGAAATGCAGTTTATTATTTGACATTTCAAGCAAAATTAAGGTTATGAGATTCTAAATCGAGAACATTTAACTTGAACACAATTTAAGCCTAAGGAGGGTTTGGGCTTTGGAACTTGTGTTTTCCACTTTCCCTCTGCCGAGTTCATAAAGGATGTCTGATGCAGTGTGCTCGATTTCAGAGGCCTGACATGAAAATGCATCTCATTACATGGCGATCATTTCAGAGTTGAGAGGCTGGCACTTTGACTTAACACTTCGCAATTTGTTAAAGACTGTTTTATACTATACTTTGGAAAGTAGCTTTACAGAGTTGGAGGATATATTTATCTTAGAAATTCTCTCCTTTGTCTCGTTAATATTTTGGTCTATACACTTTCTTACAGTTGTACAGCTAGTGGCTGCGATCAGAAATTCAACACAAAATCAAACTTGAACAAACATTTTGAACGCAAACACGAAAATCAACAAAAACAATATGTAGTAAGTATGAATGATTTTCTTGGCTTAAATTTTCTAAATATTTTTATGCTTACTGTCTACATTTCTAAAATGCTCATCAACCAGATTTTTCTGACAAAAACCTGAATTTAGTCCAACTACTAGCCATCCTAATAACGGCTTATTTTGAAAGCAAACACTTTTGTGCTAATGAAGTTTATTATTGGTAGACTGCCCCAGAACGAAACACTTTTCCTATTTCAAATGTGTTCATCTGTAAAGCTTCCTGCCTAGAATTTGATGGTAACCCTGTGGGAGCAGGTAGCAAGTATGAAGTCTTCACAATATTTTGATCTTGAGGGAATTCTCTTGTGAATAGTTCTTTGATTTTTCTCCAGACTAACGAACCTTTTTCTTAAACAGTGCACTTTTGAAGGTTGTAAGGAGGCTTTCAAGAAACACCAGCAGCTGAGAATCCATCAGTGCCAGCACACCAGCGAGCCGCTCTTCAAGTAGGTGCTTCTCTGGCTGAGATCCCACATTTCAGGTGGGAGTGAGAGTGAAATGCAAAGATTGGATACAAGTGTTCTGAAACCACTTCTTCATCAGTATTTTTCTATACCATGAATGCCCGTTTATATACTGGGGCATTTCATAAGTTTAACTTTGTTTTTCTTTTCTAACAGAAATAGTTAATGTGTTTCTGAATGATGTGTGAGATCAGTATAATTGTGGCTAAGCTTGAAAAGCTAAGAAATTAGTATTCTGCTAGAACCCATTTAATTGTGTGAAATGTCATTATACAGACAACGAAGTATTCTTTGCTCACAGAGCAAAAGTCGCCAGGCTTAGCGTGCATTAGAGCGGCCTTCCCAAGGAGCAGGAAGGGTGCCTGGACACCCAGGGGTGGACTTGGCCCAGGGTGTCAGAGAGCCCTGGCCACCTGCTCTGAGGAACATCTTGAAGGGCACTAGCTGGCGGCTGTGCGTGCAGCCGTCCTGCCGAGTGCCTTCCTGGGGTCACTGCAGGGCTGGGGCCTGTCCGTGCTGGCTGGCCTACCACCTCCTGTGCCGCTGGGGCCTGTCGCAGGGAAGCGGCCCGTGCCCCTGCGTGGCTCCCACTTGCTTTCCACGCTGCAGTCCCCAGGCGGCAGCACTCAATCCAGCAGAGACATTCAAAGTGCCTCAGGGGTTTACCTCGGCCATTTTTTTGTAGCCAGGAAAACAGTCCATTTTCAGAAGTATAAAGATGAAAAGTCTAATTTGATCACACACGCCAAAAAAAAAAAAAAAAAAAGTCCTTCTTTTCTGTTTTGTCTCAAGGCTGGTCAAGTAACTTGAATTTCACTTGTGATTCAGTCTCAACTTTAAATCTTTTTCTGATTGGTTTGGTTGAGGGGACAGAGGCTTTGGTAGCAGAAAGGGAGAGAGTGACATTCACCCTAAGCAGATGCTCCACAGGAATGGATTGACTCATCCGTCCCCTGTCGTTAACCTAGGTGTGCCCATGAAGGTTGTGGGAAACACTTCACCTCACCCAGCAGGCTAAAGCGACACGGGAAGGTCCACGAGGGTATGTCTGGTGATCCCCAGGGGTGCTGCTTTGAGTAGGCCCCAGTAGGGTGTGTGTGTGTCTAATTCTTTGACCGTAAGGTGCTTCCTCTTCTATTCTGTGGTCACACAAAGAAATCGGACACTGTGTAGGCAGGGGCAGCCTATGCTGCTCAATCAGGTTTCATACTTGGCCAGAGGCACTGCACACTCTTGTCTGTTTCTCCACTCCTCTGTCGTCACTGTTCAAAGCAAATGTTTTATTGTCTGCCTCAAGTGCCTGCTGGTGCTTTATGCTTCTCAGTGTTAGTGCTCCAGCCAAGGTTGGCTTTTCCACCACTGTTTAAACCTCTTTACTACCTGTGTCTATCTTCTCCTTATTGGCACGGAGAATAGTTTGGATAATACTTTCAGGTTTTGGGGTAATCAGATTGCCACTTTTTCAAAAAGACTCAATAAATATATGAATCCATTCTCTGTTTCCATGAGGGTTTTTTTTTAATATCTGTATTCCAATTTCCTAAGTGTAGAATATATGGAGCTTTTAACAAGAGACTCGTAGCCAAAGAATGAGAGGTAGCCTTGTTCCTTTTAGTTTCTCTCTGCTATTTAGTTGGTGAAACACAAGTTAGCACAGGACCCTATAACGCAGGGAGGGGACGGGGCTGCGAGCCACGGAGGCAGGGAGACAGCAGCTAAGAGACCATGTGCAGTGTACGTAGCTCACTGGGCACAGCGGGAGAGGGGACTACGTGCTTCTGGGAAGTCTGCTGACATAAGACCCCATGTGGAATACCATGCTGTGCGACTACTTGGTTTCCCTGTACAACAAACTTAGTTTCTATTCCCACCTCTAAAGACTAACAGATTATTGGGAGGTAGGAGAAAAATTATATAGGTTTGTTTCCTTTCTAATTACGATTGGTGTTTACACAGAATATTCATGAGAAGCAATGCACCAATGTATTTTTTTCTAAACAGGCTATATGTGTCAAAAAGACAAATGTTCCTTTGTGGCCAAAACATGGACAGAGCTTCTAAAACATGTGAAAGAAACCCATAAAGGTAAGGAAGACGTGTGGCACAGTGTAAATCTTTGTCGCTATAGAACTGTTTTTAAAGAATGAAATGTTACGTATGAGCCCTAAAATAATAACCTTTCTGTGTGATGTTTTATGATGTGCTGGGTCCCTCAGCTGTTTGACAAATGAGCAGAGCGAGCTGTGGTCCCAGGTTCGGGAGAGGCTGTGCCAGGAGCAGCTGTGCAGTAGTTGTTTTTTTTTTTTTTTTTAAGGTGTTATTTTTTTTTTAAGGTGTTATTTATGTATTTGAGAGAACGTGCACAGAGAGGCGGAGGGTGGAGGGAGAGGGAGAAGCAGACTCCCTGCTGAGCAGGGAGCTCACTCTCAGGATCCCAGGATCATGACCTGAGCCGCAGGCACACACTTCATGACTGAGGCATCCAGGTACCCCACAGTTGGTAGTTTTAAAGGCTCTGGCAAGTAAAGAACCTAGGGAGGCACTGGTGTTCTGTGGGGCAGCGTGGGAACCAGTGCCTTAGGTATTGGACGACAGGGAAGGAAGCTGGTCTTAATCTTCCCTTGCCCACAGCCACCGTGCTGAGAACCCCTGTTCCCCCGGTAAGGGAAGAGAGTGTGCCTCTACGTGATACAAGAACGTGGGAAAACGGAGACAAACTTCCAAGTGATAAAGATTGGAGTTAGTTTTCTCATTTACAATAATATTTTGGGCAACATTCCTTACATATTCAAATTAACTTCTTGTGTATGGTGATGCCTGAGGAAGTTGTCTGTGTACTCCACCAGAGGACATAAAATGTGAAGTATGCCAGAAGACCTTTAAGCGCAAGGATTACCTTAAGCAGCACATGAAAACCCACGCCCCAGAAAGGGACGTGTGCCGGTGTCCAAGAGAAGGCTGTAGCAGAACCTACACGACCGTGTTCAATCTCCAGAGCCACATCCTCTCTTTCCACGAGGAGAGGCGCCCATTCACTTGTGAACAGGAAGGCTGTGGCAAAACATTTGCAATGAAAGTAAGTACTCAGCCTCCAAATGCAGTCCTCTGGGTCTGTGGCTTCCCAGCCAGGTTCCTGGGAGCCCTAGGTTTCCAGATGCTGCCCCAGGGCTGAGAGATGGGGAGCGCGGGTGCTCTGGACCGTTCACTCTTGCTTCACTTAGAGTGGTTCTTAACTCAGGTTCGCAAAACAGCCAGATTTGCCTTTGCCTATAGGCAAAGCATGGCCCTGCATCAGGAGCATCAGCATTACCTGAGAACTTGCTAGAGATGCATATCCATAGGCCCACCACTGAATGAGAAACTCTGGGGATGGGGCCTGGTAACTTGGGCTCTAACAAACCGTCCAGGCGATGTTTTCTAACTTTGAGAACCATGGCCTGTGGTACTACATGCTCATTAATTAATTGTAAGAGTATGCTGATTCTTGGGTGTTCTTTTAGACTGTTGTCATCTAGGGATTGAGAGACGTGGGCAACAAGGACATAGGGGACCACAGCACTTGAGACTCTAGTCTGAGTCTTGGTGTGATTTGACTAAGACTGTGACACTAAACGGAGGGCCTGTGCAGTCCTGCAGACTCTCAGTCTGGCAGATGCTCTTCCAAGTATGTACCAGGAGTTGTAACTACGACTGAAGAGACAGGTGAGGCAGCCTCAGCATGCATCCCATCAGAAAACAACCTGGGGCTGATGGTGCTCAGCATTATCAAGGACAGCAAGACCTTGGTCAGATATCCCACTGGTGTTTGGAAATGCTGCCGACATCACTTCAGTTAAAAGAATCTTCTTCAGCTTGGAATATCTCACTCAAAACTGGTTTCCCCTCCTCTTACTTACGAAATAAATAGGTTGAGACTATAAATTCCTCATCTGGATCTTTGGGAAAGGCCTAGGATTTGAGGAAAAATTCTATTCTGGGTAGAGGCCACACTCTCAATGGTATATAATAGAAAGGTTGATAGTTTGTTTATTTATTAAAGATTTTTATTTATTTATTCATGAGAAACACACAGAGAGAGAAGGGCACAGGCAGGCAGAGGGAGAAGCAGGCTCCATGCAGGGAGCCTGACGTGGGCCCGAGTCCCCAGGATCACGCCCTGGGCTGAAGGTGGTGCTAAACCGCTGAGCCACCCAGGCTGCCTGTTGACAGTTAATTTAAATAACTCATGGAGTTTTCATATGAATAGACACCAAAATGGCAGGGTTTTTAAAATATAACTTTTTTTTTTTTCCTTCATTGTAGCAAAGTCTCACTAGGCATGCTGTCGTGCATGACCCTGACAAGAAGAAGCTCAAAGTAAGTTGAATCAGGCAGGCTGTTGATTTTAAACATCAGTCACCTCAGCCAGATGCAATCTAGAATGTTTTTGGCTCCTTATTACCGTGTGAGCCTGCACTGCTATGGAAGGGATGGCATGGCCTTCATTTTCTTGTAGAGTGTGGTAGGCTTGTTGGGGGATACACCTATTAGAAGACCAGTTCACAAAGTTTGATTATGAATTCTCATTGTCTTGTTTTCTTATTTCCAAAGGTAAAACGATCTCGTGAAAAGCGGAGTTTGGCCTCTCGTCTCAGTGGCTATATTCCTCCTAAAAAGAAGCAAGAACAAGGCTTATCTGTGCCTAAGAATGGAGAGACCCTGAACTGTACTGAAGACAAGGTGCTCTCAACAGTTGCAATCCTTACCCTCAGCTAAACCTCACATTGCTTTGTTTAAACAACTACACACAAGCGAGCTATTTCTTCTCAGAACCATGTTTTTCTTTATTAAAATCACTGATGCACATCTGATTCTCTATTGTCTCTGTTTTCTTTGTCCAAAGAATCTCTTTTCTGGGTTTCTTGAGTTTCTCTATATGCATTCTCTTCCTTTTTGCTCAAATGACGAAGAACACATGTTACAGCTTTTCCTCCTCTAACAGGTTGTGGCCGGGATAAGAAGGTAGCTATCCCCGGCATAGTCCGGAGTATTTTATTACAGATATCCTCCTAGAAAGGGAAAACAGCCAAAAATTAATTTAAAACCAATGTTGATTCCTTCTCGTGTTAATGCAGTAATACACATAAAAATCAGCATTCCTGGATTGCTGTTTGCTGTTCTTAAGTGAGCAGCTAAATCAAATTATGCCTCTCTGGTTAAGCTGACTGAAACCGATGAAAACAGGCAGTGTTATGAACTCT
The DNA here is from genome assembly GCF_048164855.1 of Canis lupus baileyi. Lineage (NCBI taxonomy): Eukaryota > Metazoa > Chordata > Mammalia > Carnivora > Canidae > Canis > Canis lupus. Next base: position 13,845,370 of record NC_132861.1, on the reverse strand, counting down.
ATGGAACTAAACGAATGCACTAAAGGTTGACAGCTTTAAATCCCCACTGCGTCATGGCATTGAGGGGCTATGTTTGACTCCAGATACCCTCTCAGAAAAAAGCAGTGGGCTTAGGCATTGGCAGAGGACTCTCTTATCCATCCCCCCACCCCCACCCCCCAAGTCTACTGCAGTTCAGAACAGCCGCTAACAGAGTCACTGGAGTGATTAGGAAAATACACCTAGTTGTAGAGATTCTGGATCAGCTGGGCTGAAACCGAGGCCTAAGTGGTTCTAACCTGGAATGAGGGTAGAAACCACCAGACTAATGCTGCCTTTGAGCTGCTAAGGCCTCAGACTCTAAAAGGAAAATAGATATTCTACAAACTTATGCTGGGAGTGTAAACTGATACTGGCAGTGCTTCTCAGGGGCATTTATAAACAGGAGATAGACTTTAAAAAATGAATCTCTGTTTTTAAGTGATATTGCACAATTTGTTAAACAGAATAGTACATAGCCGTGAAATTCTGAAGTGAAGTGTTCTCGTGATAAAACATGCTTCAATGGAAAAAGGGATGGATACAGAGTACGCTTGGAAAGCCACTGCCATCACTGGGTGGAATTACCAGTTGCTTTCCTTTGCCTTTACATTATCTAGATTTTCTACAATTCTACCTTTAGCTCAGAAAACAAGAACCACGCACGAGCGGTTACTCATACCTGCTTTTACTTACCATCTTATGTTCGGGCTCCTCTACATTCTTCCCTTTCTTTATAGTAATTTGAACTTTGTATTTTTTCTCAATCCACTGCTGAATCTGTTTACTCTTTGTGTCCAGATCATGTTGTCCAATATTTGAAGAAAGAGTGAGTTCCTTAGTCAGGACAGGTCCTAGTTTGAAACAGACTGGGTTCTAGGACCGTTTACTGGTCTCTTCATGAAACCTGAGCTGTATCACACATGCTTCATGAGGTCAGCTTGCCACAGGGCCCCAAACGCTCCACTCTTAGTTTCACAGGCCAGTAAACACTTTTTTAAACAAGGAAGATGGACTGACATAAAACTGCCAATTTTTTTTTACCTGCCAAGTAAGAGTATTTATGTCTTGGACTTTTACAAGCAGAATACATTTCTGTAATATATGAAATGCTTCCAGTTACCATCACCCACATTTGATGAAACAACAAAAGAATGGTCCTTTAAAAGGAACGAGTCTAGCTTTAGGATAAACTTGACTGTCCTTATTTTTCCTTCTGATTGGAGCAGCATCTGGGAAGTATTCATCTCATCTGACTCCTTTTCTGATGCCCTCCTAGTAACAGTGGGGTCATCTAGACTACATCAGACAAGAGAGCTCCTAGGTCCTTTACTCCAGAAATGGAAATCCTGACTATCCGAAAGTTATCTTACATGGAAGGAACAGACTATTGAAAGCATTGAGACAATTCAGAGTTTTCATAAGGGGGGAGAAATTACATCTCAACCCATGTGACAATCTCCCCACGAGGACTGATTAAATGTGAAAAGATACAACTTTAAAGCAGAAGAAAAAAAGTGCATGTTTGTGACCTCAGGATAGGAGAAGGATTTTGTTAAGAAAAAAAGCCTGATAACTTCCTATATCAAAACATTACTGGGAAACTTAAAAGGCCAAAAAAAGGAATCTAACTGGGACAAGGTTTTTGGCATCACACAGAATAGAGAACCCTATAAATTGGGGTGGGGGTGGGGAAACTATGCAAATAGAAAAACAAGGAATATGAATAGGCGATTCAGAGAGGAGGCAACTCACATGGTGAAAGGAAATATAAATAATAAAGATAGGCTTTCTCACCCATCAGGATGACAAAAATGAGATAAGAGTACCAAGTGTGGGTGAGATGTGGAGAAAGAAATCTCACACACTGCTGATGATCTGCCCACAGATTCTGGAGACACTGACAGATATGCTCATTGTTCCTCACAGTGAAAGACTGGAAACGAGCCCAATGTCCATGGAAAGGGGCACTAACAAAGCCACGGTATACGGTATATCCTTAGGATTCCATTTAGTAATTATAATAAATTAGCTAGGGCTGTTCTATAAACGTGGCTCTTGCAAACTGTGTGACAATTTTATGTATATAAAATCATGCCATATACTGTTTATATATAACAAGTTTAACCACACACACAGACTACACCCCGAGTCCGTAGTGGGGGTGGAGGGGGAGGGAGCACAGACACTTCAACTTCTCTGTAAGGTTTTGTTTAAAAATCTGAAGCACAACAATGTTAACGCTTGCTCATCTGGATGGTGGGTAACAGGTGTTTATATTTTTCTGTATGTTTTCTAGTTCCCAAAAGTTTTCAAAAAAAAAAAAAGTCCTTTTATTAACACCCCCTTGCTTCCTTCTAGCCCCTGCAGCTGGTCCTAGGTCTCATCCAGAATAAAATAATGCCTTTAACATCCTAGCCCTTCAACTATCTCGGACAACAGCGACTCGTCTTCTCTAAGCTTCTCTGGGCAGTTCAACTATATTTCTGTAATAGTTTGGTGTCTTTATCATCCTAGCTGGGCTCCCTGAATACTTTGTTTTCCAGTCAACATCCTTGTTGTGGAGTGTGCTGTTACAGAACTGAGCCACAGAGAGTGTGTGATTTTCTTAAGACTTATAATCTTGCTGCGGCAGCCGCAGGACCAAGTTCCTGGGCCGTGGTTCAGGGTGTTGTCCAGAAAATGATCTTCCAGAACGATCAGCACTTAGTAGGAATGGTAAAAAATCTTTACTATCCACTTCATAGTTCCATGCATGTATGAATGACCAGGGCACCATAAGGTGACTGGTGAAGTGTATAAGTGAGCATTATTTACCAATATTGGAACAAAACACGGGGCTGTGAAAGCTCTGTGAATCACCTTGGAGATTCACTAAGCAATGAACTGAACCCTTGTACTTTAGAGATGAGGAAGAAAGGGGCTAAGGGTGGCCCAGCCCAGGAACAGGGACTCCAATCCACCTCTTCTGAGTGTCATTTCCTTCCTGGGGTCCCCAATGACTGCCACCTGGGACCAGAGACAGAGCCAAGGACCCATCACTCTGGGGTGTTTACCTTATCTTCCCTTTATTTTACACAGGCTGAAAGGAAGAGATGCTGACCACAGGGCATCGGGGGAGAAAGACGAGGAACAGACACAAGTAAGAGGGTTGGAGAAAGCTGGGCTAAGGTGCTGAGAGGGAACGTCCCCCGCTTCTCCCATCCCTATAGGCCCAGGGCTCTTTGGCCCAGGCCATGGTCGGCCGCAGAAGTAGGGTCCCAAGGCGTTGGGGAGCAGGAGGCACGACACCTACCAGGCTTCGGGTGGGCCTTCTCCATCTCCCGAAGTCGCAGCCGCTCCTCGTGAATCTGCAGCCCCGAGAGAAGCTGGTACCGTGGAGGCTCCGAGCCGCTGTCCCTCTTCACGAGCCTCAGGTCCCGCTCGGCCATGAGCCGGATCACCTCGGCACGGTGCATGCTCCCCAAATCATTGCCTGCCTCGTCCAGCACGTGTATGACTCGCTCGTGAATTTTTCTTCCGATGTTGCTAAAAGCTGGGTCATTCTTTGTTTTCTTCTTCCCGCTGTCCTGGGTGTCTGCCACGGTACCAGAGGCTCTGGCATGCATCAGGGAAGATAGTCTTGGGACAGGAGCAACGAGGGGCAGCCGCGCCGGGATGGTCAGGGGCAGGATGTAGGTACCAAAACATCTTCTAGTGCAATTTCCTGCCGTCTTCTTTAGGGTTTGTAACGTTAGCCTCTTTAGAAAAAGGGCAGCCATCCTAAAAAAGCAGGGAGAAAGAGCTGTTACAGTTCAGTTAGTTCATCCCCGGGCTGTGGTGCTGTGGTACATGAAGGCTGTGAGTGAGACTGCAGGTATGTCATCTGCAGAAATGTTACAGGTCCGGGCCTAGGGAAGTGACACCCATAACACAGACTGTCAGGTGACTGTGGTCACACTAACCCGTGGTGGTACCATCCACAGTGCAAGTTATTGTCAGAATAAACCATATATGCCCATTGCTTTTGTTTCCCAGTATTTCTTCCCCCAATACTATCTCATCTGACCCTATTTCCCAAGGATCTTATAGTGCCAACTCCATAAGCAACTATCATCCTAAAGGTTTGTTTAGGAGAATGCAGCATATAAAATCCCTGGTGATTCATAAATGCCAATTCATAAACTTTGAGTACAATCAACTGCTAACAATTTATCAATACATCCGATGGTATACAGAAGACAAGAGCACTCTTCTGGGAAAGAGGACTCCCCGTGAGGAATCTGACCCATGGGAACATCACTGAGACTTTCAAGAAATGCCCTGGCGTGAATCAGTGTGGACCTCAGAAACTGTACAGATGATTCACAAGGCAAGGCATGACGACCAAATGTTAACTAAGCATGAGGCACACATGGTGATAACTGGGGCTCTTATATCTGGCATTTTGCTTTTGTACTTGCTTCTCTCCCCAGTGGCCTTCTCCTTACATTCACACGTGAGGGGTGCAGGCTGGAGGAGCAATGAGAGGACCCAAGTGTGTAATCTGGGGTCTGCTTAGCAACACAAGAACTCAAGGAGCTGGGCCTGTCCACGACTAAAGAGGAAGGGATGAGGGGCCTTCAGCAGTGCTTCTCAAAGAATGGTCCCTGGGTCACCTGCAGGAGAGTCACCTGGAGTGTTTGCTAAAACTGGAAATGCCCTCTGGTCCCTGGCTTTGATCCCACCAGGCTGTATAACCACTGATCCTACCCCCATCACCATTCCTCCTTTATGCCTCTAGTGACTGCTATGGAAAACAAAACACAGGACACAGTAAATTGAATGGGAAGTGATGGGAGGCACATATTCTCACTTCTGTCCTCACCTAGCTAGATAACACCCATATTTATCATTCTGGCTCCAGCCTCTCCTCTGAATCCCAAACTTGTAGAGTTGACTGAACAACCTGTCCACTTAGATATCCAGTGCCACCCACAGTGAACCACCACCGAGCTCTCAATCTTCGACCCTCTGCTCACTCCTCTCTCCTATAAAGACCACAACCCTTCCAGCTGCTCAGGCCCCAAACAGCAAAGTTATCCTTCATTCTCCTTTTTCTCTTAGCAACTTAGCAGTGCATCTGGCTGTCCAACCTCTAAAAACATCCACGATCCAACCACTCCTCACCTTCTCCATTGCTAACACCCCACTCCAAAAATACCATCCATCCTCTCTCACCTGGTTTACAGTCACTGCCTCCTGAGTGCCCTCCTGCTTCTGCCCCGACCCCCTATAATTTATCACCCACATGGCACACACATTGACCCTTTAAACATGTACATGGCAGATGACGTCCCTCCTGTGCTCAGAACCCTCCACTGGCCTTCATCGCACTTGAGGTAAAAGCCAAGCCTATGAAGTGGCCCACAGGGCCCCCCTCCCCGACAGCACCTACCCCACTCTCCCAGCTCTGTTCAACCTCACTGGTTTCTGGGCTGTTCCCTGAGAATACTGAACACAGTCTTCCTCTGGGTCCTTCTACCCAGTAGTTCCCTTCCCTCAGATAGCCGAGTGGTTCATTTACCTCAGACCTCGGCTCTAGTGTTACTGCTCAGCGAGGCCTCCCCATCCACTCGAGAATACCATACACCCCATCACTTTCGAATCCATTACCTTGCCTTTGGAAAAAATCCACTGCCTGACATATATTTATTTACACACATATTCATAATCTCTCACTAGAATGCAAGCTTCCCGAGATGATGTAATTATCAATTTTGTTCACTGCTATGTTCTAACACCAGAGCCCAGAGCCCGGCCCAGCTGAGTGACATGCTAGTGAACGTCTGAGCCAAAGGCAATAGCCAGGACCAAAGTCAGCGTCTGCTGGCACCTGACGCCTAGGTCCTCAGATGCGTCATTCCCTAGCAATATTCACAAATGCTGGTAACCCACACTCTTCCCATTCTGGCTACCATTTCAAATGTCCACTGACTCTAGTGAGATCTATAGCCAAATGTTCCACCCCCAGTGAATGAGATGAATTCACTTACAGTCCTTACCTGGTTGGGGACTCCAGCTGTACATGTGGTAAAAGCTCTAAAATAGGAGCAAACTGGTTTTTAAATAGCTGAGATACTACTGCTTAACCAAAAAAGCCAGGTATTTGTTGGTAGAGGAAGCCCCTAAACCAAAAAAAGCAGGAAAGCCTGAAGAGACCAGAGAAGACTTTTTTCCATTTATCATCAGAAAGATAGCAGCAGTGCCAAATTTCACTGTGAGTTAGGATGGCACTAGCAATGGATGGAAGCTACTGTGTCCTGGGTAACAAATTCTCAACACATTAAATCAGATAATATTATTTCAAAATGTAGGATTTTTTTTCAAAATGTAGGATTTGTATTTATTTATTTTTGAAAGATTTTACTTACTTATTTATGAGAGACAGACAGAGAGAGAGGCAGAGACATAGGCAGAGAGAGAAGCAGGCTCCATGCAGGGAGCCCAGTGCAGGACTCCATCCCAGGACCCTGGGATCATGACCAGAGCCGAAGGCAGATGCTCAACCACTGAGCCACCCAGGTGCCCCCAAAATGTAGGATTTTTAAAAGCAAGTAAGCATATAAACAGCAGAGGCATAGGAAAAAGATGAAATTTATGAAAACCTTGGTTGTTTGTGGTTAAGGACCCAAGTGATTTTTCCCTCCTATCCTTCCTAATTATCATTTTTTCCTCAATCTTTTACATGGAAGAAATATTTTTTATACTAGCAAATAAATTACATTTACTTACAAAATAAAGACTATTTCAGGAGAACGACGTAGAGATTATTTTAAAGCTTTAAAAACACCTTCCAGAAGAAAAAAATTTAAAGAGTAGAAAAATACTATATTTTTCTTTAAATTCTATACCATTATTTAAATTTTAAAACATTTTAAATTTCCTTGACTTACAGAGCAAATAAGCTCCAATACTAGCTAAATTTTGGCTTTGTGTCAGCAAAGCTGAACATATACTTATTTCTTCAAAATATGTGCTTCACGGATAAAAGTATAAACACAATATTAAGAAACAAAGCTGTGACATTACTAAATTTGAATCACAAATACCTACTTAAATTCAAATAATTAAAAAGCTTTTTTTAAAAAAATATTTTATTTATTTGAGAGCAAATGCAGGTGTGCACAAGTGGGAGGATGGGCAGAGGGAGAGGGAGCAGCAGACTCACTGCTGAGCAGCGACTCTGAGATTTGACCTGGGCTGAAGGCAGATGTCTTCAGCATCCCATTGAGCCACCCAGGCACCCCTAAAAAGCTTTTTATTAGGAAAAGTTTCAAACATGTACAGGAAGAATAGTATAATAAAGCCCTAAGCACCCATCACACAGCTTCTTAATAGCATGTAGCCAAACCCGCTTCCTCTCTGCCTTAACTACTCTCCTGCATCCTCAGCCACCCATGGACTATTTCAAGGTGAATCCTATCGCGCCAGCAAATTCTTCTGTATGTCATCTCTGAGAAGTGAGGACTCTTGTCTTTTTAATAAGCATAACAACATTACTCCAACTAATAATATAAACATTCTTTTATATTATCGTATATCCAGTTTCCGGATTTCCCCCACAGTATTACCATTCCATTTGTTTATGTTTCATTCACATGTCGGTAGCATGGATAGAGGCCCACTGGCCAAATGCACAGCAATTTCAACATTAAAGAACTGTGGCTGAAAGTTGTTTCAACACATGGAATATGCAAAAACCTATAAAAAAGATCATTTGCCAGAACCATATGTGACTACTACCTCAACTCCCTACTGTGAAAATTGGTAAAGAAAAAGGACTAAGCGCTCATCTTACCTTTTTAGAAAGAACTGCAATCAGCAATCATCTCCAGTTGGTGAAGAAAAGCTCTTCGTTAGAAGAGAATGTCAGCTAAAAAATAAGTGGAGAAGAAAAGTAATTTAGAAATCACTATTTTGCTACCTGCAATCAAATCACAGATTCAGACAAGGGTGGATGTAAAAATTATTAGGGAAAAAGCTAATGAGGAAATAAGATATTCATATGGTGCCAAAGGGTGACTCAAAGATTACTTGCAAATTGAAATGGGAAAAACACACTTTGGCCGTCACCCTCCTTAACCTAAGGTCAGACTCAGCATTCTAGCGATGGGACAAGCTGACATCCTAGTGCACACCTCCTTGTGACACGCCAGGTGTACGGTGCCTTCTGTGAAACAGTCCTGCCAAAAAGGTTTATCCTGAACTTGGTCCAGCCTCCAGACCTGGCTTCCATTTTCCAAGGAATACAAGGCCCAGATTCAGGAACAGGTCAGACATCACCACAAGGAAACAATCTGACAAATACAGACTGTGTGACCTCTGGCTTGGTGTAAAAAAAAAAGTCAATTTATAGGAAACGGAAAGGGAGTGGGGCGATTCTTGAATAAAAAGGCAGAGGAGACATAACTATAAAAATGCAATGTGTCTGAAAAAAAGCAACAAAAAAGTGATGTTGACATACAGGGAACAAGGGGAATATGGACAAGATTGCTGCTGGACCCGGTGCCCTCCGAGAAGTACTGTGAACTGAACTGTCTCAGGCAGGAAAATGCCATTCTTGGGCCTCTGAAGTATTCAAGGTTCTAGAAGACCATGACATCTGCCACTTACTCTGACAGGATTTGGCAGAAAATATGTGTGCGGCATGGCAATATTTGCTCAATCTACGTTATGGTTACATGGATGTTCGGTTATTAGCCTTACGACTGTTCTGTATGTTTAATTTTGTTCATAATTAAAAGAAAAACAAGAGCCCACAGGAAGGAAAAAGTTCATTAGTCATGCCAATATGAGTGTTCCAATCTGAATAAACTATGTATGCCACTATAATTTAATAAATTGGTATTCTAGCTTTATGTATCTTTTAAAAATGTTCTCTTCATTAGTTTCAAGGCTATACCTAAATGAAGCCTATGTCTAGGGAAATTTACGGATTTCAAAGTCTGAATTGTTTGGGAATGCAAGTTGTCTTTTTCTTCAACTAGTTTTCATCAAAGAGGTCTAAAAGTGTCTCACCATCATAAACAAAGATGGTTTCAATTTGAAGTAGAACTTGTGCAATGTTCGGCTAATAGTTCAAAGTTAACATGTTTTGGAGTAGCGGTTCCCAGAAACTGGAGGCCTACCAGCATCATCTGGGAATGCTTTTTCAAAACACAACATGTTTCCTTGTTCCTCTCTTGTTAAGTACCACTGGGGTCAGGACCCACTTCAGAAAAGAAGACACAAGAAAATAAACGACAAAACATTATAAGGTAAGTGGGTTCAAGTAGTTTAGGTTACCTGGGATTACAAGAGCAAAGGTTAAGGCAAGGTTAAGAAAGCTTTCAGGGTGGACACAAAATAGGAGGCCTTGCTCTCTCATGAAATTCTGATTTAACGTCTTGATACCTCTGTGAAACAAGTAGTGGGCTGAATAAAACAGCAGTCTAAATAGAAACAAAAATGCTTATGTTCTTAGGACAACTTGGGTGGCTTTAGTCACTTACTTCCACAGCTATCCCTTCTGAGACATCCAGAACTATCTGAAAAGTCAATAATCTTAAAGTCATTTACTTAAAGTGCACAAATTGTATAGTACGAGATATCCATGTTTGGTTTCACCGTAATTCAGACCTTATCGAGATCATCCTGTGCTGCAGGAATCTGTATACCTGGTGGGAGTTTTAAATTCTGTAGCTGATTCCACATTGTAGGGAAAAAACATGTAATTTCCTTGTTGTTCTTTGTTTATCTGAGACTGGATCACTGAAAAAAATCTGTATCCTGCAAGCACTGGGGGGGGGGGGGGGGGGGGGGGTAAACTGACAAGTGCCCTAAAGGCCCTTTCACTCTTTTGTCTTAGAAATTCCTAATTTCAGTCCTCACTCCTCTGATTAGACCTCTTCAACACCATCACTACCTTGCCTGGGACTATGTAAGAAAAATAACTGCATCATTCCAAATGTATACAACACAGAGTAATTTTAATGTTTGATCCACATATTTCCTAAGAAATTGAACGAATTTTAAATGGTAAGCCACAGAGCGGGAAATTATGAAATAAATATATGTCTTCGTCCTTACAGTGTATTTCATGAGAGCTTACGGCTGTATTCTTTATACTTTCACATTAAGTCTGCAGTTGATTTTTATATTATTTTTTAAAAAGATTTTATTTTTATTTGAGAGACAGAGAGTATGAGAAGGGGGAGGGTCAGAGAGAGAAGCAGATTCCCTGCTGAGCAGGGAGCCCAGGGGGTCAATCTTGGGACTCTGGGATTGACCTGAGCCAAAGGCAGATGCTTAACCAACTGAGCCACCCAGGGAACCCTCTGCAGTTGTTTAAAATGAACAATAATCTTTGAGAACTAGTTCCCAGACTTTTATTATGGAAATGTTTAAACATACAGAAAAGTTGAAAGACTGTACAGTGAATGATACCCACTCATCTAGATTCTACATGTTTCTATCTTTGCTTTATTTATCCATCTATTTATTCTTCTCTCTGTCCATTTCATTTGTTTTGATACATTTCAAAGTAGCTGCAGACATTGGTACATTTCATCCTCCAATACTTCAGCATGCTTCAATTAACTCGTGTTCAATATTTATGATTCTTTCCATTGAGGCAAAATTTACATACAATGAAATGTACAAATCTTAAACATACCTTTTCATTAGTTTTGACAGGTACAAACACCTCTGTAACCAAAACTCCTGTCAACATGTAGAATATTACCATCACTCCAGAAAGTTCTCTCATGCCTCTTCCAAGTCGGTCTCCATCCCCATCCCCATCCAGAGGCAACTGCTGTTCTGATATTTTTCCATCACAGTCTGTTCTCAGATTTCATATAAATGGAATCAAGCAGTATGTATTCTTTGTTGTAAGGAATCTTAGTGTGTTTTTGTTGCATGGATCGTTAGTTTGTTCCTTTCTATTTCTGAGAACTGTCCCAGCATATGAATATACTACAAAGTTTAAACCCAGTTTTCTGGTGACGATGAACAGTTTAGAATGTTCCTAGTTTTTGGCAATTATGAATAAAGTTGCTATGAACATTCTTGTACAAGGAAAAAAAGTGATCAAATGATTACTGCTCCGAACTGCTCCGAAGGACAGCTGCAATCCCCTTATGATACATTATTTTGAAATAAAAAAAAAGATACATTATTTTGCATTACCTTTTATAGTACCTCTTCAGGAGGTACTGATAGTGTATTTGTAATGAAACTTCTTGGAATATGATTTAAATATGTGGTTATGAGGGAGTCCTATCCTATAAGAAATTAAATTGCTTGCACGCTCACCACTCTTCTTTCCTTTATCGCTCATGTTCACAAGCTCATACTTACTGTTATTTGTGGTTCCCAAGGGGGTTGGATCAAAGTTACATAGATTCTAGCGGACTAAATATTTGTGAAACTAATTTTGCCAGTTCCTAGGACTTAAGAATCCTCTCTTACACCTTTCAAAGCAGTTTCACAAGGTCCTTGCTTCTGCCCACAACTGGCCAAGGGCCCATCTGCCCGCTGCAGTGTGCTCCGCAGCCTCAACAGCAGCGCCCCGACCCGCGGGCGGGGCCTTCACGCTGCTTGCTCTCGCTGGGCTCGGGTTTTGCTCTTCCCCCCACAAGGGGTACAGATAGTCTCCATACTCAGGTTGGCCTTTTAAGAGCCGTACACCGATTGACAACACTGGAAAAAGCCAACATGTATCTGTGGCCAATTACTTAACCGTATTTCCTTATCTATAAAAATCCTAACTTATTGTATATTTTAGCTATTTTACTGATTTTACTGAAATAGCTTAATGACTGTCCAGGAAATATTATTTAAAAAAAAAAAAAAAAGCTTTTAAATCCAGAGCTACAGACTGAATATTAACGTTGGGGTCATTCCTGCACGTCAACCTTCCACGCCGTCATTTGCTCTTCTAGAATTTGCTATCTCGGTGCCTCGCACCACAGCCGGTGCAGAGAAACACCCTTGCGTTTCTGCTCTCCGTCACCCTCCTCGCTAATCCAACACCACGTCTCGTGAATTTTACTAATTCCTCTCAAATCCAAGCAGGCCGCCCCATCCCCACGGCTGCCGCCACCCCGGCTGGCGGCGTGTACCCCGCTCCCCGCCTCTCCCCTCCCTAAAACTGCCCTCGGGTACACGCCGGCATCTTCCACGAAGCCCGGAGGCTCGCGCCACCTCTGCAGGCTCCTCCCTCGGGCGGGGACGCGCCAGGCGGCGGCCTCGGGCTCCCTTTCTCCGGGCGCTCCTGGTGCGAACTGAGCCGAGCGGCGCCTCCTTCCCCGGCCCGCTCCTCAGTGTGCTGAGCTGGGCATTAACGCTCGCACATCCCATGCTCACACAGGCTCGCTTTGCCACTAGCACCTACAACCACAGGTCTGCGGTTCTCGCGCCGTCCCTCCGCCGACGCCGACGGCGAGCTGTCTGAAGCGCCCCTCACTGCACCGTCCCACGCACAGCGCAGCCGCCGCCAGGTCGGACGCCCCTGCGCTCTGCCCTCCCTGAGGCCGAAGCCTTTCGTTACACGGACGTGGAACTGCGGCTTTTCAGTAGCAAAGATTATTTACTCCTCTCGAGGGTCTTACGCCACAGGAGCCTTGCTAATGATACGCAGGGGAAGAGGAAACCCCGCCATCGCTGAGCAACCTTGCCCGCGGCACACGCCGCGCCCCGCCCCGCGATGCTTCCTCCCGGAACCCGGTCGCGAGGAGCCGCGGCCACGCCCACACCAGGAAGCCAGCGGGGGCGTGGGACGGCCGGCGAGCGTGCGTGCGTGCGTGCCCCTGCGTACGCCGCGACGGCGGGGCGGGGCGCGCGGGGTCACGGGGGACCGGCGCCAGGGCTAGGGCCCGCGCTTCCCGGCGGCACCGGCAGCATCCCGGACTCACGGACGGCTCGAGAGCCCGGCCGAAGCCCCGACCCCGCGGCACGGTCTGCGGCACCCCTCCGCGCTCCGGCCGGCGCCAGGGGCGGCACTGCCCTTCCAGGGACTGAGCCGAGCGCCAAGCCGCGTTCTCGCAGGCCTGTGCCGAAGCCCACGTCTTCCCGCCGCAGGCCCCGCCTTCCCTGGGCACCCCTCGCCTTTAGCTTTACCTGTGCCGGGCCGGCGACTGGTAAGGTCTGGCGGAAGAGGCCACGGACCGGCCCCCGCCGGAGCCCCCTTCGCTCTCCGTAGTGGGCGGGGCTTCGGCCCGCGTGCTTTAAAGGAAAGGTGACGCAGGGCGGGGCGCCGTCCCGCTGGAAGGCGGAAGTCCTCCGACAGAAAGTGCGGAGGGCCGGGGGTGGGGGTGGGGGTGGGGGGGGCTGGTTCTTGCGGGCTCTCGCTTTTAGTGTAATGTTGAGTAAAGTGGTTCATACACGTTCTTAAGGTTCACGGTGGTTTAAGGAGCCAAACTGCTCCGGTTTGCAGGTGAGCAAACAGACCCGGGACGTGAAAGGCCGCCCTGGGTTCCCGAGCGTGGGGTCCCCGGAGGCCGATCCGGAGATGGGCTCCGGCGTCCACGAGCCCAGCAGTGTCGTCCCTGGGAGAGCCTCCAGCAGGCCGTCAGTGTCACGAAGGCGAAACCGACCTGTGGCGGCTCAGTGGCTTGTCAGGAGTCCGCAGGGCAGCTGCAGAGCTCGGGTGCCCCCCCCCCCCCGCCGTCCCCGCTGTCACCCCTGCCGCGAGGCCGCCGTGCCGCCTCAGTCACCTGACCTCTCACCTCGTCTCCACAGGAAATTCCTCAAGACCCGGTGGGAATCTGCTGTCGTGACGCAGTGAAGTCGCCTAATGAGAGAGTTCACCAGACCAGAGGAAACAGTACGTGCAGCGGGGTCCTGACGAACACATTGCTTCATTCTCCTTAAATCCTCCTTGCTTTATTACAGACGCAATCCCTGGATCAGCCTTCCGAGCTCCTTGAGAGCAAAGGCCCAAGGTTCTATTTCTTTTTTTTTTTTTAACTTTTATTTATTTATGATAGGCACACAGTGAGAGAGAGAGAGAGGCAGAGACACAGGCAGAGGGAGAAGCAGGCTCCATGCACCGGGAGCCCGACGTGGGATTCGATCCCGGGTCTCCAGGACCGCGCCCTGGGCCAAAGGCAGGCGCCAAACCGCTGCGCCACCCAGGGATCCCCCAAGGTTCTATTTCTTTGTCACATCCCAGCGTCTGGCACATGAGGTGCTCATTACGTTGTTGAAATAGTGAACTGGTAAACCCAGAAACAACTCGTGTGTGTGTGTGTGTGTGTGTGTGCGCGCGCGTGCGGCCCAAAGTCCAGGGTGGGCATGCGTGTTGGCCATTTCCCGTTACACAAGAATTAGGCCAGCAAAATTCTTCGCTAATACCAAGATGCAAGTTTGTTGAGATGCAGGAATAGAGTGACTAGGATGCCTTGGGGATGGTAGGTGCTCGGCAATTGCAAATACTCAAATTTTCAGTGTTTTCCGATGGGCCTGCCGGGCACCCTTCTAAGTACTTTATTTTTATCAAGTCATTTAATCCTCAGGACAGGCTTCTTACCCTATTTCACAGAGGAGGGAACTGAAGCCTAAAGTTCAGTAATTTGCCCAAGGTCAGGCAACTAACAGCAGAATCCAGAATAAAGAAATGCAGGCAGCATGGAGCCAGAGTGGGTGTTCTTGATGCTAAATCATCCTTAGGCTGCTAGACTAAATAAAGTAACTAGGGAAGCAGTAGAGTTTCAAGTCTGTGAGGATATTCAGTGAAACGTGTGAAGTTGAAGAGGTTTATTTATTTTTAAAGATTTTATTTATCCATGAAAGAGAGGCAGAGACAGGCAGAGGGAGAAGCAGGCTCCCTGCAGGACTCGATCCCAGGACCCCCGGATCATGACCTGAGCTGAAGGCAGATGTTCAACCACTGAGCCACCCAGGTGTCCCAAAGGGGTTTAATACCCAAACTAAAGACCTGAAATTTACTAAGATTGTAATTTGAATGAATTAATTCCCAAGTGATTGTCGGTAACTGGAGCTACTGTCAGCTCCTCCTGGGGCATATGTGTCCCGGCTAGGTGATTTGGGAAGTTTTCTAGATTGCCATCATCAGGTATCTCAGGAAGGAGATGAGCAGAGAAACATGCACATTGCAGATGTGCCCTCAGAGAGAAGCCTTTTTTTTTTTGAATCTCTTATCTTGAACTCTGCTCTGACCTCCAGCTGAAATGGGACATGGCAGTTTTTAAGAGTCATTGAGAGTCTTAGATTCAGCTCCGTTGTGATGGACTTTGAATACCCTTGAATAAAGATAGTAAAGCAGGCAACTGGCTCTTTCAGGTTCTCCCTGTATTTATGGCCTACTTCTTAGTTTTGGGGAAATATTATTACTATGCCACAAATCCTCTGTAAACTGAATATGGGTATAGAGTAGGACTCTTGGAAATTTACACAGCTTTCCCAACTGTTATTTCTATTAATAATTTACAAAAACAAAAACCCAAAATACAAAAGTGTGATTCAATAAGACTCAAATCCAGGTGACTCTAAAACCTCTACATTTTCCTCCACAGAGTAAATTCCATGTTAATTTCTGTGGTTGGCCCCCCCAGTCCTGTGGTTCCTCACATAATGCATATACTGGTGTTTTGCTCTGCTGAAGGGTTAAAGGAAATATTCTGTCCTCTGCCTTGCCTGTTCGCTTCCAAAGTCCCTTCTCCCCACAGCATGGAGGAAACCTTTGCAACAGGGAGGCCCCTAAGACTGTGTTTCAGCCTGAGGTCAGCGAGGTGCAATGTATCTGTTCCACAAAGTAAGTGTTCCATGGGTGCTTTCTTTATACAGTTATTAACACTAGGCTGTGTCTTCATGATGCCACAGTCACTACAACAATTACTTTAAGAGGCTAATCTTAAACTCATCAAACCCTGTGTTCATTTTGAGGTTACATAGATGAGTCAAAGCCTGTGTGGCTTCACATATTCAACATATTCTTCAACAACTAGTTGTTGGGATCCCTGGGTGGCGCAGCGGTTTGGCGCCTGCCTTTGGCCCGGGGCACGATCCTGGAGACCCGGGATCGAATCCCACGTCAGGCTCCCGGTGCATGGAGCCTGCTTCTCCCTCTGCCTGTGTCTCTGCCTCTCTGTCTCTCTCTGTGTGACTATCATGAATAAATAAATAAAATCTTTAAAAAAAAAAAAAAAACAACTAGTTGTTAACGGCTTATAGCTAGTTTATATATGCTCTCCAACATGAGATTGTAAGCCCTTATCAGGACAGTTTTGCTAAAATAGGGGAATTGAAGTCTGTTATATGTGAGATCCTATGTGGTACCAACTAAATCTAGCCAACAGCAGTTGTCTTAAATGGCAGCAACTTGCTCATTTCAGTGCCTTCTTAACAGCTGTGAGGGTCCACGCTCTCCTTAGTCTATGTTTACAAGCTTGTCAGGGGCAGAAAAGCAAGGTGTGTGAGGGGCTATGGCAGAGTGTGAGATAACTCGTCCAAAACATCCTGAAGCTACCCTCAGCTGAATACCGAGTGTCCATTATGACAGGTGAAAGCTGGAAGCCTTCTTGTGGAATCTTCTGTTTACCCTCAGGCAGAAGTGTGATTAATCAATCCAAACATAAACATCCACACACTTAAGAAAGAACAAACTCTAGGCAGGGGGATTTAGCATTCCCTGAATAGCCTATTTCGATGTTTTGAAAGACTGAGGGAATCTCTTCCATTAACCTAAATCCATCATGTGGCTGCTTGTACCAATTCCCAAGAAGAGCTGGAAGACATCTGGTGACCACATCTGTGTTAAAACCCTCCATGTCCTCTCAAACTATTATTAGATTCAGGATAATTTGCCATGTGCAGAATTTCCCATAATATTGGACTCCAGACTAATCATTCCTCTTGGCAAAAAATGATGGCACCAATTATTAGAACATGACGGTTGTGAATGAGCAAAATAAATTCATCTAAAATTAATGACATATTGTAATACATTTTTTGGAAAGCTTTCATGTATGCTAAATAAAAGAGTAGTTACATATGGGAGGTCCATTTATCTTCTGTAAAAAGTCTCGTGCAACTGAACAAAGCAGAAAATAGGTCCTAAGTCTCCATTGGAAAAAACAGAGCCATGTGTTTCCATTTTAAAGGGTATTAAATTTGGGGGTGATTCCGTTAACTTTGGTCATTTTGAAACACTTGATGATAATAATTTCCATTACCGTCGCCGGACGCCCTGCAGAAATACAAAGAGCTAGTAAAGGAAACCTTAAAATATGTACAATATGTACTGTGTAAATCAGAGCAAAACAGAATTAAGTTATTAGCATTTCACATTGTATATAAAACCCAATGACATTTTTAACCATGTGAGATCTAGTTATAAGACCCTTTGTGGAAGGCAGGACTGAATAAATGTTAGCCATAAAACAAATGTGTGCTCTCGGCGTTGAGAAGCTCAAGTGTGGAGTTGTAAGTGTTTACTGTATCAGGAAGACTTTACACTGTATGGCTCTGTCATTGTTTGGCTTCTTCCGCCCCCTCCCCGAAAGTTGCTCGGTTCTGCTGCAAAGATTTTCAAGGCTGTTTTGTTGGCAGCTTAGGACACATCCATGACCTTACCAAAGTGTAAGCAAAAGCTCTCAGTTTTACTTTCTCACTTTCTTTTTCTTTTTCTTTCTTTCTTTTTTTTTTTTTTTGCAACAGTAAATCTATTAATTTTACAGTCAGTTGAACAGCAATAGATTAATTTGTTTAAAGTCTTGTGTTCACAAAACCTGAACTGCAGTGGCTTGAATGCTTGAAACTGCAGTGTGGTGGCTGAAGGGTAGACACTCTTACAACTTGCTTGGGAAGGGTGGCGGGCCGTCCACTGTCACCTGCTTCTCTGCACAGGTGCTGACCCCTCGGTCGATCTGGGGCCTCCTGGCAGGGTAGCAGGAAGGCTGGGCCTTTTGTGTGCTACAGAGAACGCTTTTCCAAGGACCGGGCCCGTTTTCTCCAGCAGCCACAGGAAGCAGAAGAAAGAAGAGGTTAAGGGCCACCACGAGGGTCAGGATGGGTTAAATTTAGTTAACATCAGAGGTTATAGCTTTTAACAAGGGCTTCAAGAAAACTTATTCGAAGATGCAATTTGTTTCTTCTTTGTCAACTGTTATTTTTCTCTTTTTGGTCCTATTGATAGTGACAGCTTAACAAAGTTTTTACATGCTGGAGGTTTTCATCCTTTAGAGAATAAGGGATTGTGTTCCTAAAAAGAGATGCAGGTGGAGGACTTTATAAAGCTTCCATGATTTTCAGATTGGGAGCTTTAAAATAGGCTCCCTGCTTGGCTAAGTCAAAAATAATCTGTGAGGGATGTTGAAAAAAAAAATCCCCAATAGAAATGGAGGAATGCTTCAGCAGTCAGACGCAAGGGCTCAAATTTCTAGAAGCTTCTTTGTATTTTACTTTTAACCATCCTAGCATAGCTTTCTCAGTTGTTTTTCAAAATTACCAGAGGCCCCCTCTTAAGTTCCCATACACGTTTCTTTAAATTTAGAGCCTCATACAGACCATAACTAGTTGTATAGTGTTTCTCTGTGCAAGCAAAGAAACATGGATATAGGTTTCTGCCTGTGTCCTTCACCCTCTTACCATTCTAGTATCCACATTTTCTGTTCAAGGACCCAACTCTTGGTGTTTGGAAAGAGGGTCATGTGAAGAGGGTCATGTGAACTCTAGCCTTTCAGTTGGAAACTCAAACCTTTCAGTAGGTATGAATTACCTAGAACTGATGTTAAGTGTCTTGCTGATCACATGAAGGCCTCAGGTATTAATGAGCTGCATTTCTATGATGAATAAGAGGCTTGACTTTTTGAATGAGTTTCATACATTCATGTGGTTGAGGCTGTAGAATGCTGAACTTGGGTCTCCAGAGCCATGGTTTCTATCTTCTAGTCGGAAGGGTAAGTGTAACCTACACATCTAAGAGCTGTGCGGTAGCATGCATTTTACAACACGGTTGCCTCAGATACAGTGAGGACTCATTTAATTATTATTTGGGAATAAAATGTTTTGTATAAGAGTCTCTTCCAGATACCTAAGGATACCTCTCAAATGAACACAAAACTTCTTACCATTTTGAATAAAAGTATCTTATATAATGTGTTACAAAGTGTTGCGTTCTGAAACATGGTATAATGAATTTTTTTAAGAACAAGGGTATTATTATGACTACACGTTATTATATGGTGCTATATGATAGTCGCACCTGTATCAAATGCCACTCCACGTTCTGAACGGCAGTTGTTTTTGAATTTGCTATTTCTACCTGTCATAGGTTTTCTTACTCTTCTCTTGCCATTATACTGCCAACTCCCCCTTCTTGTTGCTATAATTGCTTACCTGGCTTTACAATTCTCCCCCACTTTATAACAGTCTGCCCAAAGTTCGGTCTCACCTGGCCTAATGCAGGGGTTTCTTAGGGGACTTCTGCTCTCCATCTGTCCTTACTCCAAATCAGCCCTCACACCGCAGTCAGACTAACCTTGTTTTATTTTTTTTTTCTTTAAAGATTCCATTCATTTATGAGAGAGAGAGACAGGCAGAACCAGGCTCCACGCAGGGAGCCCCACATGGGACTCGATCCCGGGACTCCAGGATCATACCCTGGGCCGAAGGCAGGCACCAAACCGCTGAGCCACCCAGGGATCCCCAGACTAACCTTATTTTAGTAAAACTCCACCCACATGATTTCCTTCTGGCGGTTTTCCTTGTCCCACTTGCTGAGTTGGATCCTGAGCTGCTGCTTTAGCACTTAACCACCCTCTGCAATGGATCCATAACCTGTTAGCGTTGACAATTAGTTTGCCTGCTCGGCCCAGCCCCTTCCTCAGCCCCCGACAGGGGAGCCTTACAGAGCAAAAGTCCTGTCCTCATTCCTTCATCCTGCTCACAGCTGTTGGACCAGAGGAGAAGCCTGTCCTACAGGAATCCAGTCCACAGACTGTGACAACCTGCACATTCCTACTGGGAGATTTGCTGGATGTCAGAGGGCACTTGTGGCAGAGCTATTAATTGGATATTTATCCTGCTCTTTCCCAGGTTTTAGCTGGGCACGTAGCTGCACAGAGTAAGGATGGTATGTGCAGCCTGTGACAGGTCATGGCCTGATAGAGTTCTGGCTGGTGGAATATATGGAGATATAGTAGGTATATGGAATATACGTACTCCCATGTGACTTATCTTCTAGGTCCTGGGGAGTCCTCATTTACACCTATTATCCCAGTGTAATTACTAATAGCATCCTCATTCACTCTTACATGGTATATCACATGATCACACTAAGCAGCTGTGGTATGTGCAATTTCCAGAAAGTTCTCTTAGAAGGAGTGTGTACTCTTGTCCCCTTCTTTTCTGCCAGCTAAAAGGTGGACATGATGGCTGGAGCTTGGATGGCATCCTGGAGCATGAGGGGCTCATGGAATGGAAACCGTGCATGGCAGAGTGATGAGATAGGAGGAATCTGGGCCCTGACACGCCAGCACACTGTGCTGCTGGATTTATTATCTCTGCGAGAGAAACAAGTCTTTATATTGCAGCTGAACCTATGCCTGACAACATGTCACTCAGACAAAAAGTCTGATAAAGTTTATTTCACGAGTCGAGCTAACCCCATGTGCCAGCTGGAGTTCCTCATGCAGATGAGTTGGTCTGCAGAGAGGAGCAGAATAGAACAGACATGAGGAAGGGACCTTGCAGAAAAATAGGAGATCATGGGGCACTGTGAGAAAGGGGATAGAAGCCTTCATGTCTAACTTTCTAATTCCAGTCTCCACGGAGTCCACTGGTTGGCCTTTCCAACCTGTAGATATCTCTCAGGTGGATTTTCTCACAATAACTTTGTGTTCAGTGCAACCAGACATCATTATATCTTTAACTCTCTCTTCACCCACCACTACTGAGCAGCTAATTGACTACTTGCTGTTCCGTAATCATAGTTGGTGCTGTTCTGCCTTTGTACCTCTTCGTGCCCTGCCTTCTGCTTGGAACACAGAGCCATCTTTCCAGCCCTAGCCCAAATACCACCTCTTCCATGAAGGCTTCCCTTAACCTAACTGGGTGGATTTTTCCTTCTTTGGACCCCTGTCATTTTATGTATGCTTATTCTGTGGTATTTATTTTTCTCCACCTCCCAATATAGTTGCTTCAATATTTGGCATTTCCTGCCTTCAACATAGCGAGTTCCTTAGAGGCAGGGACTGCACCCTGGCCAAGCTGGCTCGAGCACCAGCCTAACACCTACATACCTTTAGTGTATATTAAGTATTTGCTGAAATGTTGTGGGCTGTAAAACACACAACTAAACCTTTTCTAATGGTCTCTGACATAAGAGAAAGCAGACTGTCTTGGATAAAGTATGTAAGCTTTGGTGTAGGACTTTGTGTCTTGTAGAGGCTTCCCTTCCCATTTTTTTTTTTTCTGGCTTTGAGTTGAGAGCATTTAATAAGAGACCATTAGGTATTTTATTACGGTTTTAGGAGGAATCTTTCTAAATTACTACGAGAGGCTCTGCTGAGGTCAGCATCTTTTATTGAAACAAATGTCCTTGCTAAGTAGTATGCTTACTACTCTAGAGATTTACATTCTGAATTAGAAGCACAGAAAGTCTAAACAATTTATGAAAACTATCACAGAGAAAGTCTGTCTCATACAGGAGTAACAATGTGGTCTTTGGATTTCCTTGTATTTACTACATTATGGACTCTACAATTGTAACCTACATCCCATATTATCATCATCATCATTTTCAAAAAGATTATCAGATGATCACGCATGTGTAACATTGGGTTGAGCTTGCTACCTCTAAGGCAGAAAGTTCACAGCACAGTAAAAAAATCCAGTCTAACCATTTCTTTAATTTTCCATGCATAATTGTTGGATTTTATGACTGATTTGGTCAAAGGTTTTGGTATTAACACTCACAGTAAAAAAAACTGACATCATAAAATGGATCCATGGTAATTATAACTGCAATTTTATATAGTCTGGAAGGATGCATCATAAATGTGAGACATGCAACAGAATAATGTGGGATAATGAAGAAAAAGGTATTTGTGCCTCACATTTATGATGCATCACTTATAGACTATAATTGATAGCCTTTGACATTCATAATACCCCTTTCACATTCAACCATCATGTCATGACACACCAGTATACGTAAGTTTATATTAATAATAGCGTAAGTCAGAGAAGTCGGCACTGATTTCACTCATTTAATATTATTTTTTACCAATTAGAATAGATTTGAAATCATTCTTTTTATAACTGGCCCCTAGCTCATTTGCTTTCTTGAATGGGGGAGAGAGCTGCCGAGTGATAGTTGGTATACTGGCAGCTTCATCTTAGCCCAAGCCTGGGTAAGCCAGGCCCCCCAGGCTTCCTGGACACCTGAATGTGGCCAGAGGGCTTGTACACGAGCTTTGGGCAAAAGTGATGACACGGATGAAAGGATAAAACAGATTGAGAAATACATTCATGCTGTTCATGCAACAAAGCCAGAGAAGGAAACAGCAACAGAGAATTAATCTACGTGTGTAAGGACTTCTGGAGAGCCACTGGCCAAGTGCTGGTTGCCCATAAGGCTCAGCAGCAGGAGCGCAAACTGGAGCCAGTGACTTAGGTCCCGCTGGTTTGGCCACTGTGTGTCTCTGCTCAGGTTATTTACCTTATAAAGCTGTTTTATCGTCTGTTACGTGGGGATAGAAAAAGTATTTTCCATGTGGACTCGTTAACATTTTAAAAATACACACAAGTGTGAAAACACGTTCAATTCCTGGCACTTAGAAGTGCCTGATGAATAGTAGCCATTAAAGTAACTTATAGGATACAGACCTATGAAAAATAAATGTGTCATTCACAAAAAAGACACGGACAAGCCTTCTGGGAATAGCAGTAGATTAGATTGCATTGGCTGAATTTTTCCTTCACCACAAACCAATCTTTCTCTATCACCTTTTTATTTTTTTAATCCTATAATATGATTTAAAACTGGGTTATAAAAGTAATCTTCCTCACTTTCATTTGAATCCATTTTTCTTAATACCTTGAGCCTGATGTAGCATGGCTTTGCTTTCCTAGGCTTCTCTGATTGACTGAATCTTGATTACAAGTAGCCTCAGGCTTTTTACAGTTTTTAGTTATCACCATTTCAAGGTGACAGAGTCATTGACTTCAAAATGGAAGTGTGATCACAAAAAAGCATTAATAAAAAGTTTTCACTGTTGACAATGGATGAATTTAAAGATTTTAAAAATCGAAAGAGAAATACAAATCAAAACCACAAGGAGATCCCACTTCTCACCCACTGGAATGGCTAGAATTAAAAAGAAAATAATACCAAGTATCGACAAGGATATGGAGAAATTGGTACCCTTATAAATTGCTGGTGGTGCGACTATTTTGGAAAAGAGTTTAGGAGTTTTTTAAAAAGTTAAACATAGACTTACCATTAAATCCCAAAATTTCATTAGTTAGATATCTAAGCAAATTAAAACACATGTCCACACAAAGACTTGTACGTGAATATTCATAGCAGCATTATTCAAAATAGCCCAAGTGTGGAAACAATCCAAATACCCATCAATTACAGAATGGTTAAACAGAATGTGGCATACCAGATGTGGAATACCATTGGACCATTCAAAGGAAGAGAGTACTGATCCATGCTACAACACGGGTGAACCTCAAAAACATTACAGTCCGTGCAAGAAGCCGGACACAGAACAGTTAACATTTGTCCACTTACATGAATTATCCTAAAAGAGCAAATATAGAGACCAAAAGTCAATTAATGGTTGCTTAGGGCAGGGGATAAGAATGGAGAATAATTATCAATAGAAAAGTTTTGTTTTTTTTTTTTAGCGTAATAGAAATGGTCTAAAATTAAATTGTGGTGATGGTCACACAACTCTATCTTTTTACTAAAACTCATTGAATTATACACTTAAAATAGACTGCTTTTGTGGTATGTAAGTATTATGGCATGTATCAATAGTATGTATCAATAAGGTTATTTAAAAAAAATAAAAACAAAGAAGGGTGCCTGGGTGGCTCAGTTGATTAAATGTCTGACTCTTTTTTTTTTTTAAGATTTTATTTATTTATTCATGAGAGACATACAGAGAGAAGAGAGGCAGAGAGAGAAGCAGGCTCCATGCAGGGAGCCTGATACAGGACTCAATTTTGGGACTCCAGGATCACACCCTGGGCTGAAGGCAGGCGCTAAACCGCTAAGCCATCCAGGCATCCCTAAATGTTTGACTTTTGATCCCAGCTCAGGTCTTGGTTTCAGGGCCAGGAATTTAAGCCCTGCATTGGGCTCTACACTGGGTGTGGAGCTACTTAAAATGAAAAAAAAAAAATATATATATATATTTTATATAATAAAATATATAAAAATATATATATATACTATTAAAATAGTATATATATATATATACTATTTTAATAATAAAGTAATAAAAACACTTTTAGGAAAATCTTATATAATAAGATTGTCACCTTACCAAATTTCTATTCTCAGTATTGCATTTATTTTGTCTCAGTGAATACTTATTGGGATATTAAATATGAACAGCATTTCTACTTTCTAAAATTATTATTGTGCAAAATGCCATTTGTATTTATCTCAATTATGTGGTAGTAGGTAGAAATGTATTTTTCCCAGTGTGTCAGTATCTCATGAGATTGAAGGCACTCAGATTTCATACTTTGCCTTAGTAATTAAAAAATACAGGGGCACCTGGGTGGCTCAGTGGTTCATGTCTGCCTTTGGTCAGGGAGTGATCCCGAGGTCCTGGGATCAAGTCCTCCATCGAGATCCCTGCGGGGAGTCTGCTTCTCTCTGCCTATGTCTCTGCCTCTCTCTCTGTGTCTCTCATGAATAAGTAAATAAAATCCTTTAAAAAAGTTTTAAAAATACAATTACAACAGGATTTTTATGAAGCTTATGTTTAAAAGTCATAACTTTAAAGTATGATTTTGGTTACTGCTGATAGAATATTATGTAAAAGGAAAACCAAAACACAGCTACATTTTGCATTAGAGTGTATATAAATCACTTTCAGTGACAGATATGATATAAATTCAGCCTGTGTACAAATGGAATTTCTTTTATTAATTAACTTATACAAACAGTAAAGCTTATTATCCCAGTAAAGCTGATTATTCCATTATTCCAATAAGAATAGAGATTTCTTACTTTTTTTACCAACTGCCTAAAATATTCTCATGAGAGGAGGCCAGGTTAGAGCTGACTCTTTATAGTCAAAGTGCCTGAGTGTCTAAGGTGTTCCATAGAAGCTGTATCTGGAACACAGTCCTAGAGATTCCAGAATTTCAATCCTGTCATCAGACGCTCTCAAGAAAGTCTTGCCTTGTTTACAAAATAATGTTGCTATGGAATAATTTTTCTGCCCTGAAAATACTGGGCAGAAATACAGGAGTCGGGCTCCTGAGGAAAGGACCCCAATGGTGCGGTGAATTCTGTCCTTAATTCCATGACCAATGGCCCCTCGGTTTCCTGAGGGGGGCAGCACACACAACTGCTGGAAAAGCTGCAAAGGAGAAATGCATGCGGGAGCTGCGTGGACGAGGACCAGGAAGGATTTGCAGGCACAGCACTAACAGTTAGGGAAAGGCCCTGGGGCTACGTGAGTCCAGGAGGGCTTGAAGGGACCCTGGGAAGCACATCTCTGAGCCAGGCACCTGGCTCCCACCTGGCTCCCACCTGTCCCGTAGACCAGCGGCAGGCCTACAGTGGCAGCACTGCACACTCTGAGCTGCATCCCCGGCTGCCTCATTGTCGGCCTCACTGCCTTCTTGGAAATGACACCGTAAGAGCCACAAACCCGGATGACCCAGCCCAGGGTACACATTGAGGCAGGGGGTGAGGATGAGGAGATGGGGCGCTCAGCCAGCAAGACTGCTGGGCATTTCCCATCCTGCTCCTCTGGCTGTCCCGGACTGCTTCCTCCCCATCGCTGGGGCCTTGGGGCTCTTCCTGCCTCCCAGACAGACACCTGGGTCCCAGGTGCTCTGCAAATTCTTCCTTAACATTGCTTTTCAAGAATGCCTGCCTCTGGTCTTGTGGATGGAGGGATTCTATCTCATTTTGGAGAAAGAGAATTCTGAGTCAGAAAACTGAGCCTTGTCACTGGGAGTCCTAACCTGAATGATGACTCCGCAGCCCCCACTTGGCCTCGGCCCAAAGGCTAAATGCCCTCAGTGCACGTCAGTGATAATGACATGTGATAACATGCACACACATGTGCACATATATATAACTTACCATGTGCACCAAGCACTTGTCATATATTGACTCATTTAGCTCTCACAAAAAGTCCTATGGTTAAGAACTGCTATTGTTCTTCTTATATACCTTTCATATATGGGAAACTGAGGCAAGAGAAGTCAACTAACCTATCCAAGGTCACACAGCAGTGGATGGCAGAGCTGAGATTAGAACATAGAAGGTCTGTCTCCAGAATTCATGCTCTTAGCTACTGTTCCATAAATTATGGCTAAAATAATAATATTGCAATATGTTATTTATGTAATAATAATTTAATAGTAATTTCTTAAAAGATTTTATTTATTTTTTTTTTAAATATTTTATTTATTTATTCATGAGAGACACACAGAGAGGCAGAGACATAGGCAGGGAGCCTGATGCGGGACCCCATCCTCGGACCCCAGGATCACAACCTGAGCCGAAGGCAGATAGATGCTCAACCGCTGAGCCACCCAGGTGCCCCAGTAATAATAATAATAATATTATTATTATTATTATTAAACAGAATATATGACTAGGTCTTTCTTAAAGTGAATAATAATCTCAAAACTTTCTTTCCTTTTCAAAAACAGTGTAGCTAGGAAAGCTACACTGGAAATCACTTAAACCATGAGATAATCTTTATATTACTATTTACTTTATGCTAAAAATTCTCTGTGTT
Source organism: Canis lupus baileyi (assembly GCF_048164855.1). Lineage (NCBI taxonomy): Eukaryota > Metazoa > Chordata > Mammalia > Carnivora > Canidae > Canis > Canis lupus. The sequence goes on along the minus strand of NC_132861.1, from coordinate 13,818,377 downwards.
CAGTGTGGAGAAGAGAGCTTCATAGCAAGAATCAGGGGACCTGGAGATATTTCCTAACTCACTATTTTACCTGCTGTGGTTCCTAGAGCAATTAATTTTGATTCTCGGGACTCTTGCTTCTTCTTCTGTAGAATGGGTTAACAGTGTCACAGACAGCCTTACGAGGATCAAATAAGACACATTAAAATATTTTGAAAGCATCAAGCAATGTACAAATGCATGATATTATTCATCTCCTGATCCAAGTTCCTTTGAAATACTATCTCTGTGTATTTTCTGACTTCTGGGCATAAACTGGAGAGGTCTACTATGTAGACCAGGGCTACTCAGAGTATGACCCATGGACCAGCAGCAGAGCAGTATCTGGAAGGTTGTGAGCAATGGGATTTCAGGGCCCTTTCTCAGATCTACTGATTCAGAAACCGTGGGCCTGGGGACTGACAACCAGGTTTTGAAAAAAACAAGTTCTCCAGGTGATTTTGATGTGTAATAAAGTTTGAGAAGCACCAATACAGACAGTTTTATCATTCATGCATCCATTCATTCACTGGCTTATTCGTTTGTTTATTCAATACTTAGGGAATATCTCTAGAAAGAGCCAGTCACTGTGTTGGGAGGATAAGACACAATTACTATTTTTAAAGAATATTTTTCTCAATGAACTCCTTTTCATTCTTCAAGATTCTGTTCAATGCCTCTTCACGGGCCCAATAGGGGCGCCAAATAGGGGCTGTTACCGCCCAGCCCTCCTGTGAAGAGAAACACAAGTAAATGGCGAAGCGCCCCTCCATGGGCATTTCCTGTATACAGTTCTGTTTGAGCAGACCACATGGTAATGGGTAGAACATCTCAATCCGTAGTGCAGACTGAATCATGCTCACCAACCCTTCCTGATCCTGGGAAGGGCAAGGTCTAGGGACCCTTGTTGAATGCTGATAAGAGTCTGGACCTAAAACTGATGATCTGACTCTGATGATTGCTGCCAGAATCTAGGGCACAGAGTCAAAAAAATGAGGTAAACAATATTCTTTCTAAAATACTCCTTCAAGAGAGCTAAGTTTTGGGAGACCTGGGTGGCTCAGTGGCTGAGCATCTGCCTTTGGCTCAGGTCATGATCTTGGGGTCCTGGGATCGAGGCCCGCATCAGGCTCCCTGCAGGGAGCCTGCTTCTCCCTCTGCCTATGTCTCTGCCACTATCTGTGTCTCATTAATAAATAAATAAAATCTTAAAAAAAAAGAGAGTTCAGTTTTGACAGTGGGCTTGTGTGACACTTACTTTGCATTGACTACTAATGTCTGCTACTGTCCCCTGGGAACATGGACAAACTCAAATGGTGGGATACGATCAGGGCTTTCTTAGAAGGGGGAACCCCAAGCCATTCTCCTGGATTGGCACATTTCCCAAACAGAGGCCACTTGGCAAAGTGAAAAAGAGCCTGGGTGTTGCTGGTGGGTTAAACTGGGCTTAGACCCTGGGAGATAGGGCGCTGTTATATCTGGCAGTGTTGAACTTCTGTGTCTTTGCTTACTCCTCTGCCAAATGGGGATAAATAATTTTAATATGTAGCTAGAATGTCACATATATATTTGATACAACAGTTTTATTGATATTACGGTTTTATGATAGAATACTACATGAAGTGCTGGAGGATGGGCAGGTCCAGGGTGTCACATGCTGGTGATGTTGGAACCACTATGACAGAACCATTCACATTGGGTCCCACCAAGAAGAAAGCCTTCAGCAGGACGGCAGCCAAGGTGACTGAGGCTGGGGTTGGGGGGCGGGGGCGCAGCCCCGCATGGTGTGATGGTCCCTGACGTGGCCTTGCCACATGGGCCATGGATCCTCACCCAATCTTACTGCTGTCTTCTCACCCATAGTTTTTTCCCACCTTCTCTCTGCCCTTCTACCCCGTAGGGAGAATTTCAGGTCAGCATGGGGGTGAAATGATTTTTTTAATTGGTTAATCATGGAAACTCTTCCCATGTCATTCTTAAACCACTGCTGACTTCCTAAATGTAGGGCTAATGCCAGAGCCCTCTGCTAAGTCCCACATTCCTTCTAGAAGTTCTCATCTGAGAGCCATGACATGGCGTGCCGCTGGAGACCTTCTGCAATTATATTTGAGCTTTTCCTAGTACTGCTTCTTTGTTTGGAGGTGGGAAGTGGGAGGACGCTGGTGAAGAGGAGGTGTGGAATGTGGAGGGACCAAAGCAGTGGAGGGTGGGGATGGGGCCCGGCCAATAAGACAGAATTGGTTCCAGAAGCACCGAGACTCATTCGAAATATTGATTCCTCCCTGGAAGTCACAGCCCAGCCTTTGTGGTGCTTTCAGAGGGGCTATTTATACATTTTGGTCTCCATGCCTCCTATATTGGTGACACTCCAGCTCTGCTCAAATGGTGTTTAAAAAAGAAAGTAGTAATTATTAGCTGCACACCCAGAAGTGGGGATCAGAATGACTTCAGAACAAAAGCTTTCACATAGTCTTCTACTCCCACTGCTTCAGGGCGAAGCTGGAATCCTCTTTGTTTCTAGCTGAAGCAAGGTTATTGGAATAGATTCAATACGGACTTCTGTGCCCCTGAAGTTCATCCACATCTTGGGGTTTGGGTCCCCTCTCTGGCTTGCGCTGTGATGCTTTATCCCTCATCCCTCACACATGACTGGGGTAGGGAGTGAAGGAGAAGATGCAGGTTGAAATGTTTGATCTTAAAAGCAATCTTTCCAAAAAAAAAAAAGCAATCTTTCCTTCTCACACTTAATTCCCAGCCTTCCTCCCCATGCCTAGCTCAGCAGGTGATTTACCAGAAACCTGGATATTTCACACCAAAATATCAGGGAATGCCCGGGTGCTCACCAATTGTGTGACTGAAGGAGAGACCCCAAGTGACAGCAGCAGAAGAACCGTCCAACTGAGCCCTGGTCAACCCTCAAAAGCACAAGAAATATTGAAATGCTGGTCATTTTAAGCCACTAAGTTATGGGGGTTAGAGTCATATCAAGGAAGTGGAAACATTCCTCCTTTGGAAAGCAGAAAGGTAATACTTAACCAAAATCTGGAAAGGCATTTTGAAGCAGAAATCCTATTCTTCTAATAGTATCATTAAAAAATTGTTCCATAAGCAAAAAATGGTATGCCTGAAAAGTATTCATTGTTGAATGATTTAAAAAATTACAAATAATAAAGTGGAGCATTAATAACAGCAAAAATCAACGATGTCCTAAATTATGATACATGGGATATTAACTTGCTTTTGGAAATGATACAAGGGGATCCCTCCTGTGCAACTCAGTTGGAACCAGTGATTTTGAAAAAGCACATATTTCAAATACGGTATTTATTTTTACCTTAAAAATACACAGTTACATTTCTTTTCCAGCCTTTTTCTGTGGAGCTAAGTCTTCTGAATGTGAGTCCACTGCCTCGAATGCTGTGTAGTCTTGTGCAAATCACACCCATTCTACACTGTGCTGTCAGGAATTAAAGACATCTGAGGGAGCAATAGGAATACAGAATCATCTAGATCCCCTCTGCCCCAGGTTTTTATAGTAATCTCCCTATATTGATTTCAAGAGTCTTTATTTTTAGTGACTCACTCTTACTGAGAATTTCAATTTGTTTTTTTATTGCTTTTCTTGCAGTCATAGTTCAATGGTTTATGTGATCTCTAATTTGATTGTGTGATTATAATATCAGGTATGACTGACAAGGACAGGTATGGGGACAAACCAGCTGCCTCTTGCCATGGTCTCTGCAAGACAGTGGAGGTAGCTCCAGGGTCCTTTGCTCTGTCTGGATTATCCAGACTCACCTGGGATTCTCGAGGAAGAGCTGGTCTCCCCAGATGAGGTCTCTGGGTCCAGAGGCATTGACAAGCCCCAGGAGCTTGTTGGAAAAGGAGGCCTCAGGCTCTGTCCCAGATCTGCAGAATCAGAATCTGCATCGAAGTGAGAAAGTCTGCTGAGGACTCACCTGAGAGGTCCTGGGAGGAAGGTCCAGGCCTGCCCCCTGATTTCCTGGGGAGCAAAGCACAGCCCTTTGGGTGTAGGTGGCAGTAACATCCTTCCATGGTAGTCACCTGACCTTCCAGAGTGGCTGTCTCTGTGGGGCTGGATGACCATATGGGTGTCCCTGTAGGAACCCCAGTCCCTAGGAACAGCCACACCATGGGGTGGGGAGGCCCCAGATGTGAATGAACCCTGCCTTGTTTATTGGAAACAATACACTCCTTCTGAAGTGGCCGCTCTTGGGCTTACATGGGAAGCCTGGCTTTGTGGGCATAGAACCCAGGAAATGAAACAATCTCCTTACAAGAGAAGAGACTAAGATTACCAGGTGGAAGGAGCTATCGATCTTCTGTGAAGAAGGATTATCTATGTAAGATCGCTACTACTGGTGATATCTGCTCCCTTAGATTGTTTCCTGCACCCTATTTTTGCAATTCAGAGCTCTGTAGTGCATTGTGATTTATGACTATAGTCCTCAAAACCCAGTTGAAAACAAGAAGCCCTTCTTAACATGTACCATATTGCTAAAATCCCTCCCCCAACAATTGCCAATAATAATAATAATTCTTATTTAGTGCTTGCTAATGATCTCCAGCTGGACGTGATGGAAGGGGATTTAAATCCAAGTCTGACTGACCCTGTGGGTTGAGTTCTTAGCCATTATGCTCTGAGGCTACTGTGTGTGTATGTCTGCACTGCGCTGGGTGCTTTCCATGTTCTTTTTCATCCTTATGAGGGTCTGAGACATATTCCTTTTCTTAGATATTTTATTTATTTATTTATTCATGAGAGACACACAGAGAGAGAGAGGCAGAGACACAGGCAGAAGGAGAAGCAGGCTCCACGCAGGGAGCCCGATGTGGGACTCGATCCCAGATCTCCAGTATCACACCTTGGGCCAAAGGTGACGCTAAACCGCTGAGCCACCGGGGCTACCCAAGACATATTCTTTTATCTCCATTTTCCAGGTGAGGAACTGGGGCTCAGATGTCACAAAGCTAAAAGTGGCTGGCTCAGAATTCTAAGCCCACCTCTGTCCAATTCCCAGCCAGGTCTTTCCCATCACCCCAACGCTCTCCTGGCAAAGTCAGCATCCATGTGGAAACACAAATTCGTCTGGCACATGGAAGTGAAGTCCTTTTGGAGATGGACTCAGGATGTCACTGCTGGGAGAAATGATTCAGTTGAGGGTCTTCCAATGTCAGGGTCTATGGACAACTGGCTGGCTTGGAATGGGTGGTACAGGATCCCTGGATAGAGATGAAAAACCAAGTCCCCCAATGTGACTTGACTTACCCATGGTCACAGAACTAGTTGGTGAGGGACTCAAGCCCTCAGACTCTTGTCTCTCCTCAGCAACATCAATCACTAACCCCCATGGGAGCCCAGGAAACTGCCTCTGATGGCTTACTTTTCAGCAAAATCTGGTGATTAAACCCTGCATTCTTCATGACCTTGGCCTTTGATACACAAATGCTCTGGTTTCTGAAATGGAGAGGCAGGCACAGACTCCATCTGAGCTTTTCTGCTGGTTCATCCATCTCTGAAACAAAGAGAGCCTTGTGGTTTTATTTGGATGGGGAGGGGCGCAGTTCCGAAGGGAATTAGCAAGACCCAGAAGCGCACTTGTGAGTCAGAACATTATTCTTCTATAAGAACAGACCTCCTAGATGTATTCATCCCCGTTACATAACTGCCTCACTGCCAGGGGGCCAGCCTTGGACGCTCCTCAGTGAAAAGGTTGCAGGAGAAGGCAAGCCTCAGGACACACCTCATGCCTTCCTCTACTGAACTCAGCGGGAAGGAAAAGACATGTTGCCCTGAGGGCATCTTGATCCTGGAAGGAAACTAAGGAAGACTGGGTGAAGGGAGTGGGTGGCGAGCCAAGTCTCCCACATGCCCACTCTGTGCTGGGTCCTGCCCACAAGTAGCATCATTTGGCCATTTTTATATCTACCTAGCCAAAGCTTGAAAACTGCAGAAAGGACCTGCCCCAGGTGATCCACTGGGGATGGTGGCCACAGTCCTGCATTCATCCTCAACGGTCTACAAGTCAAATTCCATGTGTCTGTGGGCTTCACACCACAGGCAGCCCCCTGGTGGATCTGTATAGGAACCCACCACTGTCCTCATCAAGACAAACACCGGCCAGACATTCCAGAAAATGAAGAATACTCCCCTGGTGAGTTATTTAGGCGGAGATGTTTCCATCTAGGGGGATTAATGACGTAGCACCTCTTGCCTGCACTACTGAAAAGCTTCATATCTCTTCTATTGCCTGTCGTGTCCTTCTGATCTGCTCTCCACTGGGCAGCTGATATGTTCTTGTGTGTGTGTGTGTGTGTGTGTGTGTGTGTGTGTGTGTGTGTTAAAATAAACATAACTAAAACCTACCATTTTAACCCCATTAAGTGCAAAGACGCATTCACACTGCTGTGTGACCAAGGCCACCACCCATCTCCAGAGTTTGTTCATCTGAAACCCTGTCCGCATTAAACAAGGGCTCTCTTTTCTCCCCAGTACCCCGCCCCCCCCCCCCCAGCCACTACTCTACTTTCTGTCTCTGGATGTTCCTCTCTAGGTACCTCATACCATTATTTCTCCGTCTGTAATGGGTTTATAGCATCATATCCTCAAAATTCACTCCCGTGGCATGTGGCAGATTTGCCTTCCTTTGTCAGGCTGAAAAACATTCCATCGGATGGATAGACCACATTTTGCTTATCCATTTAATCATCAGTGGGCATTTGGGTTGTGTTAGAATGGTTTTTTTGTCCCCACCCCCCTGCCTGGTCTCCACAAGCAATTCCATGGCTGGACACTCTTTTTTTTTTTTAATAAATTTATTTTTTATTGGTGTTCAATTTACCAACATACAGAATAACACCCAGTGCTCATCCCGTCAAGTGCCCCCCTCAGTGCCCGTCACCCATTCACCCCCATCCCCCACCCTCCTCCCCTTCCACCACCCCTAGTGACACTCTTCTTAGCCAGGATGGCAGCAGGGAGGCAGTGCGGAAGTAGAGGGTGGGGCGGCGGCTGGAAGGCCTCCCTGGAGTTTGGTAACTTGGCTTTGAACTACTCCCACCACGAGGAAGGCTCCACGTGACTGTAGACTAGTCAGCCAGCCAGCAGTTGGCGACACCCTTCTCAGTTATGCCCTGCGCTGTCCTCGGCCGGCTGTGCCCCACGGGGAGCAGGGCCCTGGAGGGGCTCCCTGGCATCGCTAGAGCAAACATTTGCACAAACACACAGACGATCGCAGCCCACTTGCTCCCACCGCAAATGCTGCTGTGGAGCCTTGTGAGCATTGGCTGGCTGGGAGAAACTGCGAAGTTGTTTTTCTAGATTTAGACACTTTTCCCCTGATTCAGGGCTGACAAAGGAAGGCACATTATGTGGGGCATCTCCCCTGGGACATCCTCTTCAAATATCAGCGGGTCGAGTTCCTCCTATGCAAATCATTTTGAGCATTTATCCTGCTTTTCATTAACATAATATCTCCCAGGTCATCACCCTGGCCTCTCTCTGAAACATTTCCCAGGCAAGAAAAGCTCTCAACGGGGGAGGGGAATCCCTGCATCTTTGTAAAGGAGGTGGAATTTTTATTCGTGTCTCCTCCAGCTGCTGTACATCACTATATGCAATATCCACATGTAAGAGGCTTTGTTTTTACAATTAAAAAAACAAAAACAAAATAAAGCTGAGATTAACTACTCCTGGATTAAGAAGCCTCAGACTCCCAAAGGAGTTCTGAATTCTATCTGTAGAGCACTCTACACAAAGCTGCGCTTGCTATCCAGGAGATGGGCCAGACGCTAGACAGAACACACAACTAAATTGTGCAGACAGTGTGCTCATTGCAAAAGACACTTAGTACTGAGGACGTGTCTCCTCCAGATGGAGAACTTATTCTGTGTAGGAGAGGCTGGAGGCATGGTTTCCACCAGTGCCTTCTCTTCTGGGAGAGCATGTTGCACTTCTCTACCAGCTAAGAATGAGGCAGATGGGGCGGTGGGCACCTTCATAGCCCTATTCTGCTGCTGCCCACTTACTTCCCCAAATGCCATGGTCGCAGCTTGTCACTTGATTTGCATGCACACATGGACCATTCCTTTGGATTCTCCATGTGGTGCCTGTCAGCCAGGCTCCGAACCCATTCTTTCGTTGTACCCACACAGTCCCAGCACTTAGTAGGGAGATGTAGGAGAGCACTTAATCAGTGTTAAATTGAGTACATTTCATGCATTGGGGTGGGAAGTAGGGATTCTCTGGCTTTGAAGAGCCTTTGTTTCTCAAGTCATAAAAACAAGGGCACAGAACCATATACAAGCTGTAATCACGGCTACAAATACATGCGCACCCTTGTGCACAGATGCATTAAGAAAAAAAGGCTGCATGTTATCACCATAGTAGTAAAAGAAGTTACCTCTGAAGAGTTGAAATTATAATTGGTTTTTAGTTTCCTTTTTACATTCTTTTGAAAGGTCTGTAGGAGACTCTGTTACTCATCAGGAAAAAAGACCATTTAATTCCTCTATAGAAGTCCCTGGAAACTGGCTAATTCTTAAGTAATCATCAGGCAACATTCTCAGAGCAATCAAGGAATGGCCAGCTCAAAGCAAGGACTCAGAGAAACAGAACATGACACCCGTATCTGAGGTTGGGGGAGAGGCAGTGGTGACAGGGAGGACATGTCACATCTTTGCTTCTGATGTTTTTCTGGGTCTGTCAGCCACAGCTGTCTGCCACACCCTGAGGCAGATCAGAGAGTTCTGGGCCCCTGGAATACCTCCCCTCTTGGGCTTTAAGGTGACAATTTAACTTTCTTATCAGTCAAGGTTCCAAACAGGAAAATGGAGACATCTCCTAGTCTTGAAAACAGAAGGAAATAAATATAAGAGATTGGTTTCACCAGTGAGGGGCCAACTGGGGACTGTGAAGGCCTTGAGTGATTAGCACTAGCAGGAAGCCATCAGCAGGGACAAAGGAAGTGCAAGGGCGGGTGACCCTGGGGGAGCTGGGCCTTTTTGCTAGGCCCAGAGCCCTGGAGGGGCATGGAGGGCAAGGGAAGAGAGTACTGGCTTCTGTCTTTCTTTTCCTCGTCTCCTACCTGTACTTCCTGAGTCAACCCCACTGGAAGCAGCCAAACCAGAGGCAGGTGGTTTCAGCCCCAGGGGAGCAGGGTGAGCACATTGTCCTTGGACCAGAAGGACTGTGCTGCCATCCGCCCCCCGCCTCCCCCAACTTCCCCAGCTATTAGCAAGATGCATGTGAGCCATGCCAGGTAAATATTTTCTGCTTTTTTTCTTTTTTTTTAAAGATTTATTTATTTATTCATGAGAGACACACACACAGAGGCAGAGACATAGGCAGAGGGAGAAGCAGGCTCCATGCAGGGAGTCCGATGTGGAACTCGATCCCAGGCCCCGGGATCATGACAGTTTTATATTCTGCTTTTTAAAGTTAACATATCAAAACTATTTTTAATCTTTAAGTATTTTAAAACATTACAGTAATAGGTTTACAACAGTCCATCTAATGGTTGTTCAGAAATGTAGATATAGATTTTAAGACTTATTCTCTGCAGAATAGAAATATGGTCATGTCTCTTCCATATTCTTTTTAAAATTAATTGCTAGAGCACCATAGGTCCTTGAAGCAGAAAGTCCGTTGCATCCCTCTCCATATTCCCTGCCTGCCCACCTCCCACCCATGTTCTGCAAGAACACTTGATCCTTCCTCACCCTAAGACCAGGAAGGAGATCCAGCCAACAAAACTGGGGACCCAGCGCGCCCACCCTGCGGTTCCTAGAGACTGCCACCAGGTGTCACTGTTGAAGGGTAGTCCTGTAGACGCCAGCAGGCGGACGGCGTCCTCACCTAGGACATCTTGGTCCAGCCCCTCGGAGTTTACATTCCCATTCCCAAACACTGTTCTCTGAGACACAGGCACTGAGAAAGACCTGTGGGTCTTGAGACGCTCCCAAGGTCAGCCACGTACTGTTCTGAAATCAATTCCTCTACCAGTGCTTTGGCTCCTGCTATGAACTTGGAACATGAGCCTCTTCCATCAGGATTACTTTATTTCAGGGTCTTGTTCAGTTCCCTGCCACTAGATTTCAGCCCTCCCTCTTGTACCTGACAGACCTTGCTCATTTCACATTATGGGGAGCAGTGGTTGAATTGTTGACTCACCCAGAGAACCCTGGGCTAAGAAGGCAATCCGATTAGCTTCTTCCCCAGCCAGTAGATCTGCAGATCAAGGAATATGCCAGATTTTACAAAGTCATTAGGAAAAACAAAATGTTTTGTATCTTCCTTTCTTTGGGAAAAGAGATACCTTCTTGCTCTATGTTATAGGACACCATGGCATTGACACAGGTTTTTGCAGTTTGAAGATCTGCTTCAGGACATACCCCTTCTGTTCTTTGTAGCAGCATCACGCAGCCAACTGATGATACTTTTGAGCAGGAATTTTACAATGATCACACGTGGAAGCTATCTATTTGAAAAGGGCACACATGGGGGCACCTGGGTGGTTCAGTCGGTTAAATGTCTGCCTTTGGCTCAGGTCATGATCCCAGGGTCTTGGGATTGAGTCCCGCATCCAGCTCCCTACTCAGTTGGGAGCCTGCTTCTCCCTCTCCTTCTGACTGCTGCTCCCTCTACTTGTGTTCTCTCTCTCTCAAATAACTAAATGAAATCTCTGAAAAGATAAAAAGCACACATAAACCTCAGGATATGTTAGTTATTTTTTGTTAGTTTCATCTTTACTGCAAAAGAAAGTTACTATTTTGATGATGAGTAGAGGGATTCCAGGCTTGTAAATAGGAACTTTCCAAGCATATTAAGAATAAAAAGCAGGGCAAAAGCTGCTCTCCGCCACCTGCAGCTGCACATGATATGAGTTGTTGGGGAGTGGGCATCCCAATGGGGAAATCAGACACAGTTGCTGAGGGTCCTCTTGATACCTGCTTATCATGGTATGTGATATCCATATGGTATGGTATCCACAGAAACTAACAACAAAAAAAAATCATTGGTTATTCGTGGACAATCAGTGCCTTGAAGAGAGGGAAGCATTCCAAGCACTCAAAATAAATGCCTGCGTCCATATCTAATGGAGTTAATTCAGGAAGCAAGAGGTAAAAAAAAAATTTTTTTTTAAGATTTTATTTATTTATTCACAAGAGACACAGAGAGAGGAAGAGACACAGGCAGAGGGAGAAACAGGCTCCATGCAGGGAGCCCGACGTGGGACTCGATCCTGGGACTCCAGGATCACGCTCGGGGCCAAAGGCAGGCTCTAAACCACTGAGCCACCCAGGGATCCCAGAGGTAAAAAATTTTAAACTATGATTATATTCTCTGAATATAATCTACTTGAATATTCAAGTAGATTTCCCTTCAATAAAGCAAGAGCAAGCATCTTGAAAGGGGGCAATTAGATAATAAGACAGATTTTGGAAATTAAAAAACTGAAATGGAAACAATGTGTGGTATATCTACTCAATGGAATACTATTAAGCAATAAAAGGGGAAAAACTATTGTAGGATTGCAGCATGAGTGAGTTGAGCTGAAGAAGCCAGACCCAAAGAGTACATGTAGTATGGTTTCATGTACATGAAACTCTAAAAAAGGCACCGCTAAGCTATGGTCTTAGAAATCATTCATGCCTTCTGGCAAGGGGTTGTGAATTGACTGGGAAGAGGTGTGAGGAACTTGCTGGGATGATAGAAATGCTTTATATTTTGATTGAGCGGTTATATGGTCTACATGTATGCATTTGCTGCAGTTGAAATATACACTTAAAAAGTGTATAAGGGTGCTTAGGTGGCTCAGTGGGTTATGCTTTGACTCTTGATTTCAGCTCAGGTCATGATCTCAGGGTTGTGAAATCAGCCCTGGGATAGGCTCTGTATTCAGTGAGGAGTTGCTTAAGATTCCCTCCTTCTGCCCCAACTTTGTACACATTCTCTTTCTCTCTCTCTCTCTCAAAAAAAAGACTATTTTTAAAAAGTGTGTATTTTGTCTATGAATATTGCACAGCAATTTTTAAAAGGATGTCAAAAACAACATGAATGGACACTGTCTCAAAAAGAAAAAAACCCTACTGAATGGGCACACTGACTTGTAACTCAACTGAAAATTAAATCAGTGAATTAGAGGAGAAGTGATAGAAATCATAAGAAGGGATAAAAAATGAATCCAGAGTAACTAATACCTGAGTAATAGGAATTCTATTAGGAGAGAATAGAATGAATAGGAGAAAAAGCACCAGTGACAATATATAACACATTTTTTTCTGAGTAGAGAGAAAGGGGTCATTGAGCTCCAAGTAGGAAAAAATTAAAAAAACAAAACACTGAGACATTGTCTAATGAAATTTCTCAATTCCAAGGTCAAAGAGAACATTTTTTAAAAAGATTTTATTTATGTATTCATGAGAGACACAGAGACACAGGCAGAGGGAGAAGTAGGCTCTCTGTGGAGAGCCTGATGTGGGACTTGATCTCAGAATCCTGGGATCATGACCTGAGCCAAAGGCAGACACCCAACCTCTGAGCCATCCAGGCGTCCCCAAAGAGAAAAATTTATAAGCTTCAAGGCAGAAAAATAACACAAAACCCCCAGAACAATTAAGAAGAGAACCAAAGAGGGGTACCTGGATGGCTCAGTCGGTTAGGGGTCTTACTCTTGATTTCAGCCTCATGAAACTCTGCTCTGGGTGTGGAGCCTTCTTAAAAAAAAAGAGAAGAGATGGGATGAGCCCTGGGTGTTATACTATATGTTGGCAAATCGAACAAATGAAAAGAAAAAGAGAGAGAAGTGAAGCGAACATCTTCCCCATGACTTCAAATGCTGGAAGATAGTGGGACAACCTTCCCAGGGCCCCCTGAGGAGAAGAACGAACTGTGAGCTGGTGTTCCACATCCCTCCAACTCCTCCCTGGTGTGTGAGGGTAAAAGGAGGCGTGCCCACAATGTTACCAGCTCTTGGTTTAAAACCTGGAAACTACTGAGCCTCCAGGCAGTAAGTGAAAATGCACCAAAGTAAATACTACAAAAAAGATGAAGAGAAGAAACAGTGATAAACAATGAAAGTTGTGGTTGAGTTTGAATCATTACAGGTAACAAGATTGTTAAGTCCCATAGATTTTTTAAAAATATTCTTAAAATAGAAGAGGCATAAGTAGTTAATATTGGCATAAACTCCAACCTTTAGATGATTTTGACTACAACTGAAATACTGGGGAAGGGAGGCAGAAAAGTAAGAGTATGCTAAATATTACACTAAATATTGCATCTTTTTTGAAATTGAGGGAGCTACACATATTTTTTAGTTCTTGATATTGATGAAAATGTATATTCATATATGTTTGTTAGAATAGAAATAGGGCATAAAAAAACCCCTTTCAACAATTAGGGGAGGGAAGGAAGACTGCATTACACATTTTTTCTAAATTTAAATAATTATTTACAATGAACCTGCATTATTTCTGCAAAAATTGTTTTGTTTTCTCTTAAAATTCTTTTAAAGACTTTCAATGGTTGTTAATTGTAAAAGTAACACATGCCCACCAGAAAGATACGCATTTCTTTTGTCTCAGTGAAGAAGTCTAAAGGTATTTTCACTTTAAAAATTGCGAAAAATTTTGTTTTTAGATGTATCCATCAATTTTTGAATGTATCCCTGATTAGTTCATCAGGAGAGTTTTCTTGAAGTGTTATCAATGAGGCCAAAAGGCAGGAGCAGTTTTAAGGGTCTTGGAAAATATTGCCAAATTATCTTTCAGAGAGGTTGTGCCAATGTATGTTTTCATCAGCATGTGTATAATAGCCATTTCATTGTGACTTCACCAATACTGCGTTGTTTTTTAATTTAAACATATAACCAACTTTCAGAAAAGTATTGAGGGCAGCATTTCATTGATGATAAAGTCAAATGTTTTTCCTATATGCTTATTTGTTGTTATTGATTCCATTTATTTAAAACAGCAAAACATATATAGAGTGGGGTGGGGTTTTTTTTTTTTTTTTGCCTATTTACTGATTTTTCTAATAGAGACTTAGTATTTTTCTTTTTGATTTTATGAGCTTTTTGTGTGTTAAAGACAGTAATTCCTTATCCTACTTAATTCAAGTGTTTCCCCAGTTTTCAGCTTACTTTTCAATTGTGATTTTTGATATGTATTCAAAACCATTTTTAAAATATCTTACTTTATGCTGAAAAAAGTTTTTCCCTTAGCTTTATTGATATACTATTGACATAAAACATATATAAGTTTAAGATGTACAAAGTGATGATTTGACACACATATGTGTTGTGAAATGATAACTACAATAAGGTTAGTTAACGACTCTGTCCCCTCACATAATTCTCATTTGAAATTTTATGTTGATAACATTTAAGATCTACTCTCTTGGGGTGCCTGGGGAGCTCAGCTGGTTAAGTGTCTGACTCTTTTTTTTTTTTTTAAGATTTTATTTATTCATGAGAGACAGAGAGAGAGAGTGAGAGAGAGAGAGGCAGAGACACAGGCAGAGGGAGAAGCAGGCTCCATGCAGGGAGCCTGATGTGGGACTCGATCCCAGGACTCCAGGATCACAACTTAGGCCGAAGGCAATGCTAACTCCTGAGCCACATGGGCTGCCCCAAGCGTCTGACTCTTGGTTTCAGCTGGAGTCATGATCTTGGGCTCCTGGGATGGAGCCCCATGTGGGGGCTCCATGCTCAGTGGGGAGCCCCCTCTGCCCCTCCTTCACTCTCTCCCTCTTTCTGCCCCTCAAAAATTAAAAAAAGATCTACACTCTTAACTTCAAGTATATAATACCATATTGTTAATTACAGTCCCCTTTGAATAAATTCTCATCCATTTAGAGATCAGGTATGTATGTTTTCTCATGTTTGTTTTATTTTACTGTGTGTTCCATGCGGAATTTCAGTCAATGTTATGAGATAAGAATTTAACTTTAACAAGTAATAACTTGTAAAAACACTGAAACAAATAGTCCTGAGCTAAAATCCTGGCCCAGGAATAAATTTCTGTGTGACCTTGAACAAGTTACTTAATCTCTCCAAACACTGGCTTTATCACCTGTAAAATGGAGATAATAGCACCCACTTTACTGAATCATAATGATAAAATGATATAACGCATGCAAAACTCCATACAAGCGGCCTGTTGTCAAGAACTGTGGAGAGCCTGAGATCTTAACCCTGCTTTCCAGCTAACAAGTTACCTACCACGCTTCCAATGATGCTGATAGAAGACACGAGACTCTCATGTCAGTGACAAAGGATTTTGTTACTCAAGGCTCAGCAGCAACAGGAACATCACATATTTGCCTCAATCTCCTGGCCCTAAGTCCAATGGCAATGAATGGGTAGGCACAGAGGGTTGCCTGTATATGCAATGGGTTGCATTCCAGAGAAGCAACCCTGAGCTTAGGGATCCCAAAGCTTCTGTAGTGCTTAGTAAACATAGCTGCCCTTTACTCTAAGGGATCCCTCTATGTTACAAGGCTCTTGGCTATATGACCATCCTTAAGATGATAGTCTGGAACAAAAGACAGTTAGTTCCTCTCCTGCAAGACATGCAGAAAAGTGAGAGACCCATGGAGAATTGTCTCCCAGCAGCTGAATATATAGAAAATGTTCAAGAAAGAGAATCAGGTTGTCATCACCTATTAATAGATATCATATTTATTGTATATACTTGGGTCTGTCTCTGGGCTCTTTTGCTCTTTTACTTTTCTATCAGTACCATTTTGATGTAGCTAATCTTATATTCTATGAGAAAAATCAATGTCAATTTGAAAAATTATTTTGATATAAAGGCTGAACAAGTGGCTAACTTAAATAAAGTTGTGTATTGCATAGCTGTTTTAGTACCTGTCAAGGTAGAAGAATCGGTTCACATAGAAGCCACCCTCCACTTCCTTCTGTGCTCCAAACACATGCCAATGATAGACAAAAACATCTTTCAGAAAATTTTGAGGGGATCCCTGGGTGGCTCAGCGGTTTGGCACCTGCCTTCAGGCCAGGGCATGATCCTGGAGGCCTGGGATTGAGTCCCACGTTGGGCTCCCTGCATGGAGCCTGCTTCTCCCTCTGCCTGTATCTCTGCCCCTCTCTCTCTCTCTCTCTCTCATAAATAAATATTTTAAAAAAAAGAAAATTTTGAGAAATCTTAAAATTTTTTTGAATAATCGTCCCCAAAACAAGATAAAGACATCTTTGAATCAGAACCAGGAGATAAACTTGAAAAGCCATGGGTCTACTTGGCTTGGGGTCCAGAAACAGTACTGCCCCGTGATAGCACTAGGGGGCAGCATTTGCGCTGGTGTGTATGCAAATGTCTTCCTGGGGTACAGCTCCCTGGGCCAGAGGGCCTAGAGGGCTCCAGAGGAGGCGGGATCTGGAAGCAGAATTGTTAGTAAAATGAGCTATAAAACAGTGTGAAGAGGTTGATTTTATTTATTCGTGAGAGACACACAGAGAGAGGCAGAGACACAGGAAGAGGGAGAAGCAGGCCCCGTGCAGGGACCCTGATGTGAGAATCGATCCCGAGACTCCAGGATCACACCCTGAGCAGAAGGCAGGCACTCAACTGCTGAGCCACCTAGGCGTCCCTGTGAAGAAGAGGTTTAGAACACTACTCAGGACTGGGACTGGTATTGAGCTGCATGTCTGCTGGAGTCAACACTTGTCATGTGTGGCTGCTTGCTATTTTGACCAACCTCTCCCTACTGAATTCCCACATATTGAGTCTTGCCTTTCCAAAGTAGAAGCCAGAAAATCTACATTCCAGGAATTCCTTGAAACCAGGCTCCAGGTGTAGGGCCTGGTCTCCACCAATCAGGCGAGTCCCCGTGAGGCCTGGACTCTGTAGTAAGCAAGATGCTGTGGACTGGATTGTGCGCCCCCAAAATTCATAGATCAATGATCGAAGCCCTCACCCCCAGTATGACTTGTCTGGAGATAGGGCCTCTGGGAGATAATTAAGGTCAAATAAGGTCATGAGGGTGGGACCCTGATCCAATAGGATAGGTATCCTTAACGGAAGAGGAAGAGACACCACGGCCTGGTGACTGGAGAAGAAGCCAAGTGAGGACACAGCGAGAAGGCAGTCATCCACAATCCAAGGGGAGAGATCGCAGGAGAATCCAGTGTTAACACCTCCATCATGGATGTCCAACCTCTGGAACTGTGAGAAATATCTTTCTGTTCTTTAAGCCTCCCAGTCTGTGGTGGTATTTTGTATGACCACCCAAGCTAAGAGGCAAGATGAGGCCATCCTGCATGCTGGCAGAAGCATCTGTTTCTTCGGGAGATGGCAGCGGTGAAGATTCTGATACCTAGCTCCGAATACATCAGGGAACAAATGGCAGGAGAGTTGTTGCTAGAATAGCACCTGTGATGTCACTGGGCTTTGTTCCTAATCGTGTGTTCCTAATCGGAGCTTGGAGTTCTAGCCTTACCAGAGACTTTTGAACTACCTTATATCCTTTAATAAATCCCTTTTCTCTTTATTTATTTATTTTTTCCTTTTCTCTTTAAACACCACTGTTATTTGCATCTTTGAGCCCCAGCCAATATAGTGATTTTCCATAGGGAACAGTATCAGAGAAAACCAAACTATAGTGACTTACCATGAAAAGGTTGTGCCAGGGATGCCTGGGTGGCTCAGTGGCTGAGTGTCTGTCTTCGGCTCAGGGCATGACCCCGGGGTCCTGGGATCGAGTTCTGCATCGGGCTCCCTGCGAGGAGCCTGCTTTCTCTCTCTGTCTCTGCCTTTCTGTCATGAATAAATAAATAAAATCCTTAAAAAAAAGTTTTTGTCATGCACCAGGTGGACTTGAGGTGGGGAGTCCAGTATGGGTACAGTGGCTTATGAAGGCCCCTGCTCTGTTGTCCTTGTGGGTGGTCTTTGTCCTCATAGCTGTAAGTGCCCTCTGCATCCTCTACATTGAGGGTCAGGAAATTTCTTGTGAAGGAGCCAGAGAGTGGCTAGCAGGCCACAGGTTTCTGTCACAGCTACCCCACTCTGCCAGCGTCACACAAAAGCAGCCACGGACACATGCAAACAAATGGGCATAGCTGTGTTCCACTAAAACTCGATTTACAAGAATAGATGCCAGGTGGAATTTGGCTGGCAGGCCACAGTTTGCCTGAACCCTGTTCTACATCTACGTTCCAAGAGGAAGGAGGAAGAACAAGAGTCAGCACTCGGTGACGTCAACTAGACATCGGCTAGAGCTGTGTTAGGTGACTACCTCTTGCTGCAAAGGCAGTTGGAAGCCTGAGCATCTATTAGCATGTTCAGCCTTCAGAGCAGTGCTTCCCAAGCATCTCCTACTGTGTTATGCATGGAAAGTAACACTTGTGTAGTGTATAGGAATACTTGGTCAATGCTACTTATGGCCAGAGCACACAGACCAGGGTCCACAGGGGACCCAGGTCCCATCTGGCCACCTCAAAGGCTGGCAGGATCAATTTTTCAGTCACATGTGGAGCTCATTTGCAGATATTGGTTGGAATGCTCTGCTCTGGAGAGATCCAGAGTAATCCGGGCAAGGAGGAAGGTTGTAAAATTGAGCAGGTTCCCCGATGTGTGCGTGGGTTCAGGGGCTGTATCTTTAATAACCTTGCAAAATGGAACCCCTCAGCCATGGTGGGAAACTTGGCTTTCGTCAAATACCTATTTTAATTTTGATCATAAGTATTTTCATAAGCAGAACCATCTGTAAGTGTTTGGTAATATGGTGTGATGTGCTTCCTGTGGTGCCTACCAGGAGGCAGGAGGTGACACTTCAAGCTATAGTTGATTCTCTAGAAACAAGGACATCTTTGTGCACCCTGTGAGTGACAAGACTCCCTGGTACTGCTTTCAAACCACAGAGCTCCGTATTTTTGGATGAGTGTGGATACTTTAGAAATAATTCCAAGCCAAACCACAAAGCTCCTTATTTTTGGGTCAGTGTGGATCTTTTAAAAACAATTCTAGGGCAGCCCCGGTGGCGCAGCGGTTTAGCACCGCCTGCAGCCTGAGATGTGATCCTGGAGACACGCGTTGGGCCCCCTGCGTGGAGCCTGCTTCTCTCTCTGCCCATGCCTCACTCTCTCTCTCTCTCTCTCTCTGAATAAATAAATACAAATATTTAAAAAAAATTCCAGGGCACCTGGGTGGCTCAGTGGTTAAGCATCTGCCTTTGGCTCAGGTCGTGATCCCGGGGTCCTGGGATTGAGTCCCACATCGGGCTCCCTGCATAGAACCTGCTTCTCCCTCTGCCTATGTCTCTGCCTCTCTCTCAGTGTCTCTCATGAATAAATAAATAAAATCTTTAAAAAATAATAATAATTCCAAACCTTAAAAGTCTTCCCTTTGCCCAGGTCCACCTCCTTGGTAGGTCCTCTTCACTGTTTGGTACTCAAGTCCCTTGTTCTATTTCCACTTTGGGCTTCCTCCTTGTACTGAGACACAGCACAGTCTGGGAGCAGGTGCTTCCAGAGTCGCCTGTGCCATAGCTCAAAGTCTATTTCCTGATACACCCGTGAGGCATTCTGCATGCCTCGCCCGTGTTTGCATTTGGCTGCAAATATTAGAAGTCTTTGTCTGATTGTACTAAAGCCAGAAGGATTTATATTTTGTTTATTAACCAAGAAGCCAGGCAGTGAGCCGCATAAGGACTAGGATGACACCTTCACAATGTCATCAAAGATCATATTCTTTTCTGTCATCCTTGGTACATCGGGTGGGCTTTTTCTTTGTGGACACAAGCATGGACTTTGCATGACAATGTCCAAAGCATGAAGGAAGAGGATGGGGCTCCTCTTTTTTAGAGAAGCCCCACAGTATCTCTCCATATGCCTCCTTGCCAGCTTCAGGCCACATGCCTAACCTTAGAGTGGTAGGAGGCCAATCATAAGTCTAGCCCCGTGACTGGGCAAAATCGGGTTCTGTGAACAAGAAAAAGGACAAATGGCTCCTAGGGCAGTGACCAGCAGCACCTGTCCTTATCCCTTTGGTCCTGAAGACCAAGCATCCTGTACGCAGCAGGGGTCTTGTGTTTTGGGTCTTTCCTGTCTCCTCTTGTAGCCCACTAGAGTGATCTATTCGAAGGGAGACCAAATAGAGGTCTTTTAGAAAACTATGTGTGTTCTTGTGGAATACTACTCAGCCATAAAAGAGACAAATTCCTGACCTATGGAATGACATGGCTGGATGTCAGATGCTGTTGAGTCAAAGAAGCCAGACACAAAGACTCATACATCATGATTCCACTTATATGAAGATCTATGATTAGCAAAAATATATTAAGGTGAGAAAACTCGATCAGTGGTTACCACAAAGGGATAGGAGGGAGCTTTCAGTGAGAAGGGAGATGTTCTATCTTGTGATAAGGTGTGGATTACGAGGTGTCTCATTTGCCCAATTTGTCCCAAAATTGCCCTTCTGAGCTGTGTGCAGTCCACACAGGAGAGGGTGGACACATAGAGATGAAACCAGAACAGCAGAATGTTACTCTTTGTTGGAGCTGGTTGACAGGAACATGAGGTTCACTGTTTTCATTCTGTTTATTTTATATTTTGAGTTTTTAATTTTTTTTCTTATCTTGAAATCTCCTATCTCCTTCATTCCAGCTGGGTCTTTAGTTTGCATCTCCTCATTCTGAGGCTTTTCCCCAGAAAGGGCCTAGTTGGCTGCCCTTTGCAGCATTCTGGCATGAGAGGCAGGGCCTGGTGTTCTAACTGGAAGCACCCGGCTCGCTGGACAGAGGCCCAGGTGCAGACCGCCCCCATCACTCCATGAACTCTGTCATAGTAACGTATAATCTTTGGACTCCTTGAAAGTAGGGATGGACACTCTCCCTGTGTGCCTAGCACCTAGCACAGAGCCTAGAGTGGGTGCTCCCCCAATGTCTGGCAAATGAACAAATGAAAAAATTCACAGAACAGTTAAACCAACAGATTAAGCCAATCATTGTAATAGCCTGTAACCATTTCTTTTTTTTTTTTTTTAAGGTTTTATTTATTTATTTATTCTTGAGACACAGAGAGAGGCAGACTTAGGCAGAGGGAGAAGCAGGCTCCCTATGGGAGGCCTGATAATGGGACTCGGTCCCAGGACCCCAGGATCACGACTTGAGCCTAAGGCAGATGCTTAACCACTGAGCCACCCAAGTGCCCCTAGGCTGTAACCTTTCCAAAAAACAAATATATTGTAGACAGAACCCAGTTTATAAATGGACAGTATGCCAAAGATTCATTTGTCAACTGTTTGCTTTTCTTGATGAATTTCTCTTGAGTGAAGTTTCCAGATCTGCTACAGAAGATGATGGCTTCCTTCTAATCGAAGCATGTAATATTGTCTCCATGCACAAGTGAAAAAAATACATCCTGAGATCCAGCCTGGAAAGTTCGTCTTTAGTGGAAAGCTGCAAATGCGCGAATATGAAATAGTCTGTATTTACTGAGAGGCAGTGACCTAGCTAGCGAGCAAGAGAGTGAGCAGGCAGACAAAGAGCTTCCTGGAAGCTTCTCCTTCCCCAGCCTGCGAAGATGTTCTGCTGCGCGCTCCCTCCATGGCCTGCACTTCCCATCGCTAAGGGTGGCTTCAGAATTTTTATCCAGAAAGATGCTTGGAGGTCTCGTCTAGAAGCAGTATTTGCTTTAACTTAGATTGCGGTATATTTGGAATTTCATGCAGTTGGGGTTGCAAAGGTCTCTCCCCCGCGCCCATGCCTTGGCGCTGTCACTACAGATAGGCAAGCAGTCATTATTGCTTTAACTAATACTTATCTTCCCCAGAAAAATGCCTGCCTGGTGGGAACAAGCATTGTGCCTGGTGTTTTTGTTTGTTTGTTTTGGGTTTTGTTTGTCATTAACCCTCCAGCAGCTGGCCAGGGCTCAGCTATTGCGGGATGTCAGATGAATGCGCTGAAGCCTGAGAACCAGGCCGCCGGTGTGGTTTGCACGTGAAGCCTACAGATGTTTCTAGATTCCCGGAAGAACATCCCTAACCTCTGCTGGCCAGGGCTGGGCCGGACTTCGAGCAGGGGGGCCACGGAGACGTCTCCCTCGAGGATGCCGAAGGAAAGCTCTCTTGGAGACGGTGGGACCCATTCCCTACTGGATGTCTACCCTGTGCTATGCGCTTGAGTTTTGATGTACACGATCTTGTTTTACTCTCATGAGTTACATAAATATCCCCGCTGCACCGATGGGGAGACAGAGGCTTGGAGCCGGTTCTGCATGGAAATAATACAGGCACGAATTCACTCAACGCACCTAATACCCACCCAATGCCTTGGGGTCAAAGGCAGCGTCCAGGGAACTGCGTCACTCCGGCCCAGTACAGCCGTGGATGCCCAAAGCCCATCCCGTATCTGCCAGCCTGTGTGACCTGAGGACGTCTGAGCACATCATCAGGCTTCCATACATGCCCACAGGCGAGACATGTACCTCAGGCACCCACCTGTGGACACCCATGTCTTCGTTTCCTGTGGCTGCAGTAACAAATCCCCGCAAACCAAGTGGCTGACAACAACACAGATTTACTCAGTTACAATTCTAGGGGCCAGAATTTTGAAATCAGTGGAGAAATCCTGGAGGTGTTGGCAGGGCTGGTTCCTTCTGGAGGCTCTGGAGGAGAATCTGTTTCTTGCCTTTTCTGGGTCCTGGAGGCTGCCTGCCCTCCTTGCCTCTGCCCATCACACCAGCCTCTGTTTCTGTTGTACCATCCCCTCCCCAACCCCATGACTTTGACCTTCCTCCCTCCCACTTCCAGGATACTTGTTTGCGATTATATTTCAAATAGACCAGAATAAGCTCCCCATCTCAAGATCTCCAAGGAGGTCACAACTGCAAAGTCCCTTTTGCCGTGGAGGTGACCTTTGCATGTTCCTGGTTTTAGGCCATGAACATCTGGAGGACCATTATTCATCTCCACTAGGATCTCCTGCGAATAGGTCTAACGCTCGTAGGGCCAACATGGCAAGCAAACGGTTCACTCGAAAATGTGAACTTCAAAATATTACTTGTAAAAGCGTAGAAGGGAAAAATCATCCCGCTACCCTTTGAAAAAATCGACAACTATTCTTTCTTCTTTTCTCACTCCTGTCCTTGGCTAAATGCAGACATCCATCACGTCATTGCTGGCATACTTAATATAATTTCTGTTCTGCCCTTTTCACTTAACATGTATTTTAAAGTATGTGTAACTATAACCGAGAACTTATTTTAGCTTATTCTTCCATGCAAAAGAGGGTGTGGTAACAGACTTCTGTAAAATACCAGGGAACTGCTGAGATTAACAGGTGCTCCTGCGGGGGTGGGGGGGTGGGGGAGGGCTGCATCACACTTCTTCCCCCAACGTCAAGATCAGGGCCCCGGTCCCTGGTGCCCTGATGCCTCACCGCCAGAACAGTTTAAGATGTTTTCAATTGACCTTAGAAATAGGTCTCCCCTCCCCCAATTATTTTTTTTTTAGTCATCTACAAGCCCCTTGCTTTCTACTGGATGGGAAGGACCCATGGGAGCCACATGGACGGTGGGGAAGAGGAAAAGAGAAAATGAATGCCTGAGAGGACGCATTGGACAGACACCGACTTGTGTATCATTCCAAATTTATTCCCTCGCTCACCCCCGCCCAGCAGCTGGGCTCTTAGAAGACGACAGTGTTGGCTAGACAGTCAGGCCTCTCTTATTCTGGAAGGATTTCTTGCTGAAATAGCAGCTGCGGATGCCTCCCACAGAGAAGGGAAAGGCAGCCAGCAGGAAAGTTTATTCAATTCCCTGGGTCCAAAGGTTATTCTGATGCTGCCGTCTTTTCTCTTTAAATCCTACAAAGGTAAGGCAGGAACAAATTTTACTGTAATAGGAAAAATAATTTAAAAACCCAACCCAACCCTTGGGCCCATGGATTCAGTAATTAGCTCAATGTGCTAATGAGAGTCTTCAGGGAGAACAGCATTAATTAATGGGTGAATTTCACTTTAATAAATGTATAGGCAATTTTCTAAATGCAGATGGCAGAGTGCGCTCTGATGGCTCTACCTAGAGCCACTCAATATGGTAAGTATCTGAGGAAAGTGGTTAATTTGTAAAATGCTTCATGATCCTGATTAGAAGAGAAATAATGCTTATGTTTGCTTTCCAATGTATTATTCATCTCTCCCAGGCTGAGAACCCATCTTTCCCCACCTCCATGGTGTCCTTTTAGTTGCTCCTATTGTCCTGAGTGAGAAGACAACTCCCTCCCACCCTCCCTCCCAGATGCCCCCTCCTGAAGGCTTTCTCTCTCAAAACCAGCCCACCATGTCTTTATCTTCCCTACCTCTAGTACCAGAAAGGGCCAGAATGTGGTCAAGCCAAGATCAACACACCGTCTCAGAGAAATCATCTTCCGGGAAATGTGACGTACCAAAGCCACCATTTCTTTAAGAAATAATTAGCTAATTAGTATCTGGTTAATGACATTGGCAAACACCAGCCCTGATAGGGAGCTAAGAAAAATGAGTTTCTCTTTTCCTGTAACTAACCCTCTGGGTTGGGTTCATCCTCCAACCTCAAGATCATGTGAACCTGGGTTACAATTCAAAAACAAATTTCCAGACTTTAGGAACCAGCTCTCTCCTCAAGATTTCTCAGGAACTTTTGTGTGCACTCCTACGGGGAAGTCAGAAGCACAATAAAATGTAACTGTTCTGGATCAATAAACTTGAAAAATTTTAAGTAGTCAAAATTCATCACAACCATTATCTTGACGGTAAAATCTCAGTTTAACAAATTCTCTATTTGCTAGAATCAAACTAATTGGAAAGTCCAGTTAAATGGAAACGACGTGGCCTGTGATTCCAAGTATTAAGAATCAAAATGAGATGCTGGGTGGTGCAGTCAGTTAAATGTCCAGCTCTTGGTTTCGGGTCAGGTCACGGTCTCAGTGGTAATGAAATCGAGCCCTGTGTCAGGGTCTGCCCTCAGCAGGGAGTGTGCTTGAAGATTCTCTCCCTTTGCCACTTCCCCAACTTGTACATGTATGCTTTGTCTCTCTCTGTCTCTAAAATAAATAAATATTTTTAAAAAATAGAATCAAAGTGGGAAACTGCTCCTGGATCACTGCTACTGCTTAGGAAAAAGAGATATATGACAATATCACTTATCTGCACAGGATCAAACTCCTCCCTCACTGGGCATTTTCCACTGGAGACTCTATCACTGTCATGGACCCCATAAAGCTTTGCTGATATTTGAGAGGTGACTCTAAGGGACAGCAGGAGCCTCAAAATAGAGCCCACCCACCTTTGGATGGCATCCCCGAGGGTGAGGTAAACCACCACACTCCAGAGACACTTAGGTTCATGAGTAGAATTGCTTCCCCCCTCAACGCATGATGAGTAGTAAACTAAGTTAATCGGACATTATGTTCTCATAAATAGATTCTGAATCCAGCATGAAAATCCAATACAACCACAGAATCTGTATGGCCCTGAAATCACAGGAGATTTTTAGGAACTGAGATAGAACTTGGGATTATTGAGTGTTCACAGCCCAGATGAGAAGAGCAAGTCCTGGAAGGGTACGGGTACATGCTCAGAGCCAGCTACATGGAGCAGAATGAAGCACGGACCCAGTTCCCACCCTACAGATGAAAGCATCGCCTCGAAAGAAGGGGCAGCCAGGATCTGCCTGCTTGCTCTTTTCTTGGCAACCCTTCAGTATGCACACTTTGACCCGGCCATTAATACACTGGCATCGTTGCTCTAGGCTTGGCTGGATTCTAGTCTTTGGAGTAAATAGGCTGCTAAATTTAGACAAGTGGAGCAGATTTAGCTAAGTCAAGAAACCATCATTGCCATGTCCAGATATACAGCAGCCCAACCGGATGTAATTGGTATCTGCAGGAGATGCCCACCTAATTCATGGGCCTAATTTATGGACCCTTGGAAGGAAGGAAAAGTCTCCTTTTAAAAAAATTTAAAGATGTATCTACTTATTTTAGTGGGGACAGTGGGAGAGGAAGAGAAAGTCTCTAGCAGACTTTCTGAGTGCTGAGCGCAGAGCCTGATACGGGGTTCAGTCTTACAACCCTGAAGTCATTACCTGAACCAAAATAAAAAGTTGGACATGTAACCAACTGAGCCATCCAGGCATCCTCAAAAGTCTGATTTTATAAGCAAACTGGGAAGAGAAATGCAGAAATGCATGTCTGACTCCCTTTCATGATATTGGCTATTGAGATGTGGACAATTTTTTAAAATGTGCTTAGAAAATTCTTGCTAAGAGTTAGAAGAAAGAGCGTGGGGCAGCCTGGGTGGCTCAGCGATTTAGCGGCTGCCTTCAGCCCAGGGCATGATCCTGGAGACCCGGGATCGAGTCCCACATCGGGCTCCCTGCATGGAGCCTGCTTCTCCCTCTGCCTGTGTCTCTGCCTCTCTCTCTCTCTCTCTCTCTCTGTCTCTCAAGAATAAATAAATAAAATCTTAAAACAAAAAGAAGAAGAAGAAGAAAGAGTGTGTGAAGGGCTAGAGACTTCCTCACTCCAGCTGGACCCTGTTCAGAGGTTCCAAGTGACACTAGGCATGTCCCTTTGTCTCTGCTATGAGAAAGCAAGGACCACTGACAGTTGGTCTCCATTGCTGAGGCTGTGTCATTGCTTAATGGTCTATTTTAAAAACCCCACTGGCCCACAGGAGCACTGAGAGGGAGACCATTTACTAATCCACTCTGAGGGCAGAGTTTGAAAATGCTAGAGGAGGGGTTCCCCAGGTGGGTCAGTCAGTTGGGTGTCTGGGTTTCAGCTGTGGTCATGACCTCAGGGTTATGGGGTCCAGCCCTGTGTCAAGCTCACACTCAGTGGAGAATCTGTTTGGGATTCTCCCTCTCCCTCTGCCCTTCCCCTCACTTACTCTAAGTAAATTAATTAATTAAATATTTTTAAAAAGAGGGACACTTGGGTGTCTCAGTGGCTGAGTGTCTACCTTCCGCTCAGGGCGTGATCATCAGGTCCGAGGATCGAGTCCTGCATCAGGCTTCTTGCAGGAGCCTGCTTCTCCCTTTGCCTGTGTCTCTGCCTCTCTCTCTCTCTCTCTCTCTCTCTGTTTCTCATGAATAAATAAATAAATAAAATCTTTTAAAAAATATTTTTAAAAAGAAAGGAAAGGGCTCCTGGGTGGCTCAGTCAGGTAAGTGTCTGCCTTTGGCTCAGGTCATGATCCCAGAGTCCTGGGATCAAGTCCCGCATCCGGCTCCCTGTTCAGTGGGGAGCCTGCCTCTCCCTCACTCACTCCCCCTGCTTGTGTTCTCTCCCCCTCTCTCTTTTTATATCTCTCTCTGTATCAAATAAATAAATAAAATCTTTAAAAAAAGATGAGACAAGAGGAATTGCAGAGACCTTATACATGACCCTAGTGATGTGCCCAGCTGTTGATTTCCATCTTTTCAGCAACTCATTCATTCCGGAAACCTTTAACTGACCACCTCTCCCCACCAGGCACTGCATACACCAGGGCAGTTCCCTCCTTACAGAGCACATGGTCTAGCGACAGAGAGCAAGTAAAATAATAATCTCCACGGTAGATCAATTATACAACTAATGTCCCCTTTGACTTGTCTAGTCAATACCCCACCACTTTGTTATGGTGGCTCTTGGGTGCTAAAGAGATAGGTCAGTCTGACTGAGGCCAGGACCAGGAGTCTGGCTCGTCTGCAGGCTCCAGGGGGCAGAGAGACCAAGAGTGTGGCTTCCGATGTCTGACTGCCTGGGCTCCTGTCCTGTCCCTGCCACTTACCAGTTGTGTGACCTTAGGCCAGTAAGCCAAGCATGTCTGAACCTGTTGCCTCAGTTGTGAAGCTGGGTTTATTGTCTGCGGGGTAGGGCCACCGTAGGCCTCCAGTGGAAGGATGTGCAGACAGGTGTACAGTGCCCACGCATAGCACCTGGTTCATGCAAATGTTAGCTGTGGGTTGGCCAAGAGTTCTTGGCCAGAAACTCCGGTTATTGAGAGCAATTTCATTTATGTGATTAACAATAATATCCATGTAAGCAGCGTAGAGGGTCTGGGAGTCTATCGAAGAAATAGAAATAGGGCAGCAAAGTTCAAAAAGTGAGGCTGATCTCAGGCAGAAAGGTCATGCAGGTCACTAGAGCTGTGGCCGTTGTGACCCTCAGGCTCACCCTAAAGCTCCGTCTTACATTCCCTATGGAAGGGAGGTAGGGATAGTGGGAGGATAAAGGGTGTGTGGGGGATCCAGGGAGAACTTTTAAGAGTTCTGAAATAAGAAAGTTTTCCTAGATTTTCCATCTCACTCACCTCTATGCAGTACAAGCTCAATCGAGGTCACGTTCACTCCTGCTTGTGAGCCCAGCTATTCAGAGGGAGACAGGACCCATGCTGTTCTCTGCCTGGATTTTCACTGGAAGCATGAGAAATGAGAGGACACCTGTCCTGTGCATGTCTGCAGGAGAGTTTAAGTTCATAGTTTAGGTTTTAAAACTGCAATTTGAGCCCATTAGAGAGATTGGGCTGTACTGACATATACGGGAAACAGTGCATTAGCCTATTTCCTTCCTGTAAAGACCTGTAAAAGCCAGCGTGATTTTTGCAGAATGAGGTTGTTGCAGCCAGTAATCGGCTCTGACAGCACCAGAAGCCCTGAAATCAGCCAAACACGGGGTCACAGGGGGCTGAGCTGGGCCAGAGTGGCAGGGAGGCTCCGTGCTTGGTATGGAAGGTGAGCCAGCTTATCTTAATATTTGCAGAAATCGGATGGGGTCACAATCAGCCCAATGTCACAGATAAGGGGGCTGAGGCTGTTCAAGGTCAAAGGGGAAGGAAGTTGGGGAGCCAGGATGCTGCTAACTCCCGTGAGTAGCGAAGGAGCCTCAGAGAGGGAAAGCCGCCCAGGAGAGCACAGAGTGTCTCAGGCAGGACAGACGGACCCTGGCTGCAATCCTGCCTCTGTGTCCACTAGCCACACGGTCTTGGGCATGTTTCTTGACTTGTGTGCCCTCAGTTTTTCAAATGTAAGTCCGACTTCCTTCATAGGGCAGTGGGAAAGCACAATGCACAGCATGCTTAACCCAGTGCCCATGTTTTGGCCGGTTGAAGGGAAAAAGATCAAGTGGGGATCCCTGGGTGGCGCAGCGGTTTAGCGCCTGCCTTTGGCCCAGGGCGCGATCCTGGAGACCCTGGATCGAATCCCACGTTGGGCTCCCGGTGCATGGAGCCTGCTTCTCCCTCTGCCTATGTCTCTGCCTCTCTCTCTCTCTCTCTCTCTCTCTCTCTCTCTGTGTGACTATCATAAATAAATAAAAATTTAAAAAAAAAAGAAAAAGATCAAGTGTAGTGTCTTGGAGCCTTCTCCCTGCCCCAATGAGTTTGATGAGAAGCTTCAGGCTGCTGGCTCAGCCCAAGTCCAGGCAGCACCAATGCCCAGGGAGGCAGCACTCAAGGCAGAGGTTCCACTGCCACGACTCATTGCCAGGCCCTCCAGTGACTCAGCATGGCCCCAAGCACCCTCGCCTCTACAGCCAGGCAGCCGAGGGAGCAGAAGCTTCCAGCCTGTTCCCTAGATTTTTGCCTTTTGGGTCACACAGCTTCCTCACCTAGAGGTCATAAAGTAGCCCATCCTTTGGGGAAACTTTGAGAAAAAGCAATATGATGATTGAGAGTGCTTTGAGCTCTTGAGGGTTAAGTTTTGTCACCATGATGATCATCACTGGGTTAGTGGATGTAATTAATTCACCATATAGTTTCCCTAAGAACCATGTCTTTGAAAAGCAGTATTTGTAATTTTACAAATCGGATGGCTCCATCCTGCTCAGCAGCCAGCCAGGTGACTGGAAGTAAGCCCAGGAGGGTCCTGGATTGGCATCCTGGGCCTCCCAAGGGCAGAATTGGGACAGGGTACCTCCTTGAGGGTCCTTCACTCCTGAGTCAGCAAATGCCACAGCAACACAGACCTCAGAATGGAAGAAGGATCCTGCAAAAAGTAGCCCTTCCTAAGCTGTCAATGCCAGATGGCACAGCATTCAGAGGCAGCCCACTTGTCTCCTCCTCCCAGGTCCATGGCTTGCCTACATTTCCCCTCATGTCACTGCAGCCGGAAAACCCTCCTCGATGCTCTTTGAAACAGCTGACCTCTGTTCTAGGTTCTGTAAAAGATAAGGAAATTAGACCTTCTCTCTGCCTCTCATAGCACTGATTATGGCTGTGGATGCAGAGGGGGAAGAAAAGACCATTTGACGTGGGAGACAGGGGACCAGGGGCAAGGAGAGAAGGGAGGGGAACTATGGTGACTGCAATGTAGATCTTGTCTTTCTCTTAGGGTCTCCGTGGCCCCCTAAGGCAAGAGTCACTCCTTTTCTTAAAGGATTCCTGATTTCGCAGCCCCAATGCTGAGTAAGTCTACCAATGACTAAGGTTTGCAATTAGTGAATGTAATAGGCCAAGGGTTGCTCACAGGGAGCGGGAACCAGGACCACACACACACACACACACACACACGCACGCACACACACACGTGCCCACACAGCCCCTGCGGATATCCGCAGTGATGTGGAGGAGCAAAGCGGTCCTATATGAAGGATATGGGTGAGAGAATTGAAGTACTGGGGATGGGCCCTCACCTCTGCATCTCAGCTGGCCATTGGAAGAGCTCATGTCTGAGTTCCCTTCTGGCTGATTCTGTATTTTACCCACCTTGGCAGACATCACGTTATGAGGCTGATACAAATCAAAGCTCTTGTGTAAAGAGGTCTCTGAGATGCCTCTATCATTGCTTTCCACACTGCACCTGTTCCCTGCGGGCCCTCCTTTTTGACTCTCCTTAGTAGTTCTATTGTTTCCTGAACTCCTTATGTGCTCCAGGTTCTCTGGAGATCCAACATATGTTCATGTGTCTCCTATCTCCTGAGAACCTGCAGGCTTCTAGAAGCAGTACTGAATATTAGCACCCTCGTCTCCGCTGGAAGAGGGGAAGGACAGCTGGGACTGGCCAACGGGCCATTTTGGAGTGGTATCCACAGAACAGTCTGCTCGCGCTCCCCTAACAGGGAGCAACACGGCCCTGGGAGCCCCGAGCGTTACTCCGAGAAGGCTCATAAATCCCCCCACCTCTTTATTAACCAAGCATCCACAGCGTCCGGCCAGGCTGTGGACAGATGCAGAGTCTACCCCACAACGAGGAGCTCACGAGAGCAGGATTATGTGATTATTTCTTCCTGATAAGTCACTCACTGCATTGTCAGGAATAATGCTCTCCCACTGGTGTCAGACATCCACTGTGGACAGTCTCAGAGTATTTGGCCCTAAACCATTAACCGTGGGGGCCACCAGTGGTACAACCCTAGCAGGGAACTTCCGTGGTATGGCTTTGAACAACTCAGAAATCATGGACCCAAGCCCTGGAAGAACTCCCAGGGTCAGGCCGACAAGGTAGTCCGAACACCTCCGGGTGGTCCGAAGACACAGCCCTGGAAGTCTGCCTGGCAAGGCATCCACTTGGGAGGGACCGGGGCCCATGCCAGTGCTGTCCAGTCGGTGACTGTCCAGCTCGTCCGAGGGTGTCCTCTGCAGAGCTTTTCACCTGTGTGCCTGTGTGGCTTATTATCTTGTTTGGAGCGCCTTTAAATTAAGACAATCCATGCCAGCATGGTACTGTCATTGTTGCCTCTGGTCTGTTTACTCCTAGCTCTCTTCAGGGAGGAAAAGGCTGGAAACTGCACCCTAATGGCCCAATTAGTCCTAATGCTGCATAGTGTTGACTGTTTAGTTAACACCATATTGTGTACAGAACTAATTGTGGTGAAAGCAAATGAATGGTCAGGAAACAAACAGGCTACTAGAAAATAATTACTTGGAGTGTTTCTGTTTAGTACCTGCGCAGCGGATTTCATTATAGTCAACAGCCTCTAAGCTGCTCGAAATAGTGGTATTTGTCATTTTCATAGAAACTTGATAATGACATTAATTTATCTTAATGGCCTGTTCTATTGTTATAAATAGTAAAATTAGCTTAAATTGTCTTGCTTTTGCTGGTTTTGGATGGCTGCAGAGGGCCCCGCAGCAGCCGACGAGTAGATAATTTGGTGTGCTTGACAGATTTCCAATAATTTGTTATGTGGAGCATGAGTAATGCTAGTACCATTAATGTTCATTTTCCTCTAAATTCATTACTGCCCTTTTCCCTTTTATCTTTTTTAATGTCTGGGCCATTTTTCTATATTTCAAGTGGAGCCACAGAGCCTATTCATATTCAGCCAGCTATTAACATTCTGCACATAGCGAACATCCTGTAGAAAACAACTCTTTATGAAATGATGAGCCTGGTCGCTATTTATGACAGAAAAACAGACAAAATGGGAGGCTTACTGGTATCAGGGCCTGGGTATAATTAAGTCAAATGTAATTTTAAAGAAATTTAAATGTTTTCATTTTATGGCAAAGGTAAAACATACTCCAGGGAGACTCTAAGAAGGTGTAAATGCATTAATCACACTCCCAACCTCCCCTTCGTGTCACTCATATTTCAACCTCACGTGGCATTTTATCAAAGGTTTGTGTGCCACATTCCCTATCAATTCGATTCTAATTAATCCCTAAGAATTGTCACGATTAATTTCATCTGTGCGAGTGGGTATATCGCCGTAACACCTGGAACCGACATAAAGGCTACTTTTCATCAGAATAACTGCTAGAATTTAGTTTATTTACTTTCAGGTCCCGATCTTTGTCCGTATGACCCCAGGGATTGGGAAAGCCACCAAGTCAGCCGCTTCTGCCTCTCCGCCTTTCCTAAGTACAGCTCCCCTTCTTTCATGTGATAGGAAGCCTACCAAGTAGCGAAGAGACTGATTAGAGCCTTTTATAATTTTAACAATGTACACGCTTTGGTTTACAAGCATGAAAGAGTGTGCAATGTTTACCCTGGATGAGGGAAAGAACACAGAAACTCAAAGCCGCTTGCTTTTGATAATCTTGGGCAGAACCCTGGTGAACGCTCAGCGCTCAGAGACCTGCGTTCTGTGCCAGCACCACCAGCCCAGGTTAGAAGGCCCATGTGGTGCGTGGTGACAACGTAAGTAAGTATGGAGAAAAATAGGCTTTTTTGGTAAAAGTTGGTCTTCAAATTCCAGTTAGTTAACATATATGCTGGAATATTCCTTTTGGGTGTTCAATATGGTGATGCAACGCTTCCTTACATCACCCAGTGCTCATCAGGACAAGTGCCCTCCCTAATCCCCATCACTTATTTCCCCCAGCCTCCCCGCCCACCTCCCCTCTGGTCACCATCTGTTTGTTCTCTATAGGTAAAGAGTCAGTCTCTTGGTTTGCCGCTCTCCCTCTTTTATCTCCCCTCCCTCTTTGTTTTGTTTCTTAGATTCCACATGCAAAAGAGTCTTTTACATTAAAAACTGGATCTTTTTTTAAAAAAATGAACTTAACCATAAAGAAAAATGGACTTTCTTATGATGTTTCGTTCTCAAGGTAAGGGAGGTGCTCCTTTCTGTAGCCGTGCAAGACTTACCCCAGTGCTGATGGTTGTGCTGGGAGTGCCAAGGAAAGAAGATGCACTGCATTTGGTGTGTGTGTGACACCCTGAACACTTCTGTCAAACCCAAAGTCCTCAAATGGTGACTTTCACACTGAAATAGCAAATCAACATTTAAAGAACTTTTCCTGCTCATGAAACAAAAGTATTTCTTTTTTTCCACTGATACAAACAGATTTTAAAAGCAGCCTGTTCAATAAAATCACCCAAATGTACTCCTGAGTGTATGCCCAGGCCCTTCAAACCTTGGGGAGGGATGAAGGATAATGTACTAATAATGTGATGTAGCAGAGGGGCAATTCATAAAATATTTATCCTAAAGCAGAAAATGTGTCTGTCTGCCTTGTTCATTTATAAAATAATAGTTTAGGGGAATTAGGTACCAGCTAAATCCCTTAGTCAATGTGGTTGGTTTCACCCAGAGTCCATTAGACTAGGTTATGTATCTGCTAAGGAAGACGCAGCCTGTCAGTGGTGCATAATGGATCATGAAAGATAAATGGAATTAGGCAATTGAATAATTAGAGTAGTGCCCACCGGAGAGGCTCTAAGTAAAGGGCTGCAAGGATTTCCATTAGAAACCTCCATTTCAATGGTTAGAAATCCATCTGGGAAAATTTGGCTGGTGCTGAAAGTTAGTGCATGGTGGGGAGCTAAGGGGAAAGAATCTACCCAGGGGCATCCTGGTACCCAAAAGCTAGTGTTGGGTGATTT
Source organism: Canis lupus baileyi (assembly GCF_048164855.1). NCBI lineage: Eukaryota > Metazoa > Chordata > Mammalia > Carnivora > Canidae > Canis > Canis lupus. Next base: position 13,784,088 of record NC_132861.1, on the reverse strand, counting down.
ACAAGGGACTTGAGCCCTGCTCCCTCCCCCAACTAAGTCTCCCAAGCACTAGATTTGATGGAATCAAACATTTCCCTGGACTGGTGGAGGTCTGACCTGCTCCTCTGTCCTCAAGCCTGGAACACTCAGCAATCCATTAGGAAAAGGCTGTCTATGAATGGTGCATCCTCAGATTGTGCAGTATACAACCTACCCAACTGCTCAAGCCACCTTTCAAGGGCCACATCTCCAACACAGCACAGTACCTGACAATTAGTGGCTGCCTAAAAATACCTGATTAGTGAGCAAACAAATTGCTATGACCTTTATTGAATCCAATGAGCAACAAGAGAAGATAAATTGCAAACAAAGGTGGCCCCCAGCTTGACAGATGAGGTTAGAAGAATAGGTACGGCTTTCTGGAGATGCATTATGAGGAGACGATAAAGTTTCTGGGCCACCGTTAACAAAAGCAGGATGCATTTCTCCACTCAGCAAGTGTTTATTGAACAGCTACCATGTGCCAGGCTGTGCTAAGTGATAGGAATGCGAGGATGGAACACTGACTCCTACCCCGAGGATCTTTGTGTGTATTGTGGGGACATCATGCTGGACGAGAAGATTGTTCCCAGTGTGGGGAGCACGCTGAAGGAGGACCCAAGGAGTCTAAGCACATCTGTATGCAATAAAACCTGCACAAACATTCGAGTGCCTGTTTTAGCTCAACAGGATCTAGCTGTGTCCTGAACACTATGGCTGGAAGGAAAAAAGGTTTTTGTTAAAGGTGTCACTACATATAGAGGGAAATCTTAGTCACCTGGCCCCTAGCTCGGCATCTTATTAGCCAGGTAATCTTGGGCAAGACTAAACATCTAGAAGCCCGTGTTATCAGCAATAATGGTGTTAATAACAGCCAACTCCCAGGGCCCTGGGCAGGACGTATATTGTGAGGCAATATGCTGAGTGTGCTGTGAACTACAAGTGTGCCCAGCTCAGTTAGGGTCATCACCCCTGCCTGGAAAGTCAGAAAAGTCCTACAGCTTTCATTCATGAAACACATATGCATCTTGTCATACACCGCACACATTTGAATTTTGTCATGTTGGCCCTGTTTTATTTCTTTTTAATTTTTATATTTTTTAAAGGTAAGATTTCTCTCTTTTTAAAAGATTTTATTTATTCATGAGAGATACAGAGAGAGGCAGAGACATCAGGCAGGGAGCCTGATGTTGGACTTGATCCCGGTACCCTGGCATCACTACCTGAGCCGAAGGTAGATGCTCAACCGCTGAGCCACCCAGGCATCCGTTGGCCCTGTTTTATAGGGAAGGAAAGTGTGACTTCAGAGGGTTGAGGAATTTGCTCTAATTCAATGGCTGGTGACTGAAGACACAGGCAGGACTCAAACTCAGGTCTGCCTGCCCAGAACACAGGCTTGGCTCAGCCAGGCCAACGGGAAAGTTCTGGCCGCCTGCATCCAGACAGGCTCTCCCCTGCAAATCCCTGCCTTTTGAAGTATCCCGAGGGACGCAGCTGGGAGGGTGTGCGACAAGGCATGGCTTCAGAGAGCAAGCCCTGCCCGCTGGCAGCTCTCGGGGAGGAATGCACGGCCTCTCTGCTGTCCCCCTATTGGCTTTACAGATACCTTTGCCCGAGTCTCCCATGAATGACTCTGGACGCCGCGGGTCCTGTTCCACGGAGACAGGCTCACGGTCCAAGCTGCCTCCCTCCTCCATCCTCCTGCCCCCCCACCTCACCCCGTGGGCTCCCGCCCGCCCGCGGGTCCCTGCTCCCGCAGGCTCCTGCATGGCAGCTGGAACGCGCCGCAGGTCCGGCCAGTCCTAAAAATGTCCTACCTGAAGGACAGTCCGTCAGCCGTCCTATTCCGTGGGTCCCTCAGCTACTGCCTTAAAGGCTTGATCTCCGCAGACTGCTACTTTCCCGAGAGAATCCGGTGTCGTTGCGCCCACACCCCTTCCCTTTCTGTCCCCTTCCACCCATGTACGCCCAGTACTCGCAGGATCCCGTCTTGCTGGGTGGCTGATGACCCGCCCTCCAGATCCCGGGCCCTCAACCCCCCTGCGCCCCTGGTTCTCCATCGGCAGTCATCCCTCTTCCTCCTCCTCCAGCCCCTGAACACATGGTCTCCTCAGGACTTTGTCCTGTGGCCTCAGTGCCCCGAGCTCCCCACCCGCAACCTTGTCCTCTTCAAGTGCCACCTGCCTGCTGACGACTTCCAGGTCTGTGACCAGACCCCGTTGCCCTGAGGCTCTCCTTTCCAGCCCTTTCTTGCCTCCTCCTCTCTTTCCTCTCCCAACATTTATTCAGCACCTGCCATGTGTCTGGTCCTGCTCTTGGCTCTGGCTACAAAGGACTGAAGGAGGGTCCCCTTTAGTTCCAGGCCTGCGTGTTCCTTCTGTGTGCCGCCACCTGGTCCAGGACACATGGGATGAACGTCTGGAGGCCTCCTCACCTTCCACCTGTCTCGCAGGCTCCACGTCAAATCCACCGCCGAGGCCTTCAGCCTTACTTGGGAAATGTGCATCCCTCCCTCTGCCACTGCGCCCTTGCATCCTTCCCGAATTCCCCAAAAGGGGATGGCTGCAAAGTCTACCGAATGGTCTGTGTCCTCCAGCTTCAGCTTTTGTTCTGTTTTCTAAAATGCCAAATACATGATTTGCTCTGTCAAACCTATGTTTGTGTGCCTGCTGTGTGCCAATTATTGTGCTGGAGACACAGTGGTAGAGGAGCAGGTGGAGGGCCTGCCCTCGGGGAGCTTACTGTCTGCAGGGGCGGGGGGCGGGGGGACAGACGTAGTTAATGGCCGTGGATTTCACAAGGTAGAAGTGCTTTGCTCCAGTCTCCTCTGGGAGCTCTCGATGGTTCTGATCAGTTCAAGCCCAAACTGCTTACATGATGGTCCAGGCCCTTCATGATCTAGTCTCACCTACGTTACATGGGATCACCTGCCACCATCCATCACTGTGTCCTTGGGACACACTCAACATGTCACCGTTCCTTGAAGACACCAGGCTCTTTCAAGTTTTTAAACTTACGTGTGCCCTTTTCTGCCAAGAAATTCTCTATCCATTTTTTTTCAATGTAGTGAAATACACATAATGTATAGTTTACCATCTTGGAGACTTCTAAATGCACAGTTCAAGAGTGCGAAGTACATTCCCGGGGGCGCCTGGGTGGCTCAGGCAGTTAAGGGTCTGCCTTCCGCTCAGGTCATGATCTCCAGGTCCTGGGATCAAACCCAGCATCAGGCTTCCTGCTCAGCTGGAGTCTGCATCCCTTTCTCTCTCTCTGCTCCTCCTCACTGCTCATTCTCTCTCTCAAATAAGTAAAATCTTTTTTTTTTAAAGCGTTAAGTATATTCCTGTTGTTGTGTAGCCAATCTCCAGAACTCTTCATCCTGCGAACCTGAAATTTCATGTCTGTTAAAAACAACTCCTCCTCTCCCCCCACAGCCCCTGGTAACCACTCTTCTGCCTTCTGTCTCTGCACCGGTGACTACTCGAGGCACCTCAGATAGGTGCAAATCATACAATAGTTGTCATTTCACCAAGTGTGATGTCCTCAAGGCTTATTCACGTTGTAGCTTGTGTCGGAATTTCCTTCCTTTTTACGATCGAATAATTTTGCATTGCATGGATGTACTGCCATTGGTTGGGCTGTTCATCTGTGAACACTTGAGTTGCTTCCACCTCAGTTGTGGTGAATCATGTTGCTATGAATGTGGCTGTACAAATACCTCTTCAAGACCCTGCTTTCAATTCTTTTGGTTATATACCCAAAAGGAGAATTGCTGGATTGTATTGTATTTCTATTTTCAATTTTTTGAGGAACCTCCCCATGGCTTTCCATAGGGCTGCACCATTTTACGTTCCCACCAAGAGTACACAAGGATTCCGGTCTTTTCACATCCTCACCAATACTTTTTATTTTCTAGTGTTTATTTGTTTGCTTTTACAGCAGCCATCCTAATGGGTATAAGGTTATATCCCACTGTGGTTCTAGTCATCTTTTTTTTTTTTTTAAGATTTTATTTACTTATTTGTTGGAGAGAGAATGCATGAGGGGAGGAGGAGATGAGAAGGGAGAAGAAGAGGGAAAGAATCCCAAGCAGACGGCACTGAGTATGGAGCTCAATGCGGGGCTCAATGCCATGACCCTGAGATCACAACCTGACCCGAAACCAAGAGTCTTGTGCTCAACCCAACTGAGCCACTCATGCACTCAGTGGTTTTACTTGTCTATTAAGACTTAGCATCAACCTCTTCTCTCCTGTCAAAATTCCCCCAATTGCCCCAAACCAGCTTAGCATCCTATGCATACTATGTGCACCATGACACCTGTTCCCAACTCAATCATGCCTTATGAGGTTCTATATTTATTTGCTTGTCTGTGTCCCCTGCAGGATTCAAGCTCCTAGATGGTGGTCCTATTCAGTCAGTGAGGTGTCTTCAGCAGCCAGTACACAAGAGGTACATTGCAAACGTTTGTTGAATGAATTAAAAAAATTCCCTCACATTCAGCTTAACATTTTTGTTGGTTTACTGGCTTTACTTTTTATAGAGCTGTAACTTACATAAATGGCACAGGTCTTAAGTGTGCCATTCAGTGAACTGTGAGGTAAACTTGTGTAACCATAACCCAGATCAAGACAGAACATTTCCAGTACCCTAAAAAGTTCCTTTGGGTGTCCTACCAAATACCCACTCCTTGGGACACCTAGGTGGCTCAGCGTTTGAGCGTCTGCCTTTGGCTTAGGGCGTGATCCTGGAGTCCCCGGATGGAGTCCCACATCGGGCTCCCTTCAGGGAGCCTGCTTCTCCCTCTGTCTATGTCTCTGCCTCTCTCTCTCTCTCTGTGTCTCTCATGAATAAATAAACAAAATCTTTAAAACAACAACAACAAAACACTCCCCAGAGTAACTCCTTAGATTTATTTTTATTTTTTTTAATCTCTGATTTTCCTGAATATCTGTCAGCTTTTTCATTTTTTTTTTAAAGATTTTATTTATTTATTCATGAGAGACACAGAGAGAGAAGCAGAGACATAAGCAGAGAGAGAAGCAGGCTCCATGCAGGGAGCCCAACGCAGGACTCGATCCCGGGTCTCCAGGATCACACCCTGGGCTAAAGGCGGTGCTAAACCGCGGAGCCACTCGGGCTTCCCCTTAGGTTTATTTTTAGACTCTGAATTGCTTTGCCTCTTCTTGCATGTCATATAAAGGCAATCACCCTGTACTTGCTCTTCAGAGTCTTACTTCTTGTACTCAACTAAATATCTAGAGCGTCATCCATGCTGCTGCATGTTAGTGATTCCTTCCTTTTTCTCCCTGAGTACTATCCTATCCTATGAATATATCATGGTTCACTGAGCACTCCTCTGTTGATGGACATTTGGATCATTTCTAGTTTTTGACTATTGTAACTAAAGCTATTGAAAATATTCTTGGCCACTGCAAATAAAGATGCTGTGTCTTGGACACATCTTAGGAGGGATCTATGCGCTCATTCTGTGCTGGATCATATTCCACATGCCTGAGTAGATTTACACTCTCCCTGAACAATGTGTGGGGGTTCCAGTTATTCCCTACCCTCATCTACACTTGGTACTGTCAGTCATCTGATTTCAGTTATCCTGGTGATGGAGCATAGCTTTTTCATGATCTCTTATCCAATTTCAAATTTTTTCTTTGTAGCAAAATTTTATTTCTATATTGATATTTAAAAATTCATTCGTCACATTTCTTTTTTTTTTATTGACAACGTATTTACTTCCTTCTGCTTTTGAGGTAGATATTTAAATATTTTTTAAAGTTTTCTTTTTTTTTTTTTTAAGCTGGGCTTTTAAAGCATAAGTATTTGAGCAATTAGGTGAAAGCTCTGGCTTTGTAATCTGAGAGGAGCAACAGCAGGGGATAGGGAGGGCTGACCTGAGACTGTGTGTTTGACCTGGTTCTGCCATTTAAGCTGCTCCGTGGCTTTGGGCCAGGTGTATAGAGGCTCTTTGTTAACTCAGTTTCTTCATCCATGCAATTGGGACAATAATAGAACCTGCTTCATGACGTTGTTAAGTTCTCCCACTTAGAATAACCCCTAGCACAGAGTTAATACTCATTACATATTAGATACTATTGTCACCAGTTTCTTCAATGATATTTATCAAAGTTACTTTCTTCTCCATTTTTTTCTTATTCCAGGTTAATCCTGGGAGTAGCTCTCATGAAGTTAAGGCATATACTTGGAATCTATGCTTTATTTTATTGACTATTTTTTTCCTGTTCTTAAACCAATGTCATATAGCCCTATTGTCATTTGATAATATATTTTATAATTATCTGGGAAGTGATTTCTCCTGAGCTACTTTCTCCTGAGCTATTTTCCTCCCCCAGTGCAATACTCTAGCCTATGTATTTGTCCAAGTGGATTTTTAATATAATTGTCATGAATATTTTAATTCATTTTTGAACTCTGTAATGAACTGCTCGAGCTTTTTGATCTTTATCATTCTGAATCTTCCTAACCTAAAACAGAGTTCCAAACCCCAAATTTCAATTCTTTATTTCTCCCAGAAAATTTAATAATTTTCTTCAACAGATCCTAAAATTGCAACACCAGATTAATTTCCAAGCATGTTTTTCAAAGCTTCTGTGAATGGAATTTCCTCTTTCACTATGTTTTCTGTGTCACCCTCATGCATTAGAAAGTGATGGGTTTTGTGGGTTCACGTTTTAGCGCATCATTTTGGGGAACCCATTGATTATTCCCAATAATTTTCTGCTTGGGAAGGGAGATGGCACATTACAGTGGAAAGAACATGGGCTTAGAAGGTGATGGGCCACAATGTAGATACATCTTCTTTCATGACTTGTGTGGAACACAGGCAAGTGGCCAGCTTCCCAGAGCCACAGTCTTTGCTGGCAATAATAACATGGAGTAATAATATTAGAGAGGGCTCCTGCTGGAACTCCAGAACTTCTTTCTTTCTTAAAAATCAAATGAGCCACTGGGTATATACTCAAAAGAATTGAGAGTGGAGTCACCAAGAGATATCTATAAACTCACATTTATAGCAGGCTTACTCACAATAACCAAGAATGGAAACAACTCAAATGTCCATAGATGAATAGATGAGCAAAGTGTGGTCTAGCCATACAATGGAACGTTATTTAGCCTTAAAAAGGAGCAAAGTTCTGGCATGTTCTACAACATGGATGAACCTTGAGGACATGACACTAAGTGAAATAAGCCAATCACCCAAAGACAAATACTGTATGATTCTACTTACATGAGGAACCTACAGTAGTCAGTTCATAGAGACAAAGAATAGAATGATGATGCCCAGGGGCTGGTGGTGGGAGGGGCATGGAGAGGTAGTGTTTCATGGGGACAAAGTTTCAGTTTGGCAAGATGGAAAGTTCTGGACATGGATGATGGTGATGGTGGCACAACCATGTGAATATACTTCCTGCTGGTGGAAACGCTGTGCTTAAAAATGGCCAGGATGGTAAATTTGGTGTATATTTTTACCACAATTTAAAAAATAACATTTTTAAAACATACAAGCTGGAGTTGGCATTCTGAAAACAAATCCTTAGCAGATGGAAATTGTCAGTGCAAATGAAATCTACACTATGCCCTCAAAACTATAGTGCTCAAAGTCACTGACAAATGTTGAATTGTGCACATTTTATATCTCCTGATATGCAGAATAGGGATCATAATTGCTCCTTTCTTAAGTTAGCAAGTTAGAGGGGAAACCAATCCTTCCACAATCTCCACGGGTGGAGGTGGGCGAGAGGGGTCACAGTGGGGAGAGAGGTGGGAAAACCAGGTGAGAGAAAGGAGGAAAATGTGCAAATTTGGAATCATCTTATTTGTGACATTAATAATAACAAAACTGACAAGGAGTATTTAGTGAGTCTCTGGGTTAAAAATTTTGTAATTGTTATTTTATTTAATATTTGTAGCAACCCATGAAGTAGGAATTATTCCAATTTTTCCAGCAAGAAAACTGAATTTTCGAGAGGACAAGGAAGAGAGAAGAAGCAATATATTTTGCCATTCCTGCAAATAGGCTTCTTCACTCTGTGGGGGGCCTGAGGTTGTTAGTTCTTGGTGAATTTTTGTATTTTTCCAGTCAAACAGGAGAAAAATAGGCTATTCTGTCCCAGGTTCAGTTGGACAGATCCCATTGACCTGGCTTGGGTCACAAGTCCTTTCTGGAAGCAGTCACTACAGTCAATGGAGGTGGGAGCAATATGATTGGCCCAGGGAGAGATGAAGCGCTTAATCAATCATACACTCCTGTTCCTGATTTTAAGGGAGATGCATCTGGTCTATCACCATTAAAAAGCACAGGTGACAAAAGAAAAAAACAGATAAATTGAACTACATCACAGTTAAAAACGTCTGTGCTTCACTACCAAAAAGTAAAAAGATAACCTATAGAATAGAGGACAGGTATTTGAAAATTGTACATCTGATAAAGAACTTATATCCAGAATATATAAAGAACTTTCACAACTCAACAATAAAAACACACATAACCCAATTTAAAAATGGGCAAAGGATAGGAAAACACATTTCTCTGAAAAAGATATACAAATGACTGATAAACATGTGAAAAGGCGCTCAACAGCATTAGTCATTAGAGTAATGTGTATCAAAACCACAATGATAGCACTTCACACCCACTAGATTGGCTATAATTAAAAAAGACAGACAATAATAAATGGTGACAAGGATGTGAGAAATATACTTCTTGTGGGAATATAAAAACGGTGCCGCTGTTTTGAAAAACAGTTTGATGGTTCCTTTAAAAGTTATACATGGAGTTACCATATGACCCAGCAATTCCATTCCTCAGAGTTTATCCAGAAAAACTGAACACTTATGTCACAGAAATTTGTACATGAAGATTTACAGCAGCATTATTCATAATAGCCAAAGCAGAAACCCTTTACAGGCCAATCAGCTGACGAACAGATAAACAAAGTATGGGACATCCATACAATGGAATATTATTTAGCTGTAAAAAGAAATGATATATTGATACATCCTAAATGTAGGTGAACCTTGAAAATATAATGTTAAGTGCAAAGAGCCAGTCACACGAGACTGCATATTATATGATTCCGTTTATACAAAGTGTCCAGGATAGGCAAATCCATAGAGATAAAAAGTAAATTAGTTGCTATCTGGGGAAGGAGAATTGGGGATTGATTCTTAATAGGTACAGGAGTTCTTTTTGAGGAGATGAAAATGTTCTGGAATTAGGTAGTGGTAATGGCTGCACAACTTTGTGAACACACTAGATTGTATACTTTTAAAAGGACAACTTCTATGATTTGTGAATTTTCTCAATTTAAAGAGTTAAAAAAAACAGTTGGATTTCTAGGCATTAGCAATAAACTTAGAAAATATAAAAATATATTATTTACTAAAAAATATATATATATTATTTACTGTATCAGCAAAAGCATCAACTATGTAGTAATAAATCTAACAAAAACAAATTTTTTCTTTTAGAGAAAAAAGTAAAAAACATTGAAACATTTATTTTATTTATTCATTTTAGTGTTTTTAAAGATTTATTTATTTTATAGAGAGAGTATATGCCAGTGGAGGAGGGGCAGAAGGAGTGAAAGGGGAAGCAGACTCACCTCTGAGCATGGAGCTGGTCTTGGGGCTTCAGCTCACAACCCTGCAGTCATTACCTGAGCTGAAACTGAGAATTAGACACTTAACCAATTGAACCACCTAAGTGACCTTCATTTTAGCAATTTTTAAAAGATATTTTATTTATGTATTTTTGAGAGAGAGAAAGCATGAGCGGGGAGAGGGGCAAATGGAGAGGGTCAGGAGGATAGAGAGAAGCAGACTCTGCACTGAGCAGGGAGCTTGACACAGGGCTTGATCCCAAGACCGGAAATCACGACCTGAGCGGAGGGCAGCTGCTTAACCGACTGAGCCACCCAGGTGCTTCATTTTAGCAATTTTTAATGAAAGTACAGGATTACTTTATTTGTGCTCTTCTCAATTGTTTCTTCCTTATATTTGCTCTTTTCATTTCCTGTTGGCAAGATTTGACTTTATGTTCAAGGATCTTTTGGGGGTTTTTGTCTGGTTTTGGTCTAGTATTAACAACCTTGCTAGGATGAATGCTACATGGACAGCTGTGCCATTAGTCTTCTCCTGCTACACTTGTTCAGTGTAGATGACATAGCTCTTTTTTATTTTTTTTTAAAGATTTTATTTATTTATTCATGAGAGACACACAGAGAGAGAGGCAGAGAAATAGGCAGAGGGAGAAGCAGGCTCCATGCAGGGAGCCTAATGTGGGACTTGATGCCGGGACTTCGGGATCACGCCCTGAGCCAAAGGCAGATGCTTAACCGCTGAGCCACCCAGATGTTCCAATGACATAGCTCTTACAAATCTAGACTATGTCGCCAATTTGCAGACCTGTATCGTGTCCTGCAACAACCTGAATGCCATCGTCCCTTCGGATAGGTATGGATTCAACACTGTATTTTGTCTCAGCTCTTTGGAAAGAGGGGAGACAAAATCTTGCTGCCAATGTGGGAAGGGGCATTGAAATGGCCTTTATGGTTCTTACTCTGGTCAGAAGTCACAAAGAAATTGAACTTCTTTTTTGGTCACTGGTGCTTTAGCAGTGGTTGCAAAAGCGAGGACTGGAGATTTATTTTTTAAAGACCAGAATCAATGTAGAAAACATGAAGTTCAGGGATGCCTGGACACCATGCTCAGTGGTTGAGCATCTGCCTTTGGCTCAGGGTGTGATCCTGGTTCTGGGATTGAGTCCCACATTGGGCTCCCCATGAGGAGCCTGCTTCTCCCTCTGTGTGTCTCTGCCTTTCTCTGTGTATCTCTTATGAATAAATAAATAAAATATTTTTTAAATAAATAAAATCTTAAAGAAAACATGAAGTTCATGGATAGCAGATACTGCCATTGTAAATGGAATATTATGAAGATGTCAATGCTCTCTGAATAATCTTAATGCAATTGCAAGCCACTCGCAGCAGGCTTATCCAAGGAATTTAGCAAGCTGAATCTAAATTTTTATGTAAAGGTAAAGAACCTAGAAGACACAAAGAATTCTTGAAGAAGAAAAAAGCAGAGGGACTTTCATATTAAATATAAGGTCTCTTTATGCAGCTATTATTATAGGTCAAAAATGGAATTGATGTCTATCCTACATCATGCACAAAGATCAGTCCTGATGGAAGAAAGACTGTAATATGAAAGGCAAAACTTAAATATAGAAGAGCATCATAATGATATAGACACAGGAAGATCTTAAACAAGTTCCCCCAAGTACTAATTATAAATGAAAAATGTAACTACATTAAAATTAAGAATTCTATTCATCAAAATACAACATAAAGGGAATTAAGGCAATACATATGAAATGCACAGTGGTATCCTACATTGGCTCCTGAAATTGCAAAAAGACATTGCTGGAAAAACTGGTGAAATTCAAAGAAAGCCAAGAGTTTAGTTAACAGTAACATATACCAATCTTTGTGGTGTTTCTTTGTTGTGAGAAATCCCCTTGGTGATATAAAATGTGAGCATTAGGGAAAACTGAGTGAAGAGTAGATGGTAATTCTCTGTACTATCTTTGTAACTTTGTAAATCTATATTACTCCAGAAAGAGAGTTTTTTCACAAGCTGGGAATTGGTTTTTAGAATATATGTAATTAATAAAGGAGTAGTTCTAAAGAACAATAAAAAATCAACAAGAAATAGTCATATTGGTCACCTGGGTGGCTCAGTTGGTTAAGTGTCTGCCTTCTGTTCAGGTCATGATCTCAGGATCCTGGGATCCAGCCCCACATCAGGCTCCCTGCTCAGCAGGGAGTCTGCTTCTCCCTCTCCCTCTGTCTCTACCCTCTCTCGTGCTCTCTCTCTCTCTCTCTCAAATAGATAAAACCTTAAAAAAAATAGTCATACCATCCAACAATAAAATGGGCCAAAGTCACAAACAAATATCCTCAGAGGAGATATAAGTGGCAAATAAGATGACAATCCCATCCTACCCACCAGATCACTGAATGAGTACCGCAATGCCATTCCATCTCAATCAATCCTCCAGTGAACTCTCCTAGGATGTAAAATGGTATGGCCACTTAGCAAACAATTTGGAGGTTTGGCAAGCTTTTCCTAGGTACATGCTCTAGGGTCGCTCTTTCTCTTGTGCCAGGGTGCCAAGAGGCATCTGGAAGAATTTTCACAGCAGCACGGTTCAGAATAGACAAAACTGAGTAACAACTGAAATGTCCATCATGGGAGAACAGATAAATAAATCATGATGATATCACTCTATGGAATATTATACAGCAGTGAAAATGAATGACTGTTAGCAACATACAAAAGTAAGGATGAATCTTAGAAGAAATGTTGAATCAAAAAAAGTCTCAGGAAAGCTAACATAGAGTACGATAGTTTATGAAGTTCAAATTATTCAAAATTAAATTTCATATTATAAAACTGAAAATAAAAAAGCAAGGAGCTGATAAAGAGAAAATTTAGGAAAGTCGTTATCCCAGGGTTAAGGAAGAGGCAGGCAGATGGATTCAGGGAGGGACACTCTTGTTCTTGTGACCTTGGTGACACTGGTGACCTTCTTGGTGACCTTGGTGACAGTCTTGTTCTTAGGCCCTGTGGTGGGTTCATGGTGTTCATTTTATTATTATGCCTCAATCTTATATCTATTATTTTGTATCTGTTAAATGTTACAGAATCTTTAAAAAATTGAAAGATAGGTTTAAAAAAAATAAGCAATGGGCAGAGCAAGCATGTTTCCAAAATTTCCGAGAACATTTCTTTTTTTTTAACTCTAGTCTTTTTAGAGGAAAATGAAATCTTTTAAGGTTTTCAAGAGACAAGGGAAGCATCCGCATGCCTTCTCAGCTGGAATTTATGCCAAAAATGGAGTGAAGACTCCTGATCTTAATAGGTTGCCTAGAGTCAGTGAGTGGGTGGGTTACGTGTGCAATGCTGCGCAGCCCCCAGCGGGCCTCCACTAAGGCTGCTGAGCGCTGCCCCGGGTGGGGGGGAGGCTCTGGTGCCATCCCCACAAAGACCTTACAGGGAGCAGCAGACCTCGTGCATTAAGAACATATCCAAAAGAGCCCAAAATGATCTGTTTGGAACATAAGCAGATCGTGTCATCCCTTTGCCTACCTGCCTCGGAGGACTTTCCCTTGGCTGTGAGATAAAGCTCAACCTGGTTTCGGGCAAGGGCCTCCCTTCTCTGGTCCCAGCCCTCCGTGGCCCCAGGGCGGGGTGGCCACGCTCCCTCAGTTCTCCCGGAGACTCTCTTACTGAAGTCCCTTTGTCCCTGGCACATGCCCAAGCTCTCTCTTCCCTGGACTTTTTCACACTCTCGCCAGACTGTCTCCTACCAGTTGCTCTCCCTGCACTGAGTCCTATTGAAAGACTATGCAGTCTCCTCCAAGAAGCATGCTGTGAACCCTGGACCCCAGTTCCCTGTGGTCATAATAATCTGTGGGCACCCCATACCCCCATCAGCTCCGGGGTCAGTCTTGTGCACCATGGGAACCCCAGCAGTGCCTGATCCATGTTTGGTCGATTAATTAGCATTTATCAGAAGCATTGCATCCAGGTTACAGAGGAGGAAGCGGTGATTGTGTTTGGAGGGCAGAGGCGGAGGGCTTTCAGGAGGAAGTGGGGGGGGAGGTGGGGGGACATGTCCATGACTTGCATCAGCTCCCAGTTGCCAAGCTTTTGTCGTGCTGCAGGCTGTCCTCAGTGGGTGGGCTGTGTCTCCCTGAGGTTACAGCACTGCTGGGGAGAGATGAGCTTTCTCTCTAGACCTAGTTCACTAGCTCTCTCTCTGTCACGCTGTCATCTACTCCATGCGCTCCATCCTTTCCTGGTTTCAGCACAAGGTCACCATTTCCGAGGGGGCCTTCCAGGCTGGGAGAAGCTCTGCATTCTCCTGGAAGGACTCTCGGCCACCTTGCATTCCAACAGCAATGCTCTGACCACCCCAACCCAGAGTCAGAGTTTCCCTTGTTAGTCCCATCTGGCCTAGCATGTCCACAATGACAAGTCTCAGGGAGCAAAACCCATCTAGTTCAGAAAGTTGTGTGCTCAGGAAGAAAAGGTGCATTGTGCATGGAAAGCGTGCAAACTCCTCGTTAGCTGAGCATCAGCAAAAAGAAGAGAAAGATCAGTTGTGGCAGGTGCCTTTGGGTGTGGTCTGTGTGAAATCCAACCAATCATACATTTATGGTCTGTGCATTTTTATTTATCTATGTTATGTTTACGTTTTTTAAACATTATAAAAACATCATGTGGGCACCCCGGGGGGCTCAGCGGTTTAGCGCCGCCTTCAGCTCAGGGCATGATCCTGGAGTCCCCGGATGGAGTCCCACTCAGGGCTCCCTGCATGGAGCCTGCTTCTCCCTCTGCCTGTGTCTCTGCCTCTCTCTCTCTCTGTGTCTCTCATGAATAAATAAATTAAAAATCTTAAAAAAAAAATACAAAATAAGTAAAAACGTCATGCTCCATTGTCAATCCCCTTTCTAACTTAAAATAAGCTTAAGAGGTTGGATCGGGGGGATGGTCTGGCTGCAAGGCCTACCTTCACTGGTGCTGAGGCCTGCCGGGCTCCCCTGGTTGAGCTGGCAGGCAGCTGGCACCTGCCTCACTCACTGCCCTCAGGGAGGGGCACACTCCCCAGTCAGTGGCAAAAGCAAAGAGGCTTGGCATTCTGTCACGGAGCCAGCGCAGGATCAAGAAACGACATGCGAACAGGGTCCCAGAAGCCCTCCCCTGCGGGTCCTCTTCCAGTATCTACTCTCTGAAGTTTGGGTGACCGTCCATTGTAAGGTGAAACGAGTAAGGAGGTTCCCGCACACGGACCCCCTGTCCCCAGGTACTACCAAGACACGCATTGTCCCAGAGGTCCCTCTGATCCTTGGGGCCATTTTATTGTGCACAACTTAGCTGAATCACCACGCTTCAGATGTTTTAAAATCAGAGAATGAGAGAGCCACGCCAGAGCGCATGTTTCCTGGGAGAACATCTTGCCCAAGAAACGATTGCAGACACTAGTATTAATCTCAAGCAGGGCTGAGCTGGAGCCGGGTCCTAGCAGCCAACTGGGGAGCAGCAGCTCTGCATGCGGGACTCCCGGCGACAGCCGCACGGCCCCGGTGGGAGTAGTTCCCCAGGGGCGGCAGATGCTACCGGCTGGGCTCCTCCGCCGCCGCTGGGCCCGGGGCGCTCCTCCAGCACTTCGCTGGCAAGTGGAGCTCAACGTGTGACTGGGGAGTAAATTGCCCTTGGCGGGGGCCGCTGTCTCACTCGCTGAACGTCTTGAACATCTTGGTTTGCCTTTGACTGAGGCGTGGCTCCGGGGGCCCTGGGCCCGGCGGCGGAGGAACAGGAGACTTGCGGGCTCAGAAGCGGAGGGCAATTGGCAGCCGGTCACAAGAGACTCTTTGTCCACTCGAGCTGGCACAGGCTGCTGGGTACCGCGCGCCCCAGGCCAGGGAGGGGGGCCCTGCTGCGGGGAGCCAGCCAGGAGACTCCCCGAGGCGACCCGGCATCCCCAGAGTGCTTGTGGGTGTCACTTGCTGGCCTTTCTCAGGAGGCCAAGCAGGTGACCCTCTACCGGGAGGAAATCCCATTGTGCCTTTGGCCACAGAGCTCTTCACGATCATTGTTTGGCTCCGGGGATTCTTACACTGGACCTGTCGAGCAGGTGCCAATACCAGGCTAGGAAACTGAGGCTGAGGGCGGGAAGTGGCTACCATGGGTCAATCTGGCTCCAGATTCCCTTTTTCCAGCTCTACCCCAGGCTGGCCCAGCTAGTGCTCTGCTCCCGTTCCCTCCTGAACAGCAGCAACGGAGCAACCCCAGCGCAGGGAAAAGAGGGCAGGTAACCAGCCCCACGGCGAGGGGACAGTGATGGGAATGTGATGGGAATGACCAGAATGGTGGCTGTCCTCTGAAAACCCAGCAATGTTTCTCGTCCCACAGGAGCCACAAGCAGAGCTCAGGCTGGAGAAGCCTCCCCACTAAGAAGGAAGTACACTTGGTGTCCCTCCCTCTTCTTCTTTTTTTTTTTTTTTTTTTTTTTAATTGTCTTAACTAGGATCATCTTTCCCTTAGGCCTCACCATCCTGGTGGGTACAGTGAGGACGTGGGGACAGCACTAGATTTGAGATTGGGAGACAGGGCCCTGGTCCTGACCCTGGAAAGCCACTGACCTCTAGACTGGTGGTTGGTCTTCATCCCCTACTAGGATGTGTCCATGATCCACAACTCCCCACTCCTCCCTATCCTGCCCACCATCCCTCGTTGGGGAGCAGAATTCCCAGCCCAAGACACCCTTTCTATGAGCCAAGTTCCACTAATAAAGGCAACTCCAGCCCCGAAAGTGCGAGGGACCCCATGGCAGAGACTGTCAGTACAATAAATTGCTCTGTAGAATAGAGCTATTCTCTTGTCCCCAAATAGTGTCCCCAGTAATAGTGCTTAGAGCTGACTGCCAGAAGGGCCCTACAACACCTAACTCGGTTCTATACATGCTTTTCTCTGTCAGTGCTACCCTCCTTCTAGAAAGAAAGGGAGGTGGGAGGAGAAGACTTCACCCTTGTTGATATGACCTCAAGCACTAACGGCACTCCAACATTTTTTCCTCAAATATTCCCCACCAGAAACCCTTCTGCAAGCCCCGAATGCTACCCAAAGGAGCATGGAGGATGTGGCTGGGTTCCTGACAACTCCCCCTCCATCTCAGTGGCACCAGAGATCTCAGAGTTGGAAGCATCCTCAGAGGCCACCTGGTCCAGCTTCTGCTCCAGGGCAGGACCCCTCCCTACATCCACTTGGTCTCCACACAAAACCTCCCAGCGATCTGGCTACAAGCTGAAGTGCCTGGAATTGTAAGGAATTTCCCACACTCTCAGTCCCAATCCACCTCCCTGTGGACCAACCAGCTCAGCCCTGGGGAATTTGCTCTCTTCCAGACTGCAGCCTTGCAAATTTATGAAGACAGCACGGGGTTGCTCTTGGTGATTCCAGGGTAGACATCTACTGTTTCTTCAATCATACCTCAGATGACCAGGCTTTCAGAGCTCCCTTCTGGACACAGTCAGGATCCCACAAAACCTAGACACCACGTGCCTGGAACAAAGGATGGGGGCTACTCCCTCCCTTTATGGAGTCTCTGCTCTGACTGGGTTAATATAGCTGAAAACTGAACAGCCACAAGTGACGTGCTAATTCATATGGGATTTGTGGCTGTCTAGAATTTCCAACTTTACCCCCATCTTGTCTTTGCACAGTTAATTATTTGAACTGAAATGAGGCACTTTACCTTTTAAAAGCTTGTCCTTTCCCTATCAGCTTATTGGTTTTTTTTTTTTCTTGTCCTGATACTCAGTCATCTAACCTATGAGCTCCCCCATGTAGCTCTGCAGCATCCTGAGGTGATAAGTCACACAGGGTGACCCCAAAGACAGAGATCCAACACCTGATGTTACAGTCTCTTCTTGGTTGACTCTGAAGCATTGAAAATTAGTTAATGTCTCTTTTCAACCACATCTTAACAGCTCTGAGTGTAATAACATTGATTCCACATCTCAGAAATCTTTTGTTTTTTTAAAAATCACTTTTGCCATGGAGATTGTGTGCGCATGCCATTGTATCCCCAGTTCAGACAGATCCAGAGGGTTCTTACGAAAGTGTTTGCACCAGGCCTAATGCCCACTACGGTCAAGCCTGTGGGATGTCCATAACCACCTCTCATTAATTTTTCCAGAATCTTCTACTAGGGTTCTAGGTGCAATGTTTCTATGCCACACACTGTCTTCCTAGTGTTTCATGGGTGAATGAAGTAAGATGTGAGTGTGACGAGATACATATGCAATGTCACAAGGAGACACAGTTGTGCCTTCCACGGTGGGATTTCTGAGAGGAGAGGCTGAGAAGTGTCTTCTCCTCTTATGTATCTTTCCTAATATGACTTAAACTCTTTTCATCTTTATGCCTTTTAGTTTTCTTTTAACCAACTGTGCCCTGACTAACCTAATTTTGAAATTTCTCCCAGTGTCTACACCTAATGAAGATGAAATTTGTACCTACTCCCCTCCCCTCCCCGCCAGAAGCAGGCAATTTGGACTTGGTGGGGAAGGAGTCTAAATGCCCTGAGCCAAAGTGTCCCTAAAGTCCCTTCCCAACTACAGGACCGGGTCGGAAGTAGGAGGAGGGGTGGGAAATGCCAACTGATGGGGAAATGTTGGAGACACCCCTATCCTGAGCCTGCATCTCCCTCCAGGTGTCCCCAGCAGGGAGAGGCTACCTGGCTGGAGGAGGTACACTGGGCAAGTTTCTTTACTTAATACTACGTCTATAAAATGGGAATGATAATACTCACTTTGCAGGGTTTGCTTTGCTCTGGGTCAGTAGTCCGGACTCCACTCTTCTCCCTCTGGTTTCCTATCTGGGTGTCCCCAGAGGGGATGCAACCTGGCTGAACGTGTTCCTTCCTTATCAAATGAGTATGTCCACCTCCATGTCCTGTGAGATCTCTTGTGGTGCTCAAGGCCATGTGCCAGATGATTTACCTGAATTCTGTTTTCACCAGAGTAACCTGCAGACTGAGGTACGGTTAATCATTTGCTAAATGGTTCGGTTTTTATTTCAGAGAAACACCTACCGCACATAGTGCATATGAGAAAGGTTTGCATTGTATGAATTATTTTCCCATTTGAAACCCAGAATCTCGCTCAAATGGCTTTCCAACCCATATTGTACTGAAGTATCCTGTTTGTTCCATTAACTATTCACAGAGTCAACTGGGGAACCGTTGTTATTAATTTCAATGGAAAGCTAAAATGCAGTTCATTTTCTATAATTGCAGGCCCACGGTCTAAAGAGCCAGCAAAAGCTTTTAATCTGAGGCATTTTTAGAAGAGTATGATCAGAATTACATTGAACATCTTTTGAAGGTACATAATTATGAAAACCTCAATAACATTGACATTCAAAGAGCATGGATGCTAAACTCAAGCGCAGTGAACGAGCGGGATGGCCGTCTAAGTTGCTCCTGATGGAGGAATGCCCACGGGGAATGTTTGCACACCTCGGGTTTCCAGTTTATTCAAGCTCCGCAAGCTCTTCATGCCACATGGGTGGGAATGTGCCGGCTCCCCTTCTACATGCAAGGTGTTCAGAGCTTCAGGGAACCTGCACCAGGCCGGGGGCTGCACACCCAGGGGAGCGAGGGAGGGTGGGCGGTCCCTCCAGCCACCAGAGGGCGTGAGAAGGCGACACAGTTCACCGTCTCCCCGGAGCGCATTCCCAATGCACTGAGCACCCAGCACCCGCAACCGGGTCTGGAGCCCGGCTGCTCCAGTTTGCAGAAAAAAAACTAACCGGTTCCTCCACTTGCTACCTTCTTCCAGACCAGCCAGGAGTCACAAGCACTCGATCAAGGCTGTCATCCCGTGGGTCGCAATCCCAGGAGGATGGAGCTCCGCCCCCTCCCCCCAAGGAGAAGGATAGTAACAGAGGGAAGGGGAGTGACCGGGACCGAGGCCATCAAGAGCCACCTCGCCCCCCC
Organism: Canis lupus baileyi; assembly: GCF_048164855.1. NCBI lineage: Eukaryota > Metazoa > Chordata > Mammalia > Carnivora > Canidae > Canis > Canis lupus. The sequence goes on along the minus strand of NC_132861.1, from coordinate 13,764,462 downwards.
CCCCACCCCACCCCACCCCCCCCGCGGAAGGCAAGTTAAACAACATCGCCAACAGACAGGTGGCTGGAGGCTGTGGGAGATCAGGTGAAGGACAGATGTCGCTTTCATTCAACACGGAAATCCGTTTTTGCAAACATAGGCCATGCTGAGACCATGCTGCTCAGTAAGGGGCTGCAGAGAGGAGGGAGGCACCTGAGCCTGTTTCAGGGCAGCGCCAGCACCTTGCTGGAGCGATGATGACTGTGCTACGGAAGCAGGGACAGGGACGAGGGGCGCGGGGAGTCCCAGGAGGCAGTGAGCACTTGAACCAGCTTTGGCGGAGAAGAGGCCCAGGGTGCAGGGATGCAGGGGATAACAGGGGCAAATGAAAGACCGAGGAAAAGTCCTGTTGGGCGGGGGTGGGGGGGTGGTGTTGGGTGAGGTCTCAGAGGCAGGTTGGGGCTGTGGTCGGTGGGTCCTGTAAGCCTTAAGGCAGACTAGGGAGTCTGGGTTTTATTCAGTTGGCCAGGAGAAGCCAGCAGTGGTTGTAGAGAGCGACAGGGTCAGATGTCTGATTTAGGATGCCAACTCTGAGCCTTTGTTGTCATCACAGCTGGGTGGGTAAGAGGGGACAGTTTAACCATTGTAATGCTGGGAGCTAGTGAGGCAAACCCACATGCTCCTCCGGTGCTCCTTGCTTCCCCTGCAGTCCCTAGGGGGCCATCCGTGTCAGTCTCTTTGAATGGTGGGGAAAAATTAGATTTTCATTCACTTTTTCCTAAAAACTAAAAAACCTAACAAATGCTTAAAATACAGATGGGTGCTGACACCGTCATCCACTCTGCATATTAAAGTCACGTGTCATTTGGGAGATGAGAAAAGTCATTAACAAGAAGTGACCCTCTGCAGAGAAAGGGGCACCTTCTTCCACTGTTGATGGGAATGCAAGCTAATGCAGCCACTCTGGAAAGCAGTATGGAGGTTTCTCAAAAAGTTGAGAATAGGACTGCCTTACGACGCAGCAATTGCACTACTGGGTATTTACCTCAAAGCTACAAATGTAGTGATCCGAAGGGGCACCATACATCAATGTTTATAGCAGCAATGTCCACAACAGCCAAACTATGGAAGGAGCCAGATGTCCATCAACAGATGAATGGATAAAGAAGATGTGGTATAGATATATACATTGGAATATTACTCAGCCATCAAAAAAAAAGAAATCTTACCATTTGTAACGACATGGATGGAACTAGAGGGTATTACGCTAAGTGAAATAATCAGAGAAAGAATTATCATATGATCTCACTCATGTGGAATATAAGAAACAAAACAGAGGATCATGGGGGAATAGAGGAAAAAATAAAACAAGATGAAATCAGAGAGAGAAACAAACCATAAGAGACTCTTAATCATAGGAAACAAATTGAGGGTCACTGGAGGAGAGAGAGGTGGGGGTTATAGGGTAACTGGGTGATGGGCATTAAGGAGGGCATTTGATGGAATAAGCACTGGGTGTTATATAAGACTGGTGAATCACTGACCTCTACCTCAGAAACTAATAATACATTATATGTTAGTTAATTGAACTTAAGTAAAAAAATAAAAATAAGCCAGACAGAAAAATAAGTACCGTATGATTTCACTCATATATGGAATCTTAAAAAACCCAAATAAACAAAAAGCAGAATCAGACCTACAAGCACAGAGAACAAAATGATGGTTGCCAGAGGGGAAGGGGGTGAAGAGATTGGACAAAATGGATGAAGGGAAATGGGAGGTCCTGGTTTCTAGTTATGAAATGAATAGTCATAAGGATAAAAGGCCTAGCATAGGGAACATAGTCACTGGTATTGTAATTGCATTGTATGGTGAGAGATGGCAGCTATCCTTGTGGGGAGCATAGCGTAACATATGGAGTTGTTGAATCACTATGTTGTGTGCCTGAAACCAATGTAACATTGTGTGTCAACTATACTCAAATTTAAAAATTGTATTTTTTAAAAAAAGAGGTGATTCTCAAAGAAGGGTGTCGGGAGGAACCCACACATCTGCATTCATTTTCATTATGTTGTGACTTGTTGCAGTCTGTGTGTGTCTGGTTAAGAGGATTTAAGGGTTTTATAACTTAATGTTAAGTATACTGAACCTGGAAAAAAAACTGACAGGTGGCTTTAAAAAAGAACACTGCAAAGAAACTGAGACTAACGATATAAGTCTTGAAATCACACGTAGACACCAAGGGTCAGCTGAGACTGCTGCTTCTCCTGGGAAGAGCCCTCATCAACCACCCAGCAAAGAAAGCATCCCATCTGGCAGTCTCAGGCCACCAGTGTTTATTTTAGAAAAGCCAACAAATCTGTCATTTCAAGAAAAGATGCTGTAACAATAAGTGGAAACATAATTCTTTTTAAAGATAATTTTCCTCTAGAGGAAATGTATGCTATTAGAATAGTGTTTTGAAAATGAGATATTTGGAAATGTCTTACTATTATGGCATTTTTATTGTCGAAAGGTTAGATTTGTAGTTGCAACCTGTAATAACTCTCATGTGCACACTTCAGGTTGAAACAGAATTTTCTAATTACACAAAAATCTACCTTACAGTGTTTTGAAACCATTTGTTCAAAATGTAAAATTGCAAGAGCTTTTAATTAGCATGCAAAATAGACTGACATCAGAGAAAATGGAAATTTGTAGCTAAATTGAAGCAACAAACTGTATAATTGGTGGATGGACACAGAAGTGAGTATGGAGATAAACCGGTCTCAGAGATGTGTGACAGCCAAGCACCAACGCAAATTAAATTCTAGAACCAGTTTTTCTAGATACTGTATCATCCAGTACTTCTGATACTGTATCCTCAAATACAAAATGAAGTTTTTTTTTAAAAAAGAATGATGTATATCCAAGCCGATTGTTTTCACTAAAACTTAATAATAAATACTTTGGCTCAGGGCAGTCTGGGTGGCTCAGCAGTTTAGCGCTGCCTTCAGCCCACAGGTGTGGTCCTAGAGACCCCGGATCGAGTCCCACATCAGACTCACTGCACGGAATGGAGCCTACTTCTCCCTCCACCTATGTCTGTGCCTCTTTCTCTCTCTCTCTCTGTGTGTGTGTGTGTGTGTGTGTGTGTGTGTCATGAATAAATAAATAAAATCTTAAAAAAAATACTTTGGCTCAGTTGGTAGGAGCATGTGACTTTTGATCTTGGAGTTGTGAGTTCAAGCCCCACACTGGGTATAGAGAGTATTAAAAAAGATTAAATTAAATTAAAAAATAAATAATTTAGTGAGGGAAAAGATTTTTTAAATATTTTTCATAAACTAAAACCATATGTTATTTCATCTTTTTCTTCTATTTTCACATTTTGTGTCTAATGTGTCTCTATACTAGCCAAGTCATATATATATATGTCATATATATATATAATTGATAGGTTAATGTATGTATATTGAGGGGGTGAGTGATCCTGATTCCTTCCTGAGGGGGTATGCAATCTTAAAAGTCTGAAGAAACCTGCTTTGATGAGCAAGCATGGTTGTCTCATCTGATCTCGCCTCTGCGCAGGCCTGCCACTTCCCAGGGCACAGCCTTCCCGGAGAAGTGCCATGTGGGACACTCCTGCCCCAGGTTGTCTCCTTCACTCTTTGTGTTCTTTTTTTTTTTTTGTAAGATTTTATTTATTTATTCATGAGAGACACACAGAGAGGCAGAGACACAGGCAGAGGGAGCAGCAGGCTCCATGCAGAAAGCCTGACATGGGACTCAATCCCAGGATTCCAGGATCACGTCCTGGGCCGAAGGCAGGTGCTGCCTGGAGTCAATGAGGAGCGCTCTCAGCTGGGGAGGACCTTGGAAGCGTTTGAATGGAGAAGGCCGTCCTGGACACAGAGATGATCCGGGAAGAGACAGGAAGGTGAGTGGGACACATGGCAAAGGGGGATGAGTCTGTGGTTACCGTCCCTCCATTCAGCACATCATAGAAAGCCAAGGAGGCCCACGGGAGGAGGTGTGGGAAAGGGAGGGAGGCCATGGCTGCAGATGGGGACGTGGACCACAAGCCCTGCTCTCAGCTGGCGCATCACCTGCAGAGGCTCTGCATTTGTCTGTACCTTCCCTGGGGCAGGTACCTTGGAGGACTGAGAAACAGCAAAGCCCTGGCACCCATCCTTAGATGGCTCAGAGAACTTGTGCCCAGGTAAGGCTTCCACAAGTGAGAAGGTCGCTCATACTGAATATGGTAAGAGAAATGCTGGAATATTTTGATGTTCTGATAGACCAGATTTTGCAGATTAGAGAAAATAAAGACTATGGATCAGCTTGAAGTATTGTTCAGATCATCGGGAAAATTCTTCCTCTAGAACCTTGTTCCAGGCCTAATTTTGAGAAATAATATATGGAAACATGAAGAAGAGAAAACGGAATTTTTCCATTCTTTGCAACCAGTCTGGAATTCACTGTCACCTGCTCTAAGAAAGAATAAATGAATGAAAAATGGTGGGCCTGTAGGAGAAGCTGCCTTTAAAAAGATAGCCGCCCTGGAAGAGGAGCTCACTTTACTCTGCACCCAGATTGCTGCAATCGTGGGGAGGCAGGGACCCAAAATCAGTGTACATGAGAGCTTCTTTGACTTGAATGACGAGCCTAGCAGTTTGGGACAACAGTCATCACCAGAGACTGCTGAACTGGGTGCCCAGCTGGATCCATTTTCAAGTTCAATGCTTTCCCCTCCTCCTCTGCCTCCTCCTCCACTGCCCCCTCAGCTTTTTTCTCCACAGCCTCTGTGTTCTTCTCTCACACAGCCAGGATTGAAAAATACACGTGACTCAGATAATTCGGCCAATGAAATGAAAAAACAGCACCCAGGTGACAACAGTAAGACCAATTACAGTCGTTTAAAAAACCAGGATAAAAAAAGATGTTCCAAACATATTGGATGTTCTAAAGGACATGAATAAGAATAAGGTTAAGCTTCACGGTATTGAATGGTCACCTGGAGGTAGACCCATTCATAAGAGGAAAAGACAAGATTTACATTGGGATCCAGTGTCTTTAATATCCCATGCACGTAAGAAGAAGTTTGCTTTCCAAGAAGATGATTCTTTTGAGAAAGAAAATAAGTCTTGGGAATCTTCTCCATTTTCCAGGAACTTCAAGAGTGAGCTATAATAATGTAAAGTTAATGTTTTAATTTTTTTTAAGTGTATTGTTCATGATATATCTTTGCCTTCAAGTTCTCTTAAAGTACCTGCACAGAACGGGCTATACAGTTGTTGCTGGTACCGCTAATGTTTCTGTTGTTTCTGTTGTTTCACACATTCCTTTTTGCTTTTGACTTACTATGAAGCTTTTTGAAATAAAACACTTGATTTGAAAAAAAAAAACGATTAAAAAATAAAATAGGGACGCCTGGGTGGCTCAGTGGTTGAGCCTCTGCCTTCAGCTCCGGGCGTGATCCAGGGGTCCTGGGATCAAGTCCCGCATCAGGTCCCCACAGGGAGCCTCTTTCTCCCTTTGCCTATGTCTCTGCTTCTTTCTGTGTCTCTCATGAATAAAAAAATAGAATCTTATAAAACAAATAAATAAAAGAGAACAGAAAAAAAGAACCAAAGCTCAGGCGGAGCATAATGTGGGCCTTCCCTGGGCGCTGGAGGTGGTGTACGAGGAGCATGGGGGGTAAAGTGAGCAGGCCCCACAGGGCTGGGGCGGGGGGGCTGGTGGGATCAGATAGGGAAGAGAAGAGAGAAGCTTGGAAATGAAGGAACCAGGGGCTCCTGTGTCCCCGGGGCGCGGGGGAAGTACACCGTCAGACCCTTGAAATCCAGCCACAGACACCTTGAAAGCCTGGCCAAAATGCCACAGGAGCGAGCTGTGGGAAAGAGATCCAAGATCCAAAGCAGGCGTGCTTAGACGCGGTGTCGTTTTCAGGCCGGGGAAGCAAAAAAGAAACAGAGCAAAGAAAGCGAGGACCAAAGTGAAGGAAATGAGGGATGGGCACAAAACAGAGGCAGACAGGACAGGCTCAGGGCCAGCAGGCTGGGGTTCCTCTCACGATCTTGGGGTTTTTACCCTGAGCAGTGTCAGTCCTCTTGTATACCCACAAGCCACTCTGTGCAAGGCCTTGCGAGTGTGGCAGTGACCAAGACAGGCTCTGACACTGCCACCTGGAGCCTCCATGCTACGTGGGCTAAGGAGGGTCTTCCTGCTTTTGGCGGAAAAGCCCAGAACCTTGACGGAGAAAGCCTAGCTTCCTAGAGACCTGTGGGTCCAGCGCCTGGTGCAACCTGACCTGCAGGAGGGTGGCCAGGCCAGTCACAGCTTTGGAGAACAGGCATCTTTGTCAACGATATGTGCTGTTTCTAAGAAGCCCTTGTTCACATTTACTTCTGGATAATTGGAAATCCCATCTATTCAATTACATGGAAATAATAGTGCATTGAGTATAGTTTGCATTGTCAAGTAGCTGGGACAGATCATACGTTCTTTCCAGGGGCAGGAACTATCCAGGGATGGGCTGATTCAACTCAGGGTCTGGCCCACCGGCCGCCAGTTCAGTCTTCCCCTTGCTGCCCGGCCACGTCAGATGTCAGGTGGCAACAAGGGAAATGTGACAAATAGGGAGGCAGATAGATGTCAGACAGGAAGGCAAAAGCAAAGACAGGGTCAGAACGTAGATTTCTGATCCCCAGTCAGTGCTCACACACAAAATCCAGGGAGGTGTCCCCCGGCCTGGTGTGAGATCTGGCGTGGCCTTCGCATCATCATGGGACAGAACACAGCACTGTGAGCTCATCGCTCCACCAACGCTCTGCCCTGGGAGCCCAGTTCTCCATGCCTCAATTTCCCCTGGCTGTGCAGTTGGAATAACTGCAGTGTTTACTTTGAAAGCCTGTGAGGAGTGAGCGCATAAATGTGTGTGAATAATGCTTGGCATAGAGTCGACTTTCAATAAATGTTAGTTACTGTAATTTCACTCAACCACAGAAACCAAAGAATTTTTTTGGGTTGAGATGCTGTGTTTATGGAGGTTTCCAAATTTCTTACTGAATTTCAACATCAAATTGTCAAGCTACCATCTCTGGATTCTGAAGTATACTTGAGATTTTCTGCCAAGATAGGTACTGTGAGAGCCAAGAGAAGGAATTGAGAGGGCGCCTCTGACGAAGTTCCCTGTTTAGAAATTAAAATGGAAATGTGAAAGTACAGAGCTCAGATCAGGAGCATGGGCTGAAGTCAGCTGGTCTAGCATTAGGAACCAAGAATGTCAGTCTTTTGCAAAGTCAAGGATGAGAGAAGTAAATCAGAACATAGACTGAACACAGTGTGCAACCTTGCAAAGCTCCTCCAAGTTAATTCCTGGTCTCTCTAAAGTTCTGGCAGAGGACAGTGACATTATTCACCGTTTTCATCTGACTCATCCCTGTAAACCTCCCAAGGGACAGAGCTGTCCTACTCATTTTCGCTGTTTGTTGAATGGATGCTGACTGTGGCAGAGCACTCCTCTTGGGGAGGGCAGATGTGAAAAGAGGGGGAAAGCAGCTCTATCCCCTATTTTTGGGTCATGCCGTGTGATCAGGGCACAAATGGACTATCCTGGGGTACAGTCCGGTCGTAGGCAGCCAACAGGGACACTTGGGTGCAAGTTCTGGCTTCTGGGGTGTATTTGTCCACTTGTTAGTTACGTGCAAATAAGTAAATTCCTAACTCCAGCTTTCTTCTTTTATCAAATGTGTATGATCTCCATCAAACATGTCTCATTAAGTTATTATGAGAATGAAATGAAACATCTGTAATGAATGCAAAACATGTGCAAGTAAAACATTGATGTTAGGATGTAGTTAGATGCGTGGTGTTCTTGTGTCACTTGCACTCCTTGAACATGTGTAGGGGAACTAGCAAACCTGCCTCGGCATTACACCCAAATAGGTAAGCCAAAAGAAATAAATCACAATCTTGTGTTTCCCATACAGACTCATTTTGCTGATTTCAAACTACAGAGGTCTGGCTAAGGACGGACTTTTTGCTCACTGCCAAGCGCTTTTGTTGTTGTTTTTTTTGCTACAATGCCGTTTCTATTATGGAAAAGTCAAAGAGTCTCTTGCCCCCTTCTTTCTTCCTTTCCCTTACTCCCATTTTTCCTTCTCTGTTTGCTGGAGTGCTTGCAAGCCAGGCCCAGACACCATGTTATTTCATCCACGAAGACTTGTACATTTACATTTTGACAGACTTGTTGCAAAAACTCCCCAGCTGCCCCGCATCCATCCGCCTTACCCCTTGGCCTCTGGTCTTCCCCAGCCCCACCCGCTGCGGAATCTTGAAAGTCATCAGTGGTGCAATCCAGAGAGGGGTCTCCATTCTGTGCCTCGGCTTCTCTGCAGCTCTGACACTGCTGAGCATCGCCTGACGCCCAGTGCCAGGTGCTGTTAGGTGTGCGGGTGGCCGAAGAGCCGACCCGAGGCGCCTGCAGCTGCTGAGGGGAGCTGCAGTGGGGGGTGGGGGCAGCGTCAGAGGGACAAGCACAGCCGAGGGGCATGGGGCACAGGGGGCGCGGGGGGCAGCGGGAGTGAGAATTTGGAGGAGCAGGGCTGGACGCTGTGCAGCCGCAGGCCTCGGGGCTGGGCCGGGAAGGATCCGCAGGGCTGGCAGGCCCTCCCGGAGGGCGGCACGGCCCGAGCAGCAGCCCGGCCACGTCTGGGAGAGTGAGTCACTTGAGTAATCAGGGTGCATGACAGAACCTGCCGAGTGCACAAAACACGCACAATACTGAGGGCAAACAAAAGTTGGGGTTCAGAGGAAACTCGGAAAGCAGGTAACTCCCTTCTAGTGCTTCTCAGTGACTCCTAGGGATGTGTAGCCAGTGTCTCTGTCTACACATTGACTACAGCCTGTTTAGCGCAACGCGTCAGCCACTTTATATGCACGATCTCTGAAACTTGCACCCACCTAGTGGAGTAAGCACATAACTTCTCATTTGCTAGATGAGAACACGGAGGAGCTGAGATTAAAGGACTTGCTCCAGGTCTCTCAGGCTGGTAAGTGCAAGCACAGACCTCTCAGCCTGTTTGGCTCCATGCACTGTGTCGCCCAGTGGGCCTCCCCCTAAATTAGTATCATGTGCACCTCAGCACACATCAGTGCTTTTGTTGCAGAGCAGGGGCAGGAAAAGAGGAGTGATCGCCACCACGTGATCCGGAGGTCTCTAAACAACTGATGGTGCGCAGTCCAATGGCAGCAGTGAGCCCGTATTCCACCTGATGCCTCCTTAGAGGCTTTCCCTGATTGCCTCTCTCACACAGCTCGTTTCCACCGCATGCCCTCTGTTCACCTGGCTTTTTTTCCTTCCTTGCATTTATCACCTCCTAAAAGCATATGATTTCATTTTAGTGTTTATGCTTTACCTCTTTCAACTGTAAGCTAACAGATAGCCGACAACTTTGTCTTGGTAACTGGTGGATTTTGAACACCTAGCACAGTGCCTGGCATGTAAGCAGGTGCTAAGGAAACCTTTGTTGAGCAAAAGGGAGAAAAAGTATCAGTACTTTGTGTATTGTGCACACCTGACATTTATTTAGATATTAAAGATAACAAATGAAGAGATATCTTCCTTTCCCAAGTGTCTACATTCCAGCCGGAGAAAGGCTCTATTACTGAGAACAATCATTTACAATTACAAATGGAGTAGTGAGGTCCCTGTCATGGAAATATTAAAGCAGGGGCTAGAAGACCATGTTATAGAAGTGATTCTTATATCAGAAAAACACAGATAAGGACTTCCCATCTAAGGTTCTATGATTGGGGTCAATGGGAAAAAGAACTATCTGAAGTATGGGGACTTACATGACACAAGGACATCGGATCCTTTGGAATGACTTAAAGGTAAGAGGGGATGAAATCTCATTTTCCATATAAATATTCAGTAATTCTCCACAGGGGTAGCTTTGCTGCTGTGAGCACCCACTTCTCTGCAGAGTAACCACCTACATCAGCACAGGGTGGGACCCCAGGGTCAGGAGGACAGCCCATGCCGTCAAGAGGGCAGGCAAGACCCAGAGGCTCACACCATGGAGGAAGGATACGGCCACAGAAGGGAGGAGGCGAATCAACCCAATTGTTCTGGGGTGTCACTTCCCCAGGAGGTCTGGTGGTGGGAGGGTTGCAGTCATGGGTATGTGACTGAACACATCCCATGACCTTAGACATTCTTGCAGAGTTGTGGATGAGAGGAGACTCCCTAATAAAATCTTGGCACAATAAAGACGTCCTTAATTTTTAACAGTTGCCTCCACCCTCAAAACCTCAACACTGGACAACCGTGTTACTTCTCTACATCAGATGTAGATGTTTCTACAATAGATATTTCTAACATGCCCGGTCTTCAACCAGTGGCCAGTTTTTGGGCAATTCAAGGAAGGGTTGTTGTTGGACTCACCCTTAAAACTGAAAACTTTTGAGGAACAAAGGCGGGGTACTGGTAGAAGTTTGCAAAACAGCCCAACTTCAAAGCATGATGTGCAGGTGAGTCACTAGAGCTCAAATGGAAATCTTGGCGCACTGGGCATGCAGTCACCCTTCTCCTGGCTGGAGGCCTGCCTTCTGCTGTGGGCGGGGAGGTGTTACGTCTTCTACTCCTTTGTGTGATTAAATTTCAGCACCTCTTACCGTAGGTGCTTTATAGCTGGTAGGCACTGTGCTTACATGTTCACCTTTACTAAAGAGCTTTTGTGTTGCCATAGAAATTAATAGCTAGCACAATTCAATGGAGTAGATTTACACTGTAAAATGGCAAGAGCTTTCTAATAAGGACCCTGAGGGGTTGAAACCTTGCCTTCAGCAGGAAAAGAAGAGAGACTTCAGAGAAGGAGCTCGCTTTACAGCTCCCTCGCCTGTGACTGGGCAGCAAGTTCACTCTGCCATGTAACCTACACTGTTTTATCACCGAATATGGACAAATGGAAGAAGGTGTGAATTATGAAAGATGAAATTAGGTGTTCTCAGAGGTGATCCAGAGCCTGAGAGTCATGCATACAGTAGGTGCTAGGTGGATTCTTGTTTAAATGATCACAAAGGATAAAGACCTATCAATCACTGAAATGTGCCTGGGTATTCAAGTGCTTAAGGCAACTTGGAACCTGTAATAGTTCAGCATGAAGCTTAGATACCCACTTTTTAAATGTTGATTTATTTCTTATATAAAGTGCCAAAGTAACTACAACTCCATTTAAGCTTTCAAGTTCCAAAGAAGTTAAGTCTGAATTAATGGGACTTTGCTGGACTATCACATGGGTCCTGTAGGGATGAGGAACAGGTGAAGTACCCTTAGAAGCTGAAATTCAGGTTCGCTAACTTTAAATTTAAACCATCCACTTATACAAGGTTTCAAACATTTGAGGAATCATAAAAACAGCCCACTTCAATATGCAAAAGAATGGAAACCAAGTTTGGAAATTACAGCAATAGAATCTGCAGACTGCATGGTCTTCTCGTGAGAAAGTACAGTAGCTAATTTGGAGTGTGAGTAGTCCACTACACTACTTGAAAACTTGCTCATATTGCACAGTATCTCAAGAAAACTAACCCTCTAAAATCTCTGGATTCCCTTCTTTCCACCCACAAGGCCTCCTTGAGCAGCACCAGAGACCCCCTCATAGCGCTGACAGGCTCAAAAATAAATGGAGCGTAGAATTCCCCACACCTGTGTCAGCTGTGCAAAGTGACTTCTAGTCCAAAGACTACAGTATAAAGGGAAGAGCAAGCAACTTTACTGTGGAGAAACCTAACACTCTACTTAGGCCAGGTGAACAAGGTCAACACCAAGTTATAGGCCATGCTGATAGAATGCAGCCTCACTAAAACATGAAGACAATGGCATTTCACCTGCAAACCCACAACCCCAGTCTAATCATGAGGGAAAAAAGCAGACAAATTCCAAGAGAGGGCATCCTACACCAGTGCTCAATATTGTCAAGATCCTCATAAGCAAGGAAGTCTGAGAAAATGGCACAGTCAAGGGGAGTCTGAGGGGGCATAACTAGATGTAATATGGTATCCTGGAAGGGATTTGGGACAGAGAAAGGACACTTGGCCTACATTCTCCCTCTAGAATACCCTGGGCTCTTCAGAAGGTATAGAATCTCTGATATTTTATGTCCAATTAAAAAAACTGCTACAGTGGTAATCAAGCACCAATCTGGCAAGTTTTTCATCCTAGTACGCATCCGTGACCCTACAAGTATAACAATAAAATCTTTCAAAAGAGAAAAAAAAGTGCTTGCCCCAGGAGGTTGGTAAAAATTTGCCCAAAAGAGGTAATGCCATTTGAGCCAGGTCAGCCCCAGTAGGCACAGGCGTGATGGTAGTTCTAAATGAGGTGGGTGATGGAAGCAGGACCTGAGGATGTGGGCAAACTGTTGGGAGCCACAGAGGGCAAATGGCACCGCAGAGCCATCCAGAAGACCCGCTTGGGGGGTCAGGCCACACAGGCCTTGGTCGGAACTGAATTTGCTAGGAAATTGGGAAGAATTTTCTTCAATTAAAATTTTGTTTTATTTAATGCAGAGAATGCTCAAAGCTCTGGGAGAGACAGGGAAGCACAAGGTCAGGACTGCCTGTTTGGTAAATGCTGTGCCAGTGAAGAGGTGAGGCACCCGGCATGAGGTTTGACAGGAATACAAGGTGAGCCACATCATGTAATTTTGGATTTCCTGGTAACCACATTTTTAAAATGGTGAAAAACTGGTGAAATTAATTTTAGTAATGTATTTTAGGGTTGGGGAGGGTGATTTGGAGGAAGGTGGTCAAAATGTATAAACTTCCACTTATGACATAAATAAGTACTGGGGATGTAATGTACACCATGCAGACTATGGGGAACACTGCTGTGTGATATACAGGGAAGTTGTCAAGAAAGTAGATCCTAAAATAGATCCTTTTTTTTCCCCCCCTTTTTACTGTGTCTATATGAGAATGTGGATGTTAGCTGAACCTCTTGTGGTGACCATTTCACAATATGGGTAATTCAGTCCACCATACTCTATGCCTCAGATTTTACACAGTGATGTGTGTCAATTATTTCTTGATAAAACTGGAAAAAAAATGCATAGAAAAAGACTAACGGGAAATCCACCAAAAAATAAAAATTAAAAAAAAAGCACCATATTTTATATCAGCCTATATATCCAAGGTATTATCACTTCAACATGTAGCCTGGTAGTATTTCTGGTATTCAGTGGCCACACATGTTGGACAATACAGGTCCAGAGGTAGTGCATGGGCAAAACTTCCAACAATCACACGTGTTATGCACATAAGAGGAAGGATCAGAAGATGGACTTAGGATTCTGAGGTCCAAAGCTTGGACCACTGAAATGAGGACAGAGGGATCGTGAACAAACAGAGATCACATACTGAGTCAACTTCTGCTACTCAAGAAAAGAGACAATGTCACTAGTATGGAAAGGATGACTTTTATTTCCATCCTGATTATCACACCATTATTTAAACACATTTGAAAATCCTGAAATAATTTAAACCAAAGGCACAGAACAAATCAAAATATTTGAACTATTTATGCTTAAGATGAGAAAATTCAAATATTTCAACAGTAATAATAAATTATGAACAAGTTTCCATCACCAAATATCATTCTGACCAAAAGCTACCATGTTTTGTAATAAAACCAAATTAGCTTAGGCTGAGTCTGAGATTTCCATGATAAAAATAATGTCGAAAAAAGTGTCTTCTTTCAAAATACTCGTTATATCCCCAGGTTCAATGGAAGTATTTTATATATAACAAAGTAGCCATTAGGATATTTGTTGATGGATGGCCACTCCCCAAGAAATGACACATTCTTACAAAATGTTTAAAAAAATAGCAAAGTAGGATAGAAAATTCTATTTGGGGAGCAGGGGAAAAAAAAAAACTTGTTCCATGTCAATTAGAATATCAAAGCATTTCAATACCAAATTGCTTCAAAAGCCAATCATCACATAACAGTAATATACTGTATGGGGCATTCCACTGTATCTTCATTATATGTTGATCATACAGTGTAGCTAAGGGGTTGAACAAATCAGTAGCAATTATTGTTGCCGTTTCTTATTTATTCAAAAGAGACAGGCTTAAAAAAAATTACTAAGAAACTAACAGGAATAATCAGTGACATGCTATAGACACGATAAATCCTAGCAATGCAATTGCTAGTTTGAAAATCAAGTGGTCATGCTTCATAATATACTGTCATATTTTTAAAATACATTCTCTGATAATCAATACCATTTATTACAGAGGTCACTTGTAAATGAGCTCAGATTCTGAACTATATTTCTAAGTGAAACTTTTTCAAGTATGGATAATATTAATAAGGTAAAGATATTTTGATCTTACTTCTTTATGTATTCTTCCAAGGGACAACCAGGTGGAATGAAGGGCTAACAAAGGGGGTTGATGGTACTTTTCAAAAACAGAAAAATAAGAAGTAGCCTAGTGACCAAGAACTGACTGAAAGATATTAATATCTAAAACCTAATATTTTAGATGAAAATCCAGGACTTTTCAGTCTTTTTCTTAAAATAATTAAGTTCACAAGAAATAATGGGGAAAAAATTTAGGATTTCTAGAACACTCAAGGCTTTTCTTGGAATGAAATAAAAAAGGTATACCTTCTCCTACACTGAGCTGCGATACATATGAATGTGTACTGAATAGCAACACAGTTTTATCTTTAGTTTAACTGCATAAATCACAAAAAGCATGTCTAGCCAAGACTGCTGATAAGTACAATACAAACTCTAGAAAATGAATTTTAGCAAAAACTGCTTCAAAATTTCCCTGCATAACAAATCATTCCTTTGGAAATGAATCTTTAAATGCTACTGGACTTGTGCAAGTAAGTGTGGCTTTTACCATCTCCAGCACTAAACTGTAATCACCTCCCAAATGCCTTTGTCACTGGAAAACGTGATTTTTTATTATCTAGTATTCTAATTAATGATATATTATTTTTTAAAAAGCTCTTTAGTAGTGTCAGACTTCTGTCTTCATCACCTACAAGTACTAAGAGAATAAAGGAGAAATAAAATAAGTCCAGAAAAATCACTTTTTACAAACAGTATGAAGTTTTGAAATGTTGGCACCGACAGGAAAAAAATGGGGAAGGGCTACCAGCTAAATTTAAAACATATCCATTTGTGGCCTTGGTTGAGGCAGGGGCAGAGGAAGCTACCGCTACTGGCTTCACAGACACCAGTGCTGGGGCATGGAACTCATTCTAGGACTTGGAGGGGAAATAAAGAACTGCCTGAGGTCCTCTCATCCAGCTGGCCAGGTCACAGTTTGCGCGATCTTCATTATTTCATTATTTTAGGTCACATTCTGAAAACGGGGAGTCTGGATTTTGAAAATAAGAACTTACAAGGGTTAATGAAAGACTGTTTCCAAGCTAAAAGAAATGTGGCTAACTTGAAGAAAGCCATTTTAACAACAACAAAAGGACAATCTGAGTGGTTCTGGGCCCTGCAAACACCAGCTGAGTCTGGCACTCCTAACCAGAAACACAACACAAGGAAAGAGATTTCTTTCCAAAGTCTAAAAAGGGAAGATGTTTGACTAGAAACCAATTTCAAAACCTACACCAGGCTTCCAGGCCAGCAGATAACTGTCAGAGTGACTTTGTTCCTTTGCTCCTTCAACATGGGAACGAGTGCAGAATGGCTCATGCCCACAGTTGACAGGCCGTTGACGGCTACGATCATATCCCCACATCTGGACAAAGACAAACAGAAATGGGCTGTTAACTATTTTCATGGGATTAGAAAACATTATCCTAACATTGGTTTAGCATGAAATTCACAGTTTCACTTAACCATTAGCTGTCAATGGTAAGGGTCTATTTTCTACTTTGTGAAACATCTGGGGCAATTTTTAAGCCTCTATTGGCCTTCCCTTGCCAATCAAGGACACCCATGGGCCGACCTCTCCTCTAACTGCTGGGTGATTTTGAGGGCAAGCAGAGCAATTTTCATGTAAGCATAAGCAAAATATAATTAGGAGAATAAATGTGCTGTCTCTTGAAGGAATACTAAATAATGCATTTGGAGGGGGGTTGCTTATTATTTTGACTATTCTTTCTCTGTTCATTCTTAGAGCTCATACATTTGAGGGTTTAATTACACTGAGAATAAGACCCATACCTCCTCTTCTTTCAGCTACTGATGCTTGTCTTCTGACAGGATTATCACAAACGGATGATACATCTGAAGGTCTTTCTCTTCTTTATGATTTTTGCTCTTTAGTTTGTAATACTAATAAGTTATTTTGTTGTTAGTTCCTTCAATTTTTTTGGAAGTAGGTGGAATGCAAATTATAAACTAACTGAGACCCACACTGGTTGAGTAACTTAGCTAAGAGAATGGTTAATTCATTTTCCCCCTACTCTTTCTGCCTAAAATACTGATTTTTTTTCACCCATCTCGGTCAACATAAGACTCATCAGGAGCTTACTGACCCTGATCCACTTTTTACAAGACTATCTGGATGGTACTTTCTCTTTGTGAACAGTATACATTCTCCATCTGTGCGGCACTCTGTCTAGTGTGTCAACATTTACTTTTTAAGAGTTGGCTCTTCCCTCAAAAACTAAACACTAAGAATCTACATAAATCCATCTCCTCTCACTCTGTAGAATCTCTTGATCTAACATCTCGTTCTTCTCCCAGTGCCTGAGCTTTGATAAAGGAACGAGGCTGCACAAGGTTGGCTGAGGACTTCCTGCCCCGCAGAGGAATTAGCAATCCCAGCTCTGTAGAGATAGTCCGGGGTGTGAACCCAATCAACCATATCCAGCTATTTGGCTGTGGGCAAGTTTCTTAATCTTTCTGAGACTTAGTTATCTTGTTTATCAAACAGGAATAGCAACATCACTTACCTCAAAGGGCTGTTAAGAAGATTCAATAATATAATCCCAAGCGCTTAGCATGGTTTCTGGCAGCTATCACATGTTCATTCATCAACTATTTATTGAGACCTTACTATATACTGTTACAGCGGTCAGGAACATAATAATAAATGCAACACATCCCCCCACCCCCAATGGAGCTTGCATAAATATAATGCTAAGTAGACATAAGTGCTGTGGAGGAAAAATAAAGCAGAGTCACCTAATGACAGGACTGGACCGAGGGAGGTGAGACTGTGCAGAGCTAGCTGTCATGTATCACAGTGTGTCTAATCAGATGACTCAGGTTTGGTCCCTGTCATTAGATTAACAAAGCAGACCTATCAGTGGCAAGATGGTAAAAGTGATGCTTCAGTCTAGATCTGGGATGGCAAATTGTTTCTGTAAAAGGCC
The DNA here is from genome assembly GCF_048164855.1 of Canis lupus baileyi. Lineage (NCBI taxonomy): Eukaryota > Metazoa > Chordata > Mammalia > Carnivora > Canidae > Canis > Canis lupus. Next base: position 13,747,133 of record NC_132861.1, on the reverse strand, counting down.
AGTTAGTAAACAAACATTTCAGTCTTTGTGAACCACATGCCCTCTGTCACAATGACTCAGGACCGCCACTGTGGCTCACAGGCAGCCAAGGAGGATGTATTACCAGCCATGTTCCAGTAAAACTTTATTTACGAGAACGGACAACAGGCTGGGTCTGGAGCTGACCCCAGCTCACGATCGTGTTCATCACAATCAACATGAATCATATTATCTGATATCACAAGACTCACTTTAATCTTCCATCATAATAAGCAGGAGTCCCCAAGACGATAGTTTTAATGAAGAAGGGCTGATTGGTGTGGTTCTCTTCATATCCACCAACAATACTAAAGCCCCAACTTCCCAAGTAGCTTCTTCGTAAAACTATATCATGGCAGCTATGAAGGGCACTGTAACAAACACAAAGATTGAGAAAAGTTAACGGGGAGGCTTTTATCGGTGTTCACCTTTGTTCTAACTCCATACCACATTATACTGATCACTGTGGGGAAACGAGAAAGGGCTACTTTATTTCCTTCTGAACACATTACCCTGACAACCCATCGTCTAGCACACACACAGTCCTAGGTAGACTGGAATTTCTTCAGCATTTTTCAATCTTCTTTTCCCTTGTGAAGGTATGTGTGTACACACAGCGCTAACTACACCTGTTTATAAGTTTATACCACAGAAATGCATATAAAATGGTTCTGTGCTTATATTTGCTCTCTGCACTGTCAAAGACATCCTCAATTCGGATATCCATCTGTATGTACAGAGTTTGTATCTACAAAAAGATGGTACAGAAGGGATCTAGTACCACTGATCTTAGCAGTCAAATGAAAGATGTGAGCATTGTGAAGCTTCCAAAGAAAGGTAGAAAACTCTTTTTAATCTATATGAGTTGTTCTATTGTTGTTATTAGTTGTTCTGCCTCCCTCTGTATGTCTTTCATGAATAAATAAATAAAATCTTTAAAAAGTGCACTCATTTTAAGGGAGACTGATGAAGAAAATCAGGAACTCAATCTAGAAAACACTAATGAAAATCATCTCCCCCCCCTTTTATTTTTTTTTTTTTACCAGGGACACTGAGATGCTTCAGTTAAAATACCACTGTCAGTTTGGAGGATATGAAACATCCGTGCTCTATGAATAAAAATTTAAAAAATAAAAATAGAAAAAAGCCCCATCTAAATGATATAGAAAAAGTATCTTTTTATGAGAATTAAGTATCTTTCATTTTTAGATGAAATTGGATATAAAGTCATCTAAGGCAAGGTTTTTTGTTTTTAATCTATTAAAAAGATTTTTTAATAAAGCCAATTCTGTAGGCAATATATGAAATGCTAGAACTTTTAATCTGGCCCAGTTTTTTAGCTCACCAGTATGAAAGGGCTTTTAAAAAGGCTTCTGGCATAGAGCAGGGTCCCATACATTAGCCTGGTATTTTATAAACGTTATTTTCATTATTCTGCATTTCTGCAAAAAACAATCAAAACAACACAATACAAAACAAAACACATAACTGTTTCATCTGGTATGCTGCTGTCTGGTATACCCCTAGCAAACTGTGGAGGAAGAACCTTTCTTTTCAGAAAGAGCAGAGCTGCTGCCCTATGTGAGATGAAACCTGCTTAAAGAAGCCACCTATACCCACAGAGTAGTGGCCCTTCTGACACATGGTTGTGAATACAGGTTTGCACAGAGACCCCCAAGATTCCACAGAACAGAGACCTTTTATTGACAGATACTCTTTTGAAACAGGTAGACCCCCAAAATAGATCTTATTATCCTATATATATTTTTCATCTGAAATATTCATTAGTCTTCCTGGTACACCTGAAAATGGTCTAAACACAAGAGGTAAAGTACTGACCCACAAACTAGCCTGAACAACAGATAATGAAAACTAAAAGGAGCACGAGCACAGCACAAGTGTCTCTCCAGCACAGCACCAGTGTCTGCCTGTCCACCAGTGGGTGTGGACCCACTCGGCCACTATATGGCAGGGGAAGACCGAAGACCACTCCTTACCCACTGATGTGTGAAGGGGCCTTTCTGACATTCTAGGTTTCACTTGACAGGTCAATGCATTGGGCTGAGTATTTAACATGATAAATGAGGTTCCCTCTGATGGCTGACACTTCACAATTAGGTAGCATGTCTGTGGTTTAATAGCAACCATTTGAATCTACCCCTACATGTCCCTGAGATGTGAATTGTATTACAGTTTCAGGCCTTTTTAGCTTTTTTTCAATCCTGAGGACAAGTCTGTGTTAGATTATTGACAAACGAATTTCACTCATCCTTGCTTTTTCTGCTATTCTTTATGTGAAAGTATTTTTTTAAAAGAGATTTTATTTATTTATTCATGAGAGATACAGAGAGAGAGAGGCAGAGACATAGACAGAGGGAGAAGCAGCTCCCCATGGGGAGTCTGATGCAGAACTTGATCCCAGGACCCCAGGGATCACGACTTGAGCCAAAGGCAGATGCTCAACCACTGAGCCACCCAGGTGACCCTGAAAGTACTTTTTAAAAGTAAATCATATAGGGGCACCTGGGTGGCTCAATTGGTTAAGCATCTGCCTTTAGCTTAGGTCATGATCCTGGGGTCCTGGGATTGAGCCCCACATCAGGCTCCTTGCTCAATAGGGAGCCTGCTTCTTCCTCTCCCTCTGCTGCTCCCCCTGCTTGTGCTCTCTCTGTCAAATAAATAAATAAAACCTTTAAACAACAAAAAAGTAAAATCATTCATATAGCATTATACAAAAGCTAGTTATTACAAATTACATCCAAATGAAGCTAGATGGCTCAGAAACTGGCATTCTTATTGTTTATTTTTATTTTAAAAAATCAGTCATTTTCATATTTGCCTCGGAGTCAAAATGTTACATCATAGCTCAGTTTTAGCATTCCTCTACACATTAAGAATCTAAAGTGATCTGGCAACAAAGACAGTAATACACATTCTTCCTATCTCAATACCAAATTCTACAGCCATCATCAGGAGGTTTCAAACACTGTCATGACCAGACAATGACCAACTGCAGAACATCTTGGCTGGTGTCAATCATGAAGCAGCAAGCTCTTCACCAAGGTTGTGAGGAGCACCTACTCTTGAACACTAATGGTTTGGCTTAAAGACTCTCCTGTGCAATAAAAAACTGGGTTTTAATTCTGCCTTTTAAGGGAGAGTTAAAAGGATTAAGAAAGGGGTTTTGGAAAAACTTCTGGAATAGGGAAAGGCCTGACACACTGACCTGACATTTCTGGTGAAAAATCCACACAAAGTCTAAGCATGTATCAGAAAGCATAGTGGTAAATAACAGCTTTTCTAAAGCAAGAGACTGAACATCCAAATCTCCTGGCTGGTCCACTTGGGAGAATTTTAAGAGGAATGGACAGAATGGCTTTATTCATTTTTACAAACAGATACAATAAGTCTTTTTAGCCTAGTTCTTACTATTAAATGTATCTTTTATTTATTTCACTTATTTTAAAAAATGTTTTAAAAATTAAAAAAAACATTTATTTTAAAAACTCATGACCCTGATATCAAGACCTGAGCTGAGATCAAGAGTTGGATGCTTAACTGACTGAATGACTCAGGAGCTCCTTATATTTACCTTTTAAAATACAATAACCTAAGAAAAAAATACCATTTTCTTTTGTAACGTGATATGCTGTTGTCTACTTTTATCTAAGACCTTTTTGCCCACTGGATGAGTGAATTTATGGTGTTATACACTGAGAAAGGTTGTCACTATGATTGTTTCACCATAAAACAACCAAAAAGCTGTCAGTACCTTGGAAGCCCAAGCCACATGACCCATGATGGGGACCAACTGGCATCATACTCATTCTCACTGAAGGTGCTCAGCTGCTCTTCCGTGGCCTGGGTTGCCTCTTCGACAATCTGGACCTCAAGTGCTTTCAGGACAACAGCAGGGGATGCAGCACTGGCTTTCAGCATAGCAACAGCCTCACTGTGACTTAAATTGGTCAAATCAATGCCATTGATATTCAGCAATATATCACCTGTTCAAATGAAGAAACAAGAAAAATGAGATGAGCTACCAAGTAATTATCTTCCCTGTACATCCTATTTGCAAATTAATCAACAAAGGTTAGTTCCAATAACGTACGGTAAAAGACCATTTTTTTTTTACTTCTCTGTAATTTTTATGATACCCAGGGAAAATACAATTAGTGGAAAACATTCCAAAACAACTCAAAACTTTAAGACTGTTTCATAATATATGGAAAAGGTATGGCTTTAAAGCACTGCGATTCAACTGGAAGTCCAAATCATTAGACCTAGTTTTGCTATGTACAGGCCCTGGGCACTTCATTTCTGTTCTCTGGGCTTCAGTGATTTCTATTGTTCTTTCCTACTCAAAAATTATTTGATCCTTTGCTCTTGGAAATGAATTTTTAATATATCCTGTTTTACAGTTATAGAGTTTTATACATAAAGATAGCCCTACATAGTTTGCTCAGTGTGAACATATCAGAATACTTAAAGAGAAGATATCCTTGGGCCTACACAAAGAAATGAAACTTGTGATTTGAACATCTTTTCTTGCTTGAGATAAAGCAAAATATTCTCACTGTAGGAAACTTAAAAAATATAAGAAGATAATCAGAAGGAAATAAAATTGGCAGCCTGGGTGGCTCAGCTGTTTAGCGCCATCTTCAGCCCAGGGTCTAATCCTGAAGACCGGGGATCAAGTCCCATGTTGGGCTCCCTGCATGGAGCCTGCTTCTCCCTCTGCCTGTGTCTCTGCCTCTCTCTCTCTGTGTCTCTCATGAATAAATAAATAAAATCTTTAAACAAAATAAAAAAGGAAATAAAATTACCCCAAATTCCACAATTGGGCAAATTTTTTTTTTTAAATAGCAGCCTTATTAAGGTATAATTCACAAACCGCTCATTCCACTCATTTTAAAGTATACAATTTTATGGCTTTTAGTATGATCATATTGTTGAGTAACCATAACGCATTTCTTTTTGGTTCTCTCCCCCAAGAACCCTGTATTCATTAGCAGTCACTTCCCTCCCCTGCTACCCACCAGCAACCCCTTATCTACTTTATGTCTCTACAGATTTGCCTATTTTCGACATTTCATATACATGCAACCAAACATAGTCTTTTGTGACTGACTGCTTTCACTTAGCATAATGTTTTCAAGGTTGATTCATATGTTAGCTTGAAGTAATACTTCATTCCCTTTTTTTTTTTTTTTTTTTTAATACTTCACCCTTTTATGGTCAAATAATATCCACAGTATGGACATACCACATTCTGTTGATCCATTCATCATGTAGTGGACATCTGGATTATTTCTACTTTTTGACTACTATGAAAAATTATTGCTATGAACCTACATGTACAAGCTTTTGTGTGGGATGTACATTTTCATCTCTCTAGAAATGGAACTGCTGGGTTGTGTGGTAACCCTGTTTTTAACTTTTTGAGGAACTACTACACTGTTTTCCAAAACAGTTGTATCATTTTACATCCCCACTGGCAATGTCTGAAAATTTCATTTCTCACATTGTTGCCAGTATTTATTACCACCTGTTTTTTTCTTGTATTCATCTTACTGGGTATGAAGTGGTTTTGATATGCATTTTCCTAATATCTAATGACACTGAGCATCTTTTCATATAACTTTTGGCTATTTGTGTATCTTCTTTGGAGAAATGTCTATTCAGATCCTTTACTTATTTAAAAACTGGGTTGTCTTTTTAATTACTGAACTGTAAGAGTTCTTTATGTACTTAGGTAGGAGTCTTTCATCAGATATATGATTTGTAAATATACTCTGTGGGTAATCTATTCACTTTCATTGTATCTTTGTTTTCTTGGTGGTGTCCTTGGCAGCATGAAAATTTGTAATTTTGATGAAGTCCAGTTTATTTTCTTTACTGTGTTGTTTGTATTTTGATGTCATATCTAAGAACACCAGTGACTATACATTTCCCAATCCAAAGTCATGAGGATTTATGCTTTGTGTATTCTTCTAAAAGTCTTAGCTCTTACTTTTAGGTCTTGGATCCACTATAAGTTAATTTTTTATATATGATGTGAGGTAGGGATCTGACTTTATTCTTGGAAAAACTGCTTTTAAGACTCATTTTTCCATATGAACAAACCAAGTGTATGGATAATGCTCTTTTTACCACTACCACCTCTACATATTGCATAGTACTGGTGGGGGTGGGGTAGGGAATGTGAAATTATTAAAGAGTTCATCCCTAAAACAACTATGCCTTGTTATTAGGATTGTCTCCCACTCCACCTCTTCCATGAGACCATCCCACATAGGAACTTTATTATATAACCAACATTTGTCATTTTAGTGAGACAGTCCTTCATAACAGCCAGTGTGCCATGATGTGAGAAGTGTTAAATCTTTTAGAGGGTCTTTTCCAACATAAAATAATCCAATGGTCTGAGTAACTGTTAGAAAATAATGGGAACATTATTAAACTTCAGCAGTTTTCCTTTACATTAGGCATTTTTCTAACCTTATAGAGAGGATTCCTCTTGCATATGGAAGGGACATGTTAGAGGATTACAAAAAGCCATGTTTAATAGAAAGTTTTGTGGATATTTGTTATTTTTATTTTTAAAGATTTATTTATTTATTCATTCAGGAAAAACACAGAGAGAGGCAGAGACACAGGCAGAGGGAGAGGCAGGCTTTTCATGGGGAGCCCGATGTGGGACTTGATCCCAGGACTCTGGGATCATGCCAAGTCAAAGGCAGATGCTCAACCACTGAGCCACCCAGGTGTCCCATATTTGTTGTTTTTTAAAACATGAGTTGAATACAGGGAGAAAATGCAGTAAAACTGTTCATGATCCTATTTTACCTCTCTTGATCCGGCCATCCCGAGCAAGGCAGCCATGAGGTGGCACACTGGTAACAAAGATGGGCAGCTCACCACTCTTACTTCCTCTGCCCCCAGCCACTGTCATCCCAAGAGACTCATGTGGTTCTTTCTTTACAGTAATGTGTTTTTCTTGGCATGTTACACACTGGGTAAGATCCTAAAACATGAGAATAAAATTTATTAGATAATAAATAATGCATAGTTGAAGTAGAAACAACTTAAACTAAAGGAAAAACACCGTGGCAATAATAGCCATTTTTTAAATCACTTACTACAGAAGTAATACACAGTTCTTCATGGTACAAATACTACACAATGGGGATCATAATGCCAAACTCTGGACTGCTATATTTTTATATGACTATTAATGGAACAGAAAAAACTGAGGACTGCTGATACACAGAAGTCAAAATAAAATAAGCCCATCATTTATATAATTATCTTGGGCTCCAAGATATGATCAATTCTATGAAAGTAAACAATGAATTTAAATGCTTTAGATTCTGAAGACAAGCCAATTAATTTTATTTCCATCTCTCTATTCTTTGAAAGACATGTTGACAGAGTAGTATGAAAGGGGAGTGTGGATTTCGATAACTGCCAGAAAAAAAGTTACAGATTTATCTTGTTTCTTACTCATGAGGATTATCAGAATGTTAATCACGAATCAGGTGCAAATTGATCTTCAAAACCTTTATGGAAAGCTAAAAGGGTATGAAACAACTGAATTCTTGAAAAAGTTAATGAAGAAAATAAATTCCCAACAAACTCTGTTCTCAGGAAAAAGCAATATTTTACTGACATTCATTATTGCTATTTATTATTATTCTCCTAGAAAAGGAGAATTTAAAACAGCACCTTCCGTTTTAATTAGAACTCAATAAAAAACCAGGTGTACATATGCAACATTAATATTAAAATAGCAATACTAACTAACATTTATTGAAGATTTACTATGTGTAAAGCTAATGGCTTTCCATGCATTATTTCATTTTAATTTTCACAATGGTCCTAAATGTAAATACTATTGTTGGCCCCATTTTACAGATGAGGGAACAACCTTAGAAAGGTCATGTAATTTGCCCTAAATCATAAAGCTCTATGTGGCTGCACTGAGATTTAAACTGATGCAAGTAAAAAAAATAAAATAAAAAAAAAATATATATATGTGTGTGTGTGTACATATATATACATATATATGTATATACACACACATTCATGTTTTGTATATGCTTTTTATAGCATGATGCACTACATATATACTGATCACATGCACCCACACTACAAGAGTACTATTAAGTGTAACAATGGAAGCTAATGTCTCAAAAGATTCCTAACACTTATCAACTATTAAAGAATATGGCACATAATAAGATAACTATTAACATGATTAACAATATCAACAATGGAAATATATGAATTATATTTATAGAACTATAACATTTCCTTTAGTGACCCTACTTCAGAGCTGACAGGTACGTACGTATCTGTTAATCAAGCCCTGGAACTCCAGGTTCATCTGCTCTTCTCTGGTCCTGGAATTCATGCTCTTGAAATTAAGGGAACTACTTACAGTAATAGCCTAATGTTTTTAGAATTTTGACCTCCTAGAAAAGCTTGTAAGGTGGTACCCTATATGAAATCTATGTTAATATCTGTTAACTTCAATGATCAACCGTTGCCTTACATCATAATTCTTTAGGAATATGTATATACATGTAACTTATAAAGAAAGCACAGACCAGCTATATGAAAAACTCCTATTAAAATTCCTTTTTGAAACAGTAACTGCTTTTCATAGCCATCATTGTGGAAAGCAAAATTATAGGTTTCCTTCACACATTTCATTTTTTGTTAAAAAATGAGAACAAGTCTGTGGTTATACTTCCAGTAGGCCTAGAAGTTGAGTTCAGATGAAAGATCAAGTGAAGTAAATACTACTGAAAATACAGTGAAGTAGCACTTTTTTTTTTTTTTTTATTTCTACAACTAGTGAGACAGCATTGAAATTCCCAGCACAGATAAATGACCTAGGAATATATTATAAAACCAGTGAAATATTGAAGATGCAGCACAAAGCTCAATATATGGGAATTTAAAATGATTTAGGGTAGTATTCCTATAAGCTATAACATAAAAAAAATGTTATACATATATGTACCTATCAGAATGTATGATTTATGCTTAATATTCACATAGCAAATTCTGTTATTGTAGGCAAGCTGCCCAGTTGTTAAGTATGGACTTGTTGATCATTGTCTTCACTATGCTTTCTCAATCACATAGCCAACATTTCAATCAGCAAACCAAGATAAATCCCACTTTCAAGCAGGACCAAACAAACAGAAGTTTTTCTAGAAGATGAAACATTTCTCATCAATCACTTGGCATAGAGACCTTCTTACCAAGAAACCATCCCTACTGGCTGAGGAACTGAGACTACATAGTGACTCTCAAGGTAGCCAAACACACATTTCATGCCCCAAACACCTGTGTTCACTTTTTCCAACAGACTAAAGGCCCTCATTTAAAACTTACCAGCTTGTAACAATGATCCCTTGAGGGCAGATGAATGAAAATATGTAAACACAATGCCTCACCTTATGTGAGCTGGGTCTGTTGTGATATAGCGGCTGTGCATGATGCTGGCTGCTACTCTGAGCTCCTGTGTCTCGGACAGAGTTACCAGGCTGGGATTTCCCTTGTCTAGCAATTGTTAAATCCACCCTCTCTCCACTAGCCTAGAAAAAACACACATACATAACCACCAGTCATTAATATTGCTTCTCACTTAAAAAATTATAGACAGTGTAATTTTCCACACGTTCATCATCACTGTACCAGAGCCTCACCTGCATGGTGATTGCAGGTACCTGCTTGGGGGGAAATGGGTGGGGAGGGGTTCATTTTAGGAGCTAATATTTTAAAACTTCTGCAGTTAAAACATCCACACACAGACCTCTTGGGTAGGCCTTTCTTCAGCCCTGGAAATACCAAGGACATAACCAAGGCAAAACAGTAGAACTGCCTGGGTTCTTATCTTCCCAAGATTTCTTAAAGGGTAACTAAGTTTCTTTACATACTCTCCCATGCAAGACTGGCCTCAGCATTGAGAGGAAGAGAGCAAAGGAAAGAAGGTAAAAGGAAGAACTGATTCAAAATTGGATTAGAATCCTTTGTGACTTCTGAAATAAATTCCAGGGTGACTATTTTGAGAGTGATAATCAATGAAACTACATACAGCTTTGTTTCTGCTTGTTATAAGTTTGGGTCAAAGTACGGTATCAGCTTACATAGTCCTGAGAAGAATAATAACAAAGATCCTATAAAACAAGATTAGTATTTATATCCATTGTACACTGCATGTGTATATTATGTCACACGTGCGCAAACATAAATGTTAGGTAAATTTTTTTTTAAAGATTTTACTTATTATTCATTAAAGAAACACAGAGAGAGGCAGAGACATAGGCAGAGGGAAAAGCAGACTCCCTATGGGGAGCCCAATGCAGGATTTGATCCCCAGACCCAGGATCACACCCTGAGCTGAAGGCAGACACTCAAACACTGAGCCACCCAGGTGTCCCATTAGGTTAAGTTTTTTAGAGGTTCCAACTCTCACCTTGAATTTAGAGGTCCATTATCTTTATTTATAGATCTAGATTTTGAACAGAGATTCACATCTATTATATGTTTTAAAGCTGTTTTATCTTTGCCTTTAATGTACAGGCCTGATCTATTTGATGCTGATTCTTGGTTGTGACCACAAGTTCCCAAGTTTACTATCATTCCTACGGGAAAATCTGACAGCCTACCTTTTTTTTTTTTTTTTTTTTAAAGATTTTATTTATTTATTCATGAGACACACAGAGAGAGGTAGCGACATAGGCAGTGCTGATTCTTGGTTGTGACCACAAGTTCCCAAGTTTACTATCATTCCTACGGGAAAATCTGACAGCCTACCTTTTTTTTTTTTTTTTTTTTTAAAGATTTTATTTATTTATTCATGAGACACACAGAGAGAGGTAGCGACATAGGCAGAGGGAGAAGCAGGCTCCCACCGGGGAGCCCGATTTGGAACTTGATCCCTGGACTCCGGGATCACACCCTGAGCCAAAGGCAGACGCTCAACCACCGAGCCACCATGCATTCCCTGATAGCCTGCTTTTAAGAAGCTGTAGTGGAAAGTAGGACCCTCCCCCATAATTAGTCAATAATGTTAAGAATTCACTTCACCTTCAGTTCTCAGGTTGGGAAATGAGTGATAACCAAGTTGAGCCCTATTAAAAATCACCTGCTTATTCAAGCATTGCATTAAACTAGTTGCAGACAATTCTTCAAAATAAATGAAGAGTGACACTTCCCAGGTGGCCAGAGTCTGGGACTTGATCTAAAGGGTAACTGTCAAAGTAGAATGTGTAGAATTCTGATATTTGAGATTCTGACACTTCAGATTATTAGATCACACAGTGATGGGTGAGAAGCCCCTTTGTAATTTCATGTCAGTATATGGAATGGTTTGCTTTACTGCATAATACCCACCACCACCACCACTACGAAATACCCTATACAGTCATTCAGCTTTACTGAAAGACCTGTGTTTATGCAAACCCATTAACAGAAACAAATCCCTGATCATTCCTGACATTTTGAAAGGACAAAATTCTTGGTGTGTGATGGAAGTGGGCATGTGGGTTTAAACGATGGACCAACATTTGGGTTTAGGCTAATTTTAAATAGACGGCACATCTAACATTTCAGGGTTTCAAACACAACAAAAGAATTCTGTTAAAAGTCAAGATTTTTAAAAATGCAGGATGCCAAAATGACAATACCTATTTCATTAAAAAGTGGCATGCACTACTGTTGGGAGTATATATTGGTTTATATACTATATGTGTGTGTGTGTGTGTGTGTGTGTGTGTGTGTGTGTGTATATATATACTTTCTAGAGGAAGTTTAGCAAAATGTCTTAAACTGGAAAACAGAACATTCAAGTCTGTTAACAAGGGAATGATTAAATAAGTTTTAGTACAACATGCCTACTACACAGCTATGTCATGATGAGTCTATTTTCAGGGTAAGAAGTCCACAACATACTGCTGACATGAAGAAACGGCTGCAAACTCAGAATTTGCAAGATGAGTGTACATGTAAGTATCTATGTAAATATGTACCTATTTATCTGCAGGCATGTACAGAAAAACGTTTATAATGATGTTCTCCAAAACATCTTAGGGGTTTAGACTGAATGTGACTTTAGCTTCCTTTTTTATTTTCTGTGTTTTGTCTCCTTTTATTGACAGAGTACATTATTTTTATAATCCAAAACAGTAAGATTTAATTTTTTTCACAAAAAAACAACTTGAACAATATATTATATTTGGTATTATATATATTAGAAGGTATCCATATCCATTTTTTTTAAACCTCAAGTCTGTGATGCAGGATCAATGCCTGAACCTCCTTCCTAATACAATACGGCTACCTGGTGTGTGCATGTGTTCTTATGGTTGTAATGAGCCAAAAATTTGTGAAAAGTAATTTGTGAAAAGTGAAAAATTTAAATGGGATTGAAACTTGGGTTTTCTTACATAGTAGTTTAAAACTTGTTATTTGATTCTGTCTGCCATACATATTTCTCAGTGACTATTAACCTACTTTTTAATCCCTAATGCTTGATTATGTTAATGTTTGGTTTCCTTGTGCTTACCTAAAAAAAAAAAAAAAAAAAAAAAAAGAAAGAAAGAAAGAAAAAAAAGAAAAAGCCACACATCTTTGTTTCACCCTTATCAATGTAGGAAATACCCTCATCATTAAATGCTGTGGCGGGTTAGAGAACCAGAAGTTCTGCTCTGGATGATTTTCTACTTTATTTTAATGCTTTTACTGAAAAAGTGTTTTTTTTTCTCTAATTATAAATTTACTTACTTTACAGGGATACTGTACGAATACGAGTTATGATGTGTTTGAAATGCTTTGGACTGCTTTAAAACAAAGGCACTATGGAGATTAAGAGCTATTCTTAATAAAAAATTATTTTCTCCACTTGTATGGAGCTGAAGCAGAGAGGGGGAATTACAAGAGCCAGTAAGTCACAACCTTGGAATGGCAGCTCCTTCCAGCTACGCCTTTCTCACCGTTCAATGTGGACGCCCCCGTTTTTATGTCTGGGACTAGGTGGAGCCCAGGGAGCAAATGAGAAACCTATGTGAGAATACAGGGCCTTCACTCTATAAAGAGCAAGGCTAAACACTCACAGGGATACAGTTTTCCAGAAAGGATCCTATCTGTAATGAAGTTATACTACTGTGCATTTTGAAGGATTTGAGGAGCCATGTTTGATTTCCCTATGAAATAGCAAATATCCCCTAGATTCTCATGTTATGAAAACAAACATCAACTGTAATAAAGGCTGAGCATTGGAAACGAACACCTGGTGCGTACCTGAATGATCTGGGCGGCAAGCTCTGGGGTCCCATGCTTCAGGTCATGCCCATTGATGGCAAGTACTCGGTCATTGCTGCTGAGCCTTCCATCCTGTGCAGCCAGTCCGCCTTCCAATAAGTCAAGAATAAAAACACCTGGCTCATCGGTCCTTCGTACAAGTTTAATGCCGAGCTGTTCACCAGAGTCCCGCTTGTGAAGGACCACGTGGAAGAGGTCTTCCCGTGGAGAGCTACTGTCAGAGTGGCTGTTTGTCCGGTTCCCAAAGCGCCTCTCTCGCAGCACAGTGAGGTGCAGTGTGCTGCAGGGCTGGGAGAGAACGGCTCTGGCATAGTTGTGGGATACATTGCTGATGTTACAGTTGTTGACCTGGAAGAAAAGAATTAGGATCAAAGGGTGATAATCTTCTATCTTTTCAACTTGTAGAAATGCTTATTTACCATTTCTAAAAGAAACTAACTTTGTGAAAAGGATTTACAGTCATTATTTACAGAGAAAGTTTACAAATTACAATTGCAACTACAAAGATGTCTTAAAATACACAGCTTCTAAGCTTCACTCACAATGACTAGCATTAAGTAGAGAACAGCAGTTAGGATCACAAGCTTCAGTGACAGTTGAATCAGAGCCCTTGGTTCTGCCTTGTGCTATCAGCAGTGAGATGGGTTCACTCTCTGCTTCATGGGACCAGGAAGAGAATGCAGACAACAGCAGTATATGGCAAGTACCAATGAAATACTAGTTCTAGTAGAACAGAAACTGAACTACTGGATTGAAGTGGCTTTTGCCAATGAAATACACTTAAGCTAGAAAAGATACACTGAGTTTTATTTTAAGGAAAGGGACACATTCCAGGTATACAACCTGATCTCAGATCAGTGATTTTTACTTACAATTACAGTTTCACTCTAATTGTTTAGCACTAAATGTAATAGCTTATCTAACACAATATGCGTAACTCAGTGCACTCAGAACATTTCTCTATTAAACTTTATGATCCTGAAATGAGTATAGTGACTGAGCAATCCTTGGACACTAACATCACTAAGAAAATATGCCCAGCTTCAATTATTCACCTAGCTAGAGGAAGGGGTTGGCACAATTCTTCATATTTATCACAATTAGAATTCCTTTCTTCATCTGTGTGAAATAGCAGCCAGTGGGGAACCAACATTCTCTGAGCATCAGCTATGTGGCAGGCTCTGGGCAAGGTGTTTTTTTGATCATCCAAATCTGTCAATCTTACTCATGTGAATCTAGGCCCTCCCCCTTCCTATTCATCTAGGGTTGACAATTTTGAGCACTACTAACTTGAATTTTGTTGATTTGGGCCTGTTGACATCTTTTAAAATTCAGGCATCAAATATAGACACCACACACAAACTTGCTATTTTCCCAAGTTTGCAACATCTGTGCATTTGGTTGCCATCCAAATCCTTGACTAAAAAGTTGAATAACATAGGGTCAAGAACAGAACTTCAAACTTCAAGGCAGAATCTAAAAAAACAGCCTGACGTGGATTCGTTACTCAAAAATCATCGTTTCTGGTTATTCAGCTACTTTTCTCTAGGTTCCCGTTTTTTCCATCTTAAATTCAGATGTTTCACAAATGAGCTGACAAATATCTGGCTGGAATCCAGCGATAGCCACGTGCAAGCTTGTAGCCCCATTCCATCTTTCTGATGGGGGTTATGGAATATCCTACAATTAGATGATATTTCCTTCACGGACGCGTGGTTGCCAGTGAAATCCAGAGACGGCAGAGACCAAATAAAATACGTTTTCTAGATTTTGTAAAAATAGCACCAGCGTAGTAAACTCTACCACATCTTTAGCTAAATGAATTTTCTACCAACACAATCAACACATGACTGCAATCATTTTCCTTCAAAACCAAATATGAATAAATTGCTGACGACTCAAATGATGCTGAAAATACCTACTCTTAATAATGTTCTAAATTTGTTATTTTTAATAGTGATACTGATGTAACTTTTAACAGGATTTTTTTCTTCAAATTGCTCAAAATGCTGCACAGCAAAAGGCCCTGAGGGTATATGGTTTTCTTTTTCAAAGAAGTTATTTAATAGAGTAACATGTATGTATGTATATGTGTGTGTATATATGTGCACGTATGTGTGTAGTGTGGGAAAACCAAAGACACTGTTATTGCACCTGGTTTGCTAAACTAAAAGCACAGGCAAGCTAGCTCTTTGGCTTGTAAATAAACCATCTTAATGACTCTAAGGTATTTTCAAATTGACTTGCGGTATTATTTATGCAGCTTATACAAAGTGGAAGATAACCAGGTAGTAAAAAAAATATCAAGTAGCCTTCTTTCCAAGTGATTCCTTTTGAAAGATCATAAATACTTCTCCATATTTGGGCAAGTGGTGTGGCTTTATTTATTGGCTCCAGTATATCGGCTAAAGGCCAATGAGAAGTCAGGCTCACAACAGAAGCCCATTTGTGAATTTACTCATTAGGTTATGTGCTCACAGTTTTCTTATCAACTTGAAATCATTAAACTGGATTAAGATTGCCATTATTAGAGTTATTAATATGTATGCCTCCATAAATAATAATAATGCACTAGAATTTCTACAATACAGATTTATAGCTTTGAGTTAATGCCCCAAATTATAGCCAATAATTTCAGATAATCATTTTTATTTGAGGTATACAGATTCAGTTATGTTATTAAACAGTCCTTCAAAGCAGAGTGGTTAAGAAAAAAAGCCTATAAATGAAATACAATATTAGCAAATAAAACCTGAAAGCTATTTAACCTCAACTATATTCTAAGAAATGCAAATAAGAACAAAGCATTTGTTTTTACCTTTAAAATTTAGAGAAAGAATGAAAAATGTGTAAAAATGTTAATATTCAATGCTGGCACACAGCTGGTAGCAAAGAACAAAAATAAATGTAAACTTAATTATAGCCAGAAAGGCCAGAAGTGGGGGGGAAAAAAAAGAACACTATGTAAGCTGTAGAAAAGGACAATCTGGCTCTTTTGGTCTTGGCCACCTAGGTGTCAAAATGTCAGGAGTGATACATCTGGGCAACCAGCTACAAGATTTCTTCCATAGAGAATCAGATTAGGAGCTGGGATGTAAGGAATACAAGGTAACGTGTCCAGAGAGCTGTGCCAACCTCATTCAACCAGGGCACTAATATCATAAAATGACATCAAATACAGTAATGCAGTAAATAGCTAGCTATGATAGGATCAGAAACTGGATTTTATATAAGCTGGATTAGTTATGCTTCCTGTACTCTCCTACTTCCTCTTAGGATTTGGTAAAAAACAAAACACTGGAAGTTCAGTCTGTGTCAGCCAGGCTAAGTGCAATGAAGGAGGGGCTTTGGACCTGAGTGTTAAAGTGGAAATAATATACTGCAAGAGGCAGCATACAGATAGGAGTGGAAACCAAAGCCAGGAACCCCCAATGGAAGGTCAGTCCTTGTTGCTCTGGGAACCTAGTTTATCTTTTTTCCCCCCGTAGACTTGACTTTTCATGTGTTTTTTTTTTTTTAAGATTTTATTTATTTGACACACACACACATACACACAGAGCATACAAGCAGGCAGGGGGAGAAGCAGGCTCCCTGGTGAACAGAGAGCTTGCTGTGAGGCACGATCCCAGGACTCTGGGATCATGACCTGAGCTGAAGGCAGGTGTTAAACCAACTGAGCCCCCAGGTGGCCCAGGACACTTCTTTTCAAGAACTAAAAATCCTAGAGGTTCTAAGTTTTATTTTAATGAAGGAGACAGCTATTCCCAATAGGATATTAATCCAAATCCAACCTTTTGTTGATTCAGCAAGTACTTCCTGGGCACTTACCAAAGGCATGGCACTGTGAGAGATGTGTACTGTAATTGTGTATGGTTAAGGTGGCTACAATCACCATAGAAAGTGCATTTGAATAATTCTCTGTGACTGATTATGTGTGAAGTGGTGAAGAGCAAAGCAAGGAATGCTGTCAGCACTTAAAGTAAGAAGAGGCCTGAACTGGTGATAATGGCAGGGCTTTCAGGATGAAGGTGGATAAGCTGTTGGTGGATAATGGGGTCAGGCTGGAATGTGAGAATAAGCTGTCTGGAGGGAAGCAAGGAGACTGCTAGGTCTGGCTTTTCCGCTAGATTATCAATTCCAATTATGTTATTAAATATAAATTTCAGTAATACACAAGGCTATGCATGAAAGAAAAAGCAAGGGTTAAGGTTGAGGTGACAGGTTGTGTAACAGACCACAGAAGACCCTGACTATTAGATTAGTCAGTCTGGACTTGATCCTCAGGCCAAATCTTCCCAAGGAAAGCAGAGTCACAGATGTATTAACCTGGCAACAGTGGCACTGAGTTTCAGAGCAGAGAGCGGGGAGGCAAGGGTCTTGATTCTACTGGGTTAGATGTGAAGCAGTGAAGACACAAACTAGAGAGGAAGTAAGGAGTGGACACCACCAGACGGTGGTCAAGGACTGAACAGTGATATCAAGGAGGCAAGAATCCTTGAGCTTGAGTCCTTAAAGACATCTTTTCATTCATGACTATTCCTTCTCCCCTAAATATCCGTTTTTTTAGCTTCAAGTATCATTTACACTTTTATGGGTTGTATATCCAGGCCAATATTCACATAAACTCCAGTCCTGTACTGAATTCTGACCATCCTCCCCCCAACCCCTCACTGTCAACATGCCCTTTAATGTAACAGCATCTTGTCCCAAGCTAGTTCTTCTATTGGAGTAGCTATTTCTCCTTAAAGAGCAGGAGAGGGTAGCATCAAGGGTTAGTATAGTCAAGTTGTTTGTGGAGGAAAGCACATTTGAGAGCGAACAAGAGATGGCCATGATTTCTGTATTCCATCTTAAGCTCCATGGTATAAATTTTAAGTAACTTGTGCTGCATGATCTGTCTTTTCTAGACTACAGTAATGAGTGTAGAGAAGGATAAATCAGACAATGAAGGTAACTGATGGATAGTACACTGGACTAGGGATAAAGCCAATGGGACAAGAGAATTTCAGCAGTGAAGGTAGTCCTGAAATAGCCAACCATGGGTCCAGCCAGGAAGAATCCAGTTAGCCCAAAGAGCCAAGCACGGAGTCACAAGTGGGATCCAACTTAAGATAGGGAGGGACAAAAAAATATTCCAAGTGTACTGAGAAATAGGAGAAACTGCAGATAAATTCTGATCTGTTTTGCATCTAAAAAGCAGTAAAACTTACCTTTAAATAATTCAGTACCACAATTTTCTAAGTTTTAAATTTATGAACAAAACCAAAAAGATCCAAGTCAACGAGATAATTTAAAAATGATACCTGAAGAATCTGGTCTCCAGCAAGGAGTCTTCCGTCTTTGGCGATTATCCCATCCCGATAGACTTCCTGGATAACAATGTTAATCAGTGGCGTTTCATTGCCACCCACAATGCTAATTCCTAACTGAATATAAGGATTAGATCGGTGAATTTCAATCGTGGTAATTTCGCCTTCTGGTAAACTAAGTGGCTGTTGTGTAGCTGCCAAGTTAAAAAATGAGAGAGAGAAAAATAGATGTAAAGAGAAACATTTTATATTTCGATTATCTTCTGGTAAGTTATCATCTATCATTAGCGATCACCTTATGTTAATAGATGATTAATAACAAAGCAATACCACTGGATAAGAAAAAGAGAATGACAAAAAAACATCTATAGGTTAAGATTACCAGAACACTTTCTCTTCTAAAGGTAATCAGTAAATAACCAACAAATAACTATTATGTATCAGATCACTAGGGATGACACAGTGATCTGATAAAAAAAATATACAAACAATGTCATCTTGTCCTAATTGATCAGAGAAAGTTTGAACCATGAAACAACTGTAAACAATGCAAGGCAGTAAAAAAAAAATAAAATAAAATAAAAAAAATAAAAAAGACAAACTGTGGTATAATCACCATAGCAGTGAGAAAGCAACCACGTAACCATGTCAAGCTCTAAGAGGAGGGTCTTGACCTGAGCATTAGGAGAAGAAAAAAGTATTCTAGCCATGGCTGGGAAAATTTGGATTTGTAGCAAAATTTGGAATTTTCACAAGAGAAAATCACATTTAAAAGTAAAACATAGGGACACGTGGGTGGCTCAGTGGTTGAGCATCTGTCTTTAGCTCAGGTCATGATCCCATTGTCCTGAGATGGAGTCCCACATCGGGCTCCCTGTGGGGAGCCTGCTTCTCCTTCTACCTATGACTCTGACTCTCTCTGTGTGTCTCTCATGAATAAATACATAAAATCTTAAAAAAAAAAAGTAAAACATAACTATCAAGATATGCCCAAGATCTAGGACTATAGGCTTTCTGCCTATTTCCTGGTGGGTTGCATAGACTGATCAGTGGTTGCTACTGGAGGACAGCAATAGTCAGAAGCATGGCCTTGGGGTCAGATATATATCCAGCCACTTCCTGGCTCTCAGACTTTGACCAATTAATCTCTTAAGACCCAGGTTTCTCACCATTAAAACAATCTAATATTGGTACAAGCATTTAATTAGTTAATAAATGTAAAGTGCTTGGCACAATGCCTCACAAAGAATAAGCATTTAAGCCAAGGTATTATTTTTATTTTTCTCAATGTTGTGGATTTCTTAGTTAAGAAGCAACAAGCTTCAAAACAAACAAGAAGCCTATTAATGACCAGTGAATTCGTGAACTCCAACAGAAGAGGGGTGGAGAAGGATTACCAGCCTTAGGGTAAGATTCGTGTTCTGTTTCTAAACTGCAAACTGTTAGAGTTACATACTTAAAGGGTAAATTTATGACGTATGTGAAGTGTATCTCAATAAAATTAGTTTTTGAAGAGGAAAAAAATGCATGTCAGGAAAGTAACAGGGAGTAGTGGGAAGAAAGGAAATGTCTGATTAGAAAACAGAGATGAAAAGCAAGAGCAAGGTGAAGAGCACATACTGTCAGTGGCTGTGTTCTCCTCAAAGGCAGGATTGTCCAGGCCAGGCTCCTCAGTCCACGCAGGAAGAGATGCTGATGGCAAGTTCCGCTCAGCAGGTGCTGTGCCTGTCCCTGAACAGTCCGTTTCGGGTGATAAAGTACCTGGAAGATCTATTATAGTGGTTCCATTTTCATTCTCAATCTCTGTCTGAGCTTTACCAGTTTTCCTCCTCTCTAGGGCAAGTCTCCGATGAGAAGCTCCAGGACATCTGGAAAGAGAGCATCAGGTGGTTCCCAGATATTTCAAAAGGAAAATGATTAATAGCTTGTGCCACAAGAGAATAGCCATGGCTTCTGTGCAAAACTCACCTAGAGGTAATCCACAAGTAGCATGTAATTCTGATTTTAACTTCTGCTCAAACTAAGGCCTTACCACACCGCATAGCAAACTTAAAGCATTGGCACAAACAGTGGCTTTGTGTATATCTCATCTCAAAGAAAATTTCTATATAAAACTGTATTCAGATATATACTAGTGCCACAAATATAGCAGTACAGTTGATGCCACATTGCAAGTATTATTCTGAAATTCTAATTATATAACCCTTTTATCACAGGTGAAATGGCTTAACCATAGGAATGGAAACAGAAGCTTCTCCTACAACGTGCTCTTGCATCCCGCCTTGAATCTTCCCTGGGTGACACTCTGCCTTTCCACTCCAATGGTCAAGGATACACATTCATTTATTAGTGAGCAACAATATATTTGAAGCTCTGCCACTTGTAGGAAAGCACAGCAAAGGCCTAAGAGGTTGTATACAGTGGTGGGTGGTGATCTTATGTCCAGGGCTTCAGACTTCATTCAATGACAATATTTTTAAAAACCTAAAATTTCATTAAAAATTAAGTATAGGATTAAATTCAATGAAAACTGAAAGCCATCCTTTAACTATAAAAGTAATAAATTTCCCCTCACAAATTAAAGATATGTTGTGGATTTCAAGCTCTTGAAAAAGATCATTATAGAGTTTCTTTATTCAACATTCACTCATTACTTGTTTTCTCATCACCTTGTTTAAAAAGGGGACAACTGATTTTCTTTCCTGCATTGTTGTGCAGCACTCTAGGAAATGTTCAAATGTTCCTGTAAGGGCCTCATGAGTACTTTGGAAAATTACATTACTGAGAAAAATTATTTTTGTCAAGTAAGCAGATTTAATAAGAAATGCATTTTAAAAATAATTATTCAATAAAAAAAAACAGAAACAAAAATTGGATAATAAAAAACATGTGAAGGGCACCTGGGTGGTTCAGTGGTTGAGTGTCTGCCTTTGGCTTGGGTCATGATCCCAGTCCTGGGATCGAGTCCCATATTGGGCTCCCTGCAGGGAGCCTGCTTCTCCCTCCGCCTATGTCTCTGCCTCTCTCTTTCTGTGTCTCTCATGAAAAAATAAAATCTTTAAAAAAAACCGAGACTAGAAATATAGGTAAAGATTCAATTCCCCAAATGTATATCATACACTGGTATCTACATGGATAACAGCTAGTCTTTGATGGGGAAAGGGCCTCGGAACAGGAAGTGGGGAGAAAATACAAGGAGAATGTGCACAGCTAGGAAAGAGCCTAGCTAACAACTTAAAAATCCTACAAACTAACTATAAAGCCCCTCTTATCTTATGCAAGAATAAATTTAAAAAGAGAAACCTGAAGTTGTTAGAGAGGTAAAGAAACAGGTATACTTACATCCCAATGGGACAGCAAATTGTTAAGAGGGATTAAATAAAGGTATTTAACGTGCTATTATGCAACACTCAAGGAAGGTTACAGAGGACCTACGCAATACCCACATTTAAACAGATGGGCCAGTTGTGCAGACAGAGACAGAATGACTAGCCAGGAGGAGGCCATAAGAGAAATACTTCACGGGAGGCAGGAGTGTCAACAGAGAAAAAAATGCCACGAAAGAGGTCAATAAGGACCAAAAAGCATTACTTTCATTTGGTGGTTAAAAGGTCATAGTAACTAACTTACAACACTTTTGGTGTTGAGGGCAGAAGCCCTCATAATACTGCCACTATAGTACCACCATTTCTGTTCACAGTATATGCCTTCTATAAAAACTGCACACTAGGAAAAAAAAAAAACACCAAACAACAACAACAAAACAAAAACAAAAACTGCACACTAAAATTCACCAGGCTTGAGGGAAAACAAGGATTGAGATAGACCATTCAAAACCTGGGTGTCGGGCAGCCCCAGTGGCGCAGCGGTTTAGCGCTGCCTGCAGCCGTGGGGTGTGATCCTGGAGACCCTGGATCGAGTCCCATGTCAGGCTTCCTGTATGGAGTCCACTTCTCCCTCTGCCTGTGTCTCTGCCCCTCTCTCTCTCTGTCTCTATGAATAAATAAAATCTTAAAACAAAAACAAAAACAAAACCTGGGTTTCTGGGGAATGGCTGCTAACGGGTACAGGCTTTCTCTTTGAAAATGTTCTAAAAATTCAATCATGATGATGGCTACACACTTCTGTGAATATACTAAAGACCACTAACTTGCACATCTTAAAAATAGGTGAGTTTTATGGTTGGTGAAAAACACCTCAAAAGAACTATTTTTTTTTAAAGACTGTTAGGGGATGAGCAAATCAGAGCAGCTTGGATAAAAAGCTCATGACCACATACAGCTCGAAGCTGTCGTTCCTCAAATCTGTAAACACTTGGAACTGAAAGAGTGTTGTTGAGTGTCTAATCTGTGTCAGTCACTGCAGAAAGACCTCTATATACCACATTTCACTGAATCCTCACAACCACTCTGTTATCCCTATTTTACAGACGGGAGACTTGACACTTAACTAAGGTAACATCACACAGCTATTAGGTTGCAGAGTCAAAATCCAAACAAAGATCTGATGCCAAAGACATCTGCTCTTTCCACTACATCATACTAAATTCATGCCTCTTTTTTTTTTTTTTTTTTAAGATTTATTTATCTGAGAGAGAGAATGCACACATGCACAAGAGAGCAGAGGAGGGGCAGAGAGGGAGGGACAGTGGAATTCCAGCAGACTTCTGCACTGAATGAGGAGTCTGATGTGGGGCTCAATCCCAGGACCCTGAGCTTAGGACCTGAGCCAAAACCAAGAGTTGGAAATTTAACCAACTGTGCCACCCAGGTTCCCCTTTGCTAAATTCATTCTTATGATGTTCTTTTTCTAGGCCAAAGTGAATTTGTTCCACAAAGTGCTATCCAGAAACACAGAGAATATTAGAATGAGAGAGACCTTAGTGAAAAATTAAAAAGCAAACAAAAATCACAAACAACAAAAACCAATATATCTTTCTAAATGGAGCATTTAACAATAACATCACAAACTGCAACTGGCATCAGGGGTATTATCTTGAATTATTCAAGTAGGTAGATCAATGTAGCAGGAGGTTGGTATAGAAAATATTAAAAATGAATAGAACCAGAATGGCTGCTAATCAATGGATGGCTGGTGGCAGGAAGTGGAGAGCTCCGGTGTCTGGTTTTAGGTGGGAATTGAAACCATGCTACTGCCAACAAGACCTTGAAAGCTGTGCATTTCCAGCTTGAAGGAGGCCATGCCTCGGCCCTCATGGCCTAACAAACCAGTCTCTTACTCATAGTCTGAAAATTCTGACAGCAGTGATGATTTTGTTTCTGCAACTGCACTCTGAAATAAGAAGCCCAGAATGCCACCAGAAGAGTAAAACTAGAAATGCCAAAACCTAAATGGAAGAGTCTCCAGAAAAGAAGACATTCCCCTTACAAGAGAAAACCCCTAGAAAAAGATGGCTTTTGATGACAAGCTCTGTCAGCGAGACTTAAGAGTCACACTGGCTTTATGAGTGAAGTAACTCAAATAGCCACCATTGATGTGGAGGAAGCTCAAGATAAAAACAAAGGAAAATGTGGCAACAGTGAACAGAACAATGACTAAGTCTCCTCATATCTCCAACTGCTGTGTAGCCACTGATTATTTAGATCTGGGTAAGATTACTGAGGAAGAGAATTTTCATGGTGTTCCAGGGAAAAGAAAAACATCAGTGAAGGCCATGGTACAACAGAGGAAGATCCAGAGTGGCAGTGCTGATGACTCTGAACTAGACTCTGCAACTAGTGGAGTCTGAAGGTGATTCTGATTTTAGTGAGAGTGAATATATGATGAAGATTTCCCCACGAGAAAGAGTAAAGTTAAGGGAATTTAAAAAAGGAAGTGAAGATAAAAATCCCCAGTTGAAAAAAAAAAAAAAAAAGAAAGAAAAGGAACCTAAATCCACGTGTAATACTTTGAAAGGCCAGTAAGAAACCATCGCAAATACTCAGCCTGTCAACAGAAAGCAGAAAAACCTAGACGAGTCCCGCCAGCAGTGTGTAGAAGCAGTAGCAAAGGCAGAAGCCCAGAGGCAGGTGTGTCTGCTAAAACTCCAGATCAGTCCACACCTTGGTTTGTCTAGGTCAGCATGAGTTAATCCCTTGCATCCAAATGCAGCTAGGAGCTGAGTGTGGTAGTAGAGAGAGAAATGTTTCATTAGGAGAATCAGTTTTACAAGTGTTTATACTAGATGTGTGTTTCTGTTTTAGAGGGTATCTAATAGAAAAGAATCTTTTAATGTCATATAAATTATCTCTGCCTGTTCTGTGATAATGTTCTCTGAAGCTGAATTCAAGACTTCAGTAAGAGATTTGTTTGTAAGTATTACTTTGTAATGTCATTTCCTTTTGAATATGATTTTGTTTTTCTTATGAGAAGTCATATCATTAAGTGGTTGTCAGTTTGACATGGAAAAAGTCCACACTGCATGCTGTTCTATTCTAGTAACATGAAGTTCCTTCTAGTCTTGCCTAATTTATGGCTCCTTAACTTGAACTGCTCAGTTTATTTGGCAAAAGGAAACATGCTCATTTTTTCCCACCAGGGGACACTTCTGAAATCTTACTTAAGCAACATTGCCATTTTTAAAAAAATTTTATTTATTTATTCATAAGGGACACAGAGAGAGGCAGAGACATAGGCAGAGGAAGAAGCAGTCTCCCTCTGGGGAGCCTGATGTGGGACCTGATCCCAGGACCCCAGGATCACACCCTGAGCTGAAGGCAGACACTCAACCACTGAGCCATCCAGGCATCCCTACATTGTCAATTTTGATGCAAAGGTGTTTGTTTCATAGTTTAGCCAAACATTTTTATAGAAAGAATTCAGCATTATTTTACACATTAAAATGGCTGCTATATAATGGCATACACCTCCCACTTAGAAGTAGAGGTTTATTATGTGACAAATAGAATGCAATGACATTTTATAAAACTCATTGTCAAAATCTTTAATAAAAGCAAAAAGGTTTTGATACACTCTTTTCCTTGACGCCATTGTATCCATCTCTGTTTTATGATTAAATGAATGCTTTGGGGGGAAAAAAAAGAATACAAATAGAAAAGAAATGCATGCAACATTTAATTATATCAGAGTAGGAATGTGCTGACACAACGCAGGTGGAAGGGGAGCTCTGAGACAGTGAGCTGCCCCTTAAAAAGGACACTGACTTGCCATAAGCTGAGGGCTATACCTCCCTATGGAGGTATCTCTATATTCGGATGTGTCTTTAACTTTCTTAAAGAAAACCAAAAGGCTCCTACAGCAAGCAGAGCCTTCCTTTCCCTTCCCTTCCCCTCTTTCTCCTCTCCTCTCCTCTCCTCTCCTCTCCTCTCCTCTCCTCTCCTGATGGTGATACTTCTATTCCCACTATTCTGGCTCTCCTTATGGAAGAAAATTACATTGAACTAACTGATTTAAGATATAGTAGCATTAAATTGAAAAAAAAAAAAAAGAAAGAAAAAAAAGATATAGAAGCATTATTTCCTGATATAACTATGATTCACATTAGGAAATGTGGTGTAACAGTACATACTATATATATCATTAGTGGTATTGTTGGTGGTGGTAGTGGTGGTGATGGTGGCAGCAGCAGCAGCAGAATGAAAATAGTGATTTAAGAGAAGTGCCAGCACAATTTCCGGGTACTTAATGAAATTCAAAGAACACAATCATCTTAAAAACAAGAAAAATGATAAAAATTGTTATGAATTGAAATATTCAAAAAGTAATTCAAGTACTATCAATGAAAATAAAATGGTAGATTAAGAATGTCTGGAGTGAGTGTATTTATGCTAAGTGAAATAAGTCATTCAAAGAAAGACAAATACCATCTGGTTTCACTCATATGTGGAATTTAAGAAACAAAATAGGTAAGTATAGGGGAAGGGGAAAAGAGAGAGAAGGAGGCAAACCACAGGAGACTTAACCATAAAGAACAAACTGAGGGTTGATAGAGGGAGATATGTGGGGGATGGGCTAGACAGGTGAAGAAGATTAAGGAGGGCACTTATTGTGTTGAGCACCGGGTGTAATATGTAAGTGATGAATCACTAAATTGTACTCCTGAAACCATTATTACACTGTATGTTAACTAACTAGAATTTCAATAAAAACACACACACACACACACAAAAAAAGGAAAAAAAAGGATGTCTGAAAAGCCTCTCCTCCATAAAGCAATGAGGATTCTTGCAAATCATCAGAACCAACTATTTCTGAGCTCTGGAAATCAGTCAAAGTTCTGTAGCAATCTGGAGTGCATTTATCCAAGGAAAATGGTGGAATCTCAGTAGGAACAATATACTCAGAGAGCTTATTAAAAATGTTTAGTGTTCAATACAAAATTAAGACATATGCAAAGAAACAAGGAAGTATGGCCTGTACATAGAAAAAAAAAACCAGCAAAACTGTCCCTGTGGAAGCCTAGACATTGGCCTTAGCAGACAACTTAAATCATGTATTACAAGTATGTTCAAAGAACAAACAAAATCATTCCTAAAGAAGTAAAGGACAACATAAGAATAATGTCTCACCAAATAAAAATGTCAATAAAGAAATATAAGTTATGGTAAAAAACCAAATAGAATTTCTGGAGTTTAAAAGTATAATAAATTAGATGAAGAATTCACAGCAAATCTGAATAGGCAGAAGAAAAAAAAATCCATGAGCTTGAAGAGAATGTCAACTGAAATTATCCAGCCTGAGGAATAGAAAGAAAAATAATGAAAAAAAAAAAAAAAAGAATAGAACCTCAAGGACCGTGGAGCTATCTATGAGCTGAGTTTTCGTACTCTAGTGAAATTAAGTTTGTATTAATCTAAACTAGACTGTTATAAATTAAGATTTAATTGTAATCTCTGGGGCAACCACTAAGAAAACAATTAAAAAATATATATGAACAGAAATGACAAAGGAATTAAAAGGAAATACCAGAAAATACACATTAACAAAAAGGAATAGAGCAAACAAACAAAAAAAAAATGACAAAAATAGCAAAATGGTAGACGTAAATCCTGCCTGCTCAGTAATTACAACAAATATAGACAAATTAAATACTCCAATTAAAAGTTAGTGATTGGAAGAATGGATTTAAAAAAAAAAAGATCCAACTATATGCTGTCTACAAGAGACATATTTCAGATTCAAAGAAACTGAATTCTGAATTTAATTCAAAATTAAAAGAAGAGAAAGAGATACACCATGCAAATAGTAACCTAAAGAGAGCTGTTTGAGTATACTAATTTTAGACAAAATAGACTTTGAGACAAAAATTGTTTCTAGTGACAAAGAACAATTTGTAGTGCTAAAAGGTTCAATCAATCAAGGAGCTATAACAATTATAAGCATAACTAACAACAGATCCTCAAAGTCCATGAAGCAAAAAAAATGACAGAATTAAATGAAAAATAAACAATTCAACAATAACAGTGTAGGACCTCAATACCACACTTGCAATAATGGATTGAACAACCTGTCATAAGAACAGGGAAAGAGAGACTTTAATAATACTATAAATCAACCAGACTTGACAGCTTAGAACACTCCACATATCAATAGCAGAAGCACATTCTTCTCTAGTATACATGCAGCATTTTCCAGGGCAGAGCATGTGCTAGGTCATAAAAAGAGCCTCAATTAAATTTAAAGGACTGAATTATACAGAGCATGTTCTCCAATCACAATTAATTAAAAATGGATCAAAGATTATAAAGGTCTTAGAAGAAAACAGGTGTAAATCTTTGTGACCTTGGATTAAGCAGTGATTTCTTGGCTATGACACCAAAAGCATAAGCAAACAAAGAAAACACAGCAACTGGACTTCATAAATATCAAACATTTCTGTCCTTCAAAGGGCGCAGGAAAGTGAAACAACAGACCAAAAGAAAACATTAACAAATCATAGATTTAATAAGGGTCTGGTATCCAGAATATATACAGGACGCTTACAACTTTACAAAAGATAAACAATCCGTTATAAAAATGGACTACTGATGCTGAGCATTTATTCACATGTTTATCGGACATTTAAATAATCTTCCTTGAAGAGATACCTATTCAAATTCTTTGTCTATTTAAAACTGTGGATTACTTTCCTTTTTGTTGAGTTGTAACAATTCTTTATATATTCTGGATATTCTCATCAGGTATATGATTTGCAAATATATATCTGCTTTTTACATTATACATAAGAATGCTAGTAAGAATGTTCCAAACATGAACTTCTCTCCAAGCTAAACTGTGAACTTAACAGAGCAATCTTGCTTCAGCCTACCAATACCCCTAAAGCCTTTGAAACTGTTTGATGAACTAGAAAAGTTCTCAGCCTGGAAAAAAAAAAGACTTCTTTTAAGGTTTTCTCTATATTGTAGTAGCTTTTTATAATACTGTTGAACTATAAGTTTTAAGAGGAAAACAAAAAGCATTCTGAACTTTGCCACAAACAAGGACACGAACGCTCAATTTAACAACAAAAAAAATTAACATGTACAATTACCATCAGGTTTAAATGCTAAATTGTTGGGGGTGAGGTGGCAGGGATGAGGAGTAGAGAAGGAGAGGAGGAAAGTTTTATAGTTAAAATTGCTGGGTGGAATTGCACAAAGTAATTCCAGATGTTATCTGCTTAATAGAGAACATTTCCTAAAAGTTTTATTTCTCTATTCAAAGATGAGCACTTTCCTATGTCTTTAAAAATTTATTGTTTTACTAATATATAATCAGTTAATAACTAGTAATTTCAGTTAAGAACAAATTCACCTTTTGTAAATATTTACTATTAGTGGTAAGAGAAAATATCAGCTATTCTCAAACTGAAGCAGATTTTTTTTTTAAAGATTTATTTATTTATTTTAGAGAGAGGAGAGAGCCAGTGAGCATTAGTGGGAAGGGCAGAGGGAGAGAGAGAGAATCTCAAGCAGACTCCACACTAAATGCAGAGCCCAATGTAGGACTCGATCTCAGGATGGTGAGATCATGGCCTGAGCCAAAATCAGAACTCAGATGCTTAACTAACTGAGCCACCCAGGCGCCTATAAAGCAGATTTCTTAAGAGCAGGATTTCATTCAAACAGAACAGGTAATCTTAAACTAAAAATTACACAATCTTAATGTCATATTTCTACTAATAATTAAGACATTTCCAAATCCTAAAAAGTTTACAAATGGCATGTGATAGTCATGTAGCTTTTATACAAAGAATCATTGTTACTGATGCTGAACTCCTATAAATTTTAATGAAACTTGTCAATTCCTATCAAGTGAGTGAGACTGTGTGCAAAGATGCCACAGTCAGAATAATCATATTCTGTGACTCATGGTATCACTCGGTTGCCTGTGTTGGTTTTAAAACATGCAAATGTCTGTCCTCCGCCTATCACAAAGTGAAGACCCCGTCTCCTCCTGTTGAATCTGAGTGGACTGCTTCAAACAGAGTAATAGCAGAAGGAATACTATGTGACTTCAAGGCTAGTTCATACAAAGTCAGTTTCTGCCTTATTCACTGGGACATTGAGTGCTAAGTTTTTTTTTTTTTTTTTCCCCAAGGAAAGTTTTAAATATCCTGAGGCTGCCATGCTGGAGAGGCCACCTGTAGGCTCTCTGAGCTGAGCTGCTGCCTCTGGTTATCTCCATCAGGGTGCTGAGCATGTGAATGAAGAAGCCATCTTGGAAGTTCCAAACGCTGCAGTCCCTAGCTTTCAGTTCTTCCCAGCTGTGGCCCAGATAACACATAACACAGACAAGTCATCCCTGCTGTGCCCTGTCTGAACTGACTCACAGTATCCATGAGCAGAATCAAATGCTTGTTTCATGTCACTATATTTGAGATGGTTAGTTTCTCAGCAACCGATAACCAAAACACAGATTAACAATTTAATTGAACAAATATCAGCTGAGTGTCAGTTTTGGGCAAGGGGATTTGAAGACTAAGAAAGACATGGTGCTAGGCTTAAAGCAATTTTACAACTCAGCATTAGATTCTAACTTGCTCTCAGCTTGCAGAGACTACTTAACATTGACATTTTTAACTGAAAAACTAGAAAAAGGTCAGGCTGTTCCACACATTAACTGTTCCAATAGGATATAAAATTTTTATTTTATAATTTGTCTATTTTCCATAATTAATAATCACAGCTGTTTATATCAAGCAAGTCACCTACCTTTTCAAATCATTCACCTTTTTCAATTATCGTTCACTATACAGGCCTAAGACGCTTTGGAAATGATTAAATGAGTAGTTCAAATATTAACAAGCTTATGTGGAAAATGGAACTTACAACTGGATGATTGCTTAGCCTTTATCAACCTACAAATGAAGAGACAGTCTGCCATTCTCAAGTTTTTACATCAGCGACATAAACTGCTGATCCAAAATACTGATACTTTAACTACATATTGAAGTCTTGTTGGCATTTTAGGTAAGTGAATATTCCTAAAAATGTATGCAATGTTTACCTCACTGCTCTCAAAATAACTGGTAACTGAACTGAGACTTTGTTCAGTTCTTCTAACATCCTATAACTGATGTTCATAAGAGAGTCACAAAAGAAACCTATCCCCTAAAAAGAATAGCCCAATAGAGATAAATTAAATGAGCCTAAAATATTCCTTAACTGCAGCCATAAGTAGACCCCACCCAGAATATCATATTCAAAAGTTTGGCATCAATTGCACAAGGTCTCTGCTGTCAGGTTCAGATCCTACACCTGCCGGTGACTGAGGACACACAGAAATCTAAGGCTACATGCTCTTTCAAAAGTTTCTGTATCTACCCTCCACTTCTTAGCTCTTATTAGACAATATAGCTTAGATTTAAAACAATTTTTCCATAAATCTTCATGGTCCTGATACTGTAATAACATCTTGTTCTTTCTCATATATCTTAATGATTTCTAATGAGTATCCTCATTTCATAACACTGATGTTTAGGAACAGAAGGAGCACGTATGTATCCTCATGTCTATAGGAAACTTACTACCACATAATGGTAGGAAACAAACAGGATTTCACCTGTGATAAAGTCAGCATGGTATATCAGAATGGTAAATAAGAACACTAGAGCTGAGTGAAGTCAGTCAGTCGGAGAAGGACAAACATTATATGTTCTCATTCATTTGGGGAATATAAATAATAGTGAAAGGGAATATAAGGGAAGGGAGAAGAAATGTGTGGGAAATATCAGAAAGGGAGACAGAACGTAAAGACTGCTAACTCTGGGAAACGAACTAGGGGTGGTAGAAGGGGAGGAGGGCGGGGGGTGGGAGTGAATGGGTGACGGGCACTGGGGGTTATTCTGTATGTTAGTAAATTGAACACCAATAAAAAATAAATTAAAAAAAAAAAAAGAACACTAGAGGTTTAGGCCTAACTATACCATTAACTAGCTCTAAATCTAGTTCTGGTTCAGTCTAACACAGATTCTTTAAAAGATCCTAACAAATAAAATCATCTACCCTCATTTCCATGTTGCAACAAAATTACTGTTTTGTACCCTCTGCATACCCCAGAGAGTTGATGTACTACAGTAATTTTAACCCTTCTCTACTGTTAGATTGAACTATGTACACTGCTGCAGTGAACACAACTTTAAACATAATTTTTCCTTCTTTTAGATTATTTCCATAGGATAGTAAGCTACATAAAGCAGTATTTACATTCACAGTTTTTGAAACAAATTTCCAAACAGCCTTGGACAAAGTCTGTCACTATACATCCTGCTACCCATGTGAATGTAACAGCTCCATATTATACCAGCAAAGATATTAATAGGTACTTCATTTTAGTTTTTGTATCCATGTTTTTGATAAATTATAATTTAAATACCGTTCCACACAATTTATTTATTCTCTCTTATATTTGATTTGTTATTTACTTATTGATGCCTTGGTACTGTTTTTGTAAGCTTTTGTTTATTCATGAGAGATACAGAGAGAGAGGCAGAAACACAGGTGCAGGGAGAAGCACGCTCCCTATAAGGAACCCGATGTGGGACTTGATCCTGGACCCTGGGATCACACCCTGAGCCGAAGGCAGACATCCAACCACTGAGCCACCCAGGTGTCCCATGTCTTGGCACTCTTTATGAAGTTTTTGTTTGCTTGACCAACCTTTTTATAAAACCTAGACTTATCACTTCTCTTCCCTTAATATTTTTTGCTTACCTGTTTTTAAGATGTGCCTCCAGATCACAGCGTTGCATTACATCTTGGCACACTGAAGAAAACGGACATAACACTAATAACTTGTCCAGAAGCTTATGAACTAGAATACTAGACTTCTTACACAACTTAAAGTGGAGTCTTTTCCGGTCCAATGGACAAAAATCCTTCTCCTGTAAGAAGTTTCTGAGGCACTTGCAGCAGAACGTGTGTCCACAGGGAGTGTCTAGTGGCTGCAACAGAGGCTGAAGGCAAATATGGCAGACCAGGTCATCATCTACCTCATTCTGGTAATTGTACAAGTGGTTCTCTCTTGTCCAGTGTTGCTGGCCACATTCGAAACACAGAGGATTGAAGGAGGAGGAGGAGGTCTGCTCCACAGACACCATCTCATCACTTGTTGTTCCCATTTTTAATCAACCAAAGCAGTTTCTAGTATCTTCATATGTTATGCTTACACTTCAGGTGTAGTTTCCTTTAATGGACAGTGATGTATTTGACTAAAACCAATGTTTTTCTAGATAAGCAAAACAAACCAAAAATGCAATTAATATCAATCAAGAGAGGCTAAAAGTTATTAATACAGTATTACTAGTTAACTTCTCTTTTAGTAAAAAAATAAAATAAAATTTAGATCAGGTGATAAATTAGTCATAAAAACTGTACAAATTAATTAATTAATTTGCTAGCTGGCTAAGCTACTTGGCTACTTTGCCAAGTTCTCTATAAAAAAAAGAACTTTTGATTAAAAGCAAAGATGTCACATATGGTGTTACATAAGAAAGAATCAATCTGTTTTACTGCCTGAAATCCTCCAATACTTCACTGCTCAATGGTGGTTTTCAAAGCCAATTAATCTACATAATATGCTAATAATGCAAATTGAGGTATATTATGCAATACATTTGCATCTGTCATCCCACTCAGGGTTCTCTGCTTCTGATTTAATGCATTACAGTGCTATACCAGAGACTCTGTCTTTGAAATGTTGTCTCAAGGATAATTCAATGTCTATTTAAAAAATGACCTCTCCCCTGCACAATGTTTGGAAAAAATGGATTTTAAAATATGTATGATTTAGATATTCTCTATATAGTATAGATTATAGGAAGATAAAACTACATAGCATATATAAATAACATCTGTGCAAATTCCATAAAGTGCAATATTATTTTATACCATTAAAGGAAAAAGCCCACTGTAATTCAATTAAATTGATGTGTTATAAATCACAATTCCACCCCATATTATTCCACACTTTGATTTGTTCTTGCTTACTTGAAGCAGCAATTGTGTGCAATTTGTGTGTGTGTTTGTCTGTCAGCTCTCCAACCATAAGACCCTCAAAACAGCCTCTCCAGTTTAGCACAAGGCTAGTAAGGAATGCTCCCCTGGGCCCCCCAGGGGTACCAGGGGGTTAAAAATCAACTCCAAGGCAGCAGCTATCTATATTCACTCTCCTGTAAATATTAACAGTCTCTAGTATGTGCTAAACATTGATCAAGGAGACAGGAGAGGTAGTAAATGGACAGTAAAGAAAACCCATTAAAATTCAATGTACTCTAAGAAAGCAATATGCAGGATGCTATTATGTGAATACAGAGAAAGATGAGAACTGGCATCTAACTTGAATTTGGCTTTATAGTGGCAAAGGCTTTCAAAAGGGGAAAAACATTGACTGCTGAGTTGTGACATGACATGTCAGCCAGAGGGGACCAGACAAGGGCCCCTCTGCCCAGTCTCAGCGGCTTCACATGGCACACTCAGGGAGTATGCAGCAGGTCAAAATATCCAAGGCACAACGTCCTCATCAATTGCCGTTTGATGAGGCAATCATCAAACTTGGGTCTCCCTGCCACAAGAATGGAGAGGGTAGGACACCATGTTAATGCTATCAACATTTGTTTCTTTTTTAAAAAATATTTTATTTAAATTCGATTTGCCAACATATAACACCCAGTGTTCATCCCATCAAGTGCCCTCCTTAGTGCACGTCACCCAGTTACCCCATCCCTCCACTGTCCTCCCCTTCTGCAACCCTTTGTTTGTTTCCCAGATTAGCAGTCTCTCATGGTTTGTCTTCCTCTGTATTTTCCCCCACTCAGTTTCCTTCCTTTCCCTTATCCAATGAGAATATTCTTCTCTCATCACACAGATGTATTTATTCTTTTATTTATTTGGGAGTATTTGTTAGAAAAACAATATTAACATTTTAACAAAGTTAACAAGAACTGCCATAAATTATGAGCAGGATGGGGCAGGATTCAGATGGGATAGCTGACCTTTGGATAAACGGTTTTTAAAAACTACTTAAAAGAACAACAGCAGCGGCCCACAGTCTAAACTCCTATCAGTACCAAAATTAAGAGAGCAAACGCTTCTTGTATTTTGTAAGTCATGACGCTTGTTCTTTACCCCTGGGCATCATAACTTTTTAAACGTCAGTGCACAGTATGAGATTAAGGAGAGAAACATCATTTATCCCAGAGAGACAGACTAACGTACTTTAATACAGAATGTCAATAGACTCTTATTCCCTACTCAATTAACAAGAAAACTCACATATCCTTTGCTCTTCTTTCTGTTTATTCTAATTTTTCTTTTCTTCAAGAAAATATGCTGCAATTCTAGCCTCCCACATAATGACTAAGAAAGCATTTCTCTTAAGACTATTATGTTTTTAGCTATTTTTTAAATCTCTAAATAACTTTTAGTTATTTTCATTTTATCACAAAGTCTTTTCATGAGGAAAAATAACATGTTCCCATTTAAAATACCAAATAACAACTGCATTATCTTCCACCCCCAAAATACCTCTCTTACCATGAAACAAACATCAAGTGAAGAATTATCATGTGCAGATCACTAGCATGTGCATTTAAATACTGATTAAAGTATAGCTTAAGTAGTTAAAAGCACATACCCTGGAGCCAGTCTGTGAGGGTTCAAATACTTGCTGCATCACTTACTAGCTTTGTGACCTTACTAAATGTCTCTGTGTCTGTTTCCTTCTCATATGTAAAATGGGGTAATAATAGTGTCTGTTTCAAAGGGTTGATATAAAGAATAAATGAATGTGTGTATAAAATAGTGCTTGGCACATAATAGGTGCTATTATAAGTATTAGCTATTATTATTATTATTAAAGATAAAGAAACAAAAGTTCAGACAGATGTTATGATTTGCACAAAGCCAAACAACTTATAATTACTTGGTAAGAGATAAGGAAGATAAATCTAGTTCTTTCTTGCTTCAAAATAACCCAGTAGTAAATTAAGTAATCATAAGAAAGAGGAGAGGTATTTCATGAAAGCCTTAGTTGTATGAATTTTGTAAGGACCAAAGGCAACCCGATCCTGTCTCTCCAACCCCTAATCCCGTCCTCTCTATTCCCAACCCAGGCAAATTATTTCATTCCTTCTTGGTGTGCAAGTCTACTGCAACACCTTACTATTTCTCATACTAAACTGTGAGCTTCTTAAGAGCTGGACCTCCCACAGAGAAGCTTAGTGCTGAATGACTGCATGGGTGACGATTTACTTGGGCACTCTTACTACTACATACAGGTGGTCAGAAGTACATTTATGCTTGTAAGAGGATATGTCCATGTTTATATATAATTTTGATTTCAGATATTCTTATGACCACAATCTGAAATATTAAAATACAAGTTAAATAATATTCTTAAATATTTTTCATAATATAAAGATAAAATGTAGTATATAATGTGTATCTTCACAAGCTACATTATCTGTTTAGCTAATATTCCAGGAATAGTAAAGAGATGGAAGCTATTAAATTGGCTAAGAACATTATAACATATTTTGTTGCTTTTTATTTATTTTTAGATTTTATTTATTCACTTGAGAGGGAGAGAAAGCAAGTAAGCAAGTAAGCACAAATTGGGCGGGGGGGGGGGGGGGGCGGGGGGTTGGGGGAGGAGAGAGGCAAAGGGAGAGACGCAGACTCCCTGCTGAGCAGGAAGCCTGTCACAGGGCTGGATCCCAAGGACCCAGAAATCATGACCTGATGCTTAACCATCTGAGCCACCCAGGTGCCCCTTACAACACATTTTATGTAATATCTTGAAAAACAGCCCATTCAATGGAAAAGGAGTAAGAAGACACTGTTTTCTACCTACCTGTAGTTATGAGTCACAGGCTTGCTCTTCCTGGTTTATGAGACAAGAATATCCTGGTGTTCATAGAGACTCTCAGGAAGAGCTATGTTTTTTCATAGTTAATTTGCAAACTCCAAAACTACATATTATTTAGATCATTTCTCTTGAGGTTTTTTTTTTTTTTTTTTTTTAAGATTTATTTATTTTAGAGAGAGAGTGCACATGCAAGCAAACAGAGGGAGGAGCAGAGAGACAGGGTGAGAGACTCTGAATCTCAAGCAGACTTCCCTGCTGAATGTAGAGCCTGACTAGGGGTTCAATCTCACCACCCTAGATCATAACCTGAGCCCAAACCAAGTTGACTGCTTAACCAACTGTGCCACTCAAGCACCCCTCTTCAGGCTGCTTTTAATTCAGACTGAAAGAGTCCTCATGGTTCCTAACACTGGAGATCCAGCCCAGGAAAAAAAGACCATGAGCTAAGGATTCCCACAAAAGTATGGTTAGATGGGAAACCCCTAAGATTCCTTTGATTCATCAACACCAGGTCTCAGGCTACTTTCTCCTCACATGTCCTCCTAGGAAATTCCTACTCAAACTCTACTTGCTCTGTAGAACCCATCAGCCTCCCTCCTGCTCTTGGATACATCTCTCTTCCTAATGCTCTTGCTGCTCTTTACACATACCTTCCTCTCAGCAATTACTACATGTGCCTTCTTGCTTATCTGTCTTCTCAGCTCTTTGAGGTTAAAGATAGCATCTTCTTTATTTTTTAGTATTCCTTGTTCCTGGCAGATATTATGCACTAAAAATTTTTTTGTTCTCAGGCTCATATTTGAGCCTGAAATGTTTTAAGTGTCCTGAAATGTATAACATCACTATATAAACATATAGGAGAAAACCTTACAATTTATGGCACTGCAAAGCAGTTGATATATTGGAACCTGCTCTATGATTACGAAAAGTAAGACATAACTTCCTCTAGTCTTCAAAAGTCTGAGAATTTAAAAAGTTATTTTTTTACTTGTTGATATCAATACAAGAAAACTCTCTTATTGCATATGTCACACATCAGCTATGGATAGTGCCTTCGTATACAGAAGTAGATGTCAAACTTTTACACCTAAGGATCCTTTTATCCACTGTGGACAAGTCTGGCAGTTTCTTAAAAAATTAACAAGCAACTACCATAAAATTCAGCTACTGCACTCCTGGATATATATTCCAGAGAAGTGAAAACTTATGTCACACTAAATGTGTACAGCTTTATTTGCAATGACCCCAAACTAGAAACAACCCAGATGTTTTTCAACAACTGAATGGATAAACAAACCATGGTATATCTGTACTAGAGTAGAACTTAGCAATAAAGAATGAATGATTGGGTGCCTGGGTGGCTCAAGTCATGATCCTTGGGTCCTGGGATTGCGCCCCACATCAGGCTCCCTGCTCAGCGGGGAGCCTGCTCCTAACTCCTGCCTGTGCTCTCTTTTTCTCTCTCAAATAAAAAAGAAAGTCTTAAAAAAAAAAAGAATGATCATTATTGCACACAACAACCTGGATGAATCTCCAGAGAATTATGCTCAGTAAAAAAAAGCCAATCCTAAAAGGCTACATACTACACTATTCCATTTAGAAAACATTCTTGAAATGACAATGTAATTGATTAAAATGTTTACATATTCATTTGTTAGTAAAACAATAAACCCATCACATGCCAAGGGTTTTATGAAAAATTACATTTCTTTTTCCAAAATAAAAAATACAGTGAGATGAGGCCATTGTTTTACATCTTTGAAAACCTGGAGTTTCAGATCTTTCTGTTTTCAATCTTGTGAGATCACATGTATTCTCTGGAAACTCCACTGGGCACTCATGAGAGAGTGGCAATGAGAAGGCAGATAATGTCTTAGGATTACTGGGGAAACAGTTTTGACTGTGTGGTCCCAATAGAAGAGAATAAAGGAAGCTGGGTCACACTTTAGAGCAACTGATAGAGAGCACTGAAGGGTTCTCATATCCCTTTTCACAAGAAGTACCAGTCAATAACCAGAACTACTTTTAAAAAAGACAAAAATTGAAAAAGGTAAAATGTTGAGATGAGCTATACTGGAGGAGTCTGTCTTTCCTGGAATAAAGTTCTTTCCTCAGAGTCTTTTCCTACTGGAAGAAATATGTCCGGGTATTTATGAGCTGTATAGAAATACTTAGCATGCTAGATGACAGTCTTATATAAATTCTATTCTTAATCAAAACTTATTTCCTATTGCATGTCACTAAGAAAACTACCGAAGAGCAGTTTCCAACAATTCCACATACATAATTCTCTCATTTTTCTACATAAAACTGTAATTCAGCACACTTAGCTATTTGTCGATCCCTTCTTATGGTGTTTGAAAACGCATTTTAAAATTCTTAAGCTGCTACTTGTAGTAACATGTATCATATTTCATAATCTAGAAAATTAGTAAGCTAAGCAAAAAATGCTAGAAGCTATGAAACTTAGGCTCTAAGCTCTAGCCAGCTGGGTAACTAGGTCACTATACAATTAATCCTTTCATTCATCAAATGCTTATCCAATGTCTACTATATGCTAGTATATCATATATATTCTCTTTGGCTTCCTGTGTATAAACTATCAGTTTGCCTAAATACTATTTGATCTCTCTCTCTTACATACACATAGTTAAATGTAGCTCTAAAATTCTTATGATTCTGTCTTTTTATAGATAATACTCAGTGTGATATATCATATTTACCTGTTGGTCTCAACATTTGTTATTGTTTTTGATTAACTTTGAGATATTAAATATTCTATAAAATGGAAGTTAAATTTTGGTGAGCAGAGAAATAACCAATCTGAAATGTCCTCCTAATTTTGAACCACTAAGCTACGATTAAAAACTTTTTTAAATGCAAAAGGATAAAGGCCAAAAACCAAACTGCATTACCTTCCCATGTCTTATAGATTCAGATAGTGATACAAAGCTGTATTTTTAGAAGTCATACTAAATTATATTACCTTAGAGTAATTTAAAAATAGAATTGATAAAAAACTATTTCAAAAAAGAAACATACCATATGGAATGCTAAACATGTCTAGACAGCTAAGTATCCAGACAAGCCTCTGCCAATAATTAAAGACCTCTGTGCAAGAACTTTATTCCAGGAAAGACAGGCTCCAGCAGCACGTGGGCTCTTCCCAACAGCACTCCTCATCAGCTAGCTGAGTTGGGGCAATTTTTAATGTCTCAGAGAGTGTCACAAATTCTAAGTGTTACATACACCTAAAGGAGGCAGGGTGGGTGGTGAGAGGGAAATACAGTTTTCATTGGTTCGGTTTTATTGCAGATGTTTACCTGCTGGATAGTATTTAAATGCTTTTATTACATTCAAAGGCAAGGGTTCTGATTTTAATAAATTAAGTCATCTGTTTTCTCCTAAAGGATGAAAACTTCCAAACATTTAACTTCTTGCACAGTGCAAACAGAAAACATTTGTTCTCAAGTGATTGATAAACTCTTAATTTTAAGGCCTTTTCAGAAATCTCTAGTTTCAATGATTGTGAGTCACAATTCCTCCACTAACTCTCAATTAGCCAAGGGAGTGAAAAGCATCGAAAGAGCCCCTGGAGTTAGTGGTTGTAGAGTTTGAGACCTGGGTTCAAAATTTGGCCCTGCTACTTACTAACAATGGTGACACCGTGATGTGCACGGCACCTAAACACCTACAAGTCTCAACTTTCTTGCGTGTAAAATAGCAATGGTTTCTTTCTTACAGAGGATTACTGTGAAGCTAAAATCATTACACAGCTGGAAGGAAAAAGAGAATACAACAGGGAAGTCAGTACTGGCAGAAAGGCAGCTTTTTAAGTGGGGTGAACAGGAAAACACTCACTGTGAAAGGGCACTTCAGTGAAAACCAAAAGTAAGTAACTAGGAAGCCACACAGGTATCTGGCATAAAAATGTTTGTTACAAACAAGGACAATAAGTATAAAGGCCCAGGGGAGAGAAGGTACCTGGTGCATTCACTAAACAGAGAAGAGGCCAGTGTGGAAGAAATGAAAACGCAGAGAAAAAAGAACAGGTCACTGTGGCTAACTAAATCTTGCAGG
Source organism: Canis lupus baileyi (assembly GCF_048164855.1). Lineage (NCBI taxonomy): Eukaryota > Metazoa > Chordata > Mammalia > Carnivora > Canidae > Canis > Canis lupus. The sequence goes on along the minus strand of NC_132861.1, from coordinate 13,706,082 downwards.
GCTTTAGAAATTTGGCTTTTACTCTGAAGGTACTTCACAGGATCACTGTGGCTGCTGAGCTGAGAACACGGTGAAGGGGCCAAAGGCAGAAGCAATTAGGAGCCTACTGTAATAGGCTAAGCAAGAGAAGACAGTTGAAAAGAACCAGGTGGATATGGCTGAGATCACAAGAGGAGATTCAATTCTGGATGTATTTTGAAGACAAACCAATATGATCCGCTGCTGAGGAAAATGTGTGCATGGGCTGATGGGAGCAGGGGGTGGGTGGAAGTCATGGATGACACATGGTTTCTGGTTTAAACTGGAAAAATAGAATTAACATAACTGAGATGTAAAAATCTATCAGAGAGTAGGTTTAATGGCTCTGCTCAAGTTTGGACATCTTATGGTCAAAATGGTTTATCAGATTTCCAAGTGAGACTCTGAGCAGACAGCTACATATCCCATCTCAGTTTAAGGGACAGGACTGAACTAGTGGTATACATTTAAGAAGCATCAGTATGTAGAAAGGAAAAATCACCAAAGGAAAGTGGATAAGTGTAAGCAGAAGAGTGGTCAGGGGACCAAGCCTTGGGACAGTCCAACATTACAAAGTCTGTGTGAGATAAGGAGAAAGCAAGCTGAGGTGGAATAGACACCGTGGTAGGAAGAAAATTAGGAGTACAGTGTGCAGAAACCAAATAAAGTGCTTCAAGAAGGAGGGACAAACTGACTGTCAAATCCTGTAGGCAAGTAAAATAAGATTAGGACTGAGAAATAAGCCTTGGATTCAGCAACATGGAATTCACCAGTGACCTTGATACAGAGTTTTGGTGAAATGAGAGCAAAGCTTCCTGGAAAGAGTTCAAGAGAGAACTGGAAAAGAGGCATTATAGCACAGACAATTCTTCTGAGAAATTATGCCATATGGAAAAGGTCTTGAATTCTGGGAGAAGTAAGACCATCAGAGGTGATAGCACCCCACCCCTTTAACAAAACACTTTTTACCTCCGTGTGTATGTATAAGTTTATTATTGTATTTATATGCATCCTTAATTCTTTTCTTCTTCCAACAAATATCCCCCTTCCCCATATGAAGGTGAGTCCCCTCCCCGACCTGGGCTCAGTGTCCCATACCTTTTGGCAACCTCTGTCATGTTCTTCATATTTCTTCAACCTCTCTTTCCGCTCCACATGAAGTTCATGTCTTGACAGCTTTAAAAATGAAAACAAAAGATTTGTCTGCAATTATTACCCTTTCCCCCTTATTTCTGAAATATAAGATCAGAGGTGTAGTCTCCAATTCCTTACCCAAAGGGCTTCCATGTTCATCAGCCCCAGGTTGGTTCTGTCATGGCCAGAAGTATCTAACTGCTAAATCTCATGGCCACTTCTCAGTTCCAGCTGGTTTTACTTCCCTGCCCTTAACTAATTTCTCTCCTTAAAACTCCTTGCTCCCTGGACTTAAATTATACCCACTCTGGTTCTCATCCTACTTACTATCAAAATGCCCTCCAAAATGATGAACAAAATTCTGACTCCTACAAGCAATGGGTACACATGCTAACTTCTCCCAGGTTCTAATCCTGGTTAATTTTATTCTTTTTAACATTTATAAACCTGACCACTGAAAACACAAGTGTAATACTAAATTTTTCCTTTAATTTGCATCTGACTCTAACTTTATATGATTACTATCCTTATGTCTTTTATGAGTGCCTCTATATCCTTGGCTCATTTTTTTTTCCTTTGAATTGCAGCATTTTTCTTGACATGAGCTTAATATATTAAGTATGAAAGATCTTTATCAGATTGTAATTTTTCGCCAGGCATCCTGTGTACCTGTGTGTCCACCAACATAAAGAAGTTGTCCATTTTCGTGTAATTGAATACATTCATTTGTCCCTTCAAAAATTCTTCCACTACTCTGCTCTTCTATAACAAGATGATAAAGATGTGCGCCTCTATTTTCTTTATTTGTATAGTTTTTAATACAATAATTATCACATTGTTCTGGTCAGTATGTAATATGAGAAAACATCTACCTTTTTCTCCCAATAGTTATTAGATAATTGTCCCAGTTCCCATATATCTGACTCATACTTACATTCAAAAACCATGTCATTATTTCCCTCTAAATGATCCTATTACAGCACTTCCTAATGGCACTTCTAGACTCCCAGCACCCTGTAACTAGAACCAGAGAATCCTGTTTCTTTCTCACTCTCTGCCTTATATTCAACACCCAGTCACCAAGTTCCCACCGACTCCCCCTCCAGAACATGTTGCTTGTGTGTCCTCTAACCTCCATCTCACCACTGCTCCCAAATTAGGCTGCAGTTATTTGTAGCACCTATTCTTTTAGCCATCACTCAAAAGGGTTTCCCATTATGCTCTTCCTTTCCTAGCTACCCTGTACAACACTAGCATCTTCAGAACAGTGGTATTATTTTCTTCACATTCTTCTGCAGTCCCCAATTGCTTTTACGAAAGGAAAGCCAAATTCTTCAGCCTGGCACTTAAACCTTCCAGATCTGGCTCCTTTAGTTTCATTTCCTGACACAATTCTACACATTCCACCCTTTGGCTATGCCAACCTACTTACAACTTCCTGACCTCAGCATGCTATTCCCTTTGCTTGGAATATCATCTCCAACCTTGATCTGCAGATCCCCTGTCCATATAAAGGCCAGCTCAAGTGAACTCTCTGCCACAAAGCTGTTTCTCATCTGCCCCCCCAAAATCACTCGTTCTGTCCCTTGAGCCACCATTTTATTATTATTTCATTATGCCCTTCACTGCTGTAGTTGAGAAATCACTCGCTTGGATGTCTTCCCTACTGGGCATCCCTTAAAAGCCAGGTAGCATGTCTTACATTCAGAGGCCCAGCATCTTGTAGCATGCCTGAGACAGCACGTGGTTAATAACAATCTCTAGACTGAGAGAGAAAATGAATGAACAAATGAGTCCTCTGCTTTCACCTGCCTCACCAAATCTGGATTCTAGCTCTCTGGATTCTTTTTATTCCTGCTGCCTCTGTTCTAAATCAGGTTCCTGTTACTCCTTGATTACCTGTCTCTCGTTTCACCTCACCATCACAAAAGATGATGTCATGATAAACAACTATGATTCTACCATTTCCCTCCAGGAAAAAAAAAAATCTGTTTATAGAAGAAAGACCTGGTATCTTTACAGGTTATGTCTGATTCTTATTCCTACCCCAAGCCTCCAGACCCTGTGTTCTAGCCAGATGCTGCTTCAAACCACTCATTGAAGACAGACCTCATTCCACTAGGTTTCCAGGGACTGCTGGTTTATCACTCTCCTCTGACAGTATCTTCCTGGGTCTCTCCTCCCTTTTTCTCCCTTACTTCCCCCTCTTCTCACCTACTCTGTCTCTCTGTACCCTCAACATCACACTCCCATCACTCTTCCCAGCAATTTCCTACATCTCTTCCCTGTTACATACTTCCTTATCTTCTTAAATAGAAAATACTAACCATACATTTTTATCCAAGGATTATTATTCTATATTCATGATTCTTCCACATAAAAGTATTACAATTGAGTCAACTTATCAGTTTTTCTGCCATCTCCCTTAATGCTTGTCATCTGTTTCTCTCTTTCACACACACACACACACACACACACACACACACACACACTTATAGTTTGTTGTTGCTAATCTGCTCTAGCCTGGGCATTTACATACCCAAATTTATTAGGAACTTGGAACCAGGAGCCAGGCTTAGTGAGGCTTGGAAAAACTCAAGTGAAGCAAACTGGACACAAATAGTTATGGTGCTCATTAGTCTTTTTCACGTCTGATATTTCACCATTCAAGGTGGCTTTCTAAATTCTAAATGAGCATACTTGATGGGAGTAAAAGGTGCTCAGATTGGTCAGGGATTCTAGCCAATCTCAAGAGTGACCCAGCACAGTTAAGTTACCAGAGCTGCATTATAATTCTGCCAGTGTAAAAACTCAACTGGATTTGTTTACTCAAGAATGGTTGGTTCCAGTGAACTAAATCACTCTATCCAAACATGTAAGTGGGTCATTCAGAAACCAAAATGCCATCTTAAGGTATCATATAAAATATAACTGCCAAACTGATCAGGTGTAAGGGAGCAGATTTTCATTTGTTTAGGGAGTCTCTCACTCCGGATTTTATATACATGTACATATATCTTCTCTGGACTACATATATATATACACACACATATATATACATACATACACACATATATATATATATATGTATAGCCTTTGATGGTGTTTGCCACAATGCCATCACAATGCATCTCCACAACTTATCTTTATAACATTTTACACTTTACAAATTTACAGGTTTTACCTATAAATTTTACCTAAGAGGGGTGCCTGGGTGGCACAGTTGGTTAAGTGTTGGGTTCTCAGTTTCGGCTCAGGTTGTGATCTTAGGGTTCTGAGTTCAAGCTCTCTGTGGGGCTCCATGCTCAGCAGGGAGTCTGCTTGATACTCTCCCTCTCTCTCCCTCTGCCCTTCCCCTTACTTGCACACCTTCTCTCAAATAAATTTTTTAAAAATGTTTTTTACCTATGAGATTTGCCATTTTCAGATACAATTTATGGAGAGGAATTATGGGGAAATGAAAAAAATCAAATCATAAATCATACTATAGAATAGGGTTACTTCTGGAACATTTTTTGTAGAACACCTATTCTTAAATATGGGATGTAGATACTTGCTCAATTTCTCAAAGACTGACAGTTCTTGAACTTGTTCTTAAATATTGTGATTTTTTGTCCTGTAGGATAAAGCCTATAATGAATGGTTCCTATATCCAAGTCCTAAGTAACACACCCACAGACACCTAATGGTCTTGTAGAAAAAAAAAAAAACCTCTAGAAAATTTAGAATTATGTATGTACACACACACACACACATTCCTATCTGACATAGTCATTTTCTACTTCAATGTTTTATATTGTTGCTTCTTTCTTCAAATTTATTTGACAGTGGAGTTAGAATTTTTTACTTTAAAATATCTGTTGTTTAGTAGTCCAATACGAGAACTTACTCTGTTTTTTTTTTTTTTTTTTAAGATTTTATTTATTCATGAGAGACACAGAGAGAGAAGTAGAGACACAGGTAGAGGGAGAAGCAGGCTCCATGCAGGAAGCCTGATGTGCGACTCGATCCCAGGACCGCAGGATCATGCCCTGAGCCGAAGGCAGATGCTCAACCACTGAGCCACTCAGGTGTCCCATGACTGTGTCCTTTTATCTATATTTTTACAGTGGTTGGAGAAGTACAGTAATACACATGAAAAGTGTTGTGTTGTGATATATGTATTATATATATGTGGGAGTGAAATGCACGATATATAAAATATTATTTAATCATATAACAACTTGTAGTCAGGCTTAATAAAATTATATTAAGGATAGGTATACTATTTTTAAAGTAGATGAAATGTTATTAACTACTCAAATGTAAACAGCAAATATTAGCTTTAGTGTGCTTAATAATTGAAAAGGGCAGTTAGATGAGTCAGTCTTTATACCATATAATTTACAAATGCCCCAGACTTCTAATACCAAATTTCAAAGTTAAAGGAGGCATGAAAAAGATATTACTGAGTCTATTAACTTCTGATAGAAAAGGAGTTAATATAAGTTAATTATTGATTTTAAAAATATTTTCTCTCAAACACTATCATTTTCTAACTACCATCTGCCTAGGCAATTGCCTTTCCTTTTTTGGCAGGGGTGGGGGGTCTTGAGACTAAATATGTTTATCATTTAAAGATATTCACTTAAAACATTTTAAGCTATCTATTATACTTTACATCAGTGAATTATAAATCATTGGCCAACTAGTCTAATAAAAAATAGCTACTTTAGACTTAATATATTTGGTCTTTAACTTAAAACATACAGAACATTAAAAGCAGTACTAACTGGGATGGGGATCCCAGGTGACTACTTTCTTCTTATGCTTACCTATATTTTCAAAGTTTTCTAAAATGGCCATGTACTACTTGTATGATAAAAATCAAGCTCATTTGTTTATTTAAGAAGTAACACATCCTCTTTAAATGAACAAAACAGTGTGTGAAACTGATAAACGAAGAAGGGAAAGAAAGAAAATAAAAGAGGACCTACATAGGCTTGGGGCATATAAGGATAGGTCCCTAGCTTCTTACCAAGTTCGTAGGTTTCCTACAATTCAATGGTGGGAACATTACAAGAGTGGAGTATAAAGATCTTAAGCATCTCTTTAGCATTACTATTTCTTTCCATATGCTAAATATAAATGCCTCTATTAAAATTTCTTAAAAGTGGAAGATTTCAGTACATATCCCAATGAGGTGTTAAAAGGGGACTGGTTAGACCAAGAGGATTCCAGAGGAAGGAGATCAAATAAAACAGCAACTTCTATTACAGGGAACTAACTCCCTACCTCCGAAAATGCACTCACTCAGAGACTACCACCCCAATGAAGCCAGGCATGTGAATCTGAACAGGACCTATCCTTCCATGCCCCCCAGGATAAATAACTGTGGAGGCCCAAACAGCCAGACACCTGTAGAAATGAGGAAAACTCACTAAACAGAGGGGGAGGCTAGAAGTAGGAGCCATACCACTCAATGGTCAATTACAGGAAGAACCGTCAATTACAGACTACAACAGAAGAATCCTTAACAGGAAAGACTCCTCAGTTACAGGCCACAACAGGAAAAGATGGATATTGCATCTCCTACAAGGAATCAGCTACTCCTGCTACTCAACCAATGAGAAACTGTCATCACCCTGAACTCTTACTTCTCTCCAAGGGACTTTTGTTCAAAACAACCCCTCCCAACTTCCGCCTTCTTCTCCATAAAATAACATTCCTCTCCTTTGTGGGGCTTGCCTATTGTTTTGCCAAACCTTGTGTCCTAAATTAAAATTCTCTGCTCTTCCTGAATAAGCCCATTTTGGCTGTTAAAGTAACTGCTTTATTTTGAGGATTAACACACATAAGAGTACAAAAGAGTTCATTCAGTTGTATGTGATCTTTTTGCATGAAACGGGCTTATTAGCCCACGGAATTCTATCTGTGAAGAAGTCCTGAGGACCAAAGGGTCCTATTTTGACCCTCTCCATACCAATGAAGAGATTAATAAATCAAAAAGTCTTTGATCAACTCAAAACAAGTAAGCCCTGTTATTCTCTGCCCCTATAATCCTATACACCAACTAACTTTTCAGCCTCTTTACATCTTGGGTATAACTGCAAACACCTACTGTTAATATTCTTGGACCAGACTAGTCCATTTAGTGCCCATCCCAATCTGCTCACCACCAGAGATCTAATGACCCATAATTTGATCCCTCCTCCCAAATCCTCCTCAAATACAGGTTTCCCCCACCATCTGAGAGCAGAGCATTCCAATAAAATCTTTTGTAGGTTGAAATGGCATAAAGCAAAGAAGCAATCATCATTAATTGATATGGAAAAATTTTTGAGCATTCCCAGACCACAAAAAATAACCTCTCTTAAGCTTTTCTGATACCTTAGGACACATCTTTCCAACAGATACACAAAATAAATCAATATAAAGCACAGGTGCTCACAGCCACAGTTCAAAGCTGTGGCGGCCTGGCGAGATGAGATGCTGAGCGCAGCTCTCCAGAAAGGGCTGTTGGGCTGCTCCAGCCAATCCGGATGTGTGCTACGATGTATCTCATTGCTCACTGCAAAACAAACACTGAATGCTATTTTTGCTTTTTGGTTTCTTATAAAGGCCTTTATAAGAAAAAAGCTTTTATAAGAAAACCAAAACTCCTCTCTGGATTTCTTTCAGTTAGTAAAAACAGGTACTATTGTAGGTCTTTTGAAAAAGCAAAGTGGTGGAACCCAAACTTTTGAAAAGCAGGGGTACCTCTAATTTTGTCTCTGTAACTACGCTTATTAATAAAATATACACACATGTATACAAAGTTACTGAGAGCTTCAGTTAAGCATGAGAGCCAGATTTTCAGAGGTGTTAAAATGGTGGCTGCCTGTTTTATTGTTAAATAATTCTACCAACATACAGAAAACAAGGAAATTTATGGCTTTTGAGAAATTTATTCATCTTTTCAAAATATTATCTCAGGATATTGCTCCTGAATGGATTTAGAATTTCATGGTCATAGATATTATACTGTAGCCTTTAGTGTAACTTTTAATTACATTAATTACTTTAATCTTTAACATATTAAATTGCATCCCACAAATATTTACTGAGGGCCCAGGATGTGCTAGTCTGGGAACTGGGAAAAGAAAATGGAGTACCTAATCCACAATTCTATTAATTGAACACATTTATGTCTCCATTTTCAACTTGTATATTTCACAATAGTTTTTAAGAGAACAAAATTGGAAATAACAAGAAAAATTCAGTTTAATTTGTGGCTCTTGGCAGATAAAATGTTTTCAACGTACATTCTCTTCATTTTAATTCATTTCACTGGAATGTGAGAATAGAGGCATATGTTAAATGCCTATAAAAGGAAATCCTTTGGCCTAGAGAACAATCTTAAAACAGGTCAGAAATCCATTACACAAAAATAAATATTTTCAATTAAGTATGATTTACATACTTATTTGTACTTATAAATTGTGAGGATGCCTTTTAATCTACATGAATAGTGAAGTATCTAGCTCAGAGAGTTTACAGATTCATTATTTAGCTAGATGAACTTTATTTTTAAAGACAAATTCTCATAGAAAAGATGGTGAAAGGAAAGGACCCACTGGAGGGATGTTAAACTTAGATGTGGGACCAGCCCTTAGATCAATGCTATTTCATAAATTTTATTTTCTTAATTTCTTCTCTCATCTAAGTTCTTCCCTTTTCTCTACTTCAATATTACATTCTCTACCCTTACCTGCCTTTCTTTTTTAAACAAAATTTCTCTAAGGAAATCAACCTCGGTAAAATGATTTATATACGATTTATGAAATTTAATATACTACTTGTTCTAAGGACATCTGTATATAACAGAAGACAAAATGAAACATTAAAGGAACAAATCTTTAAGATACTGCCAAAGAAAGATATGAGTGGAACTAACTTCTGAGAAGGAAATTTCCCCATACTCCCAGTATCATAATACATGGATAGATGCGTCTTTATAAAGTTTAACCTGATGGCAGGAGAGTCTCTAACAGACTGATTCAGACCTTCCTCCCCTAACTAAATACACATTTTCCCCTTAAAAATGATCAGGCTTCCTGTCAGCCTTCCTGTTTTTTTCTTTTCCATTATCAATAGTAAAATTCCCTATCATTAGAAAGATTATTGCTAGAGGGAAATGATGTGAACAGATCTGCATGTTGGGGGAGTAATGCAGGAAGGTAAAACTGGGAAGTTCCTGTGATGGTCAACAAAATGGTAATGAGAACTTGAACTAATATAATGAGTAGGAATAGTTAATAGTTAAAAATAGTTAAAGTGGATTTGAGCAACACTGTAGGATGTTCGAATAAAAAAGGAGACGCAAGAGCGTAAGGGGTCATTATATCAAAACCAGGAGATATATCAAAGGAAAAAGAGCTAAAAGTGAACTTTCCTCATATTTCCCACCAAAATACAACTACTTTTCCCTATAATTCAAGATTAGTTTCTCAATTATAAATAGAAGAATTTCTAGATATTTCCTAAAGCCCAAATTTAATAACCCATTTAATATTTTATTCTGTAATTTATCTTCTGTTAAGAAATAAAATGTCTTGGGGCCCCTGGGTGGCTCAGTTGGTTAAGAAGCATCTGCCTCTGGCTCAGGTCACCATCTCCCAGTCAAGTCCTGCATCCCTCTCCCTGCTCAGCAGTGAGTTTGCTTCTCCCTCTCCCTCTGCCCCTCCCCACTGCTCATTTTCTCTCTCTCTAATAAATAAAATCTTAAAAGAAAAAAAAAAAGAAGGAAAATGTCCTGTCATATTTACAAAAATTGCCCATCCTCTGAAGGAGTTGTAGTCACAGGCTCTAACCTTCTGCTTTGAACAACAAAGGAACTGAGTTAGACAATCAACAAAGCTTCTTCCAGCTCAAACATTCTAGCACAGCATTGGGAAGGGAGTGGGGGAAGTTTGGAGGAAGGAAGTCTCGCCATTGTTTAAAAGTAAAACATGAAACCTCTATGGTCAATACCTACGGCCTATCCTGTCTGAAGTATCAATGCCCAATAAACTAAAAACACAGTATAGCCAGAAAAAGATTGGGAGGCAGGCAACTAAAATAAGAACAAGAACACAGGGAGAGTACAAAATATTAGGATTTTTGTTGTTAGACAACAGCCACAGGGTTGATGTCATGAAGAGAGTGTAAATTAAACAGGGTTTAACTCATGACAGCAATTTTGACATATAAAAGGAATGACTGAGGAGATAATTATAATACCTGATATTTTTACAGACTGTTTACTATGTGTCAGTCAGGCATGGCATTAACTGAGATGGGGCATTAACAGATTTAATCCTCATGAGTTTGATATCATTAGCAGCAGCAACTTCATGTTTCAGATGAGGAAGCTGAAAGAAAGAAACATTAAGTAACTTGCCCAAAATGGCAAAGCCAATAGCTGATTGAACATGATTCAAATCAGGCAGTCTGATTCCAGAGCTTTAATTTTGTAAGTACATACACTTAAAATAAATATGTAGAGGTTGCACAAGCCAAAATATGCACACATTCATATACAGGCATGTATACACACACACACTCTATCTATCTATCTATCTATCTATCTATCTATCTATCTATCTCCATATAAATAAATGGATGCTAGACCTGCAGGGAAATTATTTATCTTCTGTTGTTAGTTAGCATTGTGGAAGCTAACTTCCATAAGAAAACAGATATTGCTATTTGCATAAGAACCAAAATACTTAAAAAAAAAAAAAAAAAAGAACCAAAACACTACAGAGACCTCATTTTTTTAGTCTCAAGGTAATTTCCCCAAATTTCGCATTTTTTTTAACTGTGATAAAATGGGGCCTTCAAAATCAACATTCCTTTTTACATTCACAAAATCCAAGTAACTTTCTACTTCTGCATTCAGATATCAAAATCAGTTTGAATGAGGGATGCCTGAGTGGCTCAGTGGTTGAGCATCTGCCTTCATCTCAGAACATATCCCAGGGTCCCCAGGTTGAGTTCCACATGGGTTCCCATCAGGGAGCCTGCTTCTCCTTCTGCCTGTGTCTCTGCCTCTCTCCGTGTCTCTCATGAATAAATAAATAAAATCTTTAAAAAATCAATTTGAAATGAACATAAAACTGTATAGCATCTCAATTTTTGAACTGTCCATCAATCTCTAAAAGCTTCTTGGAAAACTTTCACTCATATATGCCACAGGGCACAAAATTTTTTCAAAGTTCTGAATTTAACCTTCATACATAAAAGGGTATATAAAGAAATGTTTCAACCATGCTTACAGCTTTCTTCCTGGGCCTTTAACGTATAAAAGGAAACTTTATTTTCTTCATTACAACAATGCTGTCCACCCAAGGCCATCTACTACTACCTCATAAATTAATGTCTCAAGATCTGGAATCCCACCTGTCTTTTCTTGTCAGTGGTTCTGAGTTATAGAAGTAATGTTAGATATAAATGCCACTATCTCTGCTAGCATCCTCAATGGAATCTGAACTTATTTTTGTTTCGATTCTATTTATTTCAAAGACAAGAGGGGAGAGAGGGAGAGACAGAGATCGCATAAGTGGGTGGAGGGGCAGAGGTAGAGGGAGACAGAAAAAACAAACTCTGCTGAGCAGGGAACCTGACACAGGGCTCAAACCCAGAACCCTAGGATCATGACCTGAGCTGAAGGCAAATGCTTAACTGAGCCACCCAAGCACCCCAACAGTCTTAACTTACGATTCCTAATAAGAGAGGTTCACTTATGTTACAGACTATATATTTATGTCCTAACTATGTAAAGGTTTATTAGTAATATTTATTAACAAAGCATTCACTAGGAAAGAAAATCAGTAAGTGATAGACAGCAAAATGAAAACAAACAACAAAGTTATCCAGCAGAAACAGAACAGCACTCATCCTTTACCAACTCTTGGAGCTCTGTAGCAAACTATTTTATGGAAAAGAAGATCTTCAAAAGAGTACCGGAAAAAAAATATTTAACAACTCTCCCTTCAATGAAATTTCTATACTTGGTTCTCAGATTCAAGAAATCTTCACCTAAAAATTTAAATTTCTGCATCTTGGTTAACAATGGCAGCAGTGAATATCACCTATAGAGTATTATAGTATCCCCAACAATCTTGGTTGCTGTTCCCATGGAAATAGTCCAAATAAAGAAAACCTAACAGTAAAACATATGTATTAAAAAGAAAAAAAACCACTTTATTTTGTTTTCCCCTATCAGTTAACTAACATGGTACATAACAGGTACATAAATTAAGCACTAGAAAGCTCATGATTTCATTCAACAAACATTTGATGGTCATACGCTACATGCCAAGGAAAGGATTACTATGGAAAGCTAAACAGATAGTCCCTTGCCCTCACAGATCTTAATCTAGTACACAGGTCTTAATTAGACAGTGACACAAATACATATGAAACAACACGAGTACATGATATATCATTAGAAGAGCCTAACAAGGAAGTTCAAAGTAAGGCTTCCCTGAGAATGTGACGTTTTAGCTGATAACTGAGGAAGGTCAGCTTTTGAGAAGCCATCAGTGAGCCTGAGGAAAAGTTGGGAAGTCTGCAGGGGTGAGAGTAATTCATAAGGCACTAGGGACAATGTCAAGGATTTGGATGTTTGTTCTATTAAAAAAAAAAAAAAAAGAAGAAGAAGAAGAAGAAATGAAAGGGTTCTAAGAAGGACAATGACAAGATGAGATCTATAATTTAAAAAACTTATTCTGGATACATTGTGAAACAAGAATTAAGGGGAGGTTTGAAGAATGGAGAGAGTCCAGTTAAAAAGCCTGAGAGTAGTCTAAGAAAAAAAGAGAACTTGAATTAAGACGCTAGCATTATAGAGGGAGAATGATTATCAGGTAGTTAAAGACTGAAGAGACTCCCACGTTATATTATATCTACAAGATAAGGAGCCACAAAATGAAAACTGTCTGGGGGCAGGTGTCATCCTTCATAGCATGATAAAACAAAATACATACCTGGTTGTTTTAAAGACACCATAACAGGTCCAAAATCAAACCCAAGATCATTTCCACTAAAACTTGGTCTTCCCCTAGAGAATGGGCTCACTAGCACTCACCATACAGGCACAAAAGCCAGAAACTCAGAAGTAACCTTTGATGTTCCTCTCCCTTACTTCCTACACCTAACCCTGTATAAAGTCCTACCAATTTTACTCTGCATAAATCTGGCCTGAGTTCATTCTCCAACTTTTATTTCTTCCCACAGTCCTCATCGTTTTCATTTCTCTACTCCACAAATTTTCTATTCATTCCTTTAAAATGTCATGCCCTGTTTTGACTGAAGACCTTTGTAAATGTTCCATCTGCCTGTAATACTCTCACTATCCTCTTCTAGATAACTCCTTGTTTTTTAAAATGTGATGTCTTAAAAAAGAAAAAAAGTTCCAGAAGGCACCCAAGACTAGGACAGATCTCCTATTACTTGGTCTTATAACACCCTATGTGTTTCCCTGTTAGTACTGATCACAGTAATTATTATTCTGTATCATTATTTAATATATCTCCCCCACCAGAATGTAAGCTCTGAGAGTGCTGGACCTGTGTTCTGTTCAGTATTACAAGCTTTGCACACCAACCATACCACCTAGCACACAGAAGATCAATATTTTTTAAGTCAATCATTAATTCAAAGTTACTGATAAATTACCCAGGATATATAAAAGAGAGAAAGAATTTAGGTGAGGTTTATGTATCTATATGAGTATGGAAAGTGTATTTAACAGGAGTATGATAGTCTCTTCTCTCAAGGAACTTCCAATCTAACCAGCAGTCAGCCGTTATACAAGCAAAATACACATACATAGAGACATAAAAGTCTGACTACAGGATCATTTACTACGTAAAAAAACTCCTAAGCAACAGTACTGATAGATACAAATTGAATGAGCAGCTCTGTGTAGGATTCTTCCAGTTGCAAATGATAGAAAATCTGACTGAAACTGGCTTAAGTGAAAAAACAAGTCTGGTGATGGGACTCAGGACTCTCTCCCACTCTGCTTCCTCTGGACTGGGCTCACACACAGGCTATATGTGGCAGCTGGTCCCCAGCAGTTCTAGGGTCGCATAATCATAGCCCTTGTTCAGTTCTATGATATTGCCAACGAGAGCCCCTGAATTACATGTTCCTATCTCTGACTATTAGTCTTTGGTCCTACCCATTCTGAACCAACTGAGGTTGCCAAGGATGTGTGGTCCTTGAACAGGCCAGATCGGCTATATTCCTGAAACAAGGCGCTAAGTCAACTTCTCAGAAGCACATAGATGGAAGCGAAGAAAAAGCAGATCCCAACAAGGGAAATTAGAGTTTGTGGCTAGAAGTAAGGAGAATGGACGCTGAGCACCAATAGAAAAAAAAGAGTATGTACTACTTGAACTTCTCATTCTCAAGCACCACTCTGAATGTTGAAGCCTTATCATACTGGTCATTTGGGAGCAGCCTACTGATTTAATGTCTTTAGGCAGGAATCTATCCATAAATGTCCCTGGTATTGTTCCTGGGTCACGAGTGTTCATTCAGAGTCAATCAAACATGTAATGATATTCATCTAAGCATACCACCTTACAGCTTTACTTCCTCCTCAAACAACCCAGAAGTCTTAAAGTCCATTTCCAAGGATTTCACTATTGCTTCATAACTCTACTTATTACTATTACTACATGCTAGACACTATATACTAATTGCTTCACAAATGTAATTTCATTTACTTTTCCTAAGAAACCTTCTGAAGCAGATGAAGTGCTTACCACTATCATTTTATGGATAAGAAAAATGAGGATCTGATAGGTTATAATAGCAGGCTGTAAGTGCCCACAATGGGATTCAAACCCTGGTGCAACCAGTTTCAAAGTCCACGATCCATGGTTCCTGAAGTTGGGAAACTTTACCACTCCTTCCCTCTTCTCCAGCAATTAAAGAAAAAACAAAAAAGCATTATATAAGCAAAATGCAGTAGAATTCCAGAGAAACCACATAATTTATAATTATCTAAAGACATTGCCTAATTTTTTTTTTGAGGGAGGAGGGGCAAAGGGAGAAAGAGAATCCCAAGAAGGCTCCATGCCCAGCATGGCAGATCTCAATCCCACAATCCTGAGATCATGACCAAGCCAAAACCAAGAGTCAGACTCTTAACCAACTCAACCACCCAGGCATAATCATCCCCTACTTTTTGTATTAAAAAAAAAAAAAAAAAAAAAGGAAAATGTTAAAACAATCCCAACGAAAGACAATTGTATTAATGAGCTGGAATGTACTTCTCTGTACCCTGACTCCTAAAATAAGGACATGATTTAATATAATTAACTATATAGATAAATATCACCAAAGCAAAGAGAAAAAAAATAGTTTATATAACAAATCATGCATCGTAAAATTTCCATTATCAATATTTTTCCAACAATTTAATATGAAAATTTTCTAAGTTTAATATTTTCTTTTTTACAGTAAATATGTGTATCTTACAAGTCTACTGTTAACATTTTCTAAATTTGCTTTATCACATATCTACCCATCCCTCCCTCCATCTTAGCTTTTCAGGCACTTCAGAGTATAATGCAGAAGTCAGCATATTTCTCTCTAAATATTACAGCACGCATATCATTAACTGAAGTTTGATATTTGTTTATGTTTTCCTTTTGAGGTAAAATTAGTATTTGTGCATTGGTTAAATTAAAATATATATTCATTGAATTCCTGAGAAATGCATACATCTATGTAATAAAGATATAGAACATAATCAACACCCCAGAAAGTTCCCTTGTGTCCCTTTCCAACCACTGGCCCAATTTTTTTTTTTTTTTCTTTACAATAGATTAGTTTCACTTATTCTAGAACATCATATAAATGGGAACATAGATTATGTACTCTATTGTGTAAGGCTTCTTCTACTCAGCATCCAAGTTGTAGTATATATTAGCAATCTGTTTCTTTTCATTGTCAGTATTACCCTGATACCAAAACCAGACAAGGATACCACAAGAAAAGAAAATTAGAGGACAACATCCCCAATAAACACAGATACAAAAATCCTCGGCAAAATATTAGCAAACCAAATTAAACAATATGTTAAAAGAATCATACATCATGATCAAATGGGATTTATTCCAGGTATGTGAGGATGGTTCCACTCTACAAATCAATGTGATAGGCCATGTGAACAAAATGAATGGTAAAAATCACCCGATCATCTCAACAGATACAGAAAAAGCATGTGACAAAATTTAATATCCATTTACAATAAAAACTCTCAACAAAGGGGATAATAGAGTGAATGTACAACATAATAAAGGCCATATATGACGAGTCCACAGCTAATATCACACTCAACCATGAAAAGTTGAAAGCATCTTCCTCTAAAATCAGAAACAAAAAAAGGATGCCCATTCTTGCCACTTTTATCTAACATAGTATTGAACTCCTAGCCAGAGCACTTAATTAGGCAAGGAAAAAAAAAGGCAACCATATTGGAAGTGAAGAAGTAAAACTGTCACTGAATGCAGATGACATAGTTTTTATACAAAACCTCAAAGATTCTACCAGCAAATTGTTAGAATAAGCAAAATCAATAATGTGACAAGATAAAAAAATCAATACACAAAAATGTTCTGTTTCCATACATTAATACACATTAAGAAAACAATCTAATTTATGATTGTAACAGAAAAAAATAAAATACCTAGGAATAAATTTAACCCAGGAAATGAAAGACCCATACACAACTAAAACTATAAGATATTGATGAAACCGTTACTGGGCAAATAAATGAAAAAATATTCAATGCTCTTAGGTTGGAAGAACATTGTTAAAATGACCATACCACTCAAAGCAACATACGGTTTCATTCAACATAATCTCTATCAAAATTCCAATGCCATTTTTCACAGGAATAGAACAAACAATCCTAAAATTTGTAACCACAAAGAACCCTGAATAGCCACACCAATCTTGAGAAAGAAGGAAAAAGCTGGAGGTACCACACTTCCTGATTTCAAACTATACTCTAAGGTTACAGTAATCAAAATGGTATGGTACTGGCATAAAACAGACACGTGAATGAATGGAACAAAGAGGGCTCTAAAATAAACCATGCATATATGTTCAATCACTTTATGACAAAGGAGCCAAGTGTAACGTTAAAAATTACCCCATCTCTGGGTATTTATCTGAAGAAAACAAAAACACTAACTCGAAAATACATATGCACCCCATGTTCATGCAGTATTATTTATGATAGACAAGATGTGGAAATATTCTAAGTATCTACTTAAGGATGAATGGAAAAATGCACCTGTACGTGCATGCACGTGTACACACACACACACACACACACACACACAGGAATACTATAAAAAAGAATGAAATCTTGCCATTTGCAACAACATGGATGGACCCTGAGGGTATTACAATAAGTGAAATAAGCCAGTCAGAGAAAGACAAATACCGTATGATCTCACTTATAAGCCAGCAATTAGCTGTTCTTTCAGGTTTTATTTTTTTTAAGATTTTTTTTTAATTTTTATTTATTTATTTATTTATTTATTTATTTATTTATTTATTTATTTATGATAGTCACAGAGAGAGAGAGAGAGAGAGAGAGAGAGAGAGAGGCAGAGACACAGGCAGAGGGAGAAGCAGGCTCCATGCACTGAGAGCCCGATGTGGGATTCGATCCTGGGTCTCCAGGATCGCACCCTGGGCCAAAGGCAGGCGCTAACCCGCTGCGCCACCCAGGGATCCCTCTTTCAGGTTTTAGAATTCAAACCACAATTTCTATAAAATCATTCAACTGCATTCTAACAAAACAATCCTACTGAGTTCCTTTTGAAAAATTATCTCATTATGAGTCCTAGAATATGACTATGACCTTTTTTACACTTGAAACCTATTCTTTGGTCAATTATATGGTTTAAACAAAAATCTATGTAACCAGCTGAGTAAATCCCTACATGGTAATACAGGTCTTCAAGAGATAAACACTTTTTTTAAGGTAATACAATTCAGGTGAGATCAGCAAACACATTAAAAACTGAATTTCAAAAAGAAGAACAAAAGAAAACAAATTTTTAGCTAATTTAAATCAAGTACAGAACAGTATGTATGTATATATATACTTATTATTTTTAATCAGATGGCCTTGAACTCATGACCCTGAGATTGAGACCTGAACTGAAATCAAGAGTCAGACACCTAGCCAACTAAGCCACTCAGGCGCCCCAAGAACAGTATGTGTTTAAAAATATTAGTTCATATAGATACACATAAGTTTATATGCGCAAAATAGAGGAATATACAAAAAACTAACAGTAGTCAACTCTGAAGAAACTGAATGGCTGGGATACAGGATTGGGAGTGAGGCTTGTTTTTCATAAAATATCTATTTGTGCAAACTGACTTTAAGTTCATTTATTTATTTTTAAGTAATCTCTACACCCAATGTAGAGCTAAAACTCATGACCCAAGATCAAGAGTTGCGTGCTCTTCCAATTGAGTCAGCCAGGTACCCCTGTGCAGATTGACTTTTATGTGTATGGAAGTAGACTATGGCAGGAGCATGTACTAAAGGAAATAAAGTAGAAGTAGAATACAGCCAAGCTTCGCTATGATTATACATGATTAAAATTAAAAAGCAAAGTAAGCAAACAAGACATCATCATCAAAAATAACATTATGAAAAAAAAAATAACAGTATTATGGAGCACTAAAAATGAAGTGTTGTGCCCAAGATGCTTTTTCTTCATTGCCTCATCTGTTTCAAAAATAAGCCTAAATATTAAGTATTGTATCTATCTGCAAAACGAGTACATACCATAAAAACGGGAGAAATGCAGTTACCACATAATAAAAATAGTAAGAATTTTGTTGCAAGACACATACAGTTTATATGTATTCTATTCATTGAAATGTCCAGTGTTGTAACACACTTTGAAGAATCAATTTAACATATAACACCCACAAAGATAGGCATATTTGTGTTTTCTTGCATTCACTTCCACTCCTGCTGCTTAAGGGAAATCTGCTGTTGCATTCTTTGTTTCTAAAAATGCACCACAACGTCAACTGATGAGTCATGAGTCACACTCCAAATTCTTATGTACCAAAGAAAGCAGGGCACAAAAGTCTTACACACCAATTGTAAAGATGGTGAATCAGCTAAGTTACAAATCAAGAGTTCTTTATAAACTGACAGAGATGATAGTTTTTTGAAGAGATATGAAAGACGTTTAAAATAAAACTGAAAATTCCATAAGGATTGATAAAAGCATTTACCCTTGTTTCCTCCTAATAACTGGCAGGGTTTGTTTTTGTTAACAGAACATACGAATAGTAAGTTCTGCTGGGATACTGCCAGGTACAAACTCAACAAACTCTCAGCTTCATGCAAAGACAAAAATTTGCCAGATAAATGCCTTGCTTCTCCTCTAAATTCCTTTTTACTTTTGCTGTTTAGCAATTTCACTGAGACACCTCCAGGAAAGGATAAGGCAAAGGGCAATAACCAGAGATGCCACTATTTGTTTCTCTTTGGCAGTTATTAGTTAAAGGTTTTCCTGGTGAAGACAAACTAACGGCCAAATGGAAATGTGAGGATCAGCTGCAGATTTTAGTCACCAGTACAACAGACTATTAAGATCTGACCATATCATCTTATTTTCTTTCTTGAATGTCATTATCCTTTTCATAAATCTGCTTACCTGTTTATTGTTTCTCTCTCCTCACTACCCCCACAGCATGTAAACTCCTTAAGAACAGGGCTCCCACTTGTTTTGTTCACTGCTATATTGTGGCCATCTAGAACAGCACCTAGCACCTAACAGGCATTCAATAAATAGTCGGGGGCGGGGGGGCGAATGCATAATCATTACTTAACTATCTTAGACACTCACAAAACCCCTGAAATTACTTTTCAGAATATGCTTTACAATTATAATAATAATTACACTATTGCCTTGCCACAAGACTCTCCCTCTATGCCTAAGTTTTACTATTTAAATATCATATTTGTATCAAAATACAGTAATTGTGATAACACTCTTACCTGACCAGTCTCAATTTCTGAGAACAAGAACTTTCATAATTCACTTTCATAACCCAAATATCTATAATGGTACACAAGCACAGAGCAGATATTCAAATATTTGAATAAATGATTTTAAAAGAATGGTTAACTGGTGGCATTATTTGCCACTTTCTATTTTCTTTGCATAGATTAGGATTTCCTAAATTTTCTACACCTAGCATTTCTATAATTAAAAAAAAAATACAGTGTTAAAAGAAAAAAGGAAAACCATTATTTAATTATGCCCTCATGTCTTGATGTTTAACAAGGCGAATTAAACAGATGTACTGTTTGCTTCCTAGGAGTTATCAGAAAAATATTCTTTTTAAAAGAAATATTACTATTTTAAAAGTGAATTAGAAATATTACTTTTAAGAATATTAACTTTATCTTCCAGAAAGACAGCCTTTCATAAACCCTAGTATACTTTGAGAACAACTTGTTTTTATTAACAACTTTTTTCTTTTCAAAAGGTTCAAGTACCAAAAGTAATTTTTAATGGAGACATAAAGAATGCTGCACTATGAATAAACATTTTAAGAACTACTTAATAATCTGCTTTCTCCAGCACCAAGTTTGATTTATTGCCTCTGGTGCACCCAAACTATGCATAATGAAAATTCAGTCACACTGTCACATTTAGAAAGACATAAATCATACTGAACAACTTCATAACATGTAAACCCTTTATAATAAAAAAATTAACACAATATACATTAGTTGAAAGTTAATTTTGGCGTTTAATAGATTTTATCATCCTTCTGTATCCTCCAAAATGGATTCAATGAAATTTTTTTAGTACTTTCTGTAAATAGCTACCATACGATTAAAAATATCCAGACTCACAGAATAAATCTTGAAAGCTTTCTTAATGTTATAATATGCCTTTCAAAGGTAGAAAAATCATTCAAATGTGTTGACAAATGTACTCAATATACCAGGAAAAAGAAAAGGCTAGAAACTTAGAAAAATTATTTTTAATTTTTAACAACCTGAAATTAGTCTATTGAAGTCTCAATTAATGTATCCAAAGCACAAAGCCTAAAATCAGAGAAATTAATGAGGTTAATAAATATTTCATGAGATCTAATTGCTATGGATACTTTTGAAATCTTACTAAATGCCCTGACAGAATGGTCTTAAAAAATATGCTCAGCAACTAACCACATGCATTATATATTTATAAAAAAGAGGCACAGAAAGCAATTACCTGCACTCTGATACTTGGCTTCTTCCCAATCATTTTATGTTTTAGCTTCAGCTAGTCCTAAACTACTGATTGTTTCCTTATTGGTGTCTCACAACTATAAGAAACAAAATGGACAGAAAAATTCACGCTAGAATATATTACTAAGTACCATTGGAGAACTGTGTCCTAGCTTCATTACTGTCATCAGTCCCCCCAAATTAAAACTATTCCATATATTTCAGACCTTTTACTCTTGTTTCCATAAGCAAAGTCTTAGAAATATGTTCAAAATATTTTGTTTGGACCTTTATCTTATGCCATATCCAAAAACTGACTTAGGTGGATTAAAAAATTGAAACTATAAAACTCCTAGAAGAAAACAGGGGATAAGCTTTATGATATTGGATTTGACAAGGATTTCTTTCTTCTTCTTTTCTTTTTTTTCTGGCAAGGATTTCTTGAATACAACACCCAAATTATAAGAAACAAAAACAAAAACAGACAATAGGACAGACAATCACATATTATCACATCAAAGGGCACGAGTAACAAAGTGAAAAAGCAACCCAAGGAACAGGGGAAATATCTGCAAATAATATACCTAATAAATGGTTAATAACCAGAACATATAAAGAATTTCTACTAATCAACAACAAAAATCAAACAGTCCAATTAAAAAGCGGGCTAAGGACTTGTACAGACATTTCTCCAAAGATGATCTACAAGTGGCCACCAAACCTAATGAGAAGATACTCAACATTACTAATCATCAGAGAAATGCAAATCAAAAGCACAATGAAGGGGATCCCTGGGTGGCTCAGAAGTTTGGCGCCTGCCTTTGGCCCAGGGCTTTGGCCCAGGGCACGATCCTGGAGTCCCCGGATTGAGTCCCAGGATCGAGTCCCACATCGGGCTCCTGGCATGGAGCCTGCTTCTCCCTCCTCCTGTGTCTCTGCCTCTCTCTCTCTCTCTGTGTGTGTGTCTATCATGAATAAATAAATAAATAAATCTTAAAAAAAAAAAAAGCACAATGAATTAATACTCCATACCTCTTAGGATGGCTATAATCAAAAGCTACAATAAAAAAAAAAAAAACCAGTAACAAATGTTGGTGAACATGTGGAGAAATTGGAACCCCTGTATACCACTGGTGAGACTGTAAAATGGTATAGCCTCAATGGAAAACAGTATAAGGTTCTAAAGAAATTAAAAATAGAGAGATACCTAGGTGGCTCAGCGGTTGAACACCTGCCCCTGGCTCAGGGTGTGATCCTTGGTCTCGGGATCGAGTCCCACATCAGGCTCCCTGCCTGGAGCCTGCTTCTGCCTCTGCCTATGTCTCTGCCTTTCTCTCTCTGTGTCTTTCATGAATAAATAAAATCTTAAAAAAAAAAAAGAAATTAAAAATAGAATAACCATATGATCCAGCAATACCACTTTTGGTATTTTAAAGAACTAGAATCCAAAAGAATTGAAAGAGTCTCAAAAAGATATTTGTACCCCCAATGCTCACTATACCACTATCCGTAACAGCCAAGAGGTAGGTGCAATCCAAATGCCCAACAGCAGATGAATGAATAAGTAAAATGTGGTATATATACATACAATGGAATATTATTAAGCCTTAAAAAGGAAGAAATCCTGTCACATACTAGAACATGGGTGAACCTTTAGGTCATTATACTAAGTGAAATAAATCAGTTACAAAAAGACAAATACTGTATGATTCTACTTATGCGAGGTATCTAAAGTAATCAAATCCATAGAAACCAGGCCCTAAGGGGAAGAGGAAACAGGAACTGTTGTTTAGCTGGTAAAGTTTTAGTTTTGCAAGATGAAAAAGTTCTGGACATCTGCTGCACAACAATGTGAATATACTTAACACTACTGAACTGTACACTTAAAAATGGTTAAGATGGTAAATTTTATGTTATATTTTTTTACCACAATAAAAAATGAAGCAGTATAAAATACTTTTGTTAAATTATTATTTTAAAAAATTATTATTATTTTGATAAGATTCCTTTTACTTTACCCATTGAAAATTTAGGGTCTGCAATGAGATATATAGTAAATGTAAAAATATAACCAGATTTCAAACACTTAATAAGAAAAAAGTCAAATGTCTTACTTTTAATACACTTTTAACATGTTAAATAAAATTTAATATTAAACCAAAAAACTATTGTTTTATTATTTAAGAATAACTACAGGGGAATGTAGGGTTAGTGAAGCTTTGTTTTAAAGATTTAAGACTGGAGCATATTTAGGCTGGTACAGATAAGCCAGCAGGGAGAAAGAGATTAAACACAGATGGGAGGAGTTAACTCTCTCCTGAGAGAGACTTTGAAGGATGGGATCTAGAGCACTGTGTGGAAAAGCTAGCCTTCCAAGGATCTGAAACTTACATACATAAGCAGGGAAAGGCAGGGACAGAAATCTGAGAAATCAAATCAGCTCACCAAGTGGCCGATTACTTGAACACTGTAGAAGTGGGGCTTGGACAAAAGGGTTTATCAATGCTAAGGGTCTGGAATAACCCAAAAGAGATGAAGAACAAAGTCCTTAGATAGGGCCAACAAGGCGTATGTGTTCTGGGCCTGCCTTCCTCCCAGGCCTCATCCCAGGCCTCTCTCTCATGCAGCTCTCTCCTCTGTCTCACTCACCCTCCTTCAAAGGGCCATCCACCTGACTGCTTCTTCTGAGGGGAGTTTATCTGTGTAACACCTACGCAGCTGGGTACCTGTTCAAAGACAACCTCCTCAGGGAAGGTTTCAGGGACACCGAGCTCCCCAAAGACTAGTTCCCCTCATTTTACCTCCAGACAATATCCTATACCAATGCTACCCAATAGAAATATGGTATGAGCCACACAGGTCATTTTTTGTTTTAAGATCTTATTTATTCATGAGAGATACATGGAGAGAGGCAGAGACACAGAGAGAGAAGCAGGCTCCCTCTGGGGAGCCTGATGCAGGATTCGATCCCAGGACCCGAGCCAAAGGCAGACGCTCAACACTGAACCACTCAGGCATCCCCCTACCCCACACAGGTCATTTTAAATGTTCTTGTAGGCACAATTTTAAAAAAAGAGAGAAAGAAGAAACAAATGAATATTTTTAATATTCTATTTAACCCAATATACCCAGAATTTATCATCTTATTTCAACATGTAAACAAATAGAAAAATTATTGAGATATTTCACCTTATGCTCATACTAAATCTTTAGAATCTGGTGTGTACTTCTGACTACAGTATTGGACAACATGGCCCTATTCTATTTCTCCAAAGCACTTTGTCACTACAGTGTGCACTATTCCTTGATGAATGTCTACCTCCCCTGAAATATATAAGCTCTATGAGGATACCCCAGTATTCTTAGCTCAGTGTCAGAGCACTCCGTAGGTGCTAAATAAACATAACTGACTGGAGGGGATGGTAAGGAGGGATTGTCTGAGACATAATTACCTGCACCGAGGGCCTGGTCTTTCACTGGTGTTACCAAAGCACCTCAGGGAGAGACAGTAGAGTTAATCAGAACAGGGACATTATCTGGCAGACACAGCACAAAAATAAGTTCAAGAGGCAGAGGTGCTAGTGAAAGCATATTCCAGGTGCCTAACAATGGCTTCCAAACTGGATGGGGAAGAAGACCTCCAGGCCAACAGATGTTAATGTAACAGGGAACAGGAGGTGGGGCACAATATAGAGATTGTCTTTATCAAGAGGAAGGGCACGGTAATATAAAGTGTCGGTGTGAGCGAGCTGGAAGGACAGGATAGAAAGCGTGGTCAGAGAACTGGATATATAAATTTAGGATTTCTGATGTGGAAAATTTGGAGGAACATTAAAATACAATAGAAGTGATGATCACTGGAGGTGAGCAAAGATACTAGCAGTGGAAGGCATCAGTCACCCTCCTACTCCTTGACTGAACGTCTTTTAAGATTTTAAGCTGTACAAAGGCAGGGACAATCTTTCATGGTCCATACAGCCCAGTGTTGATCACAGCAAGTATGCTTACATGAATACAACTGAAAGTAAAAGTTCAAAAATTAAAATCATGTGGGAGAAAAGTGGCAATGGTCACAATAATGAAGTAAGAGATAAGGGAAGGACTCCCATTTATTTGTTCAATGTTTATGTAGTTTGATTGAAGAGTATTAAGAATTCTGAATGATGCATTAATTTTTCAGATTGGTAGCTGAATTCTCACTTTGGGGGAGAGGGATGGGAGGGTAGAGGAAAGGGTATAAATATTTCCCAGACTTACTTTACTTTTATTTATAAAACAAAGGAATAGCCAACAGAGTCTTTAGCTTTTTTATAGCCAGGTACATCTTATTTTTGTGTGAGAAACAAGTCCTCATAACTTGGTTATAAACATTTTTTATAAAAATTTAGGGCAATTTGTTATTTAAAAGAACTCTGAGATTACTCTACTATAAAGAGAAAAAATTAAAACCTCATTTGTTTTACTTGTAGAAATGGTATACTCTTTAAGTAGATACATGATTTACAGTATATTTTTATAAAAAAACACATATATACTTGTGTGTATATTATATAAAGTTTTACCTCCTTATTGCCTATTTCCTGCAATTTTTCTATTTCTCATTTCTCTTATTCAGTCCAATTTTGAGAAAAAAATAATTTTCCCCCCAAATAACTCTGGGATTCCACTGAGGGATTCTGATTGTCAGAAGTAATAGTCCTAATCCCTCAAGGCTGGAAAGATAAAGGTGTAAGCTATGCTTAAACTCTCTCTACCCACAAGACTTTTTTATCTTTTCAGCTTTCCTAATCAAGCAAGATTTCCAAAGTTTTGCTAATAATCAAGAAAAGACAAAGTTATGACATAGCTATTGTCTGTTCAACTCTGAACAAAGCAATAACCCTACTTAAGTCTGTTCCTACCACCCCTCACAACTGTCAGCGGAAAATGTGAAAAAGGAGGGAATCATGTAAATAATTACAGCAGTAGGTACGACGATGACTGAATTGGAAGAACCATTAAGTTTTATTATAGTTGCTCTATCTTCCTGTGGGTTCAAAAAGCGCTTGAAGCTTCTTGCTGGCTCAATTCTCTCTCTTATTTTCCCTGACCAACAATTGTTTCAAAGAGTTAGAGAAATCTGTGAGCCAAGAGATCCAAACCAACGGAGCCATTTCATTCATTCGTGCATACATTACTATTTATGATTCTAAGCACTTGGGAACTATCCAGTGAGCAAAACTGATATGAACCCCCCCTGCTCATCGGAAGTATACATTCTAAAGAACAGATCCTATGACACCTGCCTCTTTAAAAGCATACTAATCAGATGACAATTTATTATTAAGATGTGTATGAGCACTTGCTTTAAAATTTTCATTAGACTAACATACAAAATAGCCATTTCTTTTAACTCTAACCAACCAAAAAAATTTACATAATCACAGATTTTTCTACTGTTTTGTACTCACTGAGGAAGAGACATAGGAGAGGAAAACCGAAAATCTCCCAGGCCCCATAACAGGGTCAAGGGAGGCCTGGCCAAGCCTTCTGCAGCCATAATTCAATATGCAAGATGTGTATATACACATGTATATATGTACATAAACCCTGCATGTCAAAATATATGTGTATGTATATATACATAAATATCACACATACATACATACATACATCTTTGATTCAACCAACATTGCTTCCTGGGTGGAACCTTTGAAACAAGACCTTTTGACTATTCTACCTTCAAAAGGTCTTCTAAAGACCTTGTTAGATTCTGATATAGGAAGGTGGGTCTGGAGTGAACTTTAACCCCGTAAGCTTGGAAAAGTTAAACGACACTGGATATTAAAAAATAATTTTGGGAGCAGTCAGAGAGGAAAGAAAGAGGGGGAGATGGGCACAGAGCCAATCAGATTATATGAGCCTAGAGTTCCCCTGTCATGGTGGCCAAAATGCATTTTAGGGATAGAGGTGCTTCATATTCAACATCAACATTCCTGACACTGCTATAATATAAATCTCTCTTCTTCCTCCCCATTTCTCAAATCTTCCAAAAAGCTAACCACATTCACAAAGGCATTATGTGAACTCCTAGCTCCTGCCCAGCACATCATGTCTTCATCAAAGACATCTTAACCATTCATTGGCAGTTCATCAGATTGGTCCAAAACTAATTACCTGGGCAGCCCAGGTGGCTCAGTGGTTTAGCACCACCTTCAGTCCAGGGCCTGATCCTGGAGACCCGGGATCGAGTCCCACGTCAGGCTCCCTGCATGGAGCCTGCTTCTCCCTCTGCCTGTCTCTGCCTCTCTCTCTCTCTCTCTCTCTCTCTGTGTCTCTCATGAATAAATAAGTAAAATCTTTAAAAACAAAAACAAAACTAATTATCTTCTCTTCCTCTTCTAACTTTAGTTGCTTTTAATGGCTCCTTTTCGTATCTTCCAACATTCTACTAGCTCATTAATATCATCATTACTAAGAGAACAACTAATATTTACTGAGCACTTGTAACATGCTAGGTACTCTACCAAAGGGCATTTTATACGTAATTTCATTTGATCTTCAAACCCTACTAGACTAGACTAGGTACTATGATTATTCCCAAATATTAGGAAACCAAAGCTCAGGATGGTAATTCTACAGGTAAGCAATGGACCTCAACTTTTGTGCTAACTCTACAGCCAATTTAATCAGTACTGTCCAATGCTTCATGTCAAAAAACCTAGGAATCATCCTGCTCTCATTAATCATATCTAGTCACTTACCTAGTCCAACCAAATATACCTCTTCAATGCCACAACAACTCTACCTCCACTGCCTTCACTCAGAATAACAACTAGCACCTATCAAGTCCTCACTATATGCCACACACTATTGTTTTATTTTATTTTTTTAAGATTTATATATTTGAGAAAGAAAGAGTAGAGGAACTAGTTGGGAGAGGCGCAGAAGAAGAGAATCCTCAAGCAGACTCCCCACTGAGCACAGAACCTGACTCAGGGCTCCATCTCAGGGCTCCAGAATTAGGACCTGAGTGGAAACCGAGAGTCCGATGCTTAACCAACTTAGCCAGCCAGGCGCCCCATGACATTCTATTTAAAATTAGCAGATTTAGGGGCTTAATACACATATCTTTTTTTACTTTTATCCCCCAAACCCTATAAAATGAAAAACACAAGAAAGAAAAAGATTACATAGCTGAGTGAAAGAACCAGATTCAAACCCAGACAATGTGAATTGAGAATCCCTAAGCACTTAACCTCTACAATATAACAGCTTTCATTCTGTCTCTCATCTGGACCCCCACCATTCTCCACTGCAGATTATCTTTCTGGAAAGCAAATGTTATCATGATGTTCTCTTATTTAACTTAAATTAAAAAAAAAAAAAGATTTATTTGAGACAGAACGCAAACTCGCACAGAGGGGAAGGGCAGAGGGAGAGAAAAAAATCTTAAGCAGACTCAGCGGGCGGGGTACAGGACAGGATCCCACAACCTTGAGATCAATAACCTGAGCTGAAACCAAGAATCTAACTCTTAACCGACTGAGCCACTCAAGTGCCCCATGACATTCTATTTAAAACTAGCAGTTGAGGGCACCTGAGTGGCTAAGTCAGTTGAGCATCCAGCTCTTGATTTTGGCTCAAGTCATGATGGGGGGGGGGGGGGAGGTTGGGTCGTGGTTTCTAACCTGGTGCAGGCCTCCCTGCTCTGTTCCGAGTCAGCTTGGGATTCTCTCTCCGTCTCCTGCCCCCCACTCACTCTCTCTAAAATAAATAAATAAAATCTTCTAAAAATATAAAAATAGAATTAACAGCTTTGTATCACTAAGTAGATAAAGTCCAATTTTCTTAATTTGGCACACAAAATCCTTCATTTTTCTGTTCACGTCAGTTCAACAAGTATTTGAGTGCCTAATGTAACCAAAGCAAAGTGCTAAGTACTCTGAAATACATAATACACCAACCCCTGACTACTACTCCAACCCCAAACAACTGTGCCCCTCAGCAGGAGTAATTCCATGTAGATCTCAAAATGCAACACCTTACATGTCAATGTTAGTCCCTTTGCCTAGAATGTACAGGGCAAAATTCCATAGCAGTTTGGAGATTAGGTTTTCCTTAGCAAACCCCAGGCAGAAATGCTCCCTTTTAAGTCCCCACAGCACTTTGCTCAAATTAACTTTCAGGTACCTAAGGGAACAGGTATGGATCAGCTTCTAAATAAGACTATGATCATCACCTTTGGGGAAAGAACTAACCCTTGCCATCAATGTCTGGCATGCAGCAGGGAGTAGGCACTCTATTGCATGCTGAATAAATAAATAATGAAAATTTTCTAACTTGATGAGAAGAGAGAAACAAGATGCAGGATTAGGAACGTTAGCACACAAGTGGGCCAAATTAAAAGTAGTGTTCTTGTACTTTTTTTGTTCTGATTTGGCCTACATTTTACACCTCTGGGAAAACTCCCATGTGGGCCTTGGACAAGCTAAAAAGGCAAAACTTTGTTTTTCACGGCTCAACAAAGCTTCGACAGGCCAAAAAGGATACTAGATTAAACAAAGTCCATTTGCTACAAGGTTGTGGAGATGGGCATCAAATCTATCAAGGAAAATAAAATTTATCTAAGAGATCGCACTTCATCAGCAATGCGTCACACTACATGCAAGGAAAAAAAAAAAATCTGTCCTGGGAGTAAGGCCAATTGACAAATAAATACTACTACTGCTGCAAGAACGCGAAATTCTGAAAGTGAAGGCAGTTCCGATAAACCTGAGCTCACAACTGGTTCCTCCTGCCGCGGCTGTACACTCAACTTCGTTTCTGGTTTCTGCGATTTAAACAGAAACATCTACACAGTTAAGCTCAAGCCTGAGCGTGCTGTAGCTCCTGGCAGATAAGAACGTCTTGATTCCTGACCTTCACTGCAAACTGAAATTTCAGGAGAAACCCCCACCTGTGCCAAAAGTCCTTCGTCTGAAACATACGGCATAGAGCTTTGACAGCGAGGGAGGTCTTTCCCGAATGGTGCTTTGTGTGCAACTGCCTCCACCTGGAGATCCGTATTTTGAAACTACCCCCTTGCAGAGGTGAGATCTCCCTCCCTCCCGCCCCTCCAGCCTCGAGGGAAAGGTGAGAATTCGGGGGCAACAGGCTGGGACCGTGGGTCTCTCCCTATTCCTTCCCTGGAGCACAAGACCCGACGTGAGGCAGCTAGTGCCACTCTCATTACAACACACACACACACACACACACACACACACACACACAAAATAAACTCACCCCCACCTCTCCCCTCCTGGAAGAAGCAAGCGGCGCGCAGAGCGGCAGCCCCGTGGCCGGAACCACCAAATGGCAACAGCCGGGGGTGGGGGCCTCGCGCCTCCCCGGGCACCCGGCGCAGGACGGCGCGTCCCTCCCTCGCTCCCCCGACCGGCGCGCCCAGCCCCACCGCGGGCGCGGGTCCACGTCCCCCACAGCGCGGCGAGCGGGGCGCAGAGCCGCGGGGTCGCCGCCTCCCCGGGCGCGGCTCTGCCCCCACAGCCCGCCGACGCCCGCACCTGAGGCGGCCGCCCGGCACCCGGGCAGGGCGCGGGGCCAGGCGGCCCGGGCAAAGTTACTCACTGGGAAAGCGCGGCCGCCCGGGGCGCGCACCGGCTCCCGGCGCCGCAGCCAAGCGCCAGCTCCGCTCTCCGCGGCCCGCCGGCCTCCGCTCCGCCGGGAACCGCCGCCGCCGCCGCCACCGCGGATTTCCTGGCAAGAAGCAAACTCTGGCCAAGACTTCACTTCTCAACCGCCCCTGCTGCCTTCCCGGGGGCGAGCGCCAGGGCCCAGCAGCCCAACCCGACAAGCAGCTGGGCCAACCGGCTGCGGCGCAGGGCGGGCAGGGGGCGGGCCAGAGCGCGGCTCCGCCTATGGAAGCGCGCGGGGGGCGGGCCAGGCCGGGGCCGTCACTCCCGGGTTAGAGTGAGCCCACTCCGCCCCTGGCCGCCCGCCCTCCCCCACTCGGTCTCGGCTGCCCCCGCCCGCCTGATCCCCCCGCTGGAGACACGCTCGGAAAGTGCATCCGCGCTCACCGCCGACCGCCGCGAGCAGAGTGGAACAGCTGGGGAGGCAGTGACCATCTGGGGGAACCGGGGTGTGGGTACGAGCACAGGTGGCGAGGAAAGCAGGAATATAGGTGTGCTGGGGTGAGAGGACTCTGGGGCAAGGTGCGAGGGACCGGGACTGACCGGGCTGAGAAGGGCGACGGGGGTAGGAGGTGGAGGAAGGGAGGAGGGGGGACGGAGGGAAAAGGGCGGGGAGCGGGTGCGGGTGGCGAAAGGTTGCCGAGGCGGGGGCAGGGGCACCTGGGAACAAAGGTGAGAGGGAGGTTCCGCAGGTGAGGTTTGAACCGAAAGGGGAAAAGGAAAAGGAAATCCGGAGCAAGAGAGGGTGTACGTATTCCAGGTGCAGAGAAGACCCTGAGGGAAAGCACGGGGGAGCAAGGGGGAGAAGAGCAGTTTCCTTGCAAACTCTCGCTCCTCCCCCTAAAGATAGAAACGAAGGCTTTTTTGGACCCGTTTGAGGTGTGCGGCTGCAAGATCCCGGATGACACACACAACCTTCAACTCATCTTCGTCTGTCGTGAAATTCATCAAGGTGTACTGATCACCTGTAGTTTGCACCTGTCATCCCCCCGAACACCACCCCCCCACCCCCGTCAGGCTTGGGGTCCCGCCAGGGAGTGACACCCTGCCCCACGGGTCAAGCAGCAAGTCTGAAAGAGGCCCCATTCCGCCCTAAGAAGGACGGTGGCTTGGGGCGGCAGGTAAGGCCCCGCCCCCTCCGCCAACACCTGGCCGAAGGTGCGCCCACAGGCGGGTCTCGCCCTCGAGGTGGGACGGGAGGGCGGCCCCCCTGTCCCCGCTAGGGCAGCGGGCGGACTGGCCCCTGGAGCTCCAGGTGAGCCGGCCGGGCCTCGCAGCCGCCCTCCCCGCGCGGGGAGCTGGGCCTGTGGGCGGGGCCTGCGGGCGGAACGTACACGCCCCGCCCAGCGGCTGGGCCTCGCCGCGCCGCGCCGCTGCGGCTCCTCCTCCCTCCTTCCGTCCCCGGCTCCTTCCGTCCGTCGTTCCTTCCTTCCTGCTCCGCCCGCGTGCCTCGCGCTATGGCTTAGCGCCTCCGCTCTGCCCGCACCACCTGAGGATCCCGGAAGCCGTCCCCGCGATGGAAGAGGACCAGGAGCTGGAGAGGTAACGGCCGAGGAGGCGGGTGGGCGGAGCGGGCCGCGCCCTGCGCCGGGAGCGGGGAGCCGAGGGGCGTCCGCCTGCGGGGCCGGGGCGGCAGCGGGGGCAGCGGGGGCCCGGCCGGGAGGACGCGGGAGGAGAGGGAGGTGGAGAGGGAGGGGGGCGCCTGAGCCGGGAGAGGGCCCCTGCTGGGAAGGGAGGGGAGGACGCACGGACGTGTCTGATAGAGGCGCCCCGTACAATTAGACGGCCCGGAGGGAGCGCAAGTTACGAGGCCGGAGTTAAGTCCCCACATCGCCCACCCCGGGGAGAACAGCAGGACTAAGTAAAACTAACGGAAGGCCGCGCCCGGGCCAGTGTTCGCCGAGTGCTCGTGTTGGGGCGTCCAGCCAGGCCTAAGCCCCTGTGACTGCGGCCCAACTTAGAGCTCTGTGTAGGCAGCTAATGAAGCGCTCCTGGGTGCCCTCAGCCCTCGTCTCCCTCCTGCTTGATTGACACTTCTCAGAACTTCCTCTCTAGTTTATCTCCTGCAGATGGAAACCATAGTGGGGCCTGCACGGTGATAATCTGCAGTCTCTATTTTTGAAAAGATGTGTTTTTGTGTGCCTTTAAATACCCTTTCATTCTCCAGCAGAGCCCACCCTACTCTAATCCTGTTCCTTTCTTGTGACTCTACCAAGAGAAAATTCTAGCTTTAAATATTTAACATTTACGTTTGTGCCCTCGTGGCCATGTGGACGGTGTCAAATGGGGTAGAGAGAAACTGGAGGCAATAATTAAGTATTTATTGATAGAATATGTGGAGGCAGGAAAATGAGGGGTTAATACAAAATAGTTGAGTGTAATTGGAGTGCAGTAATGTGTTGCGATTGTGATATAGTAAATGAGAAAAAAGCTAGTTACCAAACCATATTCAGTATGATCTCATTTTTATAAAAAATATGTGTGTAGAAAAATATCTGGATTGAAGACCTCAATGGCTGAAGGCGAGAGGAAGACAGCCCTGGAAATGGTCCAGGCAGCTGGAACAGATAGACACTGTGTGACATTTGTATTGCACGAAGAGGACCATACCCTAGGAAATTCTCTTCGTTACATGATCATGAAGAACCCGGAAGTGGAATTTTGTGGTTACACTACAACCCATCCTTCAGAGAGCAAAATTAATTTACGCATTCAGACTCGAGGTGCTCTTCCAGCTGTTGAGCCATTTCAGAGAGGCTTGAATGAGCTCATGAATGTCTGCCAACATGTGCTTGACAAGTTTGAGGCCAGCATAAAGGAATATAAGGATCAAAAAGCAAGCAGAAATGAATCCACATTCTAGTCCCTTATGCACTATACGGGGAGGACTATCCTCTAGGATATTCTCTTCGTGATCTTGCAAAACCAGAAGTAGAAGTTTGTGATTACAACTCCATCTGCCCTTCACAAAGGCGTGCTTCTAGCTATTACCCATTACAGCTGCTGGAATCCCTGCAAGAACCTTTGTACTCATCTAATAAATTCCCTCTTTTATTTAAACTAATTTGAGTGGTTTCTGTTGTTTCATCTGGTAGATTGACTGTTTTAGGGGGTTTTTTGGTTTGTTTTTTTTTCTTTTAATTGAGCCAACAGTGAACGTAAGGAAGCTAGGAGAATATTAGAGACCTAGACAAAGACTTTGATCAAGAGAATTCAAAAGAATGTGTACTTGTGGCTATGATTGGGGAAGGAGGAGAGATGCAATAGAGCGTGAACACAGACTGTGGTGGGTTTAAAAAAGAAAGGTGGAAGTGGGAGGAGGATTTAGCTTCTTGCTAGATATTTTTTAGTAATTCATGAGAGAATTTGCATCTTTTACTATGACTGCTGGGTTCAAGCGTGGGGAATAATTTGAAAGAATTGTGAGAATTTTGGATTCACAGGAGAGTTAGGATCTAGTTCTACCTTTGTGGTTGCATATATAGGATGGATGCCAGTTTACTGCTTTAATTTCAGGACACTAATAAAATATTTTGTCAGAAATGGCCTGAGTAGGTCGAGAGTTTATACTGTAAAAGAAGAAAACTGGGATGATCAGGGAACATCTTCAGTCCTTAGGTGCGTATCTAAGTATATAGCCCAGGGTTACAATAAGGATGAAGAGAAAAATTTCCAAGTTGGGAAAGTGATTTTTTTTTTTTTTTAACCTTAAAATACTAGTGAACCTCTTCAAGGTGTCCTGTTAATCTCATCAGCCTTGTCTGCTAGCTGTCCTACATCAACTTGTCTCTTAATTCACCCTAAATCTCGTTAACCTTTGACCTGAGCACCTCACTCCCAGCACTCTGTGCTTTGGGGTCTTTGTTTTTGCTGTACATATTCTTGGAACACCCTTACTCTTCTACACTCTAGGGTAGGTGAGAACTTAGAGGTCAAGACTCCCACCCTGGTTTGGGGACTTGCCTGTACTTTCATTTTACTCCTGTGTTTCATGGTCTTGGATTTACTATGCTGTTGTTAGTGCTTATGTTGTCTACCCACTATACTGACTTGCAGCCCGATGCCTGATGGGTAGTAGGCAATTAGAAAATACTGGCTAAATCCATGTTGGTAGTTATGGCACGTAGCCTTTTATTCACTCCAATCAGACCTCTTTCTACTATTCTGCCATAGAAACTACATTTCCTATACTCAGTCAACATGTTTGGATAAATATATTTCTGTATTTATGGAGCACCTGGTACATACCAGGCCCTGGATAGAACACTATTGGATGAGACATGGGTCTTGTTCTCATAGAACATACATTATAATAGGATTGAAATTATTTTTTTAAAGTTGTAATTCTTTGAAAACATAGGAAGGATCAAGAAAGAAAACATGAGAGGGGAATTGCTTTTGGTATGAAAGTCAGGGAGGTTCATCCAGAGATTACAGGAAGAGAAGGAGCTAACTGCCCAACGGAGAGGAAGTATTCTGGCAGGATAGCTTTGTAAAGGTCCTGAAGCTGAAAACCTGTGGTCTGAGAAATTAAAGATATTGAAAATTTGCTTATATGCAGCATGGTAAGCAAGGAAGAGAAGGGCCTAGGCTATGGATATGGTGGGAAGAAGAGTTGGGGTGGTAAGGGTTTGGATTTTAAGTACAATGGGAATGACATCTGAATACTCTTGATGACAGTGTGGAGGGATGAATTATCGAGAGGAACTGTGTCATTGGCCTAGAAGGGCAGCAAGCTAGTGATGGACAAAAGGGTTGATTTGAAATATATTTTAGAACTGAATTGGTACAGGGGCAGCCCGGGTGGCTCAGCGGTTTAGTGCCACCTTCAGCCCAGGGCGTCTTCCTGGACACCCGGGGTCGAGTCCCACGTCGGGCTCCCTGCATGGAGCCTGCTTCTCCCTCTGCCTGTGTCTCTGCCTCTCTCTCTCCTCTCTGTGTATTCTCATGAATAAATAAATAAAATCTTTAAAAAAAAAAAAAAACCGAATTGGTACAGAATTGGTAGTCCTCAGATACTGGTGGTGGAAGGTGAGGAAACAGGACTTCAACTTCGGTTTGGGGCCAAATGGGAGGCTTACGGGGAAAAATAGGTTGGAAAGTGGAAAAGGTAACGAATCAAAAGTTCCATTTTGACTGTGGTAGATGGTGAATATGTGAGTTGGAGGCCATGAAAAACATCTAAGCTGGAGAGAAACTTTGTGAGTTCTTGTCATAAAGATGATATAAATCCATTAAAACGAGTATGGTCAAAGAAGTAGGCCCAAAACCAAGCCCTGAAGAAGCTCGGCATTAAAGATTGGGTACAAAAGTAGCAACCCGTGAGGTGTAGAAAGTGGTGTTTTGGAAGCCAGTGCTTTCAGAGAGGGAAAAATGTTGAAAGAGACACACGAGGACAGAAAAGTATTGATTGGCATTAACAAGGAGGTTGTCGAGCTCCGGGCATGTTAGTTTAGTGCCCAAGAAGGCTAAACATCAGCACTCATTGTATAGAAAAAGGCTTAGTTTGGGTTTTCTAATCAAAAAAATATACTGTCCAGCACTGGAGGGCTAAATGTCAGTGGGAGCAGGGATGAGGGGGGTCAAAGTCCTAGTACTAGGCTAGGAAGTGTTCTAAAATGATTTTAAAGAGATTCTGGAAAGCTGGAAAGCCAGTGTCATTGCAAGGAAATTAGCACTTGAAGATATAAGGAAAGCCTAAAGGGATAGGTAGGAAAGGATCAAAAATGGCTTTGCCTCATCTATAATTTTGCCTCTGAGTATTCCTGTGGGGAGGGTAAACAGGATTATATAAATGAGGTTGAATACCTCTGAACCAAGACCTTCAGGAGATGAAAGAGAAGCTTAATTAGTGGACATAGAGGCGTAGGATAATGATAGTAAACCAAAGTAATTAATAATAGCAGTACATGTGGGAAATGCACCCATTGGTGACCACCACCACAGCTCATTGCTTCATTGCTCTTAAGAGAATTTATCATCACTGGTAATTGACTTGCTGCCTTGAATCTCTTAGGGTGGCTATAAACTCACAGGTTCATACAAAACACCTTCAGAAGGCAGATGAGAAGGGAAAAACCGAGCAGGACAGTCAGGATAACCAAGAGTCATGTATAAGTGGGAGGAAACCGTACATGAAGTCTGTGGAACCTGAAGTTTGAACTGGTCTGTAAAAGGATGAGGGAGATAAATAGGAGTCAAATGCATTTATATAAACTGTGAAGAAATAACTTGATCAGTACCTCTGATTTGCTCTCTAATAGCTTTTCACTCTAAATAAACTAATATTAATTATTTAAAATTAGACATCTTGTTCAGCTATAAAGTACGAGACCTTTTAAAGAGCCAATCATTAAATAAAATGATTACATACCAAAGGCTTGTAATATATAATAATTTGAGTACTTGTGCAGCACTTTCTATTTTCAAAGCACTTTACAAACTAATTATTTATAAATTGCATATAGCTGTAACATGTAAGTGCTCTAATTGGTATAATACACAAGTGCCTACAAAAACTCTGTAGTGATAAAAAAAAAAAAAAGTCTACACAAAAGGTGGACCATCTAGTACCATTCTGACCAGGGTGTCTTGCATTACAAGAAATATGAAAGCATATCAAGTTCTATGGCACACCGTTCCCCACCCTTTTTTTGTTTCCTTGAGACATTAAGATTGTACATAGTCCCCAGATTACTAGACAAAAGTCATCTTTTTGGTTAGCATAATTTAAAGTCAGAGACAATCTTTGTAACATCCCTCAGACTGGGCCTATAGGAAGTGTAGCCAAATCCACTAGTCTGCTTTCAAATACTTACAAAGACCCCCAATCTAGCCCTTTTATCCTGAGATTCTTTGTTTTTGTTTTTGTTTTTCTCCTCTATTTGAAACTTTATAAACTGTCCTAATACAATTACTATGTGATCTGTGATTTCTTTTTTAAGATTTTTAAAAATTTATTTATTCATGAGTGAGAGAGAAGCAGGCTCCCTGACATGGGACTCAATCCCTGGTGTCCAGGATCACTCCCTGGGCCAAAGGCAGGCACTCAACTGCTGAGCCACCCAAGCTGCCCTGATCTGTGATTTTTTTTAAATGATTTCTCTCCAAAAAAAAAAAAAAAAATGACTATTTCCATACCTAGATTATTGGATCTCTGTACAGCAAATATGAACCTAGTACCGGCACAACCCTAAGAAATGGAGATTAACAATATAATATGGGTCTGTTGTAAAAAGCCTTCTGTGGTTTTGGAGAGGGCAGGCAACAATCATATACTTGAAAAAGAAAAAATAGTATTTACAATGAGGTCCCCTAACATGCAGTGTTGAGTATTATGTGCTAAACACAGAACCAGGATGGGTGAGAGATGCTCGTGAAATGAGGATTGTTCCATGAGCACCTACTCTGGCAGCTACTGTCCTAGGCACTAGAGAGAGCAACTAATATGGGCATAGTCTGCCTACTAGTAAGTCATGGAGCACTGAAGTTGGCCGACTTGTAAAATAAATACAGTATTCCAGAATAAATCGTTTTTTCTTTCCCAGTGTTAAGGAGCCAGTAAAGATTCCTGAGCTAGGTAATGCCCCAGAGTTTTTATTTTTTATCCCTTACCTGCACAGTGAGTGGAAGGAAACATTGCAAGAGAGCAGCACGTTAGGTGGGATTTTAACAGTCCAGGTGTAATGTGAGGAGGGTATAGTGTAGGAATGGAAGTAGGAGGATGGACACTCGAAAACTGCCAAATAAGAATTAAAATACTCGGACACAGATTCTGTGTAGGAGTAAAGGTAAAAGAAGAATTGAAAATGGCCCATATACCTGTCCTTTACCCCTTTGTTTTTCTACCACTCCCTCACAACCAAAACCAGTATGGCAGGATTGACCATCTCCTCTCCTCCCCAACCTGTCCTAACTTCTAGGTGTCCCAGCGTGCAGTACCCTCCTTCCCTCACCTGTGTCAGAATTCCCATCTTTAACAAAGACTGGGAATCCAGGGCTACAGGTAGGAAGATTGAGGTCCGGACCCTGAGCAGGATCTTGATCTTGCTGCTGTCTGCCCTCAACCACGTTGCTCTCCTCAAAGGGAACATTTCATTCATTCATATTTGTTCCATAAATATTACTGAGCACATACTATATATACAGGCACAGTTTAGGTAGTAAGGATATAGCAGGGAACAAATTGTCCCACAAGCGGTTTATTTTCAAACAACAGATACATAAAATACATAAATACGTGATGTGATGTGAGGTGGTGGTATAAATGAGAAGTAAAAGAAGGATGGGGATAAAAAGGGTGAGAGATTGAGTAGTTAGGAAAGTCCTTTCAGAGAAGGTAACATTTGAGCAGAGAGATATAAGAGACCAAGGATAAATGAGACTATACCCAGAGTTTTGTAAAAATATTCAGCAATGAAAAAGCAAGATTCTGAACCTTTTTAAAGGAATGAACTTTCAGCACTGTGTGTGTCTAGTTTTTAATCTGTGCCTAAAATTACATTACTTATCTTTAATCTGTATATGTGTTTATAATATACAGTAAAGAATAATCCTAGTAAAAAATACTGAGTTACTGGAACAGTAGGTTATTGTAAAAGTTTTAGATTGGCTAATATATGTATGTATGTTAGAGGAGTTGATTTTAATGGGCCTTTGTTTCTTTTCCCTTTGTTTTTCGTTTTTTTTATATTCTTAAGAAAAGTGTATATTTGGAGCAGAAATTGATGTATTTGGGATCCTGAATATCTTAGTGTGTATGAGTTAAGAGATTACAGTGTTGGAATCACACTGCCTGGCTCTTGGTATTGACTGTAAAGTTTTTTTAGCTCTGTGACCGTGGACAAGCTATTTGACCTCTGTGCCTGAGCTTCCTCATCTGTAAAATTGGGGTAACAATAATACTTGTCATAGGAAGATATTATGACTATCGGATAATATTTTCAAAGTGCTTAGGACAGTATCTGGTCCATAGACTATGGTCCTAATCAATAGGACCATAGTTAGTTATTAGTCTTCTTGTAGTATCATGAACTGTATCGAAGAAGCTGGTTTCATTCATATTTCTTCCAGGTGAAAACTTGAAAGCAAAGAACCTCTGTTATTTTTGTTTCCTCTAGCCCAGGGCAGGAGTATAATATAAATTTGTGGGCCCCCTGTATGAAAGATTATCAGTCTGCTAGAGCCATTACTTTCAAGATATATATATATATTTTTTTTTTTTTTTTAAAGACTTATTTATTCATGAGAGATACAGAGAGAGAGGCAGAGACACAGGCAGAGAGAGAGAAGCAGGCTCCATGCTAGGAGCCTGATGGGGGACTCAATCTCAGGTCTCCAGGATCACGCCCTGGGCCAAAAAGGCAGGTGCCAAACCGCCAAGCCATTCAGGCATCCCAAGAGGGATATTTTTAAATAGCATTCCTATTTACAAAATGTAGATAAAATTCAAAGGGAAATAGTGTTTCTCCTCTTAGCAAGATAGAACCTTCATAATCTTTCCTAAGCTTCAAGACAAAGGTTAAGCAGGAAGGAAAGTAAGTTCTGTAGGAGATGGTCACTTGGTTTGGTGCTAGGTATCTGAATATTGACAGGAAGTCAGGCTAAGCATAAAATTGTGTGAAATAGAATATATTGATACTGTACTAATCCTCAGATTCCATATTTGTTAGGCAAGACAATTTGCTATATGTCAAAAAGAAAAGCTACCCATGTGTTTTTTTAAGTTGACCATGCTGACTTGGGTAAAACCTCAAAAAAAAAAAAAATTATAGATAATGCCTCAACCAATTCTATTAAAAGGGTTCCACAAGAAAATCAAACTTCTAGAACATGTAGCAATTGGAGACTGCACCATTGGCGTGACATTTTGGAGTTTGGGCATTATTTTTTTCTTTTCTTTTTTTTTTTTTCAAGGGTCAAAGAGGCTTTCTTTCTAGAGGCCTCTTTCAAGATCGTAGTATGTAGAAGTGAAGGATGAGGACTCTCAAGTCAGAGGCCTGGTTAAATATCGGCTCTGTCATTTTCTAACTTGTGAATACAGGAGCGTCTTAATATTTCTGACCCTCAGTTTCCTTATCTGCAACATACCAGCTTTATTGGGTTATTGTGAAGAGTGAA
This sequence comes from Canis lupus baileyi, assembly GCF_048164855.1. Classification (NCBI taxonomy): domain Eukaryota; kingdom Metazoa; phylum Chordata; class Mammalia; order Carnivora; family Canidae; genus Canis; species Canis lupus. Next base: position 13,664,844 of record NC_132861.1, on the reverse strand, counting down.
TGAAAAAAAGCACTTAGCACAATTCCTAGTATACTTAAATATTAACTATTACTATTGTTGTTATATTGGTCATTGTTTAAGCCAATTAGTGGTGATAGAATAGTGACCTTCATAGTATTGGTTCTATCTCATCCGTGGGAGACCTCAAAGCTGACATGCACCAACTGATCCCTGTCTTCCCACATCATCTGTGACTGTGCCCCACTAGCCTTACTTTTTTCAAATCCGCCTAGCTGGTTCCTCTTTCAGAGCCTTGGCACTTGCCCTTTACTTACCTAGACTTTCTTCCCTGAAATCTTCACATAGCCTGGTTCTTTACAAGGTCGTTTACATCATTGTAAACATCATTGACCACTGTATTATTGCTGTATAACAAATTGTCCTAAAACTGAGTGTTGAAAACAAAAGTACGTTTCTTAGAGTTTACATGGGTCAGGAATCTGGTTGGAGCCTAGCTGGATGAATCTGACTCACAGGCTGCAATCAGTGTGTCATCTGGGCTTGCAGTTCTCAAGGCTGGAATGGATGATTTGCTGCCAAACTCACTCACCTGGGACTGCCTCCTACCTTGGTACTTGGATTCCCCCAGAGCAAGTTATCCAAATAGAGAACTCAAGATGGAAGCCACAGTCTTTTTATACCTTAATCTCAGAAGTGACATCTGTCACATATTTCTGCCCAAATTCTGTTTGTTAGAAGTGAGTCAATTAAGTCCAGCCAACACTGAAGGTGGGATTATACAAGGGAGTGACTATCAGAAGGTGGAGATCCTTAGGAGCATTCTAGGCTGTCTTCTCTAAAATAGCCTGTGCACCTGTATACAAATCTCCATCGTTTCCGTCCTGACTTGCATCATTCTTCATAGTACTCATTGCTAACAGACATTGTATGATGTATTTATCTGCTTATTGTCTAACCCCGCTTGAATGTAGGCTCCCTGAGGGAAATAGCTTTGTCCTTGTTTGCCTTTGTATTGCTAGCACTTGAAATCATTCAGGCACATATAGACATCCATTAATATTTATTTAATAAGTGAATGACCATGTATGTCAGTGTCGATGTGCCTGCCACAACAGGGAGGAAAAACTGCAGAGAAAAACTAAGGGTTTGTAGTGACATTTTGTACTCTCATCAGTGGACACTTGCATACTCAGAGAGCCACAGCAGTAACAAGCCTTGAGAAAAAAAAAAATTCTTGGGGCACCTGGCTGGCTCAATCAATAGAACATGCAACTCTTGATCCCAGGTTCAAGCCCTACATTAGGCGGACAGATTGTGAAAGAAAGGAAGGAAGGAGGGAAGGAAGGAAGGAAAAGTTAGATAGATTTTTGAGTGAGGCGATGAAGCATGCCTGTCCTTGGCTTCAATGGGAGGAAGAGCTGAGGTGATTAACATCTTAGGCTAAATAATGGTGGTTGTGCTTTATAATCTGTTTCATTTATGTCTTCTCCTTATCCCCAAGAGCTTTGATACCACCATCCCTTACCACCTCTATCCCATGCTACATTTATCTTTTCTCCTATTGATCTAAAAGAAAAGGTAGCATATCACTTGTAAGTGATGAGAGAACATTTTTTTGCAGCAGCAGCAGCAACAATATTGGAAGAATGGTCCCTGATTATCCTTGGGATCTTGTGTCCACAGAACTCTAGTGGGGCCAAAGGATTATTGTTTTGGATACTGTGAGATAGAACTCAAAGGGTTTGCTTCCATGGTATGCTGTTTTGTAGATACCAGATATTATATCCATTTTCTGATTGGCTGCCTGATAAATCTATGCCATTATTACAAATAGTATTGCTTTGGCAAAATACAGAATAACAAATTTTTTTCCAGCAATTATTTTAAGTCCAACTATATACCAGGATGCAAAGACATACCTCATTTGGTTCCTGAGCTATATATTACTGAACTCCTGAAAGAAAGGTAATCATTTCTTCTAATTCTTCCACCTTGTTTAAAATTGTGGCCCCTCCTCCAACACTCTTACCCTCAGCATTTTCCTTATATAGCACTTAATGCCTTTAGCATATACAGAATTTACCTATTTATTGTATCTATTCTATGTTGTCTATTCCTCCACCACCACCACTATATTGTATATATTCTATGTTGTCTATTCCTCCAACCACCACCACTATAACATAAGCTCCATGAGAGCAGATGTTTTGTCTGAACATTCATTGCTGTACCTATAGACCCTGGCCCATAGTGGATGCTCAAAAAAATACTTATCAAATGAATAAACAGAAGATTGACTCTGTATTTTTTTCATTGAATATTCTAAAAGCTTAATTTTAATTTGAATGGTTAAAATAACTATCCCGTAAGCTTTGGGATTGTCACAGAGGAGACAGACAGAAACCTAGGAATTCATTTAGGCAAAAGATGCTCATGAGTAGAGCAGGCGAAGATAGAGTGCCAAGGGGGGTAACCTGCACAGTGGGAATCAAGCCGATCTTATCGAGGATCTACCAGGTGGTTGATAGATCCATAAAGGTCACCTAAGCTAAAAAGAACCAGTCATGTTATTTATAAACATCTAAGAAGGTAAGGCTTTGGAAAGGGAAGGTCAAATTGACAAATGAATGCATTTTATATTAGTGAGAATTGGCCCCCAATGCAGCCACTGTCCATTTTGCAAGCACCTGCACTACCTTATATACCTACTGCATGGTTTCAGATTTAGGGAGTTCACAGATTAATAATCCTGAAAATAAAATCTAATAGAGTGAAATAATATAAGGTTGCTAAGGTTTCATTTTGCCACTGAAAATAGACTTTCCCTTGCTATGGTAGAAAAGTGTCAGAGATCTCAGTCTCTATATGGCCTGATAGCATATGAAGGCTTCCAGTGTAGGTTTCCCAATACCACCAAGCAATGAACTCAATTCCGTTTTGACAGTCTTTACCTGAAAATACGTCCTATTTCACTGGTTGGGACTTAGTCCCACAGACTGCACCGTTGCCTCACCCCATTTGCAATGCCAACCATGAGTACAAGTTATTACCAGTGCTTCTGACCTACTGGTTATAAATTGGAGGTCCCTACAACCCCCGATTCAATTTACTAAAGCAGCTCACAGAACTCAGAGAAACATTTATTTAGGTTTATCAGTTTATTATAAAGGACACAGAAGAACAGCTAGATGAAGAAGTACGTAGTGTATGGCGTGTTGGGTGGGCATGGAGTCTCCATATCCTGTGTCTCCCTTGATCTCCACATGTTCAATCCAGAAGCTGTCTGAAACCTGTCCTTTGGGTATTCGAGGAGACTTCATTAGTCATAATTGATTAAATCCTTGGCCTTTGGTGACAGCTTAATCTCCAGCTCCCCTTCCTACTCCAGAGGTCTGGGGGTGGGATGAGCCCCCATCTTTGGTGACCAAGGGGCTTTCTAAAAGTTAGCTCATCAACATAACAAAAGACACCTTTATTGCTCTCTTCATTTAGGAAACTAAGGGTTTTAGGAGTTCTGTTCCCCGGAAGGATAAAGACTAAATATTTCTTATAAATCAGGATATCACAAGGCCAAAACAAAGAATAAATGGAGCATTCTCCAATATGACATCTGGTGTGTCGTTTTTATCATATTAGCTCCACAATAAGATGAGTGGACTCTGCAGTTTTCCCTTCCATCCTCATGAGTAGTTGTTAATTTCTCACCACCATACTGGCTAAGTTACATATGGGATCTCAGAATCAATTTTTACTGGAACTCAGATTTCAAGTTAAACATCACACATCACTGAGATTCCGTAGCTAAAGTTATTTCAGATCCTAATTTGCTTGCTTATTCTGTTCTGCATACTTATGCATAAATCCTGGGACTTGGAATACTTAACAGGATTTTTATTCAAAAGCGATTAATATAAAATATAAAATGTAAGAAAAATAATAAAAAAAGAAAAAATATATAAAATGTAAGTATCAATTATCATTTCATTTCCTGAAAATGGAGAATAAAGAGTATAATCATCATGTTCTTTGTGTGTCAGAGTAAATGCGATGGACTTATATTCTGCGTCAGATCTGATCATCTAAGCCTTCTGAAGTTGGTTCTACAAATGTATCCTGTTTGTTTCTTTATTTACATGGCAAAGATGGTACTTTGTTCTTAAATGGATGGAGAAAGTTGGAGATTCTAGGGCCTTCTGATTAGATGCTATTCTGAAAATGTCTGTCTTTTGAAGTGTCAGCCTACAGGTGTGTCACTGCCTGCTGCCCAGACTTGCAGCAAGCAAGCCAAGGGTTCCCTTGCCTTTTCCTGTTGTAATAAATTGGTCCCCATTTGAGAGCAATGTATTTCAGAACAAGCCAGGACAGGAGGAAGCCAACTGGGCTTATCCCTAGCCAAAAGCAGATGGCCAAGCAGCTACGTAACTGTGACTGTAAAGTAGGATGACTAATTTGCCTAGCCACATAGGAAAACCAGTTTATTCCTCCTTCAAGGTAGAGAATGTTTTTCCCATTTACAGAAAAGGAAACTGAGGCCCAGAGAAATAACCAGACTAAGGGTATAAGGCTAATATGTGGTATGACCCAAGACAGCCTACTCCTTAGGCTCAGCCTCTAATGACCATGATGTTGCCTCTGTTACCTCCCTCAGGTGTATTGGAAGATAAAGCTTTATCAGAGCATATGCTCTGAAGAGTTCAATTTCAGAGACAAAACTGTGGACCAGTAATTCTTGTTTATTTCCAAGAGTTCAGGCTGAAACATGATGGAAATGAGGCTACTCTGTATATCTCAACCATGAAAAGAGTCAATGAGTTAGAGCGTATCTGGTTAGGAAACCAGTTATGGATTTACTAATACTTGGTTCATGAGAAATATCATTTTCCATATTGCTAGACTTCATCGGCATTATCTGTACATTCAATTTAACTGTTTAATCTCTGCTGTACCAAAGCAGCACTTTATCATCCTGAAAATGTAGAAAACATCTTCAAAGATTGAGTAAATGTGTATGTTAGTTGAAAGGGCTCTGGATGTGAAGTCAGAAAGATCTGGGGGAGATTCAGGTGTACCCTTACCAGTTGACCTTGGACAAGTCAGCCCTAGTTGTCTAAAGAAGGGAACAATAACTTAAAGGGCTCTTCTCAGGGTCAATGAGGTAAAGTATTATGCTGTTAATCATTGTGCACATGATAAATATTATATATAATATTTGTGTGTTTTAGTAAATATACAATTATCCATACTATATAACCATTTTTTAAATTTCTTAACACCTTATATTTGTTTAGTACTTTATAGTTACAAAGTAATTCTATGTATGATTGTATTTGATCCCCATAAGAATTCTGAAAGAACGATGAAAGTATCTTATTTTACAGATAAGGTAACCAAGATCACAAGATCACTGAGCTAGTAAGTGGCAGGATTGCTTCTTCTCTATTGTAGCTGCTTTGTCATTTTCTTAAAGAGACTTGAACATGTCCTTGATCCAGATCTAGAAAGTAAGAACTGCATAATCCCTCTTGAAAAGTATCAAGAGATGGAGTAGGGAAGGTATAAAGATAGAACAATTACCTGGAAATACTACTCAATCTGGATTTTTCAGGTAAGAAATCCTGCTTTGAAGCTTTGAAGCTTGAACTATCCAGAATTGTGTTCTTGTGTTGCACACAGTCACTGGGAAGTTACCTACCTGCCCATAGGAGCAGGCCTAGTTCAAGAATGAAACCAATGAACTGTTTGAAAAGTTAAAGAACTGGGTCCATTGGCTTTCTTTTTATACTTAGGATAGGATAGGGGGCTTTCATATGATTTGTTTCTGATCATGTATTTCATGGGTCCTGGCCATTTGAGGTAGTTCTCTTCCAACTGGTTCTCTGCCCGTCTCCATGTCAGCCTTTAAAATCTCATTCGGTTTCACCAGAGGACTCGATTAGCTCTGTCAAGCAGGCTGATTATTATAATATCACAGGAAATTTCCTCTGGCTATATATAGCAAGAAAGAATTTCCTTCGTGTTATTTGGACCAATATAATCCTTCCACTTTTCATCAAAACAGGATAATACAAGGGATAAAAATGAACATTCTGGAAGCTTTTTTTTTTTTTTACAGAATATAAATAAAAGGAGATATTGAGATGAAAAAATGTTTTGCTTTGCCAAATTCAGACCCGCAAGTGAACTACATTGTCCCTCCCAAGAAACATCAATGCAAAGAAAGCCCTTTATACCTCTCATCTTTTTCATTCCTCATAATGCATCTGTGAGCTAGGGCTTAATCTCATTTTATTTTTTTTTTTTTTTTTTTTTTAATCTCATTTTATAGAGAGAAAACACACTCAGAGAAGGTACATAACTTGCCCAGGAACACCCAGTTGGCTGGTGGAGCTGGCTCCCTCTGTACCACAGTGTTTTTCAGCATAAAACATAGGTTTGCATTTTAATAAAGATTTTGATCTATCATGCTTTGAAGTTAACTTAGGTAATTTTATGTAGGTTTTTGTTTTTATATGATTAAGCAATCATAGTAAATTACTTTAAGAAACATTTGCCAGGCCAAGTGAGTTCCAGTTGTACCACTCCTGAATTTAGCCAGAACCCATAAGCCATTGCTGGGTAGGGTTTGCTTCTTGCATGTGTTTCAGAAAACGATTGTGGACACACTGTAGCACTGGGATGGTATTGGTACTGCTCTTTGCAGTGCTGGTCTCTAAAGGCAATGATCTTGGGCTAAAATATTGTAATTATAGTCTATCCCCTTAAAGTTCCTACCAAGATGGGGAAATGTCATCTTAGGTTGGGGTCAGAGGGATAGAAACACTGGTGATTTTGAGTTAAATTTTCCCAAGAAAAGGATCTTTACCTGAGCATTTTAATTCATTTTGCTTTCATTCTCCCATATTACAGTAAAAAGAGTTCTCTAAATACTTGCATTTGAGGCCTCTCTGGAAAAACTGTTTAGAAAGTAATGTAGAAATTTAGTATGTGGCCCAATTATTATCAAGCAAATACTAAGGAAAAACTGTGAATTTGGAGGTTTGATTCTTCAAGTGAGATGTGGATTTAGGTTCTGAGCCTTTGTATTGAAATCACACGGTGCTCTTTTCTGTAAGCATAAGAGTACATCAGACCTTGGGAGTGGGCCAAATTATGCTGTTTGGTTAATCAGCATGATCTCTCTCTCCTAGAATTTTCCCCTGCAGTCTCAATTGGATACCTATTCCATTTTTAACACAGTTCTAAACTCTTCATTAGCATTGCTCCATCCTGTGAAACTGCAGCTGCTGCTCCATCCCTAAGGATGGATTATATGTCAGTAAGAGACACCAGGACTCTAGTAGGTGCAGCTACTTAGAAGCACAGTAGTAATAAAGGGCCAAGACTAGTTGTGTTTTAAGGTTTTTGACATTTATTTGTAAAATGCATACTGAAACATTCACTCCAGAGCGAATATATAAGTACTTTGTAGGCCTGAATAATGACATACTACTTCAGAGTCCACTCGTTCTTGAGTATCTTGTAGCTCCTACCCAAATCATGGGTTGTATCACCCTGTATGGATTCTTTCTTTTGGCTGTTGATGTAATTGTATGATACAATATGAACCCAAAGGTTGGATTCGTTGGTGATAGAATTTTCCCTGCTTTGGGCGTTTCTCCTGCAGCATTCAGCCTTCCTGCGCTGGTTGGGTCCATCCCTGAAGCCTCTCTGATGCCCCCTCCCTGGCCATTTATCTCAGCAGCTGTAGTGTTTGCGTTGCCATTGCTGGGGACTTCTGCACCTTCTGCCAGCTGCAAGGGAAGTCTGGGGGAGGGGGGAATTTAGAAGGAAATGTAAAACCTCATTTACTCAGATGTGCATTTCAGGCTGACTTGTTTGGTAAGCCATCTAAGTTGAGTACTTCGAACCTCTTAAAGTTTTCCTCAGAGGCACACGACTCCCAAACTTAGACTCATATGTGTGCCTACCTGCTTAATTCCAGTAACCACTATATTATGAAAGTATGGAGTATTTTCCCCAATGCACTTGTATGTACATTAGCTGAGAATTTTTTAAATTGGAAAATGGGATTGAAGGGACACCTGGGTGGCTCAGCAGTTGAGCGCCTGCCTTTGGCTCAGGGTGTGATCCTGGAGTCCTGGGATTGAGCCACATCAGGCTCCCTGCATGGAACCTGCTTCTCCCTCTGCCTATGTCTCTGCGCCTCTCTCTCTCTCTCTCTCTCTCATGAATAAATAAAATCTTTTAAAAAAAAATGGGATTGAAAATCGCCTTGTTCTACTTAAATTCATTGTTATATAAATTAGCCCCTGAAAGACAGCTTGAAACCTGAAACTCTGGAGGGTTTATGAAGAGTCTAGAACACACTGATTGGTTTCAGTAAATTATATTTGTATGGTAGATTCTTGTGTTTAATTACTGATGTAGAAAATATCACCTGTGTGTACATGTACTTTTTTCCCCCCAGAAACTCTCTCTGCCAGTTTTATAGGGGAAACTACTACATCTCTCAAATACACTTTGATATCTACTGTGAAAGATAAGGGAATAGGGGCTGTCAAGATGAGGCTGTGTTGGTGCCCTGAAGTACACACTTTCTCTTCTCAATTCACTGTGCATTGCTGGATTTCTGAGAATTCGATGTATCAGTATGTTTTTTTTTCCTGTTCAGCTCCTTAAAATTGCTTACATCAGTTGATGACAGGAAAATTTTTTATCTTAAAATGCTACTTCAAGAGAATAGTTTCTAAAGTGTGTTTTAAAGTGGAAATACTGGGGGATCCCTGGGAGGCTCAGCAGTTTGGTGCCTACCTGTGGCCCAGGGCGTCATCCTGGAGTCCCGGAATCAAGTCCCACATCAGGCTCCCTGCATGGAGCCTGCTTCTCCCTCTGCCTGTGTCTCTGCCTCTTGCTCTCCCTGTGTTTCTCATGAATAAATAAATAAAATGTTAAAAAAAAAAAAAGTAGAAATACTTTTTAAAGATCGTGAAATGACTGGAAATCCTACGCATTCTGGAACTTTCTGTCTTCATTTTTTTTGCATTCCTTGGCTCTTGGCTCTAAGTAGGTTCATAATCACGTGTTGAATCAAACACCGAGATCTACAAGGAGGGGGCAACTGATTCTCCAGCAGATTCCTGCGGCCCTGACTTAACTGAAGGAAAAAGCTTCAACAGGCTGACCATACTTCCTGCTGAGGAAGCATTGTCCAGGACAGCTTGCAGAGAACTGCAGATCACTTGCGTGAACTGAAGCTCCTTTAGGATAAGACAGTGATTTACAGACCACGCTTGTGATGAGGTGGTTTTCCTGGTATGCAGTGTATTATCAAAGGGCAGCATGCCAAACTTCAGCCCTCACTGAAAAAAGCTGTGCAGGCACTCTTCAGAGGCTTTATACTGTAATTTCTTCTTTTGTACAGCTGTTGCGGTTTTTTTTCTTTTTTGCACTTTGAGGGACTATTTGGTGAGAGTTTGAATTTTTTTTTATATTTTGGCATTTTGAAGCTTTCAGCCAGGTTTCCCTATTTACCAAATTCCAGTAGCTGCCATGTTACAGCTTTTCTTTGCTCTCATATTGACTCCCTTCCATGGCCATCTTTCTAGACATTAAACACTTTTTTTCTTGCAATTTTCTTTTCATCAGTTTTATTTCTCAAAGCATCTGCTTTCTTAAGGAGATAACAAAATTCTTTCATTGATTAAAAGAGCTCAATAATCATTTTTTTTAATATTTATTCATTCATGAGAGACAGACAGTGAGAGAGAGAGAGAGAGAGGCAGAGACAGAGGCAGAGGGAGAAGCAGGCTCCCTGCAGGGAGCCTGATGTGGGGCTTGATCCTAGGACTCCAGGATCACACCCTGGGCCAAAGGCAGGCACTAAACCACTGAGCCACCCAGGGATCCCTCAATAATCATCTTGACCTTAGATTCTTTGTCTGGGTTTATTTCTCCCCACTGATATTTCGGGAGAGCATGCATGTATGTTTTAACTTAACATTTGCCCTACCAACAAGATTTGCAGCTGTACTGGAATGGTAGAAATCATGGGCTTTTCTGTTTAGAGTTTTCTGTTTTCTAAGTTCATCTTCCACTATCCCCACCCCACCTCTTCAAAATTTTTTTAGGAAGAGATACTTGGGCGCCTGGGTGGCTCCGTCAGCTGAGCGGCTGCCTTCAGCTCAGTTCATGATCCCAGGATTGGGATTGGGATGGGGATCTGGATCGAGCTCAGAGTCAAGTTCCCTGCTTAGCAGGAAGTCTGTTTCTCTCTCTGCCTCTGCCCCTCCCCCCTGCTGATGTTCATGTTCATGCTCTCTCTCTCAAATTAATTAGTTAATTAATTTTTTTAAAAGGTAAAGATGCTTTTCTTGTAATATATACAATTTACCATGGCACAGGTAATTAGGTCTTATGATATAAACTGAAAATGGATCCCTGTGTTTTCTGTATGTGGCTCCTTAATCAGGATTTAAGAATAAATATTTGTAAAAAGATACTTAATTACTTTGAAAATGAGGTCATTTCATTTTGAGGCCATTCCTACAGCAAAGCATCTTATGAACTGGGCAATAAGTCTTCCCTCTAAGAGCTAAACTAGTAAGAGTCAGCCCACATATTAACTACTAACTGAAGCGATCATCTCTCTATAATAATAACCCACACTCAGAAGTCACCTGTCGTGGAAGCTGTGGAGATTTGAGAATGTCAGAATCTGGGGAGAGGGTCTGGAGTGTTGCCTTCACTAGAACTGTTCTTGTCATGAATACAAATCACTATAGTAAAAAATTACTACCTTCCCTTAAATGACTCTCTCTCACTAGAGTGAGCTTCTTGAGGGTTGGGAGCATACCTTATAATACAGTAGTGTTAGCTAATAAGATCCCAGGCCCCAGAGTTCACATCCTAGCCCCATCACTTACTAGCTCTTGTGGCTCTTCTCCTTACCTTCTCCTTACCTCTTTCTCAGTAAACTAGCGTTACGTAGAGGAGTTGTAAGGATCACAGGTATAAGATACATGGTATATAGGTACTGTTGCCATTATTACATTTCATCATAGCCCCAAAAGTGCACATTAAGTGCTCCTTATATCAGTATTCAAAGGAGATTTTCCGTGACCTGCGCAGGACAGCACCCCACATAACACACACATAGGTCCCTCTGTCGCTAGGTGTCTGGCACTCCACCCCCCTCATGTTTTGACCTGCATCCTCAAATAGATATCGCTGGGTTGTACCACTGTTGACTTTGAGGCATATACTACTTGAGCATACAGGAAGGATTTTAGCTGCAGAGGGGTCAGAAAAGATAGATTAACTTGTTGAGCCATCTCAGTGTGAATGCAGTGGATTGTACCATAAGAAGATATTTCCCAAGAGTGCTGAGCTTCCATTTCTCTGCTTGTCTTAGAGTTTCACTTCGTGGCTCTGGAGGTTCTCGTGGCTTAGCACACTATTAGGAATGGTTCTACGTGGAGGCAGAATGACATTTGTAGTGTTAAATCCTATTACTGTATATATGTAAATATGTAGGCTTATAGAGAGCATACAAGAAGTTCAATGCTTATTCAATAATCATTTTATTATTTTATAGGGAAATTTTAAAACATTTGAAACTTAGGTTTTCAATTTTTTATGTTTAAGGTAATTAACCTTTTGGCAAATATATTAAAATTTTATCCATACTAAATGCAATCACATATTGTTTTTTAATACTTTAGATTATTAGAACACAATTTATGAGGGTGCCTGGGTGGCTCAGTTGGTTGAGCATCTGCCTTCAGCTCAGGGCCCTAGGATATGATCTTGGGGTCCTAGGAGAGATCCCCATGTCAGGCTCCCCACTCAACGGGGATTCTACTTCTCCCTATGCCCCTCTCCTCAGCTCCTCCTCTCATGCTCTCTCTCTCCCTCTCAAACAAATAAATTCTTTTAAAAATACATAACTTATGTAAAAATCTTTATTTTAAAAGTATAATGATTTTGCTGAAATCAGGGCAAGAAAATAAATTTTATGGAATAAATACATATGAATGTTTGTCTTTCTGTATCTTTCTGTATTCATCAATATTACCAACTCATAAACAGTTCTCACTGTGTGCAGTAAGTTAATACCGTCACCTCTGGTATTTTGCTGACTTCCAGTCATTTTAAAAAACAGCTTTACACATGTTTTTTATTTTTATTGTAATGAAGGTATATTTATCATGGTAGGAGGAATGAATTTTTTATTTAATAGTTTTTAGCTTATTTTTAATACTTGTAAATATTAAGAAATATGGTCTGTGGGACTTTATTTGTCCTTTGGTGGGCCTAAGAGAAAAGAGTGGTAGTAACATCTACTAATATGGAGCAAACAGGAAATCAGGAAAGTCCTGCAGAGAAGGTAACACGTGATCTGGATGTCTGGTGACAAGTATGTGGCTGGACTGCAGAGCAGTTTAGACAGAGAATGTGGCCTCCACCGTGCATGTAATGGCAGATAGAATGCTGGGGACACCTAGCCCAACTGGGCTCCTGGACTTGCAAAAAGCTAAGACCCAAGAATGTGGTAATCCCACGGGGCACATATTGTCTGGTGAGGTCTTGCAGACATAGGCCAGTAAGCCACCGCCGCAGTCTCCATTAGTATGCTCAGACTCCTAACGCTGAGTACTTTTATTTCAGAGTGCACTTAGCATCTCTACTAAGAGATGGAGTTTAGAGAATGTGAAAGGAGCAGAGTGAAGTGGGCTTTACTCATTCGCATAATGACTCAAAAGAATGATACCAGAAGCCGAACAAAGGTCATTTATCTCTGGTAGTCCACAAAGAGAAAAGTGTTTTCTAGATATGAAAGCTTGCTGAGATTTTCAAGCAGCCCTAGAGGATGAAAGACCTCCATCCAGACTGACCAGATTCCAGCTGTCCCTCATTCTTAGCACTGACTTGGCGTCTTCAGTCCGCGTCTAGGCTTTCCCTTTATGGCCTGATACTTGATGCTACCGGGGCTGCGGTGCCAGGGCACTGCTGTTCCTGTCTGGCCACCACAGAAGATGGCCCAAGTTGCCCAGGGCCATTGGCTTATTTCATCGCATTTCTTTGCCCTGTGACACATGATCTCACTGTTGTGTCTTCACCATCCTTGTCTTGTGTTTTCCATCTCTCCCAGCATCTCCTCCTCCAGCTACAGATACAGCAGTTTTACTTGTAAATCTGTGCATCGTTGTCCTGTCCTACTCACACCCAGAATCCATTCATTGACCAGATCTCAACTGAGGACCTACCATGTGCCAGACGTAGGGAAAACTAGGGTGAAGAGGACCAGTCTACTGAGCTCTAGGTCAGATATATTGAGGCTCCCTCTCTACGTTCCCCTAAGTAATCCAATATTTCTTTTTCTTTCTTTCTTCTTCTTCTTTTTTTTTTTAGATTTATTTTTTTAGTGGAGAGATGGAGCCAGAGAGCACAAGCAAGGGGAATGAATGGCAGAGGGAGAGGGAGAAGTGGGGCCCCTGACCTGAGCCTAAGGCAGACGCTTAACTGACTGAGCCACCCAGGCACCCTCAATATTTATTTCTAATATATACATACAGGTCTTTATTTGATATACAGGGCCTACTATAAGCCTCTCCAGGGAAAGGCCTTGCTCACCATATAAATCATCATACAGAGCATGTAAGAGAGATTGGCCAAATTTAACATCATCTTGAGAATTAACTTCTTGTGCTTTCATCTTTTATCTATAAATAATTATTTTCATATCCCAAATGATCTCAATGTCACTCTTGAGTTTTACCTTTAAAAACCTTTCCCACAATTTGAATTTTCTTACCTTTCTGTATAGCTGATAGGCGAACCCAGACAATTTGATGTTTTCTGAAATACAGATGGCCTAAATTTCTTCATCTGTGTCTATGATCAAATTACTGAATAATACAGAACCCATACTTTGTCATATGGTTTCTCCCAATCCACATGGTCACTCCACTGCTAATTACTGCTGAGTGGTTATGAGCCTGTAGGCAGATGTCCAGCAGTGATCTGAGTCATCTGTCCCTGGTTTTTTTTTTTTTAATCAGAATGTTCTGTGGTCTGACATCAAATCCTTACTTAAGATCAAGTAAATTGTTCCATTTTTTTTCTTCAAAACATCACTCCATGGAAAGACATTGAGTTTTTTTAAAATTTTGCCCAGTGCCCTGCTGTATGTGGATGGCTCGGGGATGAACTGGTGGCCTGCAGCATGGATGATGATACGCTGGGTCTGGCAGGGGCCTCCTGGTCAGCAGCAGCCTGTCATTGCACTCCTTTGTGCCCAATTTCCAAGTCAGTGCTTGTCACCAAGTTATACTTGTTTAAACACAAGACCCTCAGCCTGTCTTCCATGACTTAATTGCCATATTTGAACCGCTTTTCCCATCCATGATGTGACAGATACTGTACATTTAGTTGGTCAAAGGTAACTTTTTTTTAGTAATTTTTTTTAAAGATTTTATTTATTTATTCATGACAGACACAGAGAGAAGGCAGAGACATAGGCAGAGGGAGAAGCAGGCTCCTCACAGGGAGCCCGATGTGGGAACTGATCCCAAAACTGCGGGATCATGCCCTGAGCCAAAGGCTGATGCTCAGCCGCTGAGCCACCCAGGTGTCCCATCTTTTCTTTCTTTCTTTCTTTCTTTCTTTCTTTCTTTCTTTCTTTCTTTCTTTCTTTCTTTCTTTCTTTCTCTCTCTCTCTCTCTCTCTCTCTTTCTTTCTTTCACTATAATTATACATATAGAAAAGTGCACAAATCCTAAGCATGCAGCCTGATAAGTAGTCAAGTGAATATACCTATGAAACCAGCACTTCAATCACAAAACGGAACATTAGCACCACAGCAGCTGCCTTGTACTAATTCATCAGACTCTGTCTTTTTTCCCCTCTGTGTCTTTTTTGTACAACTATTTGACGTGTAGCTTTTCTGATTTGATTCTTTGAAAGATCTCATTTTCTCATGTTCTCCATTATTTAATTTGCCAATTCTCAATTTGTGGTTTGATTTCAGGTACATTGGTTTTCATGCTACCCTTTCTGTATACTGATGGAGCCAGTTAGCTCTCGGTTGATTTCTGTGAGTAAAAAGAAACATAAGACCCAGATGACTCCA
Source organism: Canis lupus baileyi (assembly GCF_048164855.1). Lineage (NCBI taxonomy): Eukaryota > Metazoa > Chordata > Mammalia > Carnivora > Canidae > Canis > Canis lupus. The sequence goes on along the minus strand of NC_132861.1, from coordinate 13,649,753 downwards.
AACTAATTTGCTTGACTCTGGAATTTAAGATGATTTTGACCAGATTTGCATTCCCACTTGGGTTCTATTTCAGCTGCTATTATCATCCGTTAACATTCCTTCAGCATGTACCAGCTGGCTTATGGAATGAACAGGCAGGCCTCAGGGAGCCCGGAGAGGATGGAAAAATGGGTGGAGACGATCCTACACACGTGAATCCTTGAAAACTGATGTTAGTGGGTTCCTGTGCCCAGAAAACAGTCTGCATAGTGAGCTGGCTTTCTTGGACTTCTTGTTTGCACTCAACTGTATATTCTAATATAATAAATTGGTTTTACAAAGACACCTAGGAGATGTTTAGGAATCCAAGTTTAAAAACTACTCAGAACCAAATTTGTGTCTGAATAATTATTTACTTACCTATGTTCTCCCCGTACTTGGAGCTTCCATGGATGTTCTCCTGCTGTTTGCTTTTCCTGTGTTTGAACGCAGCTTACGCTTGCTTCGTTTCAGCAGCTCCATAAATAAGGAGGTTTTGAAACATCCTGAGGTTGATGTTTCATAATCTTTGATGACTTACACCTCTGGGACAATGTGCAGTAGAAGCTGGCTTTGCTCTTTCCTTACCCAGGAGTCAGTAGCCAGACTTACAGGAAAAACGATAAGAGGCCACAGTAAAGATCCCTAAAGACTACCTGGTTTTCTAGTCTTCTCCCCTGAATTTTGAAGGTGGTGGTGTTATTTCAAGGCAGGATGTGCAATTGCTAGGAATTGTTCTTTTCCTACTTGGAAGTAATGACCTGCAGACCGAGCTACCTCGAGCAGGAGAATTTGGGGTAGGAGGCAGCAAATGCTCTACATTCTCAGGATGAAATAGTATGCCTTTCTCCGTGGGTGCTGCGGCTGCTGAGCACGTGGGTGCTCCATTAGGCCTCCCTCCTCCCCTCTATCTTATATTTTGCCTTTTATGATAAAGGGAAAACGATTCCTCTGGACTTGTTGTGCAAATGTTTGTGGAGAAGATAGGTGGTAGAACCGGAAGACCAGAGGATATATAGCCTTAAACATGCGCAGGGGTCCTTTTGTTTGTCTGTCTCTTCCCTCCTCCCTGTCTCCTCTCCTCCTTCCCTATTCCCTGTCCCCCTCCCCTACTCCCTGACCTCCTCCCCTGCCCCCTCCCCCTCCCCTGTTCCTGTCCCCCTTCCCTGCCCCTTCTCTCCTTCCCCTGTTCCCTCTCCCCCTCCCCTGTTCTTGTCCCCCTCCCTGCTCCCCTCCCCTGCCCCCTTACCCCCCCTGCCCCCTCACCTCCTGTCCCACTCCCCTACTTCCTGCCCCCCCTCCCCTACTTCCTGTCCTCCTCCCCTGCCCCCTCTCTCCCTCCCTGGACCCCTGTCCCCTACTCTTCTTCCAGGATCACTAGCAGTGCTGTCTTGGGAGAGCTAGGCAGTGTACCACTTCACTTTCCTCATCTGTGAACTAGTTGCCATAACTATGTTGTCATGTTCCTGTACCACCACGCTTTGCCAAAGGTAAAGCTCCACAACAACGTTCGTTGGTGTTAAACCAATTACAGATACCAATCGTGGTCACACCCCAGCCCCTGGCAGTGGGATCCTGCCTCCCACACTTAACTGGGGACTGAGTGTATCCCCCATCTGAAGCCACAAGTGAATTCCTTCTACCTCAGCAGCCTTTCTCATACCTGTACCTTCTTTTCTCTTTGATTGTGGCTGTAAGTCAGATCTCTGAAATCGTGGCAGATGAAGTTAATGACAGTACTGGAGATGGTTTTACATGAAACCAGAACTATATAAAAATCAATGTTAGACTCTTGAAGGTGCCTAGAATATGGGCTCGGAATCTCTGCAAGATTCTTTGGACTGAGTATTGTACGTCTGCAGATGTACAGCATTTCAACAATATTATGACACAAGTAGGCTTTTGTGGGCTAGTCGAGGGGAGCTAGGTAAACATTTTAATATGGGTCTAGTGGGAAAAGGCATTCTAGTTTATTTTGACTTGATATACAGTTGTTCATAATTGGAGAACTGCCCAAACAAGCTTTTTCCCTGAAGATTTTTAACTTTCTGTTGTCAAGAGGAGAGATCTAATTATGGGTGGGTCTAAGTATGATGGATGACCTGTTTGTATTTAGATACTACCGCACTTAACTAATGGGAAAGAGAGGGAGGTGTATTTGGAATATTTTTACCCTTTGATTTTTTAACTTACATCTGTGAGAGTGAAAAAGATCTTTGGAGCTAGATAGGATGCATTTTTCATGAAATACTAGATGAGACAAAGCCCTCGGATCACATCCAAAGGATGTATTACTATTATTATTGTAAAGAGATGGGAGAAAGAATGTGTAGTAGTGAAGGGCAGGCTGCCTCAAGATGGGCCACTTTGCATAAAGATTGAGTTAATCAAACCAGTGCAGGAAAAGCTCTCTGCCTTCCCCTCAACTGCCTGAATTTACTTTGGAAAGGAGAGCCAGTACCAGGAAGAGAGTCATTCAGAGACTCCCCTTTACTTAGGTAACTGGTTTGCATCATAGGGAAACTTTGTTTTTCCAGACATCACCTCTCACCTATCTACTAATGGTCTCCTTCCCCTCTATATCCTCAGGCCCTCCTCAGCTCTTAGAAGCTTCACGTGGCCTCACTGTCTTTGAAATTTCTTCTCTGTCTGGATTCCCCTTATGAACGCTACTGGATTTGATTTTCTCCTGTTAATTGGTCTTAAGTCAGTGTGGTTCCCAGGCCAGCGAGAGGGAACATAGGGTAAAGGAGAGTCTTCTTCCCTCCCTGACAGATGATAAGTAGTAAGTAGATGCACTCACCTATTCCTGATGCCAGAAGGCTGGACTGTGAAATACAGTCTGCCTGAACAAGTCCAGAGGGTAAGAGGGCACATAAGTTTGTCACTGGTTCTTTGCTGACCTGGTCAAGTGTGCTCTCCGGGATGGAGCACAAAGGATCAAGCTGCTGAGTCAGCTGAAAAGACCTTTTTTTTTTTTTTTTTTTTAAATGAGAGTTTATTAAAAAATATGTAAATGATACAAAAATAGCCAGGTACATTTGTTGAAGATCAAGAGGATGGTGAAATAGTTTGACAGCATACTAATAGAAATATGGAGGTGAGTACCAAGAGAAACAGATTTTTTTTATAAGTCTTTAAATAATATTTGCTGTTTTAAGCTATGTGCTTTGATAAAATAAGAATCATTATAAAATAGTCATAGAATGTTAACATCATTTGAGGATTATGTAAATTGTATCTAGAGTAGTGCTATAATAACATGATTAAATGTTTTTATATAGAATCAATGTATAATTACCAGTTTCAAAATTTTGTGATTAGATATATAATTGTGTCTTTGGACTATATTTATTTCCAACTTTATACCTCTCTTTTCTTTACTACTTATATGTCAGAAATAATAATAAAATCAGGACAGGAATGGTCATCTTCCTATTTTACTACCCATAGCACCTTGCACAGTATCTTAGACATAGTAAAATCTCAGAATATGATTGATAAGTACATTTTCTGGAGTTTTTTTTTTTTTCAATCTTAAAGTTGCACAAATAATACAGATTCACTCTAGAAAAAATAGAAAATGCAGAAAAGCAAAAGAAAAGAAAAAAAAACAAAAAACCTTTTTAATTACCCAGAAACTCATCTTACTATCTTGATACTACCCCTCCAAATGTTTTCCTATGTAATACATACATGCAAATAAATTTGAAATAAAAATTATCCAGGGGCACCTATGTGGCTCAGTTGGTTAGCATCCACCTTCAGCTCGGGTCATAATCCCAGGGTCCTGGAATTGAGCCCCACATTGGGGCTCTGCTTCACCTTCTCCTTCTGCCCTCCCTTGCCTTGTGCTCTCTGTCTCAAATAAGTAAAATCTTTTTTAAAAAAAATTATCCAATTCACACCGTACCCATGTCCTTAAGACAAGGTGGAATTCTTAGGTCAGCAGGTATGTATTATTTTGAAGGCTCTTTATCATGTTGCCAGATTGCCCTCCAGAAATGTTATATCAGCTTCAGTCCCCATTAGTAGAGCAAAGAGTATTCATTTCTCTCTCACTAAGTAGTGGGCAGAAACATATTTATCCTTGTTGGGTTCATTATTATTTCTTAGAATAATAATGTATTTGACCATCTATAATTTTCAGTGTTTTTCCCCTTCATATAAAAAGTTTCTTTTTAATGTTATTTAAATAACATTTAAATGCTTTTTAAAAACTGTTTTAAAACATTTTCAAATGTTTTTTAACATTCAAAATGTTAAATTTCAACATTTTAACATGTTTTTAACAATTTAACATGTTTTTTAAATTTTAAAAATTTCTCCCCAATTTTGAAATTTTATACTTCAAAAGCTGTTCATTCTGCAAGATCATATATGCAGAATGAACTGATTTTTCAGAATTTAAAGGAGTGACTCCCTCTCAAATCTCTTTTTCTCCCCATCAGGAAGGCAATTGAAGAACTGCTTAAGGAGGCAAAACGTGGGAAAACAAGAGCAGAAACAATGGGACCGATGGGTTGGTAAGTGCTTCCTTAAGTAGAGCACTCTTCCTTCAAAAAACAGTATAGAGGAAGTCTTGGCTGGAGAAGTGGATATGGAAATCTTTAGCAGACTAGGGAAGGTAAAGGAAAGGGAAAACCGTGGCTGTGGAGGAAATCCCCCAGAGTGTGAGAGTGGGAGCCCTGCTGAGCACAGCGCTAGGGAGCTCTGAGCCTTCGAAGAAGGCAGAGGGTGTGGATGGAGAGGAGCCATTAAGGCGTCATCATCCCTTAAGTTCACAGATCCCAGGAGATAATGTAGATGTGACTCCCGAAGGTACCACCTGAGAGGAATATTGTAGCAGTGTCCATTGTTTCAGCATCTGTTTTAATTATAGTCTTAGTAAATTGAAATTTCTTTTTAAAATTCTACTTGGAAGTATTTTGATTCTGTGACAGCTGTGTAGAACTAAAGTTTGCCTTAGCAGTTTCTACATATGAAGCAGTGCTTTAAAACTTAAAGTTTCGAAACAAAGGAAGAATTTAACCTTAAGAATTTAATCTTAAGCATTATTAAGCTTTACTTTAGCGATAACACACGCATTCAATAAATATGCTGACTTTAGATCTTTAATCTAGAATTTAGAATCCACTACAATGGAGGGTTGTGGATGATTAAGAGCAAAATGTAAAAGTGAGATAGGAGTGGAAACTAGGTTTCAGAGTATACCTCATTCTATAGCTTTGACTCTTAGAACCATGTAAACCATCATTTACATAAAATACAAAACAAAAATAAATAGAAGGAATAGGCAATCCTTAAAAATCAAGCAAAATAAAACAAATAGATCTAAAAAGCCTTTTAGTGGACAGTTTAGCAGCACATAAAGGAACTCCTTCATGTGATCTGAAATTTGACACTCTTTCCAAAAGAACTCCCAGAAGTATTAAATTGTTTACAGTCATCATCTTAAATGTTTGCAGTCATCATAACTGTCAATAATACTAATGTTGTTTTTCTGAAAATATTATATAACAGGATAAAGCAAAGTAAATATTTATTTGCTATAAACACCCAGATTTCCAGTGTCCAAGAGATACAGATATAAAATCAAAGTAAAAACCTATAATCCTAAATTGGAATTGGAAATAACAATACAAAGCCATGCTAGATTTTCTCTGGAAGGAAGGAAGGAAGGAAGGAAGGAAGGAAGGAAGGAAGGAAGGAAGGAAGGAAGGAAGGAAAAAGAAAAGAAAAGAAAAGAAAAGAAAAGAAAAGAAAAGAAAAAAGAAAAGAAAAAGAAAAAGAAAGAAAGAAAGAAAGAAAGAAAGAAAGAAAGAAAGAAAGAAAGAAAGAAAAAGCTTTTTCTAGCTCTGTTCATAGAAAAGTGCTAGAAATGATGACCACCCACTCAGTAGCAGTGAGTGCCCCTGGCATCCATATTGTGGTGTATAAATACCATTTCTCACTGAAAAAAGACCAAAACCTTAGAGAAATAACTGACTGCACATCCGAGATAGTGCCTGGAGATCACCAGACAGCAAATTAGAAGTCACAGTCCCCAAGACTGCCCTCACTCTTACACCAACTGCAAATTCAGGGAGTTCTCAAAAGTACCCTCAGCTTCCTTAAGTCACTGACAAATTCCTACAATTCACAGAAAACTATGATATGAACAGTTACACTTTATTATAGGAAAGGATACAGATTAAAATCAGCCACAATAAGAGGCGTAAAGGGCATTGTCTGAGAGGTCTGTCTCTCTGAGACACGAAGTTTCTGCTGTCCTCTCCCCATGGAGTCAGGACCCATCACCTACCCAGCATCAGTATGTGATAATATGCGTGGCATATTGTCAACCAGGGAAGCTCATCCAGGCCTCCATATTCAAAGTTTTTTTTTTTTAAAGATTTTATTTATTTATTCATGAGAGACACAGAGAGAGAGAGAGAGAGAGAGGCAGAGACACAGGCAGAGGGAGAAGCAGGCTTCATGCAGGAAGCCTGACATGGGACTTGGTCCCAGGTCTCCAGGATCACAACCTAGACTGAAGGTGGTGCTAAACCGCTGAGCCACCTGGGCTGCCAGTATTCAAAGTTTTTATTGGGATTCCAGTACTTAAGGATGATTGATCGATTGGTCACATGGTTGATCTCAGTCTCCAGGTTGACCAAGACCACATGACCCAAAGCTTCCACCCTAAATCACATGTTTGGGGTTTTTAGTTTTGTTTGTTTTTAGCATGGGCAGCTCCCACTTTAAGACCATCAAGTGGGACCTGCCCCATCCTAAGATCTACCCTAAACAAAGACATTTTTGTCAGATATGGCATTACCTCCCAGAATTGAGATTACCTCCCAGAAGCCAGACCTCTCTGTGGGTTAGGCCATACTTTTACTACACAGACAGGAAATGTGTAAGAGGAGGAAGAAAGTGATGTCAGGAAGACTCAGGAAACTACTTGAAAGGTCTTCCACCGGATGGGATAATTTGATCCCCAAGAAGAATAAAGCTGTAATGATTGAGATACCTGAAACATGTTAAAATCCATAAAGTCATAAGGATACCACAAGAAGCTTAGTGGTCCCTTTTGGAGAATACTATAGAACCAAATCATTATTCATAAAATTGGCAAATAGTGAAGAACATTTATCCTGCTCCCTGTGCAAATTATACCTAAAGATTACCAAATAATTGATGAAAGAAAACTTACTTGTAGAACTACATCTGGTAAATATACAAGGACTATAGAATAAGATCATCATTTGAATTCTTAACAATTCAATAAGAAAACAAACAATCCAATTTAAAAATGGACAAAAGATTTGAACAAACACTTCACTGAAAATTATGTAGGATTGGCCAATCAGCATATGAAGAGATGCTGAAATCATTAGTTATCAGGGAAATACAAAATAAAACCAGAGTTAGTGGTGGCTCAACAGTTGAGCCTTTGGCTCAGAGCATGATCCTGGGATCCTGGATCGAGTCCTGCATCGGGCTCCCTGTGGGAAGCCTGCTTCTCCCTCTGCCTATGTGTCTGCCTCTTCTCTCATGAATAAATAAATCTTAAAAAAAAAACCAAAAACATAGTTACCACTATATATACACTAAAATACCTACTTTTAAAAAGACTGAGAGTACCAAATAACAATGAGGATATAGAACAATTTCAATGTTCACACATTGTTGGCAGAAATGTAAAATTGTATAGTCATTTTAAAAAATAGTTGGCTGTTTCTTATAAATATACATTCACCAGAGAGAATTCTTCCAACCAATTACCAGAGAATTGAAAAGTAAGCCCACACAAAAATCTGTACAGTTATATGCATAGCACTTTTATACATTATAGCTCAAAACTGGAAACATCCCAAATGTCCGCTACCTGATGAATGGATAAACAAATTGTGGTTCTAGCCATACATGCAGGGCTCCTCAATAGTAGAGAGGAAAGAAGTACAGACACACTGCACGGAAGAATCTCAGGGGCACCCTGCTAAGTGAAAAGAAGCCAAACACAAAACCTTACACTCTCTAAGATTCCACTTATGTGGCATTCTAGAAAACACAGAACCATAGGGAGAGAAAGCAGATTATTGATTGCCAGGAAATGGGGACAGAAGGAAGGGATTTACTGCAGATGTTTGTAGGTGACAGAAGGAGTCTACATCATGATTAGTGTGGTGATTATATGACTTGGTACATTTATTTTACTTAAAAAGGATAAGTTTTACTCTATATGAATTATACCTCGTAAAACCAATTTTAAAATAAAAAGAATGTCCTTATTTGCAATCCCTAAGGACACACGGGACCCAGGCAAAGGTCAGTGGCCACTAAACTGAGATAAGGAGTTGGTGGGGACCATTCTAGGACAGGTCAGGCTGACCACACCTGAACTCACTGACCCATCTTCATGCCGCGAAAAGTTGCAGTAGGTAGAGCAGACCACCATTTCTGAGACATCCTTGTCAAAAGATTGAACCCAGATCTGATCAGATCTCCAGTTAGAACTACAGGTTTGCAGGTAATACAGAGAGCAGAGGAACACCTTAACTGACACCATAGGGATAAAACCACAAAAATCCAGTATGTGGGGAATTCAACAGGACAAACAACCCAGTTTCTTTTTTTTTTTTTAATAAAATAATTTTTATTGGTGTTCAATTTACCAACATACAGAATAACACCCAGTGCTCATCCCGTCAAGTGTCCTCCTCAGTGCCCGTCACCCACTCACCCCCACCCCCTGCCCTCCTCCCCTTCCACCACCCCCCCCCCCAGTTCGTTTCCCAGAGTTAGGAGTCTTTATGTTCACAACCCAGTTTCTTTAACAAATGAATTGAAAAGAAGGAGGGGGTATCCTATGAATTAATAGATTTGAGACACATCAAATAAAATATATACTTTATTTGGATCTTTTCCAAACTAACTGTAGAAAGATGTTTATGAAACATTTGGAGTATTTGATGATATTAAGGAATTAATGTTGCTTTTTTAGGTGTGATCATGGTTTTGCTGTTATTTCATTTTTTAAAGCTATTATCTTCCAGAAATTCATTCTGATGTATTTATGGATAGAGTGATACAAAATGAAATAATCCGGTGTGAGTCAATTTGTATGTAACATATGCAGTCATCTTAGATTCAATAAAATACCCACCTCCTGGAAGGATACTTAAACAAATTAGGTGAGATAAGATGTATGCAAAACATTCGATATCGTTCCTGGAATGGAGCAGTGGGTCAGAGTTAATTAGATCTGCTCTTATGTCCTTTCAGCCCTTCCCTGTCCTTTACTGAGATGAAGGTGCCTCTACCCATTTGAATCAAATTAGTACAAACTTGCTTAGGGGCAGGCCGCTTTGGTGTTCAGGGATCAGGTTGACCATAGCCACTGGTCAGCTACTACCGAATGTGAGAGAATCGACATAGAGCTAAATCATGAATGCAGATGGCTTGACAAGTGAATAAGAAAATGTCAGGGTCCTGCTATGTTAGGAGTGCTCAAGGAGATCAGTTGCATCTAGGCAGCTCTCCAGAAGGAAGTCATTGATCCTGATGATCTTTCTGCCGCTAACTGGCTTGGTCCAACTTTCTGATAGTGGAAGAACTAGTTTATCAGTGTCAGCTCTGTTTCCCCTGCAGAGAGTTACCACATGCCCAGGTCATCCTGACATTCATGGGAGTGCTGATGTCCTCACTGGGCATCATCTAAGTAGTGTCAGCAGTTCCACCAAGTTGCCGACGACCTGGGTCCCTTCCAGTATGCTGCATCTTGTGGCCATAGGGTGTGATTCTTTTCCACAAGGTCCAGTAGGGTGACAGCCATTCAATCCTGATTTCAGTTAACAGAAGGGAAGAAAAGGAGAAGGAAGGCATGCACCCTCCTTTAAGGACACTGCTCAGAAGTTGCATACACCATTTCCATATATATTTCCATATATACTCCATTGGCCAGAATTTCCTTCCATGTCTTCACCTGGCTACAAGGTCAGGAATTTCAGTCTTTTTTCTCCCCAGGAAGCCACGTGCCAGACAAATATCTGGGGTTCTTTTACTGTTAAAGAAAGGAAGAATGGATATCCGGGGACACCTGGCAGCCTCTTCCCATGAAGGAGGGAATCATGTCAAAAGGGAGTAAAATAAAAGATGGCAGGCAAAGTCAAACATTCCAGACTTGTAAGGGCAGATCCTAGGAGAATAGGATATGAAACTTCCAAGTTCCCATTAGCCTACAAGACAAGAATTCCTGCTGCCATTGCTCCTTCTCTCAATTGTCTTGTAATAGTGGTCCTCCAACATTTGGGTTATTGGGTCCTTTACCCGCTTAAAAGCTATTGATGACCCCGAAGAGCTTTTCTTATGTGGATTATGTCTATCAGTATTTATTGTATTTGAAATTAAAATTAAGCAATTTTAAAGGATTCTTAAATTCATTTAAAAATAATAATAATAAGCCTATTACCTGTTAAAGGAAATTATATACCCTTTATAAAAATAACTGTATTTGTGGGGGAAAATACTGAGTTAAAGCAATATTGCTTAGTATTTTTGCAAACCTCCTTCATGTCTGGCTTATAAAAGACACCTGAAATTTCATATATGCTCCTACAGTCTGTTGTTTTGGTTGAATTATGTGAAGAAAATCCAATCTCACAAATATATATTTGGAAAAGGAAGAAGTACTTCAATAGCCTTTACAGAAAATTGTGGTATTCTATAACCCTTCATCAAAATTTTGCAGATAACCTCAACAAGTGGTAGTTTCTTTAACATCCTCTTTAATAGCATAGACTTTTCATAAGCTGTTAGGATAAAAATCCCTTCATCTACCTTGCACCCTGACTGGGTCTTCTCATATGTAATTTTGTAACATCACGCAATGGTCATCTCAGAAATGTTGGCTCACTGAGTCATCCTCTAAATGTTGACACATTTCATTATATAATATTAAAAGAATCCATTTGTAAATACCACCACAAATCCCATCAGAAAAGTCTTCTATATGTTGGGAACTTGTCAAGCGCACAGTTTTCCAAGTCTCATTTTCTTTCACTTGAAAACCCCAGTTTTATCATTGCCAGTGAGGACTGTGAGCTCTTTTCCTTGAAGTGACAGGCTCACTCACATCTGAAGAACCAGCTGGTTCGCTTGCAATTCCAACATTCATACACGTCTTTTCCTGTGGGTCAGCACACTCTGACACATTTGGGCTGTGCAAACAGGTCTGACTAAAGGACAGCCATGACTTGCTTCTGCTCCCGAGGCTGGGACAAGAACATCTTCACCATCATGCTCCTCCTGGGGGAATAACTGGTTTTCCATCTGTTTGTGTGCATGCGTGTATATAAATAAAAAATTCTGACCACTAATCCAGTGGTTCTCAAATTTGAAATTATGTGGGAAGCTTCCCAAAATACTAATGTCTGTGTCCCACCATCAAAGATTATTAGTTTGGATAGCCTGAGCTTTGGGGTTTTAAAAAGATACCCAGGTGATTCTAGAGTGCACACAAATTTGAAAACCACTATCACAATACCTACATATTATAAAGAATAAAACCAACCTGCTCTGCAGAATTCAGACCTCTCCCAGGGTCAGATGGCTCCATAGCACTTGGGTAGCCAGAGGCCCAGCCACGGCAGGCCCAAGATCCATCCCTGTCAAGCAGACCTTCTTGGACAGATCTTAAAGGAGTAGACAGTCTGTGGCTTACTAGTGGGCCATGATCTGTTTTTCTAAGCATCTAGAAGACTTTTATATTTGCTTTAAAGTTTAAAATAGAACCAGAGTGCCATTTTTTTTCCTCTTGGGTATTCCATGAAAAGATCTTAATGAGGTAGTTGAGCCATTGCCAGAAAGAGATTGCTGAACTAAGAAAATGCCAAGGAATGGCATTTTTTATTTTATAAAGAAAGAGACCATTTGGTGCTCTGTATTTCCATGGATGTGTTTCAGCAAAAGAATCTCTTCAGAGGCTGTTCTTTATTGAGGCCTCAAGGAAGCTGAATGTGGGCCCATATGACTTCCTTTTAGTCAACATAAAGGAATTTATAAGCACAAATTTCAGAAATTTGCCCAGCTACGTTGTCCACAAAGCTGTTTTTATTCTAGTCACATTTACGTCAGCTGATCTATAGCCCAATGTAATTTTTTGAGTCTAGTGCTTTCAGAACTGCAGTCTTATACTTGGAAAGGCTTATATTCTGGTAGGAAAAGTTAACAAAGATTGAGTTTGACAGAAAACGATTCTTCAGTTTTTTGTGGTTTTTTAAAAGATTTTGTTTATTCATGAGAGACACAGAGAGGCAGAGGGAGAAGCAGGCTCTTCCCAGAGAGCCTGATGTGGGACTCGATCCCAGGACCCCGGGATCACGTCCTGAGCCGAAGGCAGATGCTCAACCACCGAGCTACCCAGGCATCCCCGATTCTTCAGTGTTTTTTAACCCAGTTTTAAGAAGAATGGCATTTTAGGGTGCTTTTCTATTTGGCGTGGCAGATGTTCTGGTGATAAGGGGAAAAATCATCCACATTGTTCTTCTATTGTATATAATTATATATTTGGTTATTTCTCGAACCTTTATGCAGATATTTTATTTTTTATTCATTTGAGCACCAGCAGGTGTATTAAGAGGCCAGGCTTAGGCAGCAGTAAAGAAGACTCTTTCTGTCCTGGCCTTAAAGTTATTAATCCACTGGTGGATACGGACAAGTGAGCAGGTGAACACAAAGCAGCATGCTGGAACCAACCGGCAGGGAAGGAAGGGCTCCCATTTCAGAGTGACTCATGGACGAGGCTCTTGGCAGTGTTTCAGGGCCACAGAGATCCAAAGGCTTTACTCTATAGCTAAAGAACGTGGGGCCTAAATGGGTTCCCGAAGGCCCCAGCTAGCAAATTGAATGGATCATTTGCTTTCTTGTCCCTAGTCTAACACTCCTTGCTACACCAGCTCTCTTCTGGTTGTTATTGTCCGATAGCATGCGGGCATGTCAGTGCTTCCTGCCCCCGGCTTCCCACATGCCTTCCAGATCAAGTTATGAAAGTGAATTGGAGAGCCTTGCACATGTTAGCACCGGATCATATGGCTATGGAAAATAATGTGTGCGGCTAACAGAGCAGGAGGCCAAGGATGACAGCCCTGTCGTCTGTCCCAGGATACCACCATTCACATATTTGCTTGTGAGCTTTATCTTCACACATCCTCTGTTCCTCTCAGTAGTCTCCTAAAGAGCACAAATGCATAGACAGGTAGCTTGGGATTTATCTTTGCTGCAGGATCCAGCCTAATGCCTTACATATGAAAGATTCTCAGACTTTAAGAATCAGTTAATAATATAAGTATATACATACATATGTGTCAACTGTTGCACATTACCTTTAGGTATAGTGTCGGGGCCAGAGTACACCAAAAACCTACCTGGGGCCTCAGGACTGTTGTCCACAGAGTAATTAAGGATTAACAATTCAGCAATGGCAATTGTAACACCATAAAAGAATCTCTCGGGTGGCCACATGCTGAGGCATTTGATTGTCAAATTATAAACTGTAAGCACCGTGGGTGGTTGTGGTGGTTGTAGCAGCATCAAACAACAAAATGAGCTGTAATCAACCACAGTGTCAAGATGAAAAATCTTACCCATGTTTCATGGAGTGTTTGGGGTGTAGTTGTGCTTCTTTCTATGGGTGTTATTTTTTTACTCACATCCACAGTAGGGCAAAGGAATATCCAGAATGGAAGATAAAGTGCTGCTTGCTGGTGTGGGAGTGAGTGTGGCCATAGAACAAAGGAGTGAATTGGAGAGCATCACATGGAAACTTGCTCCCATGATTCCAGGGAGTCTATTGCCCTAACCATAAAAATAAGAAACGTAATTTCCCATTGCCTGTTATACTTCACAAATCTCAAAGTCAAGTGCATTTGGGGAGTTCCATGACTTTGTCCCAGCCTTGTCCATGTTAGTGACTCACCACTTGACACCACATACACATCTGCTTCTTGGTGCCTGTGCAGGACGAAGCAGCCTTGCCAGCAAGAGTGCCAACAGGCTCTTCACCTGTGGTTTCTTTCCCCAACGGCTCTGGCAGTTGGTCACCTGGTCACACCACAGTGCGTCTTTGTCTCTCTCTACTCCTTCCTGATCTGGGATGATGTTGGGAGGGTAGACCTTGGCATCATAGCCCTGATTCCAGTCTTTCCAACTTGGGATCTCAAATAAGTTGCTTTCTTCTCTTGTCCACCCATAAAGTGTTCAATGGTTGGAGAAATGGAATGATGCGATGGCATGGGGCGATTACTTCATGGAAGTCAGTGTCAGTCAGCACTGTTACTATTCCCAATTGGCTAGTGATTGCGTGCCACTGTCCAGTGGGTCATATTCATGGAACTATTTTAGAATCCAGAAGTGGCAGGTCTGGGGGACCTGGGTGGTTTAGTCAGTGAAGCATCTGACTCTTGGTTTCAACTCAGGTCGTGATCTCAGGGTCATGAGATCAAGCCCCTCATTGGGCTCAGAGCTCAGCATAGAATCTACTTTAGATTCTCTCCCTTCTTCACCTCTGTCTCTAAAATAAATAACATCTGTGCTCGCTTCGGCAGCATGTATACTAAAATAAATAACATCTTTTTTTTTAAAAAAAAGTGGCAGGTCTGAATCTGTAGCATGCTAGATATAACTTTCTATCCTTCAAGCAGTGAAGACAAAAAGTATTAAAATCAGAAAAAAAATTACATATCTTTTCCCCTTTCTATTTTCTGTTGGTTTTACAGTCTACTATTTTTCTGAAGTCCAGCATGATAACTGCAAGGAGGAAGTCCTTATATTTACAAATTCTGTTATACGTTATGCCCACTCAAAATAATAGAGAGATGAAAAGCTTACAATCCCCCTAATCAGTCCATAGGTCCCTTGAATGGCAGATTCTTCAGAAATCTACCTCTCCTGGGGCATACAGAAGCCCTCACAGCTTCTGGGCTGACAGTTTTGGAAGTGAAGTAAAGCACTTCACTTTTAAAGTGTACCAGAGTGAGGATGCCAGATCTTAAGTCTGACAGTGCTGTCATGGGTACTCTCCCAATGCAGTCATAACCAGTCGCATTGTATATAGAGTTTTATATCCATTTACATTGTTAGCACCTTAAATCATTTCTTCCCACATGAGCTAGTATACCTTTCTAAAAGCAAAAATAGAAGCTGGCCAGGCTGAAAAAGCTGACATGGTGTGGCTCAGAGCAACAGAGAGGGAAGCAGCCACTCCAACCCCAGTAGCATGTCTTGGGACGTAACCAAGGACGTAGGTGGTGCAGACACCTGGAGCAAGCAGACTGCCCTCACTCGAGGGCTCAGGTTTTACCTCAGTGCAGATATGAAAAGCTCTGGAATCGTTGGTTCCTAATGCTAGCTTATCACATCATCTCAAATACTGGGGGAAATGGCACTAATAAAGAGCTGAGAAACAAAACAAATAAATGAAATGAGTTTTCTTTTCTTTTTTTTTTTTTTAAGATTTTATTTATTTATTTGAGCAGGGGGACAGGGACAGGGAAAAAGAATCTTAAGCAGACTCAGCACCAAACATGGAGCCCAATGCAGGTCTCTTTCTCAACCCCGAGACCATTATCCCAGCCCAAATCAAGAGCCCCTGGCTCAACCAACTGAGCCACCCAGATGCCCCAGAAATGAATTTTCTGATGGGATGAATGAGAGGAGAGTAATTTTTGAAAGGGGTTAACATACAGAACACGGGCAGAGAATTTGAAGACTGGAACTTCAGAAACCACTTATATACCTCAGCCTTCAGTGGTCTATCTGAAGAGTTATCTCCAGAGCTTTCACAGTATTAGGAAATGCAAAGTATAAGCTCAGAGGTAATACTTTAGGGCAGCTTGAAATGTCCTGGGAAGTGAAACTTGCAAGTTTAACCATTTGAAATACCAGAACTATTTGTTTCAGATAGATTGATTGATTGATTGATTGATTGATTTGAGAGAGAGCATATGCGTGAGTGTGTGCACATGAGTAGAAGAAGGGGCAGAGGGAGAGAATATCCAAGCAGGCTCCATCCCACCAGCCATGAGATCGGAACTTGAGCTGAGACAAAAAATGGGACACTTAATTATCTCAGCTACCCAGGTGCGCTGAAGTACCAAAACTTTTAAATGTTAACCATTTTTATGAAAATTTCTATGAAATCTCATTAACTTTTTCTTGATGACTCTGGGTTTTTTTTTTCTTTATATATATATATATATTTTTTTTTTTTTTCTTGGCTCAACTCAGGTTTCTTTTTCTTTAAAAAAAATTTTTTTTTCTTGATGGCTCAGGATTTTTTCTTTTAATTGTTTTTTGTTGTTTGTTTTTTGTTTTTTCATTGAGAAATATCAGATAGCCTGCTCTGTTCTTGATTAGCGTCTTATCCCAGGTGATTTGGGACTTTAGGATGTTATCACAAGTTGCCACCAAGGAGAAATCCCTACTATATTAACTGATGTGAGTACTGTATGTACTTACATATATGTATATATGTATTTTTTTCTTCTGTGAAGAGAGTGAATACTAATATAGGTCCACAGTCCCTTGTTTAAACCCTTGAATCCTGCTAAGTGTCTAAATTGAGATATTTTTACATTTTAGCAAGGTACATAAGCATGTCCAGTATACACCCTGAACGCCCCCAGGGGTACTTGTTCAACACATGATTATTTCTGCCCCCACACATATGAATGCTTACACTAAATGGGATAAAGACTAGACATAAATAGCCCAGTGTCAGGTTAGGCCAGGTTTTGCTGCCAAACAAGTTTCAACATCATATAAAGACCTTGATTTTCAAAGGTTTTAACATTTTAGAATTGTAGAGAAGAAATTCTAAACCCATAGGTAACACTGAAGATTTACCATGTGCCAAGTACTGTGCTAAATTCTTTATGTATTATCTCAATAAATCCTCCCGGTAGGTAGATACTTCTGTTACTCCTGTTTACCAATGGGGAAAACCAATGCACAGGGGAGTTAAGTAACTTACCCATGGTCGCACAGCTAATTAGTAGAGCTAGGATATAAAGCAGAGTTAACATTCACCAAACACTTGTTACATATTCGCATTACTCTAAGCACTCCCTCATTTGATCTGCAACCATTCCATTAAGATAGTCACTGCTGTTATTCTCCATTTAACAGGTAAGAGGCAACAGGGAGATTATATAACATGTTCAATCTGATGGTGTGGTTTCAGAGCATGTGTGCTCAGCTAGTACCACATTCTATGAGTTTATAGCAATGAAACAACTGGCTTCTAGGTTCAACAAGATGAGTTACCACACCGAAGGCTAGTGGGTTTCCTCACACGTCAGCAGCATCATTATACTCCTTAAACCATGATATTTTCACTGCAGGTTTTACCATTTCTTTATATGGAATCAGTTACTACATTTGCCTCCACATCTGCTGGCAACTACCCCTCTATCTCATTGCCCTGCCTTACTTATTACAAGTATAAATGAGCACTTACTGTCATGACCTAAAGCATGTCCTAGCACATTCAGGAGAAGTCACTCGCAAAGCCTCCCCCTTCCTTCTCCCTTTCCTTCCTCCTCCCTCCCCTCCTCCCTCCCCCCCACCCCAGGTAGGCAAATGCTGCCCTTGACTCTGCACCCAGAGTAGACTCTTAGGCACAGCCAACATTAAAAATCACATCTCTGGGGATCCCTGGGTGGTTCAGCGGTTTGGCGCCTGTCTTTGGCCCAGGGCGCGATCCTGGAGTCCCAGGATCGAGTCCTGCGTCAGGTTCCCGGAGTGGAGCCTGCTTCTCCCTCCTCCTGTGTCTCTGCCTCTCTCTCTCTGTCTGTCTATCATGAATAAATAAATAAATAAATCTTTAAAAAAAAACACATCTCTGATGTTAAAAAGAGATGTAAAGGACAGTTTCCTTGTGGCTTGATTCTAGAAAGTCCTCTCACTCTCTGAACATCTCTTTTGGTGGCCTGTGGAGTCAGTGGCTCACACCCACCGCTAGAAGCTAGCAACCATCCCCTCCAGCAGGGTCCCCACTCTCAGCAGGAACCCCTGTGTCTCTAGCAGAAGAGCTTCATTCATCTCTGACGAGCATATGGGGGTAAAGATGATCTTACGTGGAAGATAGCAAAATAGAGCAGAATTCATCAGGAGTTACCAAAGGGTTTGTTTTGACTATTGTCCCATCGGGCCATCCTCACCTTTCCTCATTTGTCTGATCCAGAGAAGAACTGACCAGGTTTACCAGCACTGAGCTGGCCCCCTCCAAGGAAAGTAGCTAGCCCAGGGTTCTTCTGGAGCTGGCTGTACGCAGCCTCCCACAGCCAGGACACATGTGTGGTCCATTTCCTCGTACTCTGTACTCTGGTCCTGCTCGTGAACTAAGCACTGGGCCACAGGTGGCAGAGGGGGGGCACTCTCAGCTTCTTACACTCTGCACTGAGGGGCATTCTTCTCCTGCAGACCAGCTGAATGGTGCTCTTTAGTGACATCGGTGTGACGGTGTGACGTACTCCTCTGAATCTTTGCTGAGTTTGCAGGGGTTCGAGTTTCTTCACCAAAGTGGTGCCTGAAGTCCTGAGAGCCTCTAACACCACTGATGTCCCCGCAGGTGGCCCTGCCTTAGGACTGACTGCTGACATAGCAGAATGCTGGTTCCTGTGCCTTGTCCAGGAGCTCAGCGAAGCCCCACAGGGCTCCAGGCAGCTACATGGCGTTGTACCCCTGGTACTTCAGGTCTGGATTTTCTGTACTCTTTGTCACTGCCTTTTTTCTTCGCTCCTCATCTCATTCACTGTGGCTTCAAAACTCTAGCCGCAAAGAAAAATAAAACAAAATCTCTGGTGTTGCTTCCACCTCTAAGTATTCCCACTGGCCCTACTACACTCCACTCACCTTTCTCTCTACATTCCTTTTTCTCCTTGTTCTAGTTCTTTCCCTTGTCAACTCTCCTGGCCTGAGCATTAAGCATACACTGCATATGGAGTGCCTACACCACCTTCGATTCTCAGATATTTTCTCCATCCGTGTAGGCTCAAGAGCTGCTTATTGGCTGCAGGAGACATTTTCTTTTATTTTTTCTCCACCTTTATCTTCTAGATTCAGTGCCATTCTAGTTGCTTGATCTGCTCTGACCTCCCTATAATAAGTGGCACTAGGCTTATGTCTGCTCATGTTTCACTTATCGAGTACTAGACTATAAAATCAATCCAGTGGGGTGCTGGTGGGTTGATTTGGAAGTATTGTGTGGGATTCTCTTTTTTATCAAAGTTTGATCTGAAGATAGAGATTATAGAATCCTACATTCATTTTTGCTTAATGCCAGCCACTCTGAGTAACATGATTTTGGGGACCAGCATCCTCCTAAAATAGCCCATCATGGGACAGACAGTTCTTACCTGCATGGGGTTTTCTTACCCAAAACAAAAACTTTAGTGTAATTGAAAAAGAAAATAAATATATGCTTAGGTATATACCTAAGCGTTAGTTATATCCTGTCTCTTGGGTGAACTTGAATACCCAGCTGATTTAATATACAGTGCGCAGAAACTGACCCAGAGGGTGCACCTGGGTGGAGTGCTCCCCAACCGAACACAGACTAGAGTCCTGAGACGGAAGTGTAAGAGAGTCTTTTAAAGGAAAAATGTGTTGGGATGCCTGGGTGTGACTGCGGTTAAAGCATCTGCCTTCAGCTCGGGGCATGATCCTGGAGTCCCACATCGGGCTCCCTGCATGGAGCCTGCTTCTCCCTCTGCCTAGGTCTCTGTCTCTGTCTCTCTCTCTCTCTTTAAAAAAAATAAAGGGAAAATGTGATTATTGCATTTTTATGGATTCTTTGGATAATGTTTATTTCTAGAGGAGAGCATTTAGCTCCAATAGTCAAGATATAGCAAAATAATTTTTTTTTTCCTTAGAGAGGGACTCAACTTTTTACTCTCTGGTAAGTAAAAACAAGCCATGATCAGTTTGGCTCAAAGTGCAGATGATAGCCAAACCAAGCATTTATTATTCAAGCAGAAAACATAAGCAATTCCCGTCTTCCAGGTTCTAGCCAATACCTGCACATGTACAGCAAGCAGTAGAAGAGTTAGTCCAAAAAGGAAGGGAGTGAAGTATTCAGAGAGGCCCAGTCTGCAGTCTGCAATTCCAAGTGTTTTGCTTTTTTCCCCCCGTGTACTCAGAGTTTACACTAGGTGGCATGCAAGGAAAGCCGAACACATTTGGAAACTTGATTCTGTGCACACCCAATTCTTCTGGCACAAACCCTGGCCAGTGGGTGCAGCTTCAGAGCCAGCGATCTCGTTTGAGATTGTTCTTTTTCTCCTCCCCAGGATGAAGTGTCCTCTCGCTGGCACAAATAAAAGATTCCTAATTAACACAATTAAGAACACGCTGCCCTCCCATAAAGAGCAAGACCCTGAGCAAAAGGAGGGCAGCAAGGAAGCCACGAAAAGCCAGGGCCAGAAAGAAGAAAAGCGGAAGAAGCACAGAGGTCACCCCTACAAGCACAGCTTCCAGGCCCGGGCCCCCGAGGGCCACTCTCCACACCGGAAGCCCAGCAGCCGGGACAAGTCGGGGAAGCGCTCCAACAGGCGATGAGGAGGACGGGCAGGAGCCACCTGCACTGATCCGTCTGGGACAGGGGGTGTGCCCACGAGGATTTGAGGACAGGCCTGCAGCCAGAGAGCAGACACCTAGGAGTGACTTTTACAGTCGGTCCTTAGTTGCTATGACAAGGAAATGAGTGCAAAGGGACTTGCTCTGCAGGTGTCCAGGCAAGTTCCAGCTTTTCTGGCAGTGGCCTCCCATAGCGTGTCATGTTTTCATTCTCTGTTGTTTGGAAGTTGGTTTCAAAATAAATCTAAAACTTAAGTTTTCAGAGGTTGTAACGACTAATTCCAGTTTTTTCGACGTGTTAACGACTGTGGTCCTCAGATTTTCTCAGAAAATGAAACACTTGTAAATCCTCTATGTTATCTTTTTGGAAGATGAATTTAAAATTCAGAAGTCATCTGGCCAGTAACCACAGTCAGGAAAAGATGTAGCCCTTCAAGGGCTAGAAATTTACCATGAAACTCTTTGATAGGTTTGTTTTCCTCTAAGGGAGCCATGTAGAAAATTCTCAAGATGGCTTTGAATTCAGTGTTCCATATCAATAACCAGAGGCTAAATAATTGGCTCTGTTGTTTCCTTGTGCATTCTCAAACTCATTCCTGACATAGAACAACTTTCTATATTTAATTTTTTGGGAATATATAAGTTTTAAGTGGTGCTTTTAAAAGAACCCTCAAAAGTTAAAACTAACATAATTACTTTAGTGCTATGTCTTATTTAGCTGCAGACCTATAATACCACTCTTAGTATAGTTGTTTCAGAAATCTTAATTTTAAATTAAAGTGTGTTTACAAGACCGTTTTCTGTTTTTTTTTTTTTTCAATATCGATGTATCTCCATTTTAATGTATAATTACAAACCTTTCAAACCAGTATTCTTCCTTTCATACTCAGGAAAATGTCACCAAGTACCCTCTTCCCTGGTCCACAAAAGGAAGAAGAATCTCTCTCTGTCCCCCCCCACCACCACCCCCAGTTTTCCAAAGCATCTGAGCTTATGCCTGGCTGCTCCCAAATAATCACTCGCCACAGCCTGCTCCCTGCTTCCTGGCAGCCAAGAAAAGCCCTTTCTTAATGTTTAGAAAGGAGCACATCCGAAAAGTTAGCTTCGGGGTGTTTATAGAGAAACCGTAATAGACCAAGCACTGGCTTTGACCATCAGGCCGCTGGCCACACCCTTGGTCTGCTCTGAGCTAAAAGCTCAGGAGTGAAGACCAGGCATTCTCACTAGACCCACCTGTCTCCCGAAGACCCCAGGGCCCCTGTGACTTCATAACGACATAGCAAGACACTTCGCTTTCAGACGTACAAAAGGAATAGTTTGGCTCATATGACTTTATCCAAATCCATTTATGCATTAGCTTACACTGTTTGTGCTAAATTGGGAACATTTTGTATTTAAATACTAGAAATAGAGTCCTGAGTTTTTGAAAATTCTTGTTATAATTAAGTAAAATAAAGTTGGATTGTATCAATTGTCTATGTTCTTTGTGTTTAGAGCAAACTGCCAAATTTGTTATTCTTTAAAAGAAAATTACTTTTTTTTTTAAGATTTTTATTTATTTATTCATGAGAGACACAGAGAGATGCAGAGACACAGGTAGAGGGAGAAGCAGGCTCCATTCAGGGAGCCCAGTGTGGGACTCCAGGACCACGACCTGGGCCGAAGGCAGTGCCCAACTGCTGTGACACCCAAGTGTCCCAAAAGAAAATTATTATAATGAGCACATTCTGTTACTTGCAGGAAGTCTCCGTACCTCCTTACACTTAACCTTTCTTATTTAATTGTGTTAAAGGACGAAGTAGTGTTCTACAGAATCACTCTCTCCTTAAAAAGGAATTGTTCCTGGGAAGCCTGGGTGGCTCAGAGGTTGAGCTCAAGTCTGCCTTCGGCTCAGGACATGATCCTAGGATCCAGGATCAAGTCCCACATCGGGCTCCCTGCATGGAGGCTGCTTCTCTCTCTGCCTGTGTCTCTCCCTTTCTCCTGTGTGTCTCTCATGAATAAATAAATATTTAAAAACTAAAAAAAAAAAAAAAAAAAGGAATTTTTCCATTCCTAAAAACTTGATTTAGAATCTTTAAAATTTTGATCAAGAGCAGGAGTGTTTTCCTGTATATAAATGTCAAGAGCAGATTATCCATTTTGTAAGTCAATCAGAGAAGGACGAACATTATATGGTCTCATTCATTTGGAGAATATAAAAAATAGTGAAAGGGAATAAAGGGGAAAGGAGAAAAAATGAGTGGGAAATATCAGAAAGGGAGACAGAACATGAGAGACTCCTAACTCGGGGAAACGAACAAGGGGTGGTGGAAAGGGAGGGGGGTGGGGGTGACTGGGTGACAGGCACTGAGGGGGGCACTTGATGGGATGAGCACTGGGTATTATGCTATGTGTTGGCAAATTGAACTCCAATTAAAAAAAATATATGTAAAAACAAAACAACAAAAAAAAAGATTATCCATTTTGATTCTCCATCTATACAGTACATGTTGGAGGAGGTGATTAGTACTGAGATCTCACATGCACCTGCCACCTGCTTCTGCACTTAGGGAGCAGGCCCCTCCAAGAGCTTCCTCAGTCTCCTCCTCCTGGCTGCTCTCCAATATAAATGTCTGTGGAGCTCCCACAGCCCAGCAAGGTGTTGGAGAAGTTGAAAGGGAGCCCACCTCTGCAGTTGGCGGGCTCCGGGGCTCCCTTCCTGTGGCTCCTCTGGATGCATCTTCCCCATCCAGGAACCAAACTCTTTGGACTGAGTCCCTAATTTAGCCAGTAGAGATGGAGTTACCAATGCTCAGCCCTCAGTTTTAGGAACTGCTCTTCAGGCTTCCTTTAGAAAGCTCTAAGACTTGAGCACAAGTGTGACTCAGCAGAACTCATTTTCCTGGGGCAGCCCAGGGGGCTCAGAGGTTTAGCGCCATCTCTGGCCCAGGGTGTGATCCTGGAGACCCGGGATCAAGTCCCACGTCCGGCTCCCTGCATGGAGCCTGCTTCTCCCTCTGCCTGTGTCTCTGCCTCTCTCTCTCTCTCTCTCTCTCTCTCTGTCTCTCATGAATAAATAAATAAAATCTTTAAAAGAAAAAACTCATTTTCCATTTTACCTCTTTTCAGAAAGCATAGTCTCTGAGAAATGTAAGCCAAAAGCAATGGCCTCCACCCGCAGCCAATGACCTTTTAGTGTTATGTTAGTCTTCGCAAATGGCCCACAGGTCATGGGGAAGGGACCGAGCAGCTGGTTTTACTTAGAGTAGGCTGAGCACTGAAGGACACTTCCTCAAATCTAATTCTGGAAGGTGGCTGTGGAGCTTTGAATTTGCCTGTTTTTTCTTCCCACCCCCCACCTCCCAGGGCGGGGTTGGGGTGGGGGGATAGGGGTGGAAGAGGTGGTACAGGTCTGCCTCAAATTTACTGGTACTATTAATCATTCCTTCATGGATTATGTGACTCAGCATGGCACTCACATTTTTTATATTTACATAATCCCTATCCCTCTTAGAGGTTATGCCATTGTCTTTGAATCATGAAGAGTATCTGGCCCACAATCAGTGCTTGCTTAATAAACATTATGTGAGGTGAATTCCTGATGAAGTGAAGCCTCACACTCCCTTAAGGAGTGTTAAACTTGTAAGTATTCTCACCGGGAGGGATGAGTTGGCTATACTAAAACTGTGTGGACAATAACACTTACGATGTATCATCAATAGGCCAAACATGTTAGGCCTTTTTTCCTCAGCTTTATTGAGATACAGTTAACATATAACACTGTGTTAGTTTAAGATGTAAAATGTGGTGATTTGATGTAAGTATATATTGTGAAATGATTACAGTAAGGTTAACACATTATCTCAGTTACCATTTTTGTGAGTAGCAAGAATATTTAAGATAGGCCTTCACCTATGTCCATATAGTCATCTCAACCCTATGAAGAAGATAGTATTATGCCCATTATATAAATAAGGAAACAGGACTCGGTAAACAGTTTGCCCAAGGTCACAGCGATGGGAAGTGGCAGGAATGCTGTCTGAAGCTGTCTGAATCTACAAACCTATATTCTTTCCAGAACTTTGTGCCAACCTGGATCTAAACTCAACTCCCTCAAAACACAGGACCGGAGGGCACCTGGGTTGGCTCAGGGGTTGAGCGTCTGCCTTTGGCTCAGTTCATCATCGCAGGGTCCTGGGATCAAGTCCCGCATCAGGCTCCCCGCAGGGAGCCTGCTTCTCCCTCTGCCTATGTTGCTGCCTCTCTCTGTGTCTCTCATGAGGAGGAGGAGGAGGAGGAGGAGGAGGAGGAGGAGGAGGAGGAGGAGGAGGAGGAGAAAGAAGGAGAAAGAAGGAGGAGAAGGAGAAAACACACAGGACCAGGATATCTTAGTGTATAATGAGCCAAGGATTTCCAAGTTAAGAGGCTAAAGAACTTGTGTAACTAATGCATTTTATTGGTTACCGTGTACTTCTGGAGACCTGACTAGGCAAGCCCCACCCAAGGAACAGGGCCAGGAGCAGTGTTTCCCCTGGGCCAGCTTAGCCATCCAAATCCAGGAGGAAAGCTCTTAACAGTTCTCTGGTTAAATGGCAGCTGCTGGAATATCTAAGGGAATTTAAACTCCCACGTGAAGCAAAGATTTTCATATTCAGCCTCTGCTTTCTTCCATCCACAAGAATAGAAGGTTTTGGAGTTAAGAAATCCTAGCATCAGGACCTCTCTGGTACATTAAATAACATCATCCTGTGACCCACAGAGAGCATGCTGCCCCCACCTCGACCCCCTTCGAAAGGTGGGTCAACAGGTGCTGGGATAAGCCCTTCCCTCATCCAATGCACAATAGTGAGAAGCCAGGCGACGAACATCCTCAGGTTTGAAAAGACTGCTAAGAAGTGTGCACTCATACCCACGCGAACACATAAAGAAGTAAGTAAATTAGTTAATCCACATTAAACTGCCAATACAACATAGTAAGCAGAATTCAGAGGAATTTTATAAATAAATAATTTCGACCTGTGTTACCAGGCTATAAATCTCAGTAGAAGGCCCTGGGCATTATCACGAAATGAACAACAATAAACAGATTTGGGAGCATCATTAATAGTTGAGCTATTCTCCCATCTATCTAGCCCTGTAACTTGCACCTTTACTCTTCCTGACTTATGAAAACTCCCTATGTGCAACATGAACTCCAAATATAACATCCTGATGAAATACCTGAGAGACATTTATCTCCACCAGGTAGGTGTATAGCGCACCCTCCATGGTTGTCCACCATCCTTCCTAACTGGTTCTTTCTCATTAATTCCTCAGGTTTAGTTCCTTCAAGACAAGCTAGTATATACTGCCCAGTTACAAGCCTCCATTTACTCCAAGTTACAGACCTGTCAGTCTGATAAATAGTCTTTCAAAGCTCAGTGCCGATTTACAAACAAAAAAAACTGCAAAACTGTTTTTTAATCCCATCTCCTACGTGAAGAACAAGCCATCCACTCACTCACTCACTTGTTCCATAAGAGAGCTAAGCAAATGTGACAGGTACCGTGCTGGGCCCAGATTGGAACAATCGAACTCCTGGCCTCAGAATCTTTTAAGCCATGTTCATGTCTGCCAAATTTAAAGGTAGAGAGTATCTGGCCAGCAGGATGTTTACTTCTCAAATATTTTTTGGCCCTGCCTGCAATATTACAATTTTCCATATTTGGGAAGCAATTGGTGGTTGGTCATCAGCACAAAAACAGCACAGGTGCTTTCATTTTCAATTAAAAAAAACAGTCAAAATTTTCATTTTGATGAGTTCTAGAAATATGTATATATGTACCTATGTATGTATGTACATATGTATCTATGTATCACACACTCTTAAAAATAGTTGTGTGAATCCCAAAAATAAACACAAGGCAATATATAATATATAATATATAACTAGATCATGTAAAACTATTAGAAACACACTAGGAACAAGATAAAAAATTTACAAATAGATGATATGTTCACAGAAAATACAAACATGAAAAATGTTCAATTTACTAGCAAAGAAAAAAATGCAAATTAAAATGATTTTTTTTAATTGCTGGATTTGGGGGTGTTTTTTGGAAGGGAATTCTGCTAACCAGAGTATGGTGATACACATACTCTTGGAAAACAATTAGCAAGTGGGTAAAATGGCTCAGTATTTCCAGAAATCATTGAAATGTTCTCTGTTAAAAACAAAGAAATCGTGCTTCTAAAAGTTACATAGTGAGGTTTTGCATTCAATTTAGTATATATTCTTATCTAGTTATTGCTTGGCTTTTTGTTCTTGCCCTGGTTTGAATAATGCTGCTTTAGAACCATATTAACAAGCAGAGCAATAATATCAATGTAAAAATGTAATTACATCACAAACTTATTTTCTTGCTTGTTAATTATGTTCATTTTCCCATTCATTATAAGGTTGGGATGTTCTTTTGCAGGATGCTATATCTGCTCTGAATTAGCAAACAATAAATTACTCTTTCTCTCCTAAAGCCAGAACACAACAGGTCTGGAAACGAGGAGGAAGGAGTGACGAACCTCAAAATCAAGATTAATAATTCACTCTTAGAGACATGTGTTCCCTATCCCTAAATCTCTGAGTCTGTTTCAGATCCAGTGGAGAAAGAGTACTACCAGGGTCATGATAGTGATTGCGCTGAATTGGAAGTTAAGACTGTCCCATGCAATTTCCGCCTCTTCTTAGATGGAACTGCTGAACTGGGAGTTTGATCATCAATATTAAAAGCAAATTAGCACCATATCTTGGGAACTCGAGGAAGTTTAAGAGGGATCCTGGTACATCTGTGAGTGATCGTGCTTAGCCATAAAGGTTAGTGGAGGACTACTAAAGCTTTAAATAGCCATGGGCACATGGGCTAGGGTCATGCCTAGTACGTACAGTGCCTGTGCATGAATAAGAGCAAAGTATCTTGGATGTCTGTGATGGTGTATTGGTGAGCTGAGGGCCAGCTGGATTTTGCCTCCATTCACAAACCCTCCACTAGGAGCCCCTGTGTGTGTTATGTCACTTAGAGTTGTAAGCAGCAGTCCTGCCAAAGACTCTGACGCCCCATGAACAAAGTTTTAGGTTATTCCACTAGACAAAGAGCCCTGACAGCTACAGTGCTGGCTAAAAGCAACCCGATCATGGAAGGAGCAGTAGAGGAAAGAGGTCAGGAATACCTCTATATTGGCAGGACCAGAGGAAGAAACAAAGACTATTCCTTTTTATGATTTCAATGAGTTTTGTCTCTTTCTTCTTCCTTTCCCTTCCTATTGTATATAGTGTCTTGGTTGGGGGTTGGATTTATCCCTGAGTCTGCAGAAGTATGGAACACTAAGACAGAGCTGGAGGTAAAGTGAAATGGGCTGGAGATCCTGGGGCCCGCTGGCCCCATGACATCACTTCCAGAAGCAATGATTGGGTGTGACACTGCTGGTACTTCTACCGGTAAAGAAGTGAGTGGGTCGCTTTGTAGGGCAGTTACACTGGGAGAGATTGGGATATTTCTGGAACTGTGTGTGTGTGTCCTCCCAACCCAGGGGAGGACTGAAATGATTTCCTCTGCTCAGTACTTTTTTGCAGTCTTGGCTTTGTGACAGATTCTGCCCCAGCCATGGGGGTGAGTACATGAGCAAGGCTGGGTCGGTCAGACAAACTGCTTCAACCATGAAGTCAAAAGTATTGCTACAAGGGTGCAATGGGGCAGCAGGAATCCTTATGGCCAGCAGAGAGAGCTTGTCATGGGGCCAGAAAGTTGGGGGGAGGAATGAGGCATGTAATTGAAGGAGAGTGGCAGGAGGCAGGAGTAGGCACATGGGAAGTCTAAGCCACTAACAATCTTACCTAAGGCTTCAGGATCTGCTTGAGCCTGACCTCATATTAATACTGCAGTTGAGGGGCACCTGGATGGCTCAGTGGTTGAGCGTCTGCCTTCGGCTCAGATCATGATCCCAGGATCCTGGGATCGAGCCCTGCATCGGGCTCCTTGCTCAGCAGGGAGCCTGCTTCTCCCTCTTTCTCCCCGCTCTGGAAACTGAAGTGCTGCTTCACAGGTCCAAATGTGTGATTTTTGGATGACATCCAGTTCATAAGGGGCAGTTCAGGTCATATGGTCACTTAGTGTTCTAGGTATTTAGTGTCTACCCAGACCCAGTTGCAATCTGGAAGCCTTTTCCCAATAGAAGATTAGCTATTTGCCTGGGACAGTGTGGCTCCCCTCTTAAACACTATGATCTGAACTGTAATTCTTCCAAACGGGTTTCCCCCAGGCTTCACAGAGCATCTCCATCTGCTGCAGACACACTGAGTATCTATCAATGGATCTGCTAGATCACAGGGCCCAAGGATAACAGCCACCTTGCAGCCTAAACTAGCTAGAAAGCATCTCTTTGCCCTTGGCACCACAAAGACTTTCTAGCTTGACAGATTTCTCAGTGAATGAGTAGAGAAGCACATTCACATATAGTCGAGTAGGACACTACATAATATATTGTCCAAGCCTAGGCACTTTTAAATGAAAGGAGTCCTATTTAAAATTGTATCAGGACAGCAGGCATAAACTTGGATTGTTCCAGACAAATAAGTCACTCTAGATATGTATATTGCCTCCATGATTCAAAGAAGCTTACCAAGCATTTTGACTTTTCTTTAGTGGTAGGGGGTGCAAACTATTATGTCAATGGCCTGTGTCCCCATTTTAGTCATAATCTGCCTATTCTCTTCTTGGCTCCAGCCTTTCCCCTGCAGGAAGATAAATGCAGTGTTCGTG
Organism: Canis lupus baileyi; assembly: GCF_048164855.1. Classification (NCBI taxonomy): domain Eukaryota; kingdom Metazoa; phylum Chordata; class Mammalia; order Carnivora; family Canidae; genus Canis; species Canis lupus. The sequence goes on along the minus strand of NC_132861.1, from coordinate 13,620,342 downwards.
TACGAAGGGTAAAGGGGGTTACCTAGTGGCATCTATGAGTGAGTGAAGACTAACATTAAATCTTGAAGAACTGCATGGGGATGCAGGACAAATAACCTCATCCTTTAACTACTTGTATGAACTTGAAAATCACTTGGCTAATATTAATTGCAAGATATGTATGTCTTTCTCTTGCCTACAGTTGAAGTTCATTGCTGCCTGGTAAGAAGATCCTGCTTTTTCCACTTGCCTCATCTAATTCCCAGAGATTTCTCTCACACTGAGAATGGGCAATTACAGTGTGGGAAAGGTATTATTATAGCCAGTGAATGTAGATGTATAAGGGTATGGACTGATATATCTGCAGGGAGAAAAATGATGAAGGAAAAAATTATGTCAGATATTCTAAAAGCTAAAGACTTTGAAAGAATATTGTCATTCCCTTTCTTTGCAAGAACACATTTCATCTGATTTGTTATCATTCTCTCTGTTTTCAAAAACACACAATCAAATACTTTCCAAACTTATACTGTAAGTTTATATAAGTGTGAGTTGGTTTGCCTTTAGAAAAGTGGGATAGGGATCTTGCGTCTTACTCATGTGTAAAAAAAGGCTATGAAATGAGTATATTAAGAATGAATTAATATATTAAGAACTGAAGTGAACTTCTGCTTTGGGCAAGATGGAATAATAGGGAATTTACCATACACATGAAACAATTTTTTAAAAGCCCCAAATACATGAAAGAATGAGGACAGTTTTTAATACATTGGACAGCAGGCATCAAAGGACAGTGATCTCTGAGTGAGAGAAAGCAAATGAGGTGAGACCTATGATTGCCTCTGCATGGAAAAAGTTACTATGCTGCAGAGCAGGGAGTCGGGGATGAGGCAGAACCTAAAGATTCCCCTGAGTTGAGGTGACAGATAGGGAAGCTGGGGAAAACAAGGCAGCTGTAGTGAACTGTAGTACACAGTGGAAAGCACTAAAGCAGAAGGAGCTAGACAAAAAAATAAGTCTGGAGATCAGCAAAGGGCCACTCTCAAATACTCAACTGAATATTGATCAGTTCATGTGTCTAAGGAAACTTCCTGAGGCCAGGAAAAGAACCTCATGAAACAGTTAAAGGGAACAATCCTCAGAGCTCATAGAGTCAGAAATAGTACCTGTTTTGACTAGCCATAGTGGAAAGCCTAACAATTCACAGGATATCAGATAGAGAGTATTCAAAAGGATTTTGCCTCATTGCTGGAGCAAAATTAGCCCTAGACCAAATAGTGCTCTGAATCCACCAAAGCTTAAAGGCAAGACTCAAAAGGATCAAATTGTTTCCAAGCAAATTAATAGCATTCCAGGACAAAGTTCAAGAACAATTATAGGAATACAAAGATAAATAGTACCACCAGGCAAAATTCCCAATGTCTGTCACCTAATAAAAAACTAAGACAGGCAAAGAAGCAGAAAAACACAAGCCATCGTAAGGAGAAAAAAAAATCAATAGAAGATGACCTAGAGATGTCAAAGATGATAGAATTAGTAGTTAAGGACAATAAATATGTTCAGGACACTATAAGAAAGATTGAATGTTAAGTAGAGACACAGAAGATATAGAAAGACCCAACTCAAATAGAGATAGAACTAGTATCTTTTTTTTTTAAGATTTTATTTATTTATTCATGAGGGACACAGAAAGAGAGAGAGAGAGAGAGAGAGAGAGAGGCAGAGACACGGGCAGAGGGAGAAGCAGGCTCCATGCTGGGAGCCTGACGTGGGACTCCATCCGGGGTCTCCAGGAACTCACCCTGGGCTGAAGGCGGCGCTAAACCGCTGAGCCATCCAGGCTGCCCTAGAACTAGTTTCTAAGATGAAAAATGCATTGGATGAGATTAATGGCAGATTAGACATAAAAGAAAAGATTAATGAACTTTAAGATGTAACAATAGAAACTATTTGAAATAAACTACAAAGAGGGGTACCTGGGTGGTGCAGTGGGTTAAGTATTGGACTCTTTAAAAAAAAAAAGATGTATTTAGTTTTATTTTAGAGAGAGAAGGTGGAGAGGAGAAGCAGAGTGAGATAGAGAAACTGAAGCAGACTCCACACAGAGAATGGGGGGACTCAATCGCAGGACCCTGAGATCATGACCTGAGCAGAAACAAGAATTAAGCACTTAACCAACTGTGCCACCCAGGCACCCCAGGCATCTGACTCTTGATTCTGGTTCAGGGCATGATCTCAGGGTTGTGGGATCAAGCCCCAAATCAGGCTCTGCACTCAGCAGGAGTCTACTTGTCCCCCTGCTTGTGTGTGCACATGCTCTCTTTCTTTTTTTTTTTTTTTTTTTAATTTTTTTTTTTTTTTTTTTTTTTTATGATAGTCACAGAGAGAGAGAGAGAGGCAGAGACACAGGCAGAGGGAGAAGCAGGCTCCATGCACCGGGAGCCCGATGTGGGATTCGATCCCGGGTCTCCAGGATCGCGCCCTGGGCCAAAGGCAGGCGCCAAACCGCTGCGCCACCCAGGGATCCCACATGCTCTCTTTCTGTCTCATAAATACATACATACATACATACATACATACATACATACATACATACATAAGATCTTTTTTTTTTAAAGGAAAGAAATTACAAAGAGAAAAATGACTGAAAAGGGAACATAGCTCTGAGACAAACTCAAGTGACCAAATACACTTGTAATTAGAATCCTAAAAGATGGTGAGGGGTAGAGAAACATACATGAAGAAATACTGTCCACAAAATGTCCAAATATAATGAAAACTGTAAACACATGGACACAAAAAACTCAACATATTCCAAGCATTTTTTTAAAAGGAAGAAAACCGGGCAGCCCGGATGGCTCAGCGATTTAGTGCCACCGTCAGCCCAGGGCCTGATCCTAGAGACCCAGATCGAGTCCCACGTCTGGCTCCCTGTGTGGAGCCTGCTTCTCCCTCTGTCCATGTCTCTGCCACCGCCCCCCCCCCGTCTCTCATGAATAAATAAATAAAATCTTTAAAATAAATAAATAAATAAATAAATAAATAAATAAATAAATAAATAAATGGAAGAAAACCACACCAAAGCACATTAAAATGAAATTGCTTTAAACCAGTGATGAACACATGATGTCAGAAGCAGCCTTCCCACCCACACCAAAAGACACAACACATTCAGAAAAGTAATTATAATGTCCAAAGCAGATCTCAGGGAGAAACGAAGCTAGAAGGCAGTGAAGCATCTTTAAAATACAGAAAGAAAAAAACAATTGTCAACCTAGAATTCTTTACCCAGTTAAAGTATCTTTCAAAACTGAAAATTCCTTGTCAATCCCCTCATCCTCACTCTGTCAGGGAACCACCAGTCGTGCCCTTCTTTGCACACTGGGTCTTCCAGGAGAGAGTTTCAGGACCATGGAATCAGAGGCCCCTGCTGCAGCTGACACCTCCTCGAGTCCCTTGTGAGCACATGTAAGAGAAAAAAATGAAGCAGGGTCAGGATGAGGCACTATGGTTTTGATTTTTTTACACATTTTTGGCACTTTTTTATTACAAAAGTTATACACTGCTTATTTTTTAGGAGAGTGCACAAAAAGAAAAGAAAGTTATACTCTCCCCTTACTCTTACTTTTTTTTAAAAAAGATTTTATTTATTCATTCACGAGAGACAGAGAGAGAGAGAGAGAGAGAGGCAGAGACACAGGCAGAGGGAGAGGGAGAAGCACGCTCTTTGCAGGAGCCCAATGTGGGACTCCATCCCGGACCCCAAGATCATGCCCTGAGCCAAAGGCAGATGCTCTACCACTGAGCCACCCAGGCATCCATCTTTTTTTAAAAAGTCCTCAGAAATAGTTTAAGGGCATAATAGCAAATAAACATTTTTTTTTTAATCAACAAAATTTGTAAAGACCAGTGAGACCCTGTAGTTTCTGAACCAAGACCACACTCTCCTTCCTCCCTTGGAGCTCAGAAAAACAGAAACTCCACTTCAGACTGATGCAGAAGACAAAAACACAGGGCTGACTTTGACTCCAGCTCCCAGTAAGTGAGTTGTTTTCTCAGAAGGAATAGGATATCAGCATTTTTCAGCCTGTCCCAGTCTTTTGCTAAGACTAAGTACTGAGCCAATTGTCTGAGAGGTTGCACTTCCTTCTCCCACCTAGTTCCTACTGGTGAGACAGAAACTCTACCTTGGGCACAGTGCCACTGAGAATTCTGGGTTCCTCATTGCCCTCGTGCTGGTTCATAAGGTCATGGTTCTATGCCAGGAGAGGCAAGCCAAGAAGATCTGAGGCTACTCTTCCCCCTTCTACCTCATGCTAAGCTCCTAAACTGGAAGTGTCACTCAGAGAGAAGAACACTATTGTCCCCTTCCTAACACCAAAGTCCTGACTCAGAGATTTTGCCTACAGGAAGTAGCAGACCATAAAATAGCCCCTAATCTTTTCCCAAAGCAGCTGACTTCATATGCAGTGAAACATGGAGAAATTTAAGGGTAAAGGTGCACTCAAAAACAGTGGAAATTGTGTTGAAAGGAAATTAGGAAAACACTGGTAGATTTGTTAAACATAGGCTAAACTTAAGACTGCTAATTTGCAGCAGAGAGCCCCAGGAAACGATAGCTGGCAGTAGCCCTTCTATTTTATCAAATACTGACCTCAGGAACCAGTCCTTCGAAGAAGCTGGAATTTGATTGGTTTAGTCTGTGGAACAATTCATGCCCCAGAACATTGTTCAAAACAATAGAGCAATCATCCCACAATTTGTGGCACTTAACAGCTGAGTGTGGTCTGGGGAAGAGATAGCTAAAGAGACTGCTGGCAAACCACTGTTATCCCCTGCACACCAGGGGGCTGCACACCAACATCAGAGGCTTAACACTGTGTGTGTGTGTGTGTGTGTGTGTGTGTGTGTGTGTGTGTGTTGGCTAATACACATCACTAAAATAAAAGCTAGTCACTAAACAAATAAGCAAACAAATAACAATAACCAGAGCTGAGGGGCAAGGGTAGGGATAACCAGAACCCAGAGTTACTATTATGAATTATCTAAAATGTCCCATTTCCAACAAGAGTGTGAGGCATAGAAAAAAATAGGAAAATATAACTTATACGCTGATAGAAACAGGCAACAGAAACTGCCTTTGAGAATGACCAGATAAATATTGGATTTAACAAAGATTTCGATGTAGCTGTTATACATATGTTCAAAGAACTAAATAAACCATAATTTACAAAATAAAGTATGCTGATAATGTCTCATCAAATAGTCTTGACAAAGAGATGAATTAGAGATAAATTATTTTAAAAGAATCAAATACAAATTCTGAAGTTGAAAAATATAATGATTGAAATGAAAAATTTACTAGAGTAGGGATGCCTGGGTGGCTCAATGGTTGAGTATCTGCCTTTGGGTCAGTTCCTGATCCCTGGGTTCTAGGATTGACTCCTGCATCATGCTCCCTGCAGGGAGCCTGCTTCTGTCTCTACCTATGCCTCTGCCTCTCTCTCTGTATATCTTATGAATAAATAAATAAAATATTTTTTAAAAAAAGAAAGAAAGAAAAATTTACTAGAGGATCTCAACTTATGGAAGAAAAAAATATTAACAAACTTAAAGATAGAGTGATGGAGGTTATACAATCCAAAGAACAGAAATAAAAAGAATGAAGAAAAATGAGTGGAGCCTCAGAGAAATGTGGGATAACATTAAGCAAACCAACAAACATGTAATAAAAATACCAGAAGGAAAGAAGAGAGAAAAAGGAAAAGAAAAAATATTTAAAGAAGTAATGGCTAAAAACTTTCCTAGTTTATTGACAAACACTAACCCACATATCTAAGAAGCTCAATAAATTCCAATAAGATAAACGCAAAGAAATCCATAACCAGACATCATAGTTAAAAGGTTGAAAGGAGAAAATCTTGAAAGTTGCAAGAGAAAAACAACTCATCACTTATAAGAAACCCCAGTAAGATGAACTTACTTCTCATCAGAAGCAATGGAAGCTAGAAAACAGTAGAGTAACATATTCAAAGTGCAAAGAAAAAAATAACTGTTAATCAAGAATCTTATATGTAACAAAGCTATCTTTCAGAAATGAAGGGCAAATGAAGACATTACCAGATAAACAAAAATCAAGAGAATTTTTTGCTTGCATATCCAGCTTACAAGAAATAGTAAATAAGTTTTTCAGGCTGAAAGCAAGTGACCCCAGATGATAATTCAAATTCCATGAAAAGATCAAGAGCACTGGTAAAGACAGTTTAGGTAAGCATGAAATCAACAGTGTATATTTCTTCTCCTTTCTCCTCTTATTTGAAAAGTAATTGTATAAGACAATATGTATGTAATATATTGTTGGGCCCATAACACATAGAAATGTAATAATTTTCTCAATAACAGCACAGAGAAGATAGATGGAAACTAAGCTATATTGTGACTCCAAAAAAATGACTATAGATGATAACTTGAATCCATAAGAACATATGGAAAGAGACAGAAATAGTAAATGAGAATATTAATATAACAAAAGCATCAATATACACTAGTTCTCCTTTCTTCTCTCAGCTCTTTAAAAGTCATCATTACATAAAGTAATAAGTATAACAATGGGCTTATAACATTCATGGATGTAATATTTATATTAAAATACCACAAAAGGTGAGGGGAAAGAGACAGACCCAAAAAAGTAATGATGTTTCTATATCTCATTAGAATTAAGTTAGTAAAAATCTAAATTGATTCTGTTATGATATATATGGTAAGCCCTAGAGCAACTACAAAGAAAAATCTTTAAAAATACAGTGAATGAAACTCACTAAAGAATTTAAAAACAAATTCAGTGGAGAGTCTTTTCAACAAATAGGTCAGATATGAAATAATTAGATATCAATACATTAAAAATCTAAAATTAAAAATATTGACTATATCAAATATTAGTGAGGATGTGGAGCAATTGCATCACCCACACACTGATCATAGGAATATAAAATTGTATACCACTCTGTAAAACTGTTTGACATGTTGTTAAAAAGTTAAACATAGACTTACCATATGATCAAATCATTGCACTCCTAGGTATTTTACCCAAGAGAAATGAAGTAATATGTCTATTCAAGGCTTATTCATGAATGTTCCTAGCAGTTCTGTTTGCAATAGTCAAAAGCTGGGAACAATTCAAATGTGTATCAAAAGGTGAACAGAGCTCAAAAAAAAAAAAAAAAAAAAAGGTGAACTGATAATTAAATTATGATATATCTACACAATGGACTAATACTCAATAATTAAAGTAAGTCAATATTGATTCGTATAATAATATGAATCACATGGATGAATGAATTTCAAAATATTATGCTAAGTCAAAGAAGTGAAACCAAAAAAGAAAAAGTACATAATTCTTCCTTCCATTTATATAAAATTATAAAAAATGTAAACACCTATAGAAACAGAAAGCAGATCAGTGGTTTCCTGGGGGTGGTGATAGTAAAATAAGAAACAGATGTACATAGACAAGACAGAATAAAGAAATATTAGAGGCAAGAGATATATCCATCACCTTGATTGTCATGCAAAATTTTCTAACAAGCAGTAAAAGTCATATTTAAGAAAAATCTTGGCATCTCAGTCCTTAGAATTCCTTGTTAGAAAAATTTGTATACAGGAAACGTCAAAAGGAATAGTTTGGTATCTACTTTACTTTAGTTTTTTTCCTGATAACATTTTTAAATAGCTATATTGAGGTATACAACAAGCTTCACATATTTAAGTGTAAAACTTTGTAAGTTTTAATTGTGTATACATCTATAAAATCATCACTACAGTTAAATTAATGAACATATCTATCACTCCCTAGCATTTCCTCCTTCTCCCTTGTCCTTGTACATCTGTCCCTCACTTTAACGTCACCACCTCCAGGAAACCACCAATCTGGGCTGAAATATGAGATTCAAATAAGTTCCAGAGTCTCATAATACCACAAATTTCTAGTTTAAAAAAAAAATGCTCATTATACCAAGAACCAGTAAGATCTCAACTGAGTGAAAAAGGCAATCCATAGATGCCAACTCCAAGATAACATAGGTATTAGAATCATCTTAAAGATTTTAAAACAATCATAAAAATGTTTCAAGAAACTATTTTAAACCCTCTCAAAAAAATAAAAAAAAGAACATCTCAGAAAAAAAAAAAAAAGGTATAAATAAGAACCAAATGGAAAAATACAGGGGATCCCTGGGTGGCTCAGCAGTTTAGCACCTGCCTTCAGCCCAGGGTGTGATCCTGGAGTCCAGGATTGAGTCCCACATCAGGCTCCCTGCATGGAGCCTGCTTCTCCCTCTGCCTGTGCCTCTATCTCTCTCTCTTTCTGTGTCTCTCATGAATAAATAAATAAAATCTTTTTTAAAAATACCTTAAAATTTAAAAAATTAAAAACTCAACAGATAGATTTACAGCAGAATGAAGGAGACAGATGAAAGAGTCAGCTAACCGGAAGCTAAAACAATATAAATCACCCAATCTGAACAACAAAGAGAAAACACTGAAGAAAATGAACAGAGTCTCAGGGAATTAATTAATGAATCCATGGAATTTCACAAGGAGAAGAGAAAGATGATGGGGTGAAAGGGTACTTGAAGAAATAATGGCTGAAAACACTCCCAATTGGGCAAAAGATAGAAGCTTATAGATTCAAAAAGCTGAATGAATTCAAAACAGGAAAACAAAAAAATCCCCCCCCAAACACATGATAGTCAAACTTCTGAAATCTAAAGACTAGTTAAAAAAACCTTGAAACAGCTATAGAGAAACAACACTTTACCTATAAAGGTAAAAAAAAATTTAATGATAGTGGATTTCTCATCAAACTGTGGAGACCAGAAGCAAGTATTATCACATATTTCAGATACTGGGGCGGGGGGGGGGGGGGGGGGCGGGGATAACAGTCAACCCAGAATCTTATACCTAGCAAAAATATCCTTCAGGAATGATGGGAAAATCAGATATTCTCAGAGGGGGGAGAAAACTAAGAGGATTTGTTGTTAGCAGATCTACCCTAAAACAACTTGTCAAAATAGAAAGGAAATTATGAAGGAAGAAATATTTGAATATAAGAACAAAGAACAATGGACAGAGTAAAATTATGGATAAATACATTACATTTTCTTTCTCCTCTTGAGTTTTCTAAATTATACTTGAGGGCTGAAGCAAAAATTTAAACACAGCTTGATTGGTTCTAAAGGTAAGTAGTGTAAATATTTAAAACAGTTATATTATAGACAGGTTCTATCCCTGCACCATAACATTTGTGCATTGAGGGGAAACCATCCCCCCCCCCCCCCCGTATCATTGCTTTGGGGAAAACTGAAGACAATATATTCCACATGTATCCTAAGCAAATGTCACTGGATCCAGTACACTCAGAAGAGTGAAAGAGAATGCAATATCTGAAAAAATATATATATTATAAATGGGGAGAAATGAAGGGATGTAAAGGAGGTAAGGTTATGACACTTCACTGGAACTGGTAAAATAATGTTATCAGACTGTAGTAAGATATATATATATATATATACACACACACACACACAATACAACACCCAGAGCAACTACTAAAAAGGTTATGTAAGGAGATAACAATATATAAAGCAAAATGTTACTTTAAAAAAATGCTCAAACATGGGACACCTGGGTGGCTCAGTGTTAAGCATCTGTCTTTGGCTTAGGGCATGATTCCAGAGTCCTAAGTTCAAGTCTCACATCAGGCTTCCTGCATTGAGCCTGTTTCTCCCTCTGTCTACATCTCTGCCTCTCTCTCTCTCTGTGTCTCTCATGAATAAATAAATAAAATCTTTTTTAAAAAACTAAAATTAAAAAATGCTCAAACAACCTGCAAGGAGGTAGTAAAAAGCAAAGAGAAATGAAAACCAGAACAAATGTAAAAAAATAATCATGAGACTTAAGCCCTAACATATAAATATACTTCAGCACAATCCATTAAATGGAAAATTGAAAAGTAGGCTTCATCAAAATTGAAAACTTTTACTCTGCAAAAGACCATGTTAAAAGGTTGAACAGACAAACTAAAAAGTATGAAAAAATATTTGCAAACCACATATCCAAAAAAATTAGTATCAGAATCACACAGAGAACTCTCAAAACTTAAAGGTGAAAAAACCCCAAACAGTGCATGCTCACATGTGGTCCCATAGTGCTTTGAAGGCCCCGCCTAGACTGGGGCATACCGTCCCTCAGTGGTCTCAACATGGACACCTTGTGCTCCATGCCTTGCATTTGCAGTGGTACCCCAACTCCCTCTGCTAGCCTACCAGCTGGAGACAACTCATCTGTGCCCCCAAAGCCTCCCAATGTAAATACTGCACACTTCCGGCCTTGTGCACCTACTGGTATCCTGACTCCCTCTGTGTGCCCACCTGCCAGTCCCAGCTCACTTTCACCCAAGAAGCTTACTTTTTGCTTGCCCAGGAACTTTGTTTTTGTTTTTTAAATATTTTATTTATTTATTCATAAGAGACACACAGAGAAAGGCAGAGACATAGGCAGAGGGAGAAGCAGGCTCCCCATGGAGAGCCTGATGGGGAACTCGATCCCAGGACCCTGGGATCATGCCCTGAGCCAAAGGCAGATGCTCAATCACTGAGCCACCCAGGTGCCCTTGCATATTTCCCCCTCACTCCTGGGATATCCTTGAAATTTTTCTTTACATATTATAGTTACTTTCCTATTTTACCTTAATAATTTCTTATATATTAACTTCCTTGTTCACATATGTAATTTCTGTCTCCTGATTTGACTTAGATAAATTTGTATATATTGTTGGATGTGACCAAATTCTTTTGTTTAAGAATTTATATCTTTGCTCATGAGGAAATTAGTCTGCAATTTTTAATTTACCTAATGCCTTAGGTTTTGGTCTTAGTATAATATCAGCTTCACAGAAAGTGTTGGAAAGTGTTCCTTCCTCCACAATTTTCTGAAGTTTTTTGTACAAAATTGGATTTTTTAATACACTTTTTATTAAATTCACCAATAAGTCTATCTAGTCTTCAAATTTGCTACACAGATGGTATATCTATCTATCTATCTATCTATCTATCTATCTATCTATCTATATATATCCAAGTTGTTGGATTTATAGGAATAATTGTTCACAATGTCCTCTCATTATCCTTTTGATATCTGTTGGATTTGTAGTAACAATCCATTTTTCCTCTCATATTAGTGATATGTGTTCTCTTTATTTCTTCATCAGTCCGATTCGAAGTTTATCAATTTTATTATTCATTTCAAAGAACAAGCTTTCAGTTTTATTAGTTTTCTCTATTGATCTCTTGATTTTAATTTCATTGATTTCTGTTCCAATTTTCATTTTTTCTTCCCTTCTACTTACTTTGAAATTGATTTACTCTTCTTTTTCTAGTTTCCTTACACAGAAGCTTATGTTAGTGATTTTTTACTTTTGTCTTCCCCCGCCATTCTTTTTTTTACCTTTTTATGTGTTTGTCCTAGAATTTGCAAAACACATATAAATTAATCTAAATCCACTTTCAGATAACATTGTATCACTTCAAAGGTAGTGCAAATATATTATAACAAAGTATTCTCAATTTCTCTTCATCCCTTATAACTTTGCTGTCTTTTATTTCTTTTATTTTTTTTTTAATTTTTTAAAATTTATTTATGATAGTCACACAGAGAGAGAGAGAGAGAGAGAGAGAGAGGCAGAGACACAGGCAGAGGGAGAAGCAGGCTCCATGCACCGGGAGCCCGACGTGGGATTCGATCCCGGGTCTCCAGGATCGCGCCCTGGGCCAAAGGCAGGCGCCAAACCACTGCGCCATCCAGGGATCCCTCTTTTATTTCTTGTATCCATAAACTGCAATTACTGAATACATTGTTGCTTTAGTATTTTGAATATACTGTTAGATCAATTAAGAGTAAAAAAATATATTTTACTGCATTTATTCCTTCTCTAACATTCTTCCTTTCTTTATGTAGATCCAAGTTTCTGAGCTACATCATTTTCCTTATCTCTGAGGAACTTCCTTTAACATCCTGTAAGGCAAGTCTATTGATGACAAATTACCTCAGGTTTTGTTTGTCTGAGAAGGTTTTTATCTTACACTTTTGAAGGAGAAGTTTATTAGATACAGAGTTCTAGGTTGGTGGGGTTTTTTTTTCTTTTAACACTTTGAGTATTTCACTCTACTCTCTCCTTGCTTGCATGGTTTCTGAAGAGAAGTCTGATATAATTCTTATCCTTGCTCCTGTATAGCTAAGGTTTTGTTTTTCTCTGGTTTCTTTCAAGGTTTTCTTTTTGCCTTTGATTTTTTCAGTTTAAAAATGATATGCCTAGGTGTAGGGTTTTTGATGTTCATCCTCCTTGGTGTCTCTAAAGTTTCCGGGATCTGCACTTTGGTGCTATTATTAATTTCAGAATATTTTCAGTCATTGTTGCTTCAAATATTTCTTCTATTCCTTTCTCTCTTTCTTCTTCTTCTAGTACTCCCATCACATGTATGTAATACCTTTTAGAATTGTCCCACGGTTCCTCTATATTCTGATTGATTGATTGGTTGGTTGATTTTTAACTCTTTGCATTTCAGTTTTGAAAGTTCGTTACTGACATTTCTTCAAGTTCACTGATTCTTTCCTTGGTTGTGTCCAATCTACTGATGAGAGCCCTTCAAAGGCATTCTTCGTTTCTCTTTGGTGTTCATTTCTAGCATTTCTTTCTTAGTGTTTCCATCTCTATGTTTAAATAACCATCCATTCTTAAATACTGTTCATCGTTTGCATTGGCATCCTAAGCATATTAATCAGAGTTGTTTTAAATTTCTAGTCTGATTATTCCAACATCTCTGCCGTAACTGAGTCTTGTTCTGATGCTCACTCTGTCTCTCCAAATCATGTTTTTAAGCTTTTAATATGCTTTGTATTATTTTGTTGAAAGCAAGACATGATGTACTGGGTAAAAGGAACTGAGGCTTTTAGTGTGAGGTTTTATGCTTATCTGTCCAGGGGTGAGATTGTGTTTCATATTAGTTGTACTTGTAGGTGTCTGGAACTAAAATTTCCTCTGGTGCTTTTTTTGTCTCCTCTGTTATCTTGGAATTTCTCTAGAGAATCTTGGAATTTCTCTAGAGACTCCTTAAATAAAGTTTGAAGTGTGCAGTTCTTTCTGTTGTATTCTTGTTGTTATACAGGAACCCTATTGATGTGGTAGTAAGCTAAGGAGGGAGGGGAAGTTTCTATAGTTGTATGATTAAGTTTCACTCTTTCAGTGATCCTGTGCCCTGAGCTGTGACATTCACAAGGGCCACTCAGTTATGTTTTGTTTGCTTGTTTGGTTGGTTGGCTCATTGGCTTTCAAAAGTTACATTGAATGACTGGGGAGTCTAGAGTTGAGTATTTCCCCTTCCCTAGGTTGGTTGGGCTTTGGCAAAACTTCCATTGGGTTAGGCTCTGGTGAAATAGTTTCCCTTGTGGCAGGTCTTCCTAAGAAGAACAAAATGCTCTGGGCATTTTTCAGGTCTACTTTTCGTCTCCTTCTAGCAGAAGTAGAAAGAGATTTTTCTCCAGTCTTCACTGTGAGAACCTGATGGTAAACACTCAAAAATGTGAGCATTCCCCTACGACTGGGCTCCTTGAGTTTTAAATCTCACATAAGTGTCCATCTAGAGTCTTCAGCAATTTCCAAAAAAACACATTGTTTTTCTTTTCTTTTTTAAAGTGTATTTTATTTATCTATCTATTTTTTTATTTTATTTATTTATTCATGAGAGAGGCAGAGACAGACAGAGGGAGAAGCAGGCTCTTCGCAGGAAGCCCAATGATGGACTTGATCCCAGGACCCTGGGATCATGACCTGAGCCAAAGGCAGACACTCAATCTCTGAGCCACGCAGGTACCCTCACATTAAGTCTTTCTACTCTGCTACTGGTCCTAAGGAAAGTTTATGCTCCTGGCCTTTTGCTGTGGTAAGTTGAGACTCTCTGTATCTGCCTGTTTTCTCTCTAACTTTGGGGGCATGGTTTGCTCCATGACCTCAGTTCTCTAATGGATTTAAGAAGAATTGCTGATTTTTAGTTTGTTCAGCTTTCCTCTTTTTATAAAGGTAGGAGTAACAAGTCCCAAGCTCTTTATATGCCAGAACAGAAACTCATACATTATATTTTTGTTATTATTTAGTTCAAAATAATTTCTAGTTTTTCTTTTGGTTTCTTCCTTGATTCTGGACTACTCAGAAGAGTACTGTTTAATTTCCAAATATTTGGGCCTTTTAATCAATTTCCAATTAATCATAATATGGTTGTAAAACATAGTCTATTATTTTCTATTATTTCAGTAAAAAGAGAAAATATACTAATTCTGTGGACATTTTGTTTAGTCATAAGAGATATATGTCCATTGTTCAGTATTTTATTTTTTATTTTTTCAAAGATTTATATATTTATTTCAGAGAGAGTTAATGTGTTAGTGGGGAGAAGGACAGAGGGAGAGGGAGACAAGCAGACTATCTGCTGAGCTGGGAGCCCAACATGAGGTTCAATCCCAGGACCCTGAGATCATGACCTGAGCGAAAATCTAGAGCCAGGCACTCAACCAATTGAGCCACCCAGGCACCCCTATCACTTAGGATTTCAAATGAGTCAAGTGTTAATCATTGTTTGGCAAGAGATAAATAACACATTTCAATAAACATTCAATAAAAATATAGTACACACTCTTTTAGAAATGACATAGACCATTCATTCTGCTGTAGTAGTCTTGTTAGATGGTTTGCAGAGAACTCAGTTGCTATAGCCAGAGAAAGCTACTGTTGTTTTGTTAATTCTTTGCCCAGAACTGGTGTTTTCAGATCTATATGTGGCAGAGCAGTATTATAGTAAGTTCTTGTTAGTACTCCAGGTAAATGTATTGAGACTTTTAAAAAAGCCAGTCTATGGTTATCTTGGTAAATATACCATGCAACTTTGGGGATATAATACTCTACAAATATGTAGTAGAGATACATTATTAGGTAAAACAGTAATAGATCAGATTGTGTCTTGACTTTTTGCCTACTCGGTCTATCAATTTCTCATAGAAGAGTATTTAATTCCTCTACTATGATTTTGAAACTGTCTCTATCTTCCTTTCATTCTGTAAATTTTTGCTTCATATATTTTGTATCTCTTTCCCAGAGTTATCTTTTAGTATCATTTTCTCTGAGACTGAAGAAATTCCTTTGGCATTTCTTATAGTGTAGATCCAATCTAATGAATTTTCTTAGTTCTCCTATATCTGAAAATATCTTCAACTTTATTCTTAAAGAATATTTTTAGTAGATACATATTTTAGGGTTGGAAGTCTGTTTCCATTGATTTAAAAGCTTTATTGAGATATAATTGGTATACAATAAATTACATATATTTTAATGTAGAATTTGATATGCTTTGGCATATGTTTACACCTGTGAAACTCACTCCACAATCAGGATAATGAACACATCCATTACAAATAAAACTATTCTCATGTCCCTTTTAATCCACCATTCTATCCTTCCTTATACTCTATCCACTGGCAACCACTAGTGTCCTTTCTATAACTATAGAATAACTTTTCATAACTATAACTATAAATCACATTTTTAGAATTTCATATGAATGTCCTATAGTCTGTTCCTTTTTCTGGTCTGGATTTTTTCACTCAGCATAATTATTTTGAGATTCATCTATGTTGTTGTGTGCAATAATAGTTCATTAATTTTATTTCTAAGTAGTATCTGATCCTATGCATATGCCATAAACTATTTATAGCCACCTATTGATGGCAATATGGACTATTTCCAGATTTTGGCTATTTTAAATAAAACTGTTATGAGAAATTATATGTGTGTCTTTGTGAGAAGATATGCCTACATTTCCCTTAGGTAAATATATCTCTAACATACAGTAGATGTATGCTAACATTTTTAAGAAATAGCCAAGCTGGGATCTCTGGGTGGCGCAGCGGTTTAGTGCCTGCCTTTGGCCCAGGGCACGATCCTGGAGACCTGGGATTGAATCCCATGTCGGGCTCCCGGTGCATGGAGCCTGCTTCTCCCTCTCCCTATGTCTCTGCCTCTCTCTCTCTCTCTCTCTCTCTCTCTGTGACCATCATAAATAAATAAAAATTTGAAAAAAAAAAGAAATAGCCAAGCTGATTTTCAAAATCATTGTGCCATTTTACAGTCTCACCATCAATGTATGAGAGCTACTATCCTCCACGTTTTCACCAACACTTGATATACGTCTTTTTTAATGTTAGCTATGAGATTTAGCCATGAAATTCTATATTTCTAGAATATAAAAATACAACTGGATTTGTATATTGGTCTTATATACAACCTTGTTAAAATAAAATCACTTACTAGTTCTAGTAGAGGATTTTTTATTTTGTTTTGTATTTCAGTAGGATTTTCTACATAGGTGATCATGTCATCTGCAAATAAAGACAGTTATAACTCTTTCTTTCCTATATAAATGCTTTTTATTCACTTTTCTTGCCCTATTGCACTGGTCAGAACCTCCAGTATAATGTTGAATAGAAGGGGGAACACACACACCTTTCTTGTTTCTAAACCTAGGAAAGCATTTGGCATTTCACCAGAAGTATTACATTAGCTATGTTTTTTGTAGATGCCTTCAGTTTGAGGAAGTTTTTTTCTACTTATAGTTTGCCGAGAGTTTTAAAAATCTGAAATAGATGTTAGTTTTTTTTCAAATGCTTTTTCTACATTTATTGAGATAATTATATGGTTTTCTTTTTTTGGCTTATTAATATGATGGATTAAAGAAATTGACTGTTGCATGCTAAACCAATGAAGCATACCTGGGATAAGCTTCACTCAGTCTTGATATTTTTATCCTTGTTATATATTGTTGGATTTGATTTGCTAAAAATTTTTTAGATTATTTTGCATTCATGTTCATGGAGGATATTGGTCTGTAGTTTTCTTGTAATGTCTTTATCTGGCTTGGGTAATAAGATAATGCTAGAATCATAAAATGGGTGGGAAGGCTGTCCCTTTTTAAAAATTTTCTGAAATAATTTGTACAGAACTTGTTATTATCTCCTCTTCAAATGATCAATGAAGCCATTTTGACCTGGAGTTTTCCTTGTGAGAAGTTTTTATTTAATTTTTTAATTTTTTTAAGATTTTACTTATTCATGAGAGACACAGAGAGAGGCAGAGACATAGGCAGAGGGAGAAGCAGGACCCTGGGATCACAACCTGAGCCAAAGGCAGATACTCAACTACTGAGCCAACCAGGCACCCCAGGAGGTTTTAAACTAAGAGTTCAACCTAATAGATACAGGGACATTCCGGTTAAATATTTCTTCTTGAGTGAGCTTTGTTAATCTGTTGAATTTATTGGCATGAAGTTGTTTATAATATTCCTAAATGATGGGATCTCTGGGTGGCGCAGAGGTTTGGCGCCTGCCTTTGGCCCAGAGCGCGATCCTGGAGACCCGGGATCGAATCCCACATCGGGCCCCCGGTGCATGGAGCCTGCTTCTCCCTCTGCCTGTGTCTCTGCCTCTCTCTCTCTCTCTCTGTGACTATCATGAATAAATAAATAAAAATCTTAAAAAAAAAATATTCCTAAATGATATTTTAATATCTGTACAAGCTGTAATGTGTCACTTCTCTCATTCTTGATATTGGCAATTTATGTCTCCTCTCTTTTTTATCTGATCAGTCTGGGCTATAACTTTGTCTATTTTCTTGATCTTCTAAAAGAAGCACATCACTCCATTTCTGGCTTCCACCATCATATTGCCTTCTCCTTTTCTATGGTCTTCTCTCTTCCTGCCTCTGTTATAAGGACTCTTGTGATTATATTTAGGGGCCATCTGGATAATCCAGGATAACTTAACCCACTCAAGTTCTTAATATAGTCACATCCACAAAGTCTGTCCTAGAGTATAAAATAAAGCTCACAGGTTCCAAAGATTAAGAAAAGGTTTATTCTTTTTATTTTTTAAAATATTTTATTTATTTATTCATGATAGACAGAGAGAGAGAGGCAGAGACACAGGCAGAGGGAGAAGAAGGCTCCATGCAGGGAGCCCGATGTGGGACTCAGTCCCGGAACACCAGGATCACGCCCTGGGCCGAAGGCAGGCACTTAAACTGCTGAGCCACCCAGGCTGCCCAGGTTTATTCTTTTTAAAAGGTGAATCTGAGATGCCTGGATGGCTCATTAAGTCCAATTCTTGATTTTGGCTCAGGTCATGATCTCAGGGTCATGAGATCTAGCCCCAATGTCAGGCTCTTCACTGGGCATGGAGCCTGCTTAAGATTCTCTCTCTCCAACTCCCTTTGCCTACCCACCTCAGAAAAATTTTTGATTAATTAAATTTAATTTAAAAAATGAATTCCTAGTACCAGGTAAAGATAGGAATCCTTGGGATGATTTGTGAAAATATAGGAATCCTATAAAAGGAAGCCATACACTCATGCTAGAGATAATCTTCATCTGGCTTAGTAGGATCCAACATGAAAGTAAAGTATGCTACTCTGAAACTAATAATACACTATATTTATTGATTGATTTTAAATAAAATAAGATAAAAAAGAAAGTAAAATATGAAACAAGAAAGGTAAGTTACAGCAGTGAATTAATTAGTGGCTTAGCAAACATTTGTTGAGCATCTACTATGGAAAGGCGTGATATCAGGTGTGGAGGTAGGAGTGAGTAGAGGGAAACAAAGATGATTAAGACAAGGCCCCAGCTCTCAATGTCCTACATTTCAGAAATGATGCACAGAAAGCAAAATAAGCTAAGTGCTAGAAAAGTCCATATATAGAAGAGGGAGGGATCATGGAGAGCAGGAAAAGTTTAATGAAAGGAATCAATATTTAGTCTGGGGTTTGAATTTAAGCCTTTTCAAATGTTTACAATGGAAGCATAAACAGGAGGTTGACCACGTATCCTTTCAAATGCAGAAGTTCCTAAAACTTGGGGCCCATCGTAATAATTTTACTACAAGAAAAATGTCAAGATGATTTCCTCAGTTGTATCAACGTTAAGCTGCTTCTTGACAGCCCAACACAGAAGCAACGTCAGGAACTTCTGGGGGTGAGGGGCGCGGAAAGGAGAAGAAAGGTATTAGGCAACTGGCAAGATTGGAGAAAAATGGCAGGACTGGTTTCCCAGGAATCACCTTAGCTGAGCTGGAGCTGTGTTTCCCAGAATTCCCTTTGAATCCAGGTTAGGGTTGGCCACAGGGAACATTTGTGACTTGAAAGGTGAAAGTAAAACAGCATTTGTTAAACTCTAGATTATTGCAAGTTACAAGTACCACTGCAGATTATGCACATGGTTGATGTGCCAACCCCTTATAGGCCCTCCAGCTCCTGCCAGGTCTCCACAGCAATTCTGAGTGCCAGGGCAGGCACAGGTGCACCTCAGTAAGAATACTGGCTTCTTCTATCGGCCACCTATGGGAGACAAGCAGGAAGTGATGGAGACAGACGTGGGTTCCAATTTGTCCTTGTGGATTCTGATTTATCCTTATAGGTTCTGGTTTGTCTTGCTCTATCTGGGTTTTTTTTCCCTGACTTCCAGCCCTGCTGATTTACAGCAACTTTATGCTCACCATCAGACAACAGAGGTGAGAGCTTTCTCCATGGACATCTTCACCAGCTCTCACAAGTGTGAAAAGTCACATGCCTACAAAAGTCCCTTGTTCCATATCACCTGTAATGTTTCTGCTTCCCCAACTGAACCCTGAGCAATGCAGCAGTCTGCTGCAATGACCATGTCTGATTAAAAGAAAAAAGATGCCTTTTTTCATTACTTTGGGGAAAAAAAATCCAAAAGATTGCTTACGTTACAAATATACAGAGCTATCAGCAAGTAAATGGTTCTTTCTTATTACTGGTATTTTCTCCCACAAAATAACTCTTCAAGACCTCGAACTATGAAATTTAACGTCTTGATAAACATAGCTACTGGCTTTTCTTTTAGTATTTTGCAAAAAATCTTGGTTTTTTAATAAAATAATTCAACCCACAATCAAAGTAGAACATTGGTTTCAATCTCAAATTATTTGTATCTAGCTAAATCTCCCCCTTTTATCCCCCTCTTTAGAAAGCCACTTGAGAAATCCCATTTGACAAGGGACATTATTACAGTTTGTAATGCCCAACATCAGGGCAAGACTTTTTTTTCTCTTTTGTAAAATCAATTTGAGTTATTTACAATGAACTTAAAAACCATGAACTTTTATGAAAAAGCTTGACAGGTTTGATGTATGATAGACTAACATTTCAAAAAAAGAAAAAAAAACAGAAAAAGATTTTTTTCTTTTTGGCCATGGAATAAAAACATGGGTCTGGCCACTCAGACTCACTTCTGAGTAGAGAAATAGAGTTGCCCAGTGATTATTAACTTTCTACAGAAAACTAGTTAACAAAGGAGATGTAAATGTTTTTCCATCAATGGAATAATGTAGCAGGAGGGGGTTGCGTTTTTCTCAACAAATAGAATCGTTGTTTTGTGTGTGTTTGTCTGCAAGCTAGTTACTGATTAGAGCACTTATTTTATTCCATCAGAGTAGCTCCTAATAATTATTTTTCAGGAGAACCACAAAACAGGTAAGGCGTGGGACATCCCTGCAGAAGAGTGGATTCAGCCATTGATGGCGCAACGAGCAGGACATTTGTCAACACACTCCTTCATGCCTTCCCTTTGCATCTGCAGCCCTGATCCTTGCTTTGTGAATGCTTCCCAGTTCTTGTAAGCAGTTTCTCAAACATAATCTTCAACAGGGTGTTTACTTTGACCACTGACTGTTGATTTAGAAGGAGCTCGTTTTTCAAAGGAAATCCATCCACTTTTCCTGTGTCTAAAGGCAAGAGAGAATAATTGTGTCATGGCACCCAGCCCTGTGTGTTTAGAACTTTGAAATGATCACAAAATTACTTTTCCCCTTTCATTTATTTTCCTCTTAAATCCTGTTTTACAGTAATCATTCAAATGACTTCGCTACATGGTCAGCTAAATAATAGCTTTAGGAGGCTGGCTATTTTAAAGAGGAAAGACTAAATAGCCACTTCTCAGTGCAAACCTCTTAAAAAGTATTTGTTTAATGAACGAGAATGTCCGGAATAGGAATGAAAATGTGTCAAAAATACAATTGCATTCTCTGAAACCCTTTTATGCAAGAAAATGTAGATTTGATTCCTCGCTTGTAACTTTTTTCAAGATTGTATTTGTAATTGTCTCTTTGCGTGCAATGAAGAGGAAAAGAATAGGGCAAGATCAGAAAGAAAAACATCTTTTTAAAATTTTAATGACATCTACCTAATGACTTACTAATTAATATGAAATGACTGACTTTAAATATAAATACTCCAACTTTTTTTTTTCCTTAGGAGAAACTCTAGACCTTTCATTCTGTCCCTTTCATAAATTTATTGACTCTGTTAAGTTTATTCTTTGTGATGACTTCATTCTTTGGCTGAGTTTTATATTTGGACTACAGAAAGAAAACTTGGCCCAGTCTAAACGAGGTTGGAGTCTTCCTTTAACTTGGTAGTTCCTGTTCAGCAACAACCCTTCCCCAAATGATGACAACAATATCAAACAATTGGGAGACTAGGTGAGAAGGTCCTTCTTAGTTGGGCTTGGGAAGAGGTGGGCTCAGGCAGCCCTTCAGTGGCTGAATTGACTCACAAGTACAATGGTGTCTAAGACGCTTGGTAGAGCTGGATGTACTCAGAAATATTCAGGAGGAATTAAAATAATCCACTAATTCAGTCATTTAAACATTGGGTTAAAAAAAATTTATAGACTCTGGAAAATTTCAGGAATTAGAAAATCTATAAGAAGAATACTGGAATTAGAAAATCACTACTTGGGCAGCCCCGGTGGCTCAGTGGTTTAGCGCCACCTTCAGCCCAGGGCATGATCCTGGAGACCCAGGATCGAGTCCCACATCAGGCTCCCTGCATGGAGCTTGCTTCTCCCTCTGCCTATGTCTGTGCCTCTCTCTCTCTCTCTGTCTCTCTTGAATAAATAAATAAAAATCTTAAAAAAAAAAAGAAAATCACTACTTAACAGTAATTGTCTTGGTTAAGAATCATCAATGGATTCTGAAATCTGTGGGCAAAAGTCACATGAGAAAAAAAGACACAACTTATAAGTCCCTGACTTATAATGGTTCAAGTTATGATTTTTTTTTGTACTTTAATGGTAGAAAAGTGATATGCATTCAGTGGAAACCATACTTTGAATTTTGAATTTGGATGCTTTCCCAGGCTAGTGATTTGTAAACCATCCTCTCTGTAATGCTGGGCAGCAGCAGCAACCCATGAAGCCCCCAGTCAACCACAGGATCACCAGGATCAACAACCCACACACTGACAACCACTCTGTACCTAGACAATTGTTCTGTTTTTCACTTGCAGTACAGTATTCCATCAATTACACAAGATATTCAATACCCAATTATAAAATAGCTTTGTGTTTGATGATTTTGTCCAAAGTAAGTGTTCTGAACACATTTAAGGTGAGCTAGGCTTAGGTATGATATACAGTAGGTCAGGTGTATTAAATGAATTTTCCACTTAAATATTTTCAACTTATGATGAGTTTATCAGGATGTAGTCCCACTGTAAGTCGAGGATGATCTGTATTTGCACCTTACAAATATATCCCCATGAGATACTTAATTACAAAAGGGAACACAGTTAAATTTCTAGTGGATAAACCTGGCCTCACCACCTTCACTAAAGGTTAAAGTTAACATTACCAATCAGGGAGCAAAATAGTGTGCCTCCAAGGACCCACACTGAGGACACAGAATTTCTGCAATAGTCATATCACAAGTGTGTAACCTGAATCTGATCATGAAGAAACATCAGAAAAATCCAAATAGGGGAGCTCCCTGGGTGGCTCAGTCGGTTAAGCCCTACCTTTGGCTCAGGTCATGATCTCAGGGTCCTGATATCGAGTCCATGTTGGGCTTCCTGCTCAGCAGGGAATCTGCTTCCCCTCTCTCTCTCTCTCTCTCTCTCTCTCTGCCCCTCCCCCTGCTCATGCACATGCTCTATCTCTAAAATAAATAAATAAATATTTTTTAAAAAGATTAAAAAATAGTTGGCCTCTAATCTTCAAAAGTGTCATGAAAGAAAAAGATCAGCTGGAATGGTTACCAATTAGAGAAAATGAAAACGAAACGCAATTCATTCTGGAAATTATCATCTGCATTTCATACAGGGACTCGAACTTAGAGAATTTCAGAGTCTGGTCTACCGCATCAGCTTATGATGTTACAGTGACCCCAATCAATGCTATTCCAACACGTGCACTCAGATCAAAAAGGACAGAACAAAAACTGTTTTTGTCAGAGGCAATTTCATGTAGTGAAAAACCTGTGAGTTTCACAGAACAAAAGGCATGGAGTACTGAACAAGAGATCCTCCAAAACACAGGCTGAGCAGGGAAGTGACAAGAAAAGATACACACAGGTCGGGACACCAGAGGAGTTTTCCAGAGAGCTATCCCATCACCCCTTCCACCAGCTCATGGATGCTGACAGTCTAGACTGGAGTGAAGCTACCACACCACGTGGCGATCAACAAACATTCTCCCATAAGTACGACATAATTTTCATGTGTTTTATTTTCTTACAGCATTAAACTCTTTTAGCGGGCAATGTAGAGGAAATGAATGTGACTTGCAAACTGGAATTTTTTAAAAAGACTTTTACATTTATTTTAGAGAGAGAGTACAGAGGGGAGGAGCAGAGGGAGAATCCCAAGCTGACTCCTAGCTGAGCGTGGAGCCCAACCAGGGGCTCCATCCCACGACCTGGAGACCATGACCTGAGCCAAAACCAATGAGTTCGATACTCAACCAACTGAGCCACCCAGTTGCCCCTAAATTGGGATTTCTGGTGTAAACTGTACTATTGAGTTTTATGGTATTAAAAATATGAAGTTTGCATAAGTTTTTTATCATTTCCAGAAATCCCCAAATGATTTTGATTGATGCAAAATAGCCAATACTTCTTCAAATAATTATTTATAATACGAAAGATTCCTAAAATGTATGTACTTTTAAAACATTAATTTCCTACATATTAGGTGCTGTATTACATTCACACCTTATAAAAGTATACTTTTAAAAATCTTCCTGAATTTTTGGAGTTAAGATAACTAAATCCCAGCAAGGCTTTGATATAGAACTGATTGAGTCCCAGACATGCCAGGTCAACCATCCTCTGTGTTTTGCTGCCAAACAGTGTGCCAACAGAGAAAGAGCCTACACTTTGAAGCTGGAAAAACCTAGTTCTGAATTCCAGTACTTTCTGTAATAACCTGGACAAATTATCTTGCTGAGCCACTTTTCTAATCTGGAAAATAAGGATAATGCTTAGTTACCCTCAGAGTTACTGCAAAGATTAAGTAATAGATGGTTTCCCAGTATAGAGTGTGATAGAAAGTATAAGGCAAGTACAAAGGCAATATTAGTTCCCTTCATTTTTCCTATCCTCTTATAATCCATGACTGGAACATTTTATATGTCAAATTAGCATGCAATAACCTTCACATTGGGTGGCAGGTTCATGAATGATTGCTACATTATTAAAATTTGATTAATTAATTAAAGTAGGCCATAGGTGGATAATGACAACTGTATCTTGAACTCTGGATGATGATTAGTACAAGTCTGTGTACCTGATGTCCAACATACAATTACCCATGGATATGTGTTCAATCAGAATTCCTTCACCCTAAAAATTGAGCATTTTTGTTAAAAAGTTAAAAAGAAAAAAGCTTTTTGAAATTTTGCAAGACTGAGAAATCATAGCTCCAGAAATTTACATGTAAAAAGCTGACATGGATTAAGCATCTACAAGACATTATAAGAAGTGAATAAGTACACAGAAGCTGAGTTGCCTGGTATAAAAGTTACATTTCACCTATTTTTGTAATGTACAACCATGAAGCCAGTAATTACCAGGATGGGAGTATATTCAGTCATTCCGTCATTTATTCAGTTAGTCTGTCAACAAAAATCATTGAGTACCTATTATGTGACAAGCCTGTTCTCCAGGGGATGGAGACTAGACCATGGACTTGGGCATGATGGAGGTCACTGGTAAGCTTGATGAGAGCAGTGTCAGTGGACAGGTGAAGATGAAAGCCTGGTTGGGGCAGCTTAATGAGAAAATACAAGCTGAGAAAGTAAGGACAGTGAATATTTGAAAACTTGAGGACTGCCATAAAGGAAAGCCAAAATATTGGGTTATAGTTGGAAGAAACATGGAGTCAAATAATTTCTTTTAAGATTGGTGATATCACAGCATATTTGTAGGTTAAAGGGACTTGCCCAGGAGGGAAGGAGAAATTGATGATGCACAAGAGAAAAGAGGGAAGCTCTGGAGCCAAGACCTTAATAGGCGAGAGGGGGAGGAGTTCTGGTACAAGTGGAAGCGAAGGCTGAGGGTGTGCAAGTCAAAGCTGCGGGGAAGTTGGAGGGAAAACGAAGGAAAGAGCCTGGCAAGGTCAAGAAGGAGTGTGGGAAGAAAAAGTTTCCATTCAAGAGGCAGAGTGAAAGCAGTGTCCTTAGGAGAAAGCCAGGCTTCAGTTACAGCAAGAAGATGACTTCATCAGTTATGAATCAATTTAGTGAGGCATGATTGAACTTTAACAAAATTGAAAAAGAAGATATATAATAGAATAGAAAATATAAGAGCTTATCTCATAAACTTTAGATAAGCACTGTTCTGTAAATTCTTTTGTTTAATAAATTTGTGTATGTGAGTAGTATGTGTGTGTGTGTGTGCGTGTACTAGATATAGACATAGAATATAATCTATTGCAGGTTGAAGTGAAAAAAGCTTGAAAGCCATGGCATGAGGTGACTGTAGAACCCTATGGAGATAAGATTCTTCATGGTGATGGATGACCTGGATTGGTTTGGAAATAGGAAGGGAAGTGAGGCACGATGGGATTAATGCCATTATCTATGGGGGACACTGAGTGCTAAAGCCCCAGGCTCTGGTGGCTTGTTCAGGGTTTGTCCCTCACCTGGGCCCAAGTTCATGCAACAGCTTCAGCATCTGATTGAGTAACACCATACAGAGGTGACATAAAGGCTCCTGGCATCTGGTCAGTCATGCAGGGTAGAGAATGCCTCTTTTCAGCTCAGACTGCTGTATTGGCAGCATGAGGCACACCCATGTCCTGGAGGGTTTGTTTAGATGGAATGAGGCTGAGATTTACTTCATCCAAGAAATCTTCATGGAGAAAAGGTGATCTCAGGAACACAGTGAAATAATCTGTGGCTTTGGCAACACAGAAACCTCAAGAAATGCTTGGCACAATGTCATCATGATTAATTAAAGAGAGAAGTTATCCAGGAATAGCAGCAACATAAATGCACTGATTCATTTTTCCAACCTATTAAATGCAAGGTTGAGGTTATGCTAATCTTGTACAGACAAGTTGGGTATTTTAGTTCTAGTAGTCAGAATTTAGTGGAAAGAGATCATGACCATGAATTCGATCTCCATAAATACAAGGTTTTAAAAAGTGACACAATTGTGTGGCTTGGCCCAAAGCTCTTATTTTTTTTTATTTTTAAAGAAGTTTTTATTTATGTATTTGAAAGAGAGAGCACGCACGAGCAGGGGGAGAGCGGGGGACATAGGGAGAAGCAGGCTCTCTGCTCAGCAGGGACCCAGTGCCGGGCTTGATCCCAGGAGTCCAGGACCACGACCTAAACCGAAGACAGACACCCAACCGACTGGGGATCTCAGATTAAAATCCTCACCTTGCAAAGTTTACAAGTCCTTTTTGCTATGGCTGGGAAATAAGACAATGGGACTCCAATGCTTTCTTGCTTTACTGTTTTCATCAATTACATTTTTACGAAATTTGTTGACACTGTGATATTTGTATGCATTTAGAGCACTTAACTGTCCCTCTGTTTTAACATGGACTCAGTCCCAGACACTTACAAAACTGTGGACAGGTGACAGACTTGCACACAGACATCCCAGTCTTTGCAGTGGCCTCTGAGGGCAGCTAGAGACAGCTGAAGATAGAGCACCCAACTCGTGGTCATGTTTTGCGATCATATCCCAGGGCAAAAATGCTTCACACGACAACATAAAATAGTGGCTGTTAAAAACACGTATTCCAGAGCCAAGATGTCCACCAACAGCACCCTTATGGTTTTGCATCTAAGCTGGGCAGGGACTGGGAAGATGGTGAGGTATGTGCTAATCTGGATCCATTTGAGCCATTTTCTTCATTTGTGCCTAATTAGTACAAACTTCCCCAAAGGAGCTAAGGTTCACTAAGGCTTTTCATTGGCAGGGGAGGGAGTACGAAGAGAGAACTGGTGGAGGGAAGCCTAACAGTGAATTGTTCAAACTATATCTCTGTTCAGCGTGTCGAATACATTCTTGAGGCAGGTGCTCGAATTCACAGGCTCTTTAGAGAGAATTTAGCAGCCCCAGGAATATATTGGTTAAGAAGAAGAAAGGAGGGGCGGGGGTGGGGTACATGGGGGGGGGGGTGGAAACACACAGCATCAGCTGCTTGGAGGGAAAAAGCTAATCGTAGAAACTTCTCTGCCGAGAGGTGCAGCTGTCAAAGCAATAAGGTAAATGAGTCTCAGACTAAAATGGATTTTGCAGTAGAACTGTGTTCTCTGATAAATAGGGGAGATTGAACTCCAGCACCATCCTGCTATTCCTTGGTAATGCCCCATTTGGGCGCTGACTGGGTGGTCTTAAGCCCACTGCCACCCTGGCTATACCGGCCACACCAATCAAGGCCCCGCAGCTGAGACCCTGGCTGACCTGCCTCAGGAGCCTTTTTCAAACTCCAATTCACTCATTTGTGTGGGATGCTTTTTTTGCTACTTTATTTATGGGATTACATAAATGAGCCATTAAAAATGTAAATCTTCAGAACAGTGGAATAATACAGATTTAAACAATAAGCTCAGGGCGGTACAGTACAGAAACGGCCTTGCACCCGCGCTATCACCCCATCGTGACTATGGCAACAATAGGGGGTGAAGGCAAGGACAGAGGGGAGAGAAATAAAACATCCCGGCATTGTGGCAGTCATTGGCACCAGAGAAAGATTAGGGTGGTTTTTTTTTTAAAGGAGTATTAGAACAATAATGAAGATGTGCCATTATAATCAACAAAGGAGCCGGGGCATCCCTCACACAGTGCAGGCACACCACAGATTTGAGAAGTTTCTCCCACCTCGTGGCAAAGTATTTAACCCTTTTGTGGCTTTTTGCAGAAGCAAAGGAGAAAAAGCGAGAGAGAAAAAAAAAAAAGAATTCTCATCCTTATCTAGTTATGATCATTTTAGGGTTAGAGTTTTTTTTAAACTCTGCTTCTACATGTGAATTCTATGGGATCCTCCCACTCGGGGAGTCGGTCAGGCCACAGCAAATGCTGCTTTCTGCACGGAGCAGGTGCAGAGTGGAGCTTCAAACATAGGTGCACCCAGGTCCATAGCAACACTATTAGCCAAAAGCTGGAAGCAACCCAAGTGTCCACGGAGGAAGGAAGAAATAAAATGTGGTCTATCCATACAACCAAATACTATTCAGCCTTAAAAAGGGAAGAAACTCTGAGATGTGCTACAACATGGATGAACCCTGTGGACATCGTGCCAAGTGAAATAGCCAGGGACAAAAGGACAAATACTTTATGATTCTACCTAGATGAGGTGCCTAGGTAAATGTGAAATCAGCAGATGCTGAACACAGAGCTGAGGTTCTCCTCAGTTAGCCCTCCCCCAGCAATCGCTCCCCCAAACCGCAGTGGACCCTCAGGCCCCCTGCAAAGTTGAAAATCACCACCCTCAACCTAGATCCCCACACCTGCCTTTGCTGTGAGCATCCTGCACTTCTGACACATAAAGGGTCAGCATATGGACGAAGGTGCCATGGACAGCATGCAGCCTGGGGGATCATGGACGGGGTAGCTGACAGGGCAGGTGCCCCAGAAAGAACAGACTTGCCTGTAAGCCCACGTGAGACTCTCCCACCCTTGTGCCCAAATGCCCCTGAAAGCAAGTAGAGGCAAGGAGCCATTTCCTCTTCTAGTGACCTCATTAGTACCCACAGCCTGCAAAGTCCAGGTATGCTGGGTTACAATTATAGCTGCCTCTGGTCAACCAAGGTCAGGCAGGTCCAAGCTGTGTCTTGGTCTCCTACAAAGCCTTTCTCTTGTGGCTGCTTATCTTGTTGCCTCTCTGGCTTTATCCCCCACCCCCTCTAAATTTACCCTTTGGATCTACCTTCCTCATTTGCTTCTTCCCCCACCATGGTTTTGGAAACCTCCAGTTACTATCCCAAAGAAGTGGTTTCACTCTTTACAAGGCATGATCATTTGCTTCCCAAAGTCAATCCAAATCAGAGAGACAAGGCCCAATTCACGGCTCCTCTGGGAGGTGGTGGGGAGGAAAGGTACAAACCCAATGACCCCTCCCATCCCAATCCACTGAGGGCTTTGATCACAGAATTCTTAGAATTTCAAACCTAGTAAGGAGAGTTTATGACAACCCTCCAGAGAAGAGGTTCTCAAACTTTGCTACATATTAGAATCATTTAGAGGACATTAAAAATATTTAGTACTGGGTCTAGCCTCCAGAAATTCTGATTTGATTGGCCTGGGGTGCAACTGGGGTATTAGGAGTTTATTAAATTTCCCCTAGTTGATTTTAATGTGCTGCCAGGACTGGAACCCCTGGTAAGAGCTAATGCAGATGCATCAGAATTGTCAAAATTTATAAAGCATTTTGACCTCATATGTCATAGCCACCGGCCTATCACCATTTAGGACAGTTGGGAACAGTGTCACAGAGGGGTCTAGCAATTATGCAGAGTGGGGAAAACCATATTGTTTTCTCCTTCAAATAGGAAATGGATATGGATGTTGCCTTTCTCTTACAGCAGACATTTTGGGGAGTGCAAGAAAGGCCTGGGCAAGCATCTGTCATGTCTAGAGACAATCTCAATGGGAGTAAGAGGTGGCCCTATTGCTGCTGGGAGGATCCCAGAGAATCTGAAGCAGTCATGTTGCTGGATGCCTTTACCTGTTCATTTAACAAACATTTGCTGAGCGATTACTGTCTTATTGGCATTTTGCTCAGCCCTGGAGATAGAGCAGAGAACAGTCCTCCAACATGGAATGTAAGAACAAACCTTATATTCTAGCAAGGGACACAGAGATTATACAAGCAATGACCCAAATCATCATTTAAATGATAATTTCTAGGCAGCCTGGTTTAGCGCCACCTTCGGCCCAGGGTGTGATCCTGGAGACCCGGGATTGACTCCCATGTCGGGGTCCTTGCAGGGAGCCTGCTTCTCCCTCTGCCTGTCTCTGCCTCTCTCTCTCTCTATGTCTTCCATGACTAAATAAATAAAATCTTAAAAAAATAATAATAATAATTTCTGGCAGTCCTGGGTAGCTCAGTTGGTTGAGCATCCGACCCTTGAAATCAACTCAGGTCATGATTTCCAGGTGGTGAGACCAAGTCCCACAGTGAGTATGGAGCCTGCTTAAGATTCTCCCTCTCCGTCTCCCTCTGACCCTCCCCACCCCACGCATGTGCACAGGCACTCCCTGTCTCTCAAAAAGAAATAATAAAATAAAAATGAATAAATAAATAAATAAATGATAATTTCCATAAGAGCCACACAGGCTGTTGTGCTAGTGTGTCACAGAGTGACACATAGATAGGACAGTTCACAGGGACACAACACATTTTCAAACTGCAGATAGCAAAAGAGAGGCAGTGTTCAGGAGTGACCATAATTCATCCTCTATCATTTAAATGAGTGCAGGGAAGCCAGGCTACCAAAATTCCATGGACATTTTCTATCTAGTTTTGGAATGCATTTGTTTTTCCCTACTGGACTTACAAGGGCAGATTGGGAGCGTTTTGAGGGCAGATACTTTGATTGATATTTTTATTCCAATAACAAAGTAACTTGCTTATAATAGGCATCTAATAAATCTTTGCTACACAAATTAAATAAAGGATTTACTTACTCAGAAACCTTTGGGGGAAAACTAAGGAATATTCCAACTATCCAATTCTTTATTTCTAAAAAGCCTCCCACTTAGATCTCCATGTTTTTCTGTTTGATTTCATCGACCTAGAATAATTTCCTTCATCATTGCTCCTCCTCCTCTCTTCCTCTGAGATGATCCAAATCCTACACTGCACTTACCCTCTAGTTGTAGATGACTGATGTTCTTCCTGTCTTCACGGTCAGAAACTCCCTTTACCCTTGAACACACTCCACTTGTTGGTGCCACGTTGCTGTGAAGTGTCTTCTTGTGCAGCTGTCTTCTCACTGAAGGGTAGGCTTCGTGAGTCTCTGGGCTATTTTTATCTTTGGCCTCAATGCCTAGCACTGGGCTACAATTAGTCTATAAAGTTTCTGCATACATGAATGAGTGAATGAAGAAATATCCATTAATCAGGGTGTGTGTGCAGTTAAAAATTAATTTCAGAATCCCATTGGTTCTTCCGTAAAGAAATTATTGGAGAGTTTACTTTTTGTAAGTGTTGCCCATCCATTTTGGTTTCAAGTGAATTTTGAATACATGAATGGATACAATTACCAGGATAATTAAAGTGACTAGCAGATGATGGTGCTTACCATGTGCCAAACTCATCTCTAAGCACTTTAGATATAGAACATTTTCTTTTTTTTTTTAAAGATTTTATTTATTTATTCACGAGACACACAGAGAGACAGAGAGAGAGGCAGAGACGCAGGCAGAGGGAGAAGCAGGCTCCCTGCAGGGAGCGCGACACAGGACTCAATCCCGGGACTCTGGGATCGCACCCTGGGCCAAAGGCAGGCGCCAAACCGCTGAGCCACCCGGGCGTCCCAGATACAGAACATTTTCTACTCCAGACATTCTACCTGACTAACTATAGGCTGGATACGTTGTGTGCGTGCGGGCACACGTGCATGTGCACACACACACGCCCCTTCTGATGAGTGGAATCTTGATTATTCATCATTGCTAAAATATATTAATATACAATCAACTGATATATACAATTGTATATATCAATATATATTAATATACAACACAAAAATCAAACCCATCATGTTTAGGAAGAGAAGTTTTCCTGCCTGAACCTACAGCTTACACTCATATAACGACTTTTCGGTGGAATAGGAAACTTTGAAAGGGCTGGAATACAAGCGGGGTAGAGCTGCAGGAGGATGGTTTCCACTGAAATTGGACCTGCTATTGCCTTTCAATGTTACTTCTACAAACTGGGGTAAGGAGGGGAGGCTAGAATAACTTGTCCGAGCTCCATGAGCAACAGAGACAAGTATTTTAATTTTCTAAATGTTTGTACGTGTCAAGAGCAATGGAAACTCCCCGACTGGGAAAGTCATCCTCTCAGGTTCTTGCCCTTTTCAGGTTCGGGAGCACTGCTGGGTGCTGCTGAATTCGCAGGGTCAAGTTGCCCGTGGACAACTGAGAGAGGGAAGGAAGGGAAGGGAAGGGAAGGGAAGGGAAGGGAAGAGGGAAGGGAAGAGGGAAGGGAAGAGGGAAGGGAAGAGGGAAGGGAAGAGGGAAGGGAAGAGGGAAGGGAAGGGAAGGGAAGAGGGAAGGGAAGGGAAGAAGGGAAGGGAAGGGAAGGGAAGGGAAGGGAAGGGAAGGGAAGGGAAGGGAAGGGAAGGGAAGGGAAGGGAAGGGAAGGGAAGGGAAGGGAAGGGAAGCCTTTGGTGCCAAGATACGAAGCACGGTGTGTTCTGTCAGACTTAGTAAATCTGCTGCTGCCACAGCTGCTGGTGAATCAAAACGAAGAGGGAGAGGGCGGGGGAGGAGAGGACCTACTGGCAGTGCTGTTGGTCACGGGTCAGCCTCGCACTGCATTTTCTGGTTAACGCGGTGACAGCACTGATTATTTTTCTTCATACCAGTGATACCGTGGAACTGTAGAGCATTCTGAAAGAGGACAGCCATTTGGCCTTTTGTGCCAAACCAGGCATTTTCACCTGGGTAACGCCTTGTGCAGTTTTATTCATGTTTCTGGACTCTGAGCACTTGGCAAGCAAAACAAGAATTCGGAGCGGTCTTTTTTTTTTTTTTTTTTTTTTTTTAATGACTTCAGCAGGAGGGCCCTGCCCAGGATTCTCTGCCCCTTTCCCACTGAGAAACTCAGACTGATGTTTTAAGCTGTTTACCCAAAAACAAATAAACAAAACCCGGTGACAACATTACCTTTCTTTCATTATCGTTCCCTGTTTCGAGGCTATCAACATCTTTTAAAGTTGGCATTAATTCATCTTCTATATTTTGCCTTAAAAAAAAAAAAGGACTAAAGCCCACTAACTAGTTTAAAAGGGATGATACAAACAAAGCAGGCTTTTTCCTCCTCGTGAACTGTGTATATAATTACTTGAATCATGTTGAATTTCACCCATATGCTGGGCAAGGAAAAAAACCCAGCAAAAATAACTACTGTGAATTCAGACTGCAAGTGAATGGAACCGGCCTCATTCATAAATGTCATATGAAGCTTTGGTTAAAAAGGCAAGTCTGTCATTCCAGGGACAGCAGCTGTTGTTATGTTGAACAAAATGGATACAAATGGGTATTATTTTAAAGTGAAATGCTTAATTTCAGGCCTAACAAGCACACTGTCCTCTGCATAGCCCCATGTCACACGAGCCATGATCTCCAGTAGAGGGCTTGATTGCACAGGAAATCAAGTTCGCAGACTGCGGCCGCCGGACCAGCAGACACACTGGCAATGTTTGAGTTACTATGGCAATCACAAAATAGGAAGGCCTTTTCTTCTTTTCCCCATCTCTGCATGCAGCCTCGGCCTGCTCCTGAATAGGCCACATCTGCAAAAAGTTTTAACACGGTACTCAGATAAAGAAAAGGATCCCAAAAATGGGCACTGACCCGTCTCAAAAAATGTTGCAAATTTTACATACAAGAATTGGGGAGCCGGGCCACTTTGCACAGGTTATGTCATAATGCAGACACAAAGGGATAAAAGCACATGAAGGCTTTGGCTGTCAGATATTGAGAGGAGGGAACAGCAGAAGTAAATGACAGCTTAAATGCAGATGTAAGGAGAAAAGTCAAAGATGGGTGACAGAAAGTTACTGGTCAATGAATAAGGGAGAAATTTCAAACACAAAAAAACAGACAAAAGGGTAAAATACAATAAAATCTATCTATAGAGATTTACTGAGAAAACCCCCCAAAGCATATTTAGCCAATCTTAGAACCATGAAACCCTGTGAAACCAACACATGGCCCTTTAGACGGGGTCTTTGTAGACTTTTCGCATCCTACCACTATCTCCACGCAACTTCCCAACGGGCCCAGGAGGCTTTCACACAATGGTGGAGCCCCCCTGGGGACTGATATTTCAGACACAGCTTGGAAAAACGGATGTTTTCTGATTTTAATATATATATACATATACATATATATAAATATATAGATATAGATATAAAGACGGGTTTAGAGGATCCTTGGAAAGGAGCCTTTCTTGGCATAGAGGGACTGGGCCCCACAGTGTCCTAGGGCACTTTTGCTGGAAAGACCTCCCCCACCACTTCCCTACATATTTCTTGAAAATTTAACACTCAGTCAGATTTTGCGTCTCCTCATCTCTCCCAGTTTTAAGGTGAGGGGCAGTTTTCCGAAATGGAGCTTCCTGCCCATGCCCTGGGTGGGAGGGAATCATCTTTAAGCTGCAGAAGAACATAGCTTGTTCCTCCCACCCCACCCCCACCCCCGTGGCTTATTCCCCCCCCCCTTCCACTGAGCCAGAGGGTGAGCGATGATGCGTCCTCTCTCGAAAAATCCAAGTGTCAAGAAGAGGCAAAAATACTGAAATTAATCTTCACTTTTCTTTTAACTCAGAGAGCTATTCACGGTGTGAAAACAGTTGGAAAAGACTTGGGTGGGTAGCTGACTGAAACGTCGCCATTTGCAAGAGTTGAAACTCTGAGGGAAGAATACTTTTAAGTAGCATGAACTCACCACAAAAAGTCCACAGCGCTGAAAGGCGTCCAGAGTCCAGTAAAACTGACACTACATTTCACATTCATTGACTCTTGTTCTTTTGGGGGAGTTTTCTTATGAAGAGAAAGAGGCGGCGGAAGACAATAGTGCTACCTTATCAAAGTTCATTCATGCAGCTATTTCAAATACTTTTAACTGCTTGTCAATAGGCCTTGCAAGTCCCTGAGATTCTAAACGTTCTGTCACATTTGTGTACTAACCACTTAAAGTTCTGCTAAAGCTTTGTGACCTGGACTGCCTCCCCTTTATGTGGGTCAAAATGCAAGGCGAAGCCATTGTGTTAAACGGCCTTCATTAAATTCATTGATTTGACCTGTATTTTAAAGACCAAAAGTCAAATGGAATGGGAAGTTAACGTTCCCATACAAAATCTTCTCCTGGGTACTTTTCGGCTTCCTTGAACTATCTGGTGTGTAGGCAAAGGACATTTTTAGGGATGTTGAAGTCTGGCTTGTAGCTCTACGAGCTTTCTGGAGAAAAACTGGGGCTTGTTTCTAATTTTATGCAAGGATGAAACAAATGCCGGGGTTGAAGGAAGTGAACTCCCTTGAACTCGGGTTTCTTCCCAAGAGGTGGTTTTGTCCACCTTACAGAGCAGCCTTGCACACTGAGGCTGGCCCCATCGCTCTGGGCTGCGTATTTGCTCTTGCTCAGAAATGTCGTGCTTTTAGCAAATATGCACTCTTGGACTTGAAGCAAGCTTGGATTTTCTTATTGACATATTTAGGAATGTCAGCTTTGAAAAGTCTGTCTCTCTCTTGTGAGTGTTTATATGGCAAAAATGGTCACAAACAGTGCTCATTTAACAGGGTAGGGAGGCAGGGGAGAAAGAAGAATTGTCAACAAAAAGCCAGAGAAGTGCCCTCCAGCTACATCCACCTTAGCCTGCTCTTTCTCGATCTCATTTTTAGTCTTATTTTTCTCCTATATTTCCCAATGAAAAAGAATTACTTAGAGGCTCTATGTAAAACTCAGAAAGATGCAAAAAGACCAGTGAGTGAACATACTTGTAGAAATCTCAAAACTTCCAGAACAGGGTCCTCCAAAGTCATAGAAAAATATATCGGTGCCCAGAAAGCTCACTTCTAACTGTTGCTAGGTACGATGACAGTATAATTTACAGCATCGTTGTTAAAGTAGCCACTGGTATCCTCAATTTATAAGTGAAGGAGTTGAAACTCAAAGGTCAAGTAGCTTTCTAAGGCCACATAGCAAAGAATGGCATGGAACCAGATCCGTGTGATTCCAAAGCCCACATTCTGAGGGGAATTTTGTGTAAGCTCCTCCCAATCACCAGGTCTGTGAATCTGCAGATGCGGCTGAGCATGTGGTACAAAAGCACAAGCACTCATTAGGGGTTATTGTTGTAGGATAAGAGATATTTTCCTGAGGCTAGCTTTTAAAATAGAATAAAAATACATCTCTGGGGGAAAGAGGTAAATAGTAGAAGTCATGAAGGTAGCCCAAGAAAGTGAACTGTTAACCCCATGCTCGCCCTCACAGAAATCACACCCGTGCCTCATGCCCCTTCTTCATGCTATCCCCAGAGAACGTTCCCTACGACTGGACAAAAGGGACTGGATGAGCCAAGAGGGGCATGATCATGGCCTCCATCCTGTTCCCTCACTCTGCCTGTTTAGCTCTGCTTACCTGAGAACTGTAGTCTCTTAATCCCCTCTTAGGACAAAAACCATATTGATACTTAACATCTCTGGAAAGTTACTGCCTGCCTTTATATTTTTCCCACAGATCCTATTTTTTCTTGAACAGTTTTGAGTTTTTCGTAGAATGAAGCTTAGAGAACACTGAGTCTTAGTTTATTGTTCTCCAGGGCAGTCTTAGGACCTTGTGCTTAAAAAAGGCAGTTTCTTCTCTTCCTGCAGCTGAAGGAAAACACAGAGAATCTCTGGATTTGTTGGCACCCTTTCTTGTTAATTGTTAATTCAAAAAACTCAGGGCTAGGACTATCTGGGACTATCTCCTCCTCAGGTTCAGAGGGGCCAGGCTACTGCCCTTGTCTGCCCCAAAGCAAGACCAGCCCAGTAGGCCTGGAGGATGCAGCATGGAGCCATACAGGATAGTTCTTGAGCCTTAAAATCTAATGGAGTTCACCCTGCTAGGTTTTGGGCTTACTTGGGAATGATGGCCTCTTTCTTTTTTCTGATGTTTCTCATTTGGAAAAGAAATATCCATCTCATGCCTATCCCCTACTGCATTGTGGAAGCAGGGAACTTATTGTCTGGTTTCACAGGTTCACAGATAGAAGGAATTTTACCTCGGAATGAATCATATTTCCAGGCTCACTCACACCTGATTTAGATGATACTGAGGTGAGATTTTGGACTTAGAGTTAATGCTGGAATGGGCTGACTTTTGAGATTGTCAGGACAGAGTGGACGTATCTTGCATATGAGAAAGACGGGAGTTTGGAGGGACTAGAGGGCGGAGTGTTCTAGACTAAATTGTGTCCCTCCCCCCAAACTCATATGTCAAAGTCTTAACCCCTAGTACTACAGAATATCACTGTATTTCAGATACAGGATCTTTTAAAAGATGATTTAGCTAAAATGAGGTCATTAGGATGGGCCCTAATCCAATATTATGGGTTTCCTTATAAGAAGGGGAAACTTGGACACAAACAGAAAAAATCATGTGAAGACACAGAGAGAAGATGGCCATCTACAAGTCAGGGAGAGGCACCAGAAGAGAACAACTCTGCCAAAACCTTGATCTCAGGCTTCCAGCCTCCATGACTGTGGGAAAATAAGTGTCGTTGTTTAAGCCACCCTGTCTGTGGCACTTTGTTATGGCTGCCCCAACAAACTAACACACTATATGGTTCCAACGTTGCAGGCCAATGTTAGCTTGTTTTGGTTTTATTGTTTTTGGCTGCCATAAAACACTGCAGACTCCCACTGAGAACCTGAAAACCCTAAGAACTTTTTACATAATGCATTTATACTGTAGTATAGAGAATTTGGTCTTTAACCCTGGTTCCTAGGAGATAGCCTCTAAATCTTAGAATTTCTTCAGTGACAGAAGTATCTTGTTCACGGTGGGCCCTCAACCGCACTTGAGTTGATGCTGATGAGGTGAGTCAGGATGGGACTGCTGCTGCCAGAAAGATCAGTCATATGACTAGAGGGTTACGATCTTGAGCCACCTGTGCCTCCTGGGGGAAGGAGCCTAGAGACTGAATTCATTTTGTAGTCAATGAGTCCATCAATCATGCCTCACATAATGAAATCCCAATGAAAACTGTGAACATTATAAAATCACTGGGCACTGCAACCTGGGTGAGTTTTTGTGGTTGGTGAACATCAGTGTGCTAGGAGGGTGATGTATGGTAATTCCACAGGGAAAGTACATGGAGGCTCTGTGTTCAGAACCCTCTAAGACTTCACTGTATTTAACTCTTCCTTTAACTGGACCTGACTTGTGTCTTTTATAAGAAAACTCTAATTGTAGGGCACTTGAGTGGCTCAGTGGTTGACCGTCTGCTTTTGGCTTAGGTCGTGATCCTGAGATCCAGCCCTGCATTGGGCTTCCTGCAGGAAATCCTCTTCTTCCTCTGCCTATTTTGCTGCCTCTTTCTGTGTCTCTCATGAATAAATAAATAAAATATTAAAAAAAAAACAAAAACTGTAATTGTAAGCATAGGACTTTCCTAAGTTCTGGGAGTTGTTTTTCTAGAGAATTTTCAAACCCGAGGAGATTGTGAGAAGCCCCAAATTGAAAGCCAGTTGTGGTCAGAAGTGTGGTTGGCCTGGGGACCTCCAAACTTGCAACTGGCATCTGAAACAAGGGTAGTCTTGTTGATGAACCCTTGAGTCTGCACTAACTCTCGGTGGTTAATGTTAGAATTACATTATAGTACTATAGCCTAAAAGGCAGGATATCCCCAACCAGTATTTATGCCGTTAATTTTTTTTAAATGTTGATAATTTATGGAATGCCTGGGTAGCTCAGCAATTGAGTGTCTGCATTTGGCTCAGGGCATGATCCCACAGTTCCAGGATCAGGTCCTACATCAGGCTCCCTGCATGGAGCCTGCTTCTCCCTCTGCCTATGGGTCTGCCTTTCTTTCTCTGTGTGTCTCTCATGAATAAATAAATAAATTAAAAATCTTAAAGAAAATATTAATAATTTACTCTGATCATAAAGTTATACATACTTTTTGCAGAAAATATTTTTAACATAGGAAAATATTTCAGAGAAAATAAAAATTGGCTATAATCAGGACGCCTGGGTGGCTCAGTGGTTGAGCGTCTGCCTTCGGCCCAGGGCCTGATCCTGGGGACCTGGAATCGAGTCCCGTATCGGGCTCCCTGTGGGGAGCCTGATCCTCCCTCTTCCTATGTCTCCGTCCCTCTCTCTCCCCATCTCTCATGAATAAATAAATAAAAATTTTAAAAAATTAGCTATAATCCCAGAACACTGAGCCACTGTTAAACTTCACTCTGAGTCCTCTCATCTATCTACCTACCTAACAAATAGGAATCATACCATAACTTGGATTTGTAAAGTGTCACTTTTCACTCAGCATTTTATTATAATGTTTTTCCACTTTGTTAAAAATTCAATAGAAACATCTTTCACGTAATCTCAAAACATTCTACAAAAAGGCAGATATTATTCATCTGGATGGACAAAGGAGCAGCCACTTGCTTATTTCCCTATAGTTTGTTAATGAGATATCATACGCAGGTTCCACTTCTGTGATCTGTTCCTCACTATGCTTATGTAGATTTACTGGATAAGTCACTGGGAGCTTTCAGATAGTTAGGAACAAGTTAACCCATTGTCAAGAGGAGAAAGGGAGAGGAAAAAGCCAGGGTTGCTCTCAGGGTGGTGGGCTGGGGGTTGGGGTGTCCTTAATGTCAAAGCCAGCTAGAATAAGCTTTCTATTCTTTATGGCCACAAGTACCCTAGTTAATAGCAAAACCTCATTCCGGAAGCTGCATGGCCCCTATCAGCTGATCCTTAGCTATGAACCTCTCTTAAAGTCTGGGAGGGGCACCCAGCTGGCTCACTCAGTACAGCATGCAACTCTTAATCTTGGGGTTATAAATTTGAGCCCCATGTTGGGTATAGAAATTACTTTAAAAAAATCTTATCTTCTGGGAGACTCCAGAGGTGATGTAAATGTGCTTGGGGCCACTTTTCTCCTTTTTCATCTTCCTGAAGGATGACTGTTTACTCATAAATCTTCAGAGGGAGTCATCCGCATGACCACCGTTGCTGGTGTCTTCAGCGACAAGGGGACCTCTGCCAAAGCCACTATGTTCTCAATGTATCCATTGCAAGACATGGCAATGGTCCCCTTCACTGTGAGCGATGCCAGGGCATGCATTTCATGCAGAAAGGGAGAGCATGTCTTCTTCCATATTCCCTGTTGTCAGCCTCTGGCCCAGACACCAAAGCACTCAATCTCTCAAGAATTACTACCCCTCCCCACCACATCAACTTGTACAAACTATATATGGGGAAAGATCAGGACACCAACTATAGCTAGATGTTCAGCAGAATCCCAGAATCTAAGCCACAATTTAGGATTATTTGGAACAGCCTTCTACATAAGTGAAAATTTTGTTTGCATCTCTGATTACCAGTTTTGCTGAAGACAGACTCCTAGAAATTAAATTAATAATACTCTTGGGGGGATCCCTGGGTAACTCAGCTGTTTAGCACTTGCCTTTGACCCAGGGTGTGATCCTGGAGTCCCAGGATCGAGTCCCACGTCGGGCTCCCTGCACGGAGCCTGCTTCTCCCTCTGCCTGTGTCTCTGCCTCTTTCTCTCTGTGTCTGTCGTGAATAAATTAATAAAATCTTTATGAATAAATAAATAAATAATAATTAAAACTAAAAATTCCAGTGTAACTAACCTATTCTGCTACCTTGGCCTCAAGTGTACAATATAGTGATCCAACAATTCTATACATTACTTAGCACTCATCACACTAAGTGTACTTTTAATCCTCTTTATCTATTTCACCCATCCCCCTACTCACTTTCTTTTTTATAAATAACATGATCATGCCTGCCACCTTAGGTGCATTATTTTATTAACTTTGATAGTTTTCAGTTCCTGCATTTGCTAAGTAGAAATTATACTATCTACATATAATAATTTTCCTTCTCCTTTCCAATAGTAGTTTTGTTTCCAAGGCTGCCATGAACAGGCACAATTACACAATTCCAAGAACGCCATTCACATAGACCAATACGAATAATTTTCCTTGGAGTTGTGTAATGTAGCATGTTGGCAGTTTCCAATTTTCCAACGTTGTTGGCCAGAAATTTCAAAACAGAGTTAAATAATAATAATATGCCTTTGCTTGTTATTCTTGGTTTTGATGGGAATGTCTCCAGTGTTTATCCAGTAAGGATACTGTTGATGGGGAGTTTGAGAGAACATGGAATAACTGACATTAATCTAGGGCTTTTCCATATGTCATGGCTTATATATCTTCCACTACTCAACCCAGTCATTCATGTCATTAGGTCTCCCTTCAGCTTTGGGTCATGTCCTATTTTCTTTTTTTTTTTTTTAAGATTGTATTTATTTATTCATGAGAGACACACAGAGAAAGGCAAAGACATAGGCAGAGGGAGAAGCACGCTCACTGCGGGGAGCCTGATGCAGGACTTGATCCCAGGACCCCAGAATCATTCTTTGTCCAGGGTGGATCCTGGAATATTAAAGCCATTATGTTTTATGTTGGGAACTTCAAAGGTTTCTGGCTACAAGACAGAATAAAACAAGTTGAGGGAGAAAGAGTAGAAACCAGCAGTGATTTGAAGAGGAAGTACAATTAATTAATATTATGAAGCTCAATAAATATTTATAGAAGGAAGAGTGAAAAAGAGGGAATAAGGCAAGAAAGATGGCTATATGGCAGATAGGCAGACAAAAAGAACTGAATGAAGAAAACATATATATTGAGGTTCAGGTCTGACGTTGAAACCAGTGCTTTCTGCTACACCATTCTGCTTCTTTTTTTTCCTATCTTTTTTGTTAAAGCTTCAAAACAATACACCCATAAGGTCATGCAACCTTATTTTATACATGAGAAAATGAAGGCCTGGACCAAAGAGTTAAGAGATATATTTAGGATGGGTTCCAATGGGTTCTAAGTCTTCAGCTTATCAGTATAAATTAAGAGGACCAATGGCCCCCACTACAGACCCCTATGAGAGGCCTTAGTCCCTTCAAGCTTCTATAGCAAAAATATCATAGACAAGGTGGCTCATAAACCACAGAGATTTATTTCTCATAGCTCTGGAGGCTTGAAGTCTAAGATCAGGGTGCCAACAAGGTAGGAATCTGGTGAAAGCTCTCTTCCCAGTTGCAGACCATCAATGTCTCATTATACCCTCACATGGCAGTGAACAGAAAGGAAGCAAGCTCTCTCGTAATTCCCATTCATGAGATCTCCACCCTGATGACCCCACCTAACACTAATTATGTCCCAAAGGCTTTACCTCCTAATACCATCCCACTTAGGGGGGTAGAGCTTCAACATATGAATTTGGAGGAGGACACAAGCATTCAGTCCACAGGAAAGCCCCAACTTAACAGATTATTTTTATTTGTTAAATAGTATGGAAAAAATTCAACAATGATTGGTAACAGGAAAAAAATGCCTTGTTTTGGGAGGAATGATAGATATAACACATATTGAATGCTAACAGAAAATTTGAGCAATTAAAAATATATCTCTTATTATCTTTTCTAGATATGATTATTCCCTCCTGAGATCCTTCATGATTTATGTTCTTCGTGGAGCAGAATGACAGACCCATCAGCATTACCAGCTGTCTGGAAGAGACTTGACACCAGCTCCATCCAGTTGGCCTAGGACTTAAAGCATATCTGCTGCTCATCTAGTATCTTGGCAAAGGTACACAAGAACCCCTAGTTCACTCTGGGCTCTAAATACCACCTCCACGACACTGAAATGCACCCACC
Organism: Canis lupus baileyi; assembly: GCF_048164855.1. Classification (NCBI taxonomy): domain Eukaryota; kingdom Metazoa; phylum Chordata; class Mammalia; order Carnivora; family Canidae; genus Canis; species Canis lupus. Next base: position 13,577,261 of record NC_132861.1, on the reverse strand, counting down.
ACCTGGTATACGTGTGATAGCCTTCCTAGCTGATAAAACAAGCAAGCAAAACTTGACTTCTTTCTTTTATCCCTACCAAATATTCCTACCAATACTCAGTGTTATAACTGGAGAAGCATAAGGATAAAGAAACTCGAGGATGATGCCATCAACAAATATGACATCCCACTCATGTGAAGAAAACACTTTTGCCATAGTCAATGAGCTCTCCTTCAAACTTTATTCTGCTTCTCAGATACTGAGGATCCTATAAATAAAATTAGGGCTCAGGCAGTGGAGTTCCCTGGAGTAAAGCCCTGGAAGAGAGAAGTGGGCTGGAGTGTGTTTGCTTCTCTGTCTCTAGGCCCATCAAATGGGGATCCCAGTGAACTACCTGATTCTAGACAGCCTCCTAACAGCCATAAAGGGACAGAACCTGTAAGAGACAAGGTCAGTTCTTGCAAAGGCCACCACCTCCATTGTTTCTGCTAGATCAGGATACTTCTCATCTATCACTTACATGGTCTTCTTAAGGAATTTTATCAGCAACAGCACCTAACTTGCTTACTGTAGAACCACGTAAAACATCTGTGCTCCAGGGGGCTGGCCTTTCCAGGTCTTCAATTTACTAATAGAACAAATGATAACAACAAAAAAACTTGATTGCACTTTAGTGACCTAGTTCTCATATATTTTATGACCACAAAGCATGTCATCCTTCTACATCAATCACCACATTGGTCTGGTGCCCTTACTGCTCCTGGGGAAGAGAATCAGTTTGCCCATCTAAGTGGAGTTGATTTCTACAAGGATAAAGTGGCTCATGTTAAAGCCCTAGGGTCAAAAAAAAAAAAAAAAAAAAAAGCCTATTTAAAGGGACACCTGGGTGGCTCAGTAGTTGAGCATCTGCCTTCTGCCCAAGGCATGATCCTGGAGTCCTGGGATTGGGTCCCACATCAGGCTCCCTGCATGGATCCTGCTTCTCCCTCTGCCTATGTCTCTGCCTCTCTCTGTGTGTCTCTCATGAATAAATAAATAAATAAAAAATAAAAAAATAAAGCCCTAGGGTCATTTCCCATCTTTTCTTCTGCAAACTCTTGGCTTTTTGGGATTTGTGCTTCCTTGGAGACTCAGCCCATCTTCTGGCACACAGCAAAACACTGGACAAGCATGCTCTGCTGGCCCCTGCAGCTTTGGCAGAGAGGCACTGTTTGGCAGTTGGGACCCGGGGAATTCCCAATCTCTTAAGGGCAGCAGATGTTGCCTCAGTGCAGTAGCATCTGCCACCAAAGCCAGATGTGGGGATCTAATTGCTAAGTCATCAGCCTTGCATTTTTCTACAAGCTTGTAGAAATCTGTCTCCTTTTTCTTTACCTCCTTTTTCTCCTCCTCCTAGTCCTTCTCCAAAATTGGCATTAGTAACAGAAAGAGTTCAAGAGGTCTCCCTGTTTCTCATGTGGTCTGAGCCCCCCAACAGCTTTTCAATATAAATGATGTGCTGTTATTTGCTGCACCTGAGCCTATTTTGCCAGACTCACTGCTTTAAGCATCTTCTTCCCCTGACCTCAGCAGCTTCTTAACCCCAACATGCCTGTGGGTGTTTGGGTGCATTTTCATAACTATAATATGAAAGTCTCTGCTTCTCTCTGCATTGCCAAGGACCTTTTTGGAGTTGCTGGTCACTGGTGACTTTAAAGCACAGATGACTTGGAACTTTGTAAAGTTCACCAATGCAGAGACATGTTTTAGCCACAATTCAAATCCTCCTCTCTGGAGTTGTCCTCGCACTGGTTTCCACAAGAGCTGGGGACCTCTGCTGAGTAGTTGGACCTTTGCTCCCTTGTTCCAAAGGCCTCTGCCAGAGATGTGGGAGCTGGCTGCATCTGTCAGCAAACATTGTCAGTCTGAGTAGACCTTCTCTTCTTATTTGAAGAAAAATCCCACTTTCTTTAGAAATGTGTTATGTGAAGATGCATACAAAGTTGTATGGAGTATCTTTTAAAACTTCTAACATCTTCTTTGGGATGTTTCCACAATCTACCACTTGAAAAACATACACCACTCTTGTTCATACATGCTGGACTTTGTGTCTGATGCAACAAGAAATGAAAAATGGCTTCTGTCAGTGGTTCTAAAAGTAATTCCAACATTCTTTTCTACTTCAGGGTTGTGCTCCAGCCACATCACCTGCAGCCTGCCTAGGAAGTATCCTTTTTAAAAAGATTTATTTATTCATTCATTCATTCATTCATTCATGAGCAACACAGAGAAAGAGGCAGAGACATAGGCAGAGGGAGAAGCAGGCTCCCCGTGGAGAGCCCAATGCAGAACTCAATCCCAAGACCCCAGGATCACAACCTGAGCCAAAGGCAGAGACACTCAACCACTGAGCCACCCAGATGCTCCTCACTAGGAAGTATCTAGACCCCACTTAAGATACCATCTAGGTGGCTCACTAGGTAAGTGCAGGGCCAATGCAAAGTGAAGCACAGCGGAGCTCTAGGAAGGTACCTCAAATTTCCTTGGAAGAAGAGAGACACAGAGGAGATTGTAAAGTGCTACCAATGGTCCCTTCTTACTGTTATCTGGATATCTGGATGAGTCCTATCTCACCAGGATGCCTTCACTGATCAGCCTCAATGTCGAACCCAACTGGGACAATTTGATCCTTTGGAAGGCAGTGACTAAGTCTTCTTACCACTCCCCCATTTCTTGTTTTGTAGGCCAACAAGGAAAAGAATGTATCTCCAGCATCTCTTTCTCAAACTCTAGTTAGTTCCATCTTCTATACTCAGTCTCAGCACCCAATTCCAGCTGCTCCACCTGCCATTGCTTCCCGAAGGAAACCCCACTGCAGATTCGAGCAGAGGTAGAGGTTCCCTGTGGTGAACACACTGCCGTGCATTATGTCATTTACTCTTCACAAGAGCCCTGTGTGATAGTATTACTATCACTTTCATTTTATAGAAAACTGATGCTCACACAGGGTAAATTAATTTGCCCAAGGTCACTAACTATTTAATGAAAGTGGGATATAAAATCCAAATGACTGCCTACAAGTTCTGTATGCTTTTAACAACATGGCCACCACATTGGCCAACCCCTCAGCCAATGCTAACTTCACCATCTTTGTCAGCATCCTTTGTCAACACTACCACCAGGCACCTCTACGACTGAAAGCTGACAATCTTTCAAGTGTAAGAAAGACTTTCCCTACTTCAGGGTTCCTCAACCTTAGGATTACTCACATTTGGCCCAGATAATTTTTTGTTGTGGGAGCATGTCCTGGGCACTGCAGGATGTTTGGTAGCATCCCTGGCCTCCACACACTAGATCAGTAGCATTCCCCATCCCAGTGTGACATACAAAAAATATCGCCAGACATTGCCAAAGGCTCCTGCAGGGCTGTGAGGATGGGGAGGCAGGCAAAATCACTCCTGGTAGAGAGCAAATGCCTTAGGGTTCCCATTCTGTCAGCTTCCTCCTTGCTTTTGAGCTACAGTTCCTGAGGCATTAAAGTCTCTAATGCAAAACCTGTCTTTACCAAGACACTTTGAAATATTACTCTCTTTGAAACAAGTGCCTGCCCAGGCTCCCTCCAACCTACACTGTCCTCTGTGCTCTGTGGTATAAAGCTCATTCTTGGGGAACTCAGATGGCCCAAGGGAATTAGCTCAATCATTGGCCAGGTACCCTTTCAAGAGAGTAAGCACCTGAATTCCCCACCCCCTCCCCCCACCTCACCCTCCCTCCCCCAATCCAAGCTTTCCAGGAGGGAAATTCCTCCATCCCTTATAGGACAGCTCACTCTGCCTTTCCGATCTAGAATTCTAGGTTACTTATAGAACACATCCTCAGGAGGCAGGGAAGAGTAATTTTGGGGTATTTTTTCTTTTCTCCATTGACATTCAGTGGGTACCACTGCCCCACTAACTGTCTAAAGGAAGCTGGTTCCCAGTCTCTAAGGTCTGCCTGGACCCTTTCTCTGCGCCATTCTTGATAAATGAGAGTGAGGAGCAACATTTTCTCTTCTAGATTCTTTACAATCAATTGAGCCTCTATTTTCAACTAGTTATGATGCTCATTGTCTGCTAAGTAAAGGCTACCTTACAAATATTAACTCATTAACTCTGACAGCCATTTGACCTCATCCCTTCCCTAGATGGGGAGGTGAGTGCTTGCCCCAAAAGAGCTATTCAAGGTTCCCTTCCCTTGAATTTGGAATTAGAATCAAGAGATTGGGGTTCTTTCTGGGTATCTGGATCTGTAACATATCAACTTGGCATCCCTGTAGGCCATGTTCCACCCTGGACTCAAAACAACAGAAGAAGCCAGTGTGCAGAGTACAAGAGAAGAATGAAGAAATACCTAGGGAAGAGCAGTTGTGAGTGACAGAGAGAGGCCTCAAGTTCAAGTTCCAACTCCCAGCACATCCCCAAGAGCAGGATGCATCTTAGTCTCTGGGATGCCTGCCCACTCTGGGATCTTCACAAGAAACTCTCATAATTTACGTAAGATAGTTTAAGTTGGTTTATGTTTGAAAGACAATGGGATAATATTTGTTACTTAAAGCCAATCTACAGACATTCTTTTTAGTGAAGAGAGTGCCATTTATTGGCACTCGGGTAGAATAAATGTTTCTCATTGCCACTATACAGAAACCCTTATATTTACACCTAAGATAAAGATTTATACATAAATCAGGATGCGTTCCATGAGAGCTGAGGCCTGGTATTCTTTCTTGCCCTTTTAGGTAAGAGCAGAAGCAAAAAACTATGGAGTAAAGGTGACAAGCAAACCAGGCTTACCCTCTGCGGGAGACCAGGACTGGGGTCTTGCTATAAGCCTGGGAGTGAAGGTAGGGTGGAGGTGAAAAAGCAGGTGACCATGGAGGTCAGAGAAAGGTGAGAATCAGAGGGAAGGTGGTGAACCTAAAAGCCACCGAGCATATGGCTCTCAGTTCCCAGGAAAGAGCACCCAGGGCAGACAGTCCAAAATATAGAGTCAGTGAAACAAATGCCAGCACTGGCCATCAGACACTCTATTTCAGTTCATGCATTCAATATCCTCAAAGACACGACCTGTTAATTTATGTATCCTTTCTCTACTTGCTTTCAGGTCACAAGACCAGATCAGAACATGGGTAAGCCTTAGTTGATTCATTTGAGCTGAGGACTAAGGTAGCCATTCTTTGGAGAGAATTCCTGTGATTTGAGGGGAGTTTTGATACAGACTGATTCAAGGCGGGGCCAGAACTGGTAGGTGGATTCTGAAGGCATGGCTCCATGAAACAAATCCTTGGTTCCTTCCCTCTTCCCTGTTGTGTAATCCAAAGCATGTGCTTATTCTTTGACACTTGATGTTTCATGCATTTATTCAAGCAACATTTACTGGTTATCTGCTATGTACCAGGTGTCTATAGCCACCAAAATAAAATGGGGAGGGTATCATCTTTTATATCAACCCGTTTTGCATCTATCCAGGAGATATTTTTACTTAAAGACCTGAAGACAATGTCCATGTAACATAGACACTGAGAGCTGCCACTTATTCGGCTAGATTTACGTTCGTGGCCCTGGGCTAAGCACTTTCCATGCCTTACATTCATTTCAGTGCACAAGAACCCTATAGGGAGCTATTATTATCTCCATCTGACATCTGACAAAGCCCAGCTTTGGACACAGACAGCCTGATCCAACAGCCTGTACTCCCAAATCCCACATTTTCACAGAGCCATGAGGTATGAGTCTCACCTGATGGGAAGGAACCCCCCACCCCCACCCCTTTGGAAGGGACTTGGTGGAGACAAGTCCCTGCCAGAAGTCCCAACCTTCAAGACTCAGGCAAATACCCACGGAAATGCCAAGCAGGGCACCTCTATGGTCAATTGTTTGGGCTCTTTGCAGAAGATGAACTGCGTGGGCAATCCATCACAGGGAGACTGTGGCGCCAGCCGCTGGCTCCCTGGGCCTATGCTTGTCTCCATTAACATCATTTAGATTTTAGACTTTCCCTAATTAAGAAAGGTTCCCACCAGCAACAGCAAAAATCCTCACCACCTCTTTCATTATCTTGGCTTTTCTTCCTCTTAATTACTATTGAGCTCCTGGCTGATTAAATTAGTTATTGAGGTCCTTTCTGAAATCTTGGGGAAATTATCTAAAAATCATGAAATCAATTCCCTTACGCTGTTTTAATCTTTTATGCCCTAGGCTCAAAAAAGGATGGGCAGACAAGTGCAGGCCCTCTGAGAAGTGTGCAGCCCCACACTGCTTGCCAGCCTTCTAGAGTCTTTGTGGACCATCTGGGTCAATTTCCTTCCAAGTAAATGAAATGCAAATAAAAATTCCAGCAGTTTTTCAGCTGCCGGCTGCCCAGCTGATTAGCATGACAGAAGCTGGGAGATGAGGCCTGACCCGGTGCACTTCCCCTCATCTCATTAAGTTGTAACTCCACCACGGCTGCATTCATGGTGTTTATTGACGCTGAAAGGCGTCTTTATCCAAAACTAGCTAAATTCACATTCAGAGTTTTTACTTGGAAGTCTTGCCTGCTCCAGCATCCACATGAAAGTGAACCTATTGTGGCTGGCTCATGTGTCCCGCTGATTTTGAAACAATTTGGAGGTTGCCCAAAAATGTTTATTTCACAAGTGTGTATCCCTCCATCCTCCTCCCCCAGCCTCCAAATGCACAGGGGCACCCAGTGCAGGAAGAGGTAGGGGTGAGCGTGGGAGGAATTCCTAAAGTCAAGTTCTGCAGATGCTGGGAAGTAGGGTCTATGAGAAGGCTACTGGTCTGGAAGATTCCCAGATCTGGAGGTACCGTGTACCCTGCCACAGCTCACAAGGTCGGTGCAAAGCTTGCTCATCTGGGCACAGGCTTTGCACAGACCGCTGGCCTGGCGCACGGTTTCCCGATCTCACCTCCTCCTTTTTCAAAGCATTTGAAGTTCAGTGTCCCTCCTCTATCTGTATCCGTTAATCACATGTGAAAACATATGACAGTAGCCTTCATGTAACTGTGGGGTCTTCATGGGGCCGAATGATCTGCTCACTGTCAAGCTGGGAGGACTCAAGACTGTGTGACCCTCCTCCTTTATCATTTGAGAAAATGTCTGCAGAAGATATACCCTGCTTCACTGCAGATAAGGGGCATGGATCTTTGGAAATTGAGAATGAGGGAAGAGGAGATGAAATTCAAGAGGAGGGAAGAAGTCATTTTTTATTTGTGATTCTCTGGTTGCCCACCCGCCCCGGCCCCATGAAAAATCATGGTCAAAACCCTACCTCTTTGACCCTGTTGGGATTATAGCCAGGGAGAGGGCTTTGAAATCAAGCATAATAAATAATCAGGGTGATGAGTGATGTTTTTATATGAATGAAAAGGCTGAAGCTCTTTTTCCTTTTTTTTAAGATTCTGGTTAACATTTAGCCAGTGTACCGGTGTGCAAGGATTTCTATGTGGTAAATGGGTTGGTGTCCTTCAGTGCATGCTGGAGACCACTAGCACTCCAGAAAACATCTTCTAAACCAGTAAACAACGTTGGACCTGTTGCAGTGCTTTACCAGTCTACGAAACTAACTTAATTTTTTGCTCACAGTCTCTATGCTAAGTGTTCTAATATTCAATAATTTTCATTAAAATCTTTTCCTACATTCTGTTTTCTTTTAGGGCTAGGTTGGTTACTTTGTAGGTTGGCTTAGATTTCCCTGGTTGTTAATGAAAACGTTTTGTTTCCTCTTCTGCTGGCCAACAGGAGGGTATGGGTGGAACAGGGTTGAGTGACCATCCTTAAGGACTGTGCACAATGGCTGTCAGATCTGCTCAGCTTGCTATAGATGTAGATGTTCCTGACTCCCGTAAGGCTTGTAACTGTACAGGAGCAAGGAGACTTCAACAAGCCAGAAAGGGCTAGCCGGGCCCAAGCCACCTTCCTGTGGCCACAATATAGGACTGTTAGGTGTGAGAGCCAAGACAGTGTCTGATGAGTGACTGCAGATTATGATGGGATGGAAAACCCAAGTGAGCTTGCCTATCTCTCTGAGTGCATGCTGCCTTCCAGAAACTAGCCAGAACCCGTAACATTAAAGGTGCTATCTTAGGGGCACCTGGGTGGTAGGGTCAGTTAAGCATCACACTCTTGGTCTCGGCTCAGGTTGTGGTTTCAGGGTCATGAGATCAAGACCCCTGTAGGGCTCTGTGCTCAATGGAGAGTCTGCTTACGGCTCTCTCTCCCTCTCCCCCCACACCAGCATTCTCTCTCTCTCTCTCTAAAATAAATAAATAAATAAATCTTTTAAAAAAATAGTTTAGGGCAGCCTGGGTGGCTCAGTGGTTTAGCGCCGCCTTCCACCCAGGTGTGATCCTGGAGTCCCAGGATCGAGTCCCACGTCAGGCTCCCAGCATGGAGCCTGCTTCTCCCTCTGCCTGTGTCTCTGCCTCTCTCTCTCTCTCTCGCTCTCTCTCTCTGTCTCTCATGAATAAATAAATAAAATATTTAAAAATAAAAAATAAATTAAAAAATAGTTTAAAGGTGCCATTTTATTAAGGTGCCATCTAACAACACATCATCTCCTTGATTCCTCACAACAACCCTGCTAGTTATGTGTGGGCAGCCCCATTTCACAGATCAGAAAACTGAGGCTCAGATAATCACTGTGAGGTCTGTAGCCATGCAGGTATTCACTACCACAACACTGAGCCTGGAAGCAGCTTCTCACCGACCCTAGAGTCCATATTCCTTCCGATGCACTTTCCTATCTTCTCCATAACACATAGGCCACACCTTTCCTCTTTCTGGTTCAAATGTGGGGCAGTGATGTCCCTCAAAGAAGTAAAACCCGTGGGAGCTACACACAAGACATTTAGCAACCTTGTGGGCTTATCTCTTTGATGCCACCTGCCACAGCCTGTGCTGCCTCACATAATGTCCACCCCAGCAAAAAAGGAGAAGGTAAGTTGGCTAGAAGAAAGAATAAAGGCCTGTTAATGTTTTCTCCATTTCCACTGTGCCCTCAGTGGGGACATGGTCTCCCATGGTCTCATGGTATGAGACTTCAGAATTACATATCAGCTTCTCTGAGCTTCTCTGCAAGCCAGGCCATCCCAGGGACCCACCCAGCAGGCCAGGCCATAGCTCTGTTACTGTCATATACCTGACTGCCTCTCACCAGCAAGCCTGTGGAGGATGACCACGGCTGACTCTGAAGTGACCTGTCTCCCCACAGTAGCTCTGTGAGTGCCATCAATGATCACGTCCTCAATGGTGAGAATCGACTGTTGTCCCAGCTTGCATCATAGGAAATAAAACTATACTATATCAAGGATATATTTTCCCATTTATCCAAAGATGATAGACTGACCAAATGCCAGGCACTATATTAAATACTGTACAACTGTCCTATATACTGAACAAGTAGAGGATACACGTACTGGGTCTAGCACCAGTTGGTCCAATCACCTAGAAGCTTGTTAGAAAAGTAGAATCTTGTGCCCACCCCAATCCTACTAAATCTAAATCTGCATTTTAACAAGATTCAAATGTGCACTGTAGGATTTATCTCAAGCCATGAGATAGGCCACAGCCATCCTGTGAAGTGGGAATTTTTTTTGCTTTCTCTATTACAAGTTAAAGACAAACAAACAAAAAACAAACTAGGACTGAAGAAAACTAGACTCAGAGGCACTCAGTAGTAGTAGCAGATCTGAAATTCAAACCCATACATCCAAGGAAATGACAATTTATTCTTTCATAAATCACTTAAAGACCCTGATTTCACCATTTTGCTTAAATTCCAAGTTAGAAAGGTTCCCCATCTCTCTATTCCCTTTTTCCTAGTCACCTGATGCGCATGTCCTCTCCAGGTCCCAATACTTAGCTGGTGCTTCCAGGGAACAAAATATGCTCTTCCTCTTTCTCCTCATCCCATCTAAACTCCTGTTCAGCAGCAATGCGAATCTCAGTTAAATGTTGAAGAAAAATCAGGCTCACTAAAATAATTCAGTCTAAGATGTGAATGATTGATAGCCCCTAAGCCTCCCATAGTTATCTGCATTTTAAAGGATCTTAAGCATGCAACTAAATCTCTGTTTACATGCATTTGGAACTAGGGAAGCAGAGATTTTTTTATATTTTGTTTTTCTTTACCACATGATCGACTTGGAACCTGTCCTATAAAAGGTCAGGTCTTGTCATTTATAATCACTTCTTTGGATTAGTTAAAACCACTGGACTCACATTATTATTCTTATGGTCACATGCTTAATGCTATGCTGGGCCCTGCTTTGGGCAAAGCAACCTGTTGAGACGAAAAAGTCCTCATGCTTGACCCTGGCAAATCTAGATCTAGGTCCATTCTGCCTTGCTCCATCCTTGCCTGAACCAGAAGAGAAAATCTCCAAATAACTAGTTGGGCTACACGAGGCCGCTTTTTTGGTGGCATTTAGCAAAATGGGTAAGGAGATGAATTCTTGACTTTTATGACAGTCTTCCTGCTCCCTGCCCTCCCATTCCTCATAGATTCTGGAATGGCCCCATAACCCTCTGAACTGTGGATTCAGTTCCACTTCCACTTTTTAGGAAATAGAAGGAATCCCTGATGAGTTGCACTTTGAAGAACAATGCTCATTTGGAGTGTTTTATCATTGCTCTCATCCATTTACTGAGCATTTCCCAGTTGATGAGCACTATGTTAAGTATTTAATCTTTAAATCAAAACTACTGAGAAAGTATCATTTCCTCCCTTTTAATATGGTGAAAAATGAGACTCAGAGAAGTTAGGCAACATACCTGAGGCTCTACAGCCAGTATAGTATGGAGCCACAGTACAAATCTACATCTAACTCCCCAAGTCCCAGCCCTTAGGTGTGACCTCCAGTATGTGTAGTAAAAGGAATCTCATGTCTTAGAGTCCCTTCGTGGGCAGGGCCAACTTCTCCATTGGGCACAGCAGGTATAGTGTCTGGGAACACAGTAGTTTTAGGGACCCATGAAAATATTTTAATTGCTTTTAACATCAGAAGAAAAAATTAACTTCACAGTTGAAAAAAATATTTTACTATGTGTTAATATATTCACCTTTATAACAATACAGTCATAAAAATATAATTAAAATTTTTTTTCATGAAGGAAGAGGCCCACAAAAGTAAAAGTATCAAAGGCCGGTGAAAATCATAGTCTTGCTCAGAGGTGACCTCGCCAGCAGTTTCTGCTGCTCTGCTGCCCGTATCATTGGCCACAATGCCTCAGAAAGGATGGCATTATTATCTCTAGTGTCAGAGAGGAACAGATGACCAGAGAAGATAAGTAATTCTCTTCAAGTCCTGGGGTTGGAGGAGATAGGCTGGCCTATGTGGCAGACCATGATCCATGACCTTGCAGGTGGCTGGAGCAAGTAAGTCTTAGGGCTATCAGATTGATCTGCACATTATTCCTCTTGGGTGGAAGTTAGAAGAAGACCAGCACTTTTCACTCCTTCCTCATCCACCCACCCCAGACCAATAAGTTTTGCATTGTTCCATGATCACCCAGGCTGGCGGGGAGGAGGTCTCATTGTCCTGTGCCATCGAATTATAGACAATGGGACGTGTAGATGGCTCTTTGCCAGCACATCTGACCCAGTTGCAAGTCAGAAATGTTTCTGGCCCCTTCAAGATGCTGGTACAAGCAATGGTTTGTCATCCAAGCCAGATTCTCATCTGCTTGTCCCCTGGTGCCCAACCAAAGAGGCATCTCTTTAGGAATTCCACATGCTTTGGCCTTCTTCAGGGAATAAGTCCTTTGATGGTGCCAGCAGCCTGGCAGTTGCCTTTGAGAACTCTTGGCCAACATGAAGGGATTTTCATGTAAACAATAAACTTTGGCCTGGAAAAAGCCAACTTGAGCCCAAACCATTCATCTTGTATTCCTTTCTCTCTTCCTTTAACCTACAGAATGCTACTCAAAGTTAAAATGGCAATTTTCAGTGTTGTATAAGAAGAGAAGCTGAAATCAGGGTTATGTGGCCACACTGGTTCACTAACACTAACAGTGGCATAAAATATTTATGTGAGTACATCCCACTTCCCATGAACTTCACTTTAGATATCCTCAGGTGATTATGTCAAGGTTTTATAAATTGAATAATATGTTAGGTATATCAGTGGGTTGGTTTTTTACCAGAATTCATAGATGATTCCTTTTGCAAGTTCAGGACCTTTCAAGGTGCTCATAACCCTGTCTATAGGGTTTTTATAAACTTGTATTTTAGAATATCGAATTGATTGAACAAAGCTCTGAATTGAATACGAACTATTTGTTAGTTTCTTGAGTTCAAATCTGGACTGTAACCCAAGACATCAATATAAAGTACTAGGATGAGGTTCATGAAAATTAAAAAAAAAACAAAAAAAAGACAAAACTGTTTCAGGGAGAGAAACTGAAGCCTTTGAGGAGAAGATAATAGAATTCTGTTAAGTAACAAAGACAGACAAAAACAAAAACAAAAGCCAAAGCTAGCATCCTGTACTTGGGAAGGATAACAATGTTCTGGAATGTTCCCTGGAAGCTATCTTGTCCTTAAGTTGTTTGTCCATATGTGGCACAGATTCTTTTTTTTTTTAAGATTTTATTTATTTATTTATGACACAGAGAGAGAGAGAGAGAGAGAGACAGGCAGAGGTTGAGAAGCAGGCTCCTTGCAGGGAGCCCAACATGGGACTTGATCTGGGGTCTCCAGGATCACACCCTGGGCCAAAGGCGGCGCTAAACTGCTGAGCCACCTCGGCTGCCCTGTGGCACAGATTCAATGGAGAGCAGCCTGTGCTGTGGTAATGAAAACATTATTAATTGAAGAATAGAATCCCCTGTCAGATTGCCTGATTCATTGATTCATTCAACAAATTTTATTGGTTATCCATGAACTGTCAGGCACTCTGGAGGAAGACAGACTAGTTCCTGCCCTTCTGGAGATTACATTCTAGTGGGGGACAGAAGCAGATATAGCCAGGATAGTCACTGAGACAGTACCTCACACGCTTGGCCTACGTTAGCCATTAACTAGACAGATGCAAAAATCCATTCGCACAGGCTCTGGGCTGGCAAGAAGGGTGATGGACATATGGCCCTACCTGCAGACAGGGAAACAAAGTCTGTTCTCTACTTTGTAATATTTTCTGCCTGGCTCATAGTATGTGCTAGTGTTATAACTCTTTGAAACAACCATCATCCACGTGTTTTTATCAAGACAAAATGGAGACTTGATGGTATCAAGTTTGTGAAAAAGTCACACAGCTAGCATTGTGGAGCCAAATTCAAGTTCAGGTATGACTGACCTTAAAGGCTTGTGTTTATTTTTTTTCCTGTTAGCTTTAAATTTTTTCCACTTTTTATCAAAGTTATATATAGACACCATTTATTGAATCAATATATTTCTTCGAGGCTGAAGGCATATCCTATACCCCTCTGCCCCTTTCCCCTTCCATGTAACTATTTTAAATTATTTTAACTGATTTATCTTATACGTATATTTGTATCACTAAAAAAACATGTTCATAGTGCTACTTTAAAATTTTTCAGCTTTAGGCATTATCATTTGAACCTTAATTTGAAAATATAAAGATTTCAATCTCTTTTCTTCTACCCTCCCAATATAATGTCTTAGACGCTTTGGCTACAGAACTCAGTGTTTGTATTGTTATGACAAGGCCGAATGGTAGAGTAGGGAGTTTGGCAAGCCCTCTTCTCAACCAGCAGTGACAAAACTCAGCAAAAGAGCCAAAAGCATTTTCAGGATGCTGGAAATCAACCCAAGGCATATAAAACTTGAGAAATATTTCTTCAAGAAAGACTACCGAAACTCAGGTAAGAACCATGGACCGCTGTCATTTTAGCCTGGGATTAATCCCCGTTACCATCTGCCTGTGCTCTGTCCCCTGGCTCTAGTCTGGTAGTTCCACCAAGGCAGAGCAGGCCACAAAAACCCAGCAGCTTCACCAGACAAGGCTGACTTGATGAGGAGCAGAAGCAGAAAAACCTCATACCCTGGGCATTGTCAGAAATGGTAGCAATTGGGCAGTCCAGGTGGCTCAGTGGTTTAGCGCTGCCTTCAGCCCAGGGCGTGATCCTAGAGTCCCGGGATCGAGTCCCACGTCAGACTCCCTGCATGGAGCCTGTTTCTCCCTCTGCCTGTGTCTCTGCCTCTGTGTTTTTGTGTGTGTGTCATAAATAAATAAAATCTTAAAAAAAAAAAAAAAGAAAAAAAAAGAAATGGTAGCAATTGTAGTTACAAACAAATAGGAAAGACCAACATTGCAGCTAACCTCATATTGGGCCAAATAACAGAAATGTAGCAGGAAGACCCATGGAAGGAGATAGCCATAATGGTCTCAGTCATTTCTCACATGTCCCTGGCAGTCTGGAAAGCTACACACATTTCCAAGGCTATGTGCATGTACAGGAGAGATTAGAGTGTGGTCTAGCTATCCATCTGTCCCTGGCTGAATACAGGCCTTGCATGCACACAGAGAGACACACAGGGAGCTGGTGAAAAGCAAAATCCAAGGAAGACTTGTAAATGACCTGAACTTTGAGCGTGTTCCCCAACCCCATAGAGATCTATCAGCCAAGGTTGGAAATTCTTACTATCTTAAGTGTTTGAGCACAATCTTTGATCACTAAATCACACTGAGATAGAGATGATCTCTAGGAAACCAGTATTAAAAAATCAAAATGACACTTTAAATAAAATGGACAGGGGACATCAGGAGCTGTACACTGTAAGAGAAACAGAGCTCTTGAAATTAGTCTAGGCAAGTCACCAAAGAAACAGTCAGCAACAGCAATAACTTCCAAAAGGCCTACGTAGGGAGTGGAATCTCAGGCTAGAGTTGCTGTAATATATTATCCAGTTTCTAACAAAAACTTTAAAGATTTGGGTCAGTGGGAGCAAAGCAGTCAATAGACACTGTCTCTGAGGGGGTTCAGATGCTGAACTTTTCACAAAGATCTCAAAGCATTTATTATAAATATGTTCAAACAACTAAAGAAAATCAGGTTTAAAGAACTGAAGAAAAGTATAATGACAATGACTCATCAAAGATAGAATATCAACCTGGAGCTAGAACTCATAAAAAAAAAAAAAAGAGAGAGAAAAAGAAACAAGTGGAAAATCTTGGCATGAAAAGTAAGATAACTAAAACTGGAAAATGAAGGCCTCAACAGAAAATATAAGGGAGCAGAAGAAGGAATCAGTGAATTTGAAAATAAGATGACAGGGGATCCCTGCGTGGCTCAGCGGTTTAGCGCAAAATAAGATGACAGGGGATCCCTGGGTGGCTCAGTGGTTTAGCGCCTGCCTTTGGCCCAGGGCACGATCCTGGAGTCCCAGGATCGAGTCCCACGTCAGGCTCCCGGCATGGAGCCTGCTTCTCCCTCCTCCTGTCTCTGCCCCCCTCTCTCTCTCTATGTCTATCATAAATAAATAAATAAATCTTTAAAAAAAAAGAAAAGAAAAGAAAGAAGAAAAGAAAAGAAAGAAAAGAAAAAAAGAAAAGAAAAGAAAAGAAAAGAAAGAAAAGAAAAGAGAAAAGAAAAGAGGATGACAGAAATTATCCTATCTGGAAAACAGAAAGAATAAAGAAAATTGAACAGAGCCTTGGAGACCTGTGGGAAACCATCAAGCATAACTTGCACAGAATTCCAGAAGGAGGGGCACCTGAGTGGTTCAGTTGGTTAAGCGTTCAAATCTTGATTTCAGCTCAGGTCATGATCTTGGGGGTCATGAGATCAAGCCCCATGTGGGTCTCCATGCTCATCGGAGAGTCTGCTTGAGATTCTCTCTCCCTCTCTCATTGACCCTCCCCCCCTTGTTCTCACTCTCATAAACAAACAAACAAACAAACAAACAAACAAAAAAGAGTTCCAAAAGGAAAGAAAGGGGGAAAATGCTTTTGAATAAAGGATGGCTAAAATTTCCTAACTGAGGAAAAACATGAATCTACCCATCCAAGAAGCTTAAAAAACATTTTTATATCACGAAAGATCTACTCACATATATTTAAATGTATATGCTTAACATTTAAAGAAGCTGAAAAGCCCATTAGAACCTTTCAACATAAGATTGAGGGTTGTACAGTCTAAGTCTTCTTTGCTAGACTGTTTTGTTTGCAGGGCCACTAACATCAGTATCTTTATGTCTGTGTGTGTGTTGGAGTCCCTAGAAAAAATTTTTCAAATATCCTGCTAGAGGACCAAATCTTGGCTGCAAGTGCTCTGGCATCTCATCTCATGACTATCGGTCAAATTGCTGCCTCCAGTCCATACATGCTTCAGATAATAAGACTCCTATCTCCTCCAGGACTAGGGAGGAGAAGTCCTCTGGCTCATCAAGTGACAAGAGGTCCCTCAAGTGCTCTCCAAACATCAGCAAATCCTTATTTGTTTGTTTCCCTCATCATTTATTTAGACTTTTAAAAATTGTGTAGAATTGGTAATATATTTTCCTTAACTGCTTGCTAGAATTTACCAGTGAAGCCATCTGGGCCTAGAGTTTTCTTTGAGGGAAAATTTTAACTACAAACTTAATTGCTTTCATAGATATATTCAGGTAATCTGTTTCTTGTTGAGTGAGTTTTGGCAATTTGTACTTTCCAGAAACTGAACAATACTTAATCCGTCAAATTTATGGTAATACTGTTGTTCATAATATTCTCTTATTATCTTTTCTAATATTTGTAGACTCTGTAGTGGTGTCACCTATCTCATTTTTTAGAGTGGTAATTTGTGTATTTTCTTTTTTCTCTACCAATATGGTAGAAGTTTATCAATTTTATTGATTTCCCCACATACACACCAAATTAAATAAACCAATATAAAATTGATTTTCCTCTAGCAAATAAAATAAAACCAACTTCCGGTTTAATGAGTTTTCTCTATTGTTATTTTGTTTTCTGTTCCATTAATTTCCATTCTGATCCTTATTATTTCCTTTCTTCTGCTTACTTTAAGTTTAATTGGCTCATCCTTTTTTCATTTCCTAAGGTGAAAACTGAAGTTATTGATTTGAGACTTTTCTTTTTTCTAATATAGGTGTTTCATGTTACAAATTTCCCCAAGTACTGCTTTAACAATTATCTCACAAATTCTTTCGTGTTGCATTTTCTTTTTTTTTTTTACATTTTCATTTTTATTCATCTCAAAAGTACATTCAAATTTATCTGACTCATGTTTTTTAGAAGTGTAGTTTTTAGTTTCCAAGTATTTGGAAATTCTCCTGATATCTTCCTATAATTGATTTCTCATTTAATTCTATTGCAGTTCAAGAACATACTTTGTTTTACTTGAATGCTTTAAATTTTTTGACACTTGTTTATTGCTTCATAATATGATCTGTCTTGGTCATTATTTTACATGTACTTTAAAAGAATGTTTAATCTGCCTTTGTTTTATGAGTGTCCTATAAGCGTCAGTGAGATCAATCTGGGTGATAGTGGTGGTTAAGTCTTCTATAGTCTTTTTTTTTAAAAATAAGTTTATTTAAGTAATCTCTTCAGCCAACAAAGGCCTCAAACTCACAACTCCAAGATCAAGAGCTGCATACTCTACTGATTGAGCCTGCCAGGTGCCCCAAGGCTTCAATATTCTTACTGATTTTCTGTGTATTTGTTTCTATCTACAAACATAATTATAGATTTTTCTATTTCCCCTTGCACTCTATAATTTTTTGCACCATGTATTTTCAAGGTCTGCTATCAGATGCATTCATTTAGATTTGTGGATGAATGGATGAATCAGTTTCTATATGATTAGGTAGTTACTGTGTTTATCCTAGTACTATTCTTTGTTCTAAAATATACTGGGCATCCCTGGGTGGCTCAGCGATTTGGTGCCTGCCTTCAGCCCAGGCTGTGGTCCTGAGGTTTTGGGATTGAGTCCCACATCGGGCTCCCTGCATGGAGTCTGCTTCTCCTTCTGCCTGTCTCTGCCTCTCTCTCTCTCTCATTCTTTCTCTCTCTCTGTGTTTGTCTCTCATGAATAAATAAATAAAATCTTAAAAAAATAAAGAAACAATAGTATACTTCCATTTCTCCCCTCTCAGTCTTTTTTTTTTTAAGATTTTATTTATTTATTTGGGAGAGAGAGCATGCACATGAGCACAAGTAGGGGTGGAGGAGAGGTGAGAAGCAGAGGGAAAGGGAGAAGCAGACTCTCCACTGAACAGGGAGCCTAACATGGGGCCCCATAACCTGGACCTGAGACCCATGACCTGAGCTGAAAGCAGACACCTAACTAACTGAGCCACCCAGGTGCCCTACACATTTTATTTCTACCTATGTTATAAACCCCACAGCATGTTATTATTATTTGTTGAAAATGGTGGATTATTTTAAAGAGAGATTTAAATAAGAAGAAAGAGTTTTTATTTATTTATGTAGTTATCTTTTCCGGTTCTTTTTTTTAAGACTTTATTTATTCATCATAGACATAAAGAGAGAGAGAGAGGCAGAGACACAGGCAGAGGGAGAAGCAGGCTCCATGCAGGGAGCCCGATGTGGGACTTGATCCCGGGTCTCCAGGATCAGGCCCTGGGATGAAGGCGGTGCTAAACCGCTGAGCCACCCGGGCTGCCCAACTAATAGTTTATAATCAGGAGAATAATGACACCCAAACCAGAGTTAGGGACATGTGTGAAAACCAGGTGATGAGAAAGAATAAGTAGGTGTTCTGGAGATTGCAAGCAGATCAATTGGCTGGCACATAGTGGGCCAGGAGGCTGGGAGATGGTGGTGATATATGGGGCACAGCATATCATCAACAGAGGAAGAACCCTAATGGTGCTTCCTCAGAGGACAAAAATAGGCTGTGACAGCTACTGGGCTCATCTGTTTTATAATCTCAGTGTGTCAAGTTAGGAAATCTATTTCTTAAAATAAAACAGAAAGCACTCAGACTGTGTCCTCTCCCTCTTACTGCCCCAAAGGAGGAGAAAAACAATCATCAATGGCAAAAGGCGGTTGCAGAAACAATACCTAGGGCCAGCTTCATGCTCAGGAAAGAACATGGTGTCTCCTTCTCATGGTTTTGGGTACTTGACATGATTAGAGAAACATTCTCTAGTAACAAATTATAGAAATGATCCCTAAAAGTATAGTCTTAAGTCAGGGAATATTTTAACTGAGTCATTGCTAGTTTCACTCTAGTCTAGCAGTATCCATTTGTCTTCCTAGCAAACTCTTGGACATTCTTCAGTGTCCATCCTAAAACTAGAATAAAACCTACAGATGAATAATTCTGTGATCTTGCTAATGGAGAAAGCATGTCTAAGTGGAATAGCAAAGGTAAAAAATGTTAAATGAGAGGAGTGGCAGTTGATTTCACAAATGTTTAAAACTTCTGTATATGAAAAGTGCCTGAACCAGAATTAAAAAGTAAAAAGCCTAAAACAAATTTTTAGAAGAAATCTTGGAGTTTTTTAAAGATTGTATTTATTTATTTATTTATTTATTTATTCATTTATTCATTTATTCATTTATTCATTTATTCATTTATTTGAGAAAGAGGGCATGTGTAAGCTGCAGGAGGGGCAGAGGAAGAGGGATTCCAAGGGCAACTCCACTCGGAGCACAGAGCCCAAGCAGGGCTCAATCCCATGACGCTGAGATCATGACCTGAGCTAAAACCAAGAGTCAGATGCTTAACTGACTGAGCCACCCAGGTATTTTCTATTATAGTTTAAAATGTGTGACTCAGAGGCACCTGGGTGCCTCAGTCAGTTAAGTGTCTGTCTTCGGCTCAGGTCATGATCCCCAGGTCCTGAGAACAAGTCCCATGTCAGCTCTGTGCTCAGCAGGGAGTCTGTTTCTCTGGCTACCTCTGCCCCTCCTCTTCCTCCTCCTCTCTCTCTCTCTCTCAAATAAATAAATAAAATCTTTTTTTAAAATGTGTGACTCAGCAGTTGAACTTCTATTATTCTACAGAAATACACAAACTAGTGCACACGATACATGTATGAGGATTAGCAATAGGACTATTTGTGGTGGTAAAGAAAATTAAAACAACCTAAAAATTCTTCTGGAGAGAATTAGCTGAATAAAGTATGTTCCATTTAGATATTAGAATACCACACTGTTTATTGTTTTTAAGTTAGATAAATTTATATGCACAGACATAGAAAGATGTCATAGATGTAGATATAGATACATAGAGAGCTATAGATATCGATACATAAACATACACACAAATAGACCACATCTAAGATACACACATATACACACTCATATTTAGTAATATATGTAGAAGGAAAAAAAAATACAACCAATCTGCTTGAATAAATGTCTACCATTCTATTAGTTTCCTTTCACTGCTATAACAAATTACCACAAATTTAGTGGCTTATGATGACACAGATTTACTCTTTTAGTTCTGGAGATCAGAAGTCTGAACTCTCACTGGGGCTAACATCAAGGTGTTGGCAGGGCTGGTTCCTTCAGGAGATTCTAGGGGAAAAACCATTTCCTTATTTTTTCCAGTTTGTGGTGGCCACCTGCATTCCTGCATTCCTTCCATCTGTCACTCTAACTCCTTGCTTCCACTTTCACTTCTACTACTAACTCAGATTCTTGTCTCTCTCTTATAAGGACACTTGCAATCATATTGGGCTCACCTGTATAATCTAGAATAGTCTCTCCCCTCAAGATCTGTAATCAATCTGCAAAATTTCTTTTTGCCATACAAGGTACTAGGATGTGGATGTCTTTGTGGTGACATTAGTAAGCCTACCACAACCATTAATGGCACTTTTCTCTAGGAAGTGGCATTGAGA
This sequence comes from Canis lupus baileyi, assembly GCF_048164855.1. NCBI lineage: Eukaryota > Metazoa > Chordata > Mammalia > Carnivora > Canidae > Canis > Canis lupus. The sequence goes on along the minus strand of NC_132861.1, from coordinate 13,556,482 downwards.
TTATACCTGCTTTGTTTGGTAGGGCACAAAGTCAAGAGCTATCAGAAAGAAAACAACGTTGCTGTCAAACCAGTCTTGGCAGACATGGCATACAGAGGATGATGCAAACACATCTTTCTGTTTTCCTTCAGTCCATATGGAATTTATCTCAGTTGGACGTTTGACAGTCCCTCCTTCCTTTGTACTCTTGATCTCTGAACTCTTCCACACAACCTCCCCTTGATCCTTTCTACTTCTCCACCCATCCCAATTCTGGTAACTCAAGATTGGTCTTGTCTTCCTTCTGGATTTGCTAAAATTGACCACTTCTCAAAGCATAACTGTGATATGGTATATACCAAAATTACTGTGACCTTCACAGTAATGACCAAATGGGGGAAAAGAGGTGAAAAGGACACAACAACTCCATCCTTCCATATAGGGGATTTGCACTATCTATATTCTACATTTCTGTCTTTTTCTAATAATTTTTTTATTTTATTAAGTACTTTAGTGCAAATCAAAGTAGTAAAGATTTCCTGTAACAAATGGTTAAAGTTTTCAGTACCTAAAGGATGAATATCTATAATGAGTAAAGAAGAAAAATAATTATCAGTAAACACACAAAAGTATTCAATCACTATAGTAATCAAAGAAATCCAAAATCCATATAAATATCAGTATAGAATGAGGGAGAGAGCAAATAGGCATGCATACAGAGCTGGCAGAAATATACGCTGTTATGAGCTTTCTGGAAAGGAATATATATCAAATGTGCTAAAACGTAAGTATTCTTTTATCTAGAAACTCCATTTCTAGGCAGCCCCGGTGGCACAGTGGTTTAGTGCAGCCTGCAGCCTGGGGTGTGATCCTGGAGACCAGGGATCAAGTCCCACCCACATCGGTCTCCCTGCATGGAGCCTGCTTCTCCCTCTGCCTGTGTCTCTGCCTCTCTCTCTCTTTCTCTCTCTCTGTGTCTCTATGAATAAATAAATAAAATCTTAAAAAAAAAATAAAGAAAGAAAGAAACTCCATTTCTGTGAATGATATTCTTAAGAAAAATGATATCATTATAAGCTCAAAGAGTTAGAGCCAAGATGTTTCATTGCAGCTGTGTTTGTAATAGCAAACATATTGTCAACAATCTACATGATACCCAATAGGGTAAATCAGTGAATCATTTATGGTGTAGTATATAATGAAATATTTCTCAGACATGAAATGTTGTAAAAGTATATTCATTTATATGGAATGGGGTCTAAAAAAAAGAAGATTGTGAGTGTGTGTGTATGTGTGCAAAAGGGCTGGAGGAATACAAATACAATTTTTAACAGTGATTTTCTCTGAGACTGAAACCAGGGGTAGCAAAGTTAACTGCAACTTTATCTGTATTTTCTGAACTTCTCTAACAAAAATGCATTCAAGAATCTATTATTAAAATTATTAAGTTGGGACGCCTGGGTGGCTCAGTGGTTGAGCACCTGCCTTTGGCCCAGGGCGTGATCCTGGAGTCCCGGGATCAAGTCCCATACCAGGCTCCCTGCATGGAGCCTGCTTCTGCCTCTGCCTGTGTCTCTGCCTCTCTCTGTGTGTCTCTCATGAATAAATAAATAAAATATTTTTTAAAAACTATTAAGTCAATTAAAGAAAACAAAAATCAATACAGCATGATCCTACTTCTGTTTGAAAATATTTTGAAGAAAAAGAATATGAATAATGCACGTCTTTTTAAAATTTTTAATATTCTAGCCATAGAATAATATTTTCTATTATATTTATTACTTCCAGCAATTTAAAAATATTTTTGAAGGACTCAATCTGTCATCTCCCTTGTGAAGCACCAAGTACATATATATTTGAGCATGGATCACGTTCTATCGGAATGATGTCTAAAGGATGTGCTCCTTAAGGCCAGAGGCAGTCTTTCTTACTCCTCTTTGAATCCCCACAGCTTGGGACTGTTTCTGACATCCAGTAGGTACACGATGCTTATTTTTGAAGGGGAAAGCAAGAAGAATGAAAGTGGAGAGGGTAGACAGAAAGGAGTCTGTGTCCTGTTCTCCTTCTGGCAGTATTTTCTTGAAAGGAAACTGAGGACAGAGGGGAAAATCAGGAGGTCTTAGTTCAGTGATGAAAAAAAATCTCTGGATCTCAATTTCCTTACCTGTGAAGTGGGAAACAATGCTAACCACAGCACTGTTGTGAAGATTGCAGGAGCCCCGCACACGGTGGACACCCATTGGGCACCACAATTGCTGTTGTTCTCGGTGATGCTGACATAGGTCTGGAAGGGAGTGGAATATTGATCTGGCAGTGAGGTCGGGGAGAGGGTGATGGCTCCTTCCCACCTCTTCTGAAGGCCAGGTGTGGGAAATGTGGTTTCTTGGGTAACAGTGAATGACTCTATTGATAAAGCAGTTGGAAAAATAATTATGACTGAATCATTTTCGGGGTCTTGCTTCAGAAGTAACTGGAAGTTGAAACTCCACTGTTTTCTGGAATTTCTGACTAGTCATGATCTTAGGACCTGCCTGGCATCCTGGCTTGATGATGAGTTAACTTTTAATAATTTTTTAAAAACTACTTTCAGCCATGCTCTTGACTCTATTGGCTGGAGATGGGAGTCGGGGTGAGGCAGGAAAGCCCTGCCTGAACTCTCTTCCAATGCTATCTGCCACCTCTTGGGCAACTGATGTCAAAAACAGGTTCTCTGAAATTCATGGTCTAAAACAGGTGAGGCAGGGTGCTTTCCAACCAGAAGCCATCTCTCGATTCTCCTCACTGTGTGACACTGAGTGGGGCACGGGTGGAGAGGCCAGCAAGCTCTGAATTCACAGATGGACTTCCACCATGATACGGACAGACAAGGCAGCCTTTGGGTACCAAGCTCTCTAGATCACAGCCATCTTTCCCTGACCTGGGGGGTCCCCACAGGAAGTCTGATCAGGCAGAGGAGTGGGACATAACAGAGGGCTAGGGTGGCTGAGCGCTCTTTTTCTTCATCTCATAGATCCTGAAAATCCCAAAGTTGCATCTTTCTCCAGCCGTGTTGGTTCTCAGGCTAAAGGCCATTTGAGGACACGGTGGGGACTTGCGCCATGTGGGGGTATGGCACTGGGTAGAATTAACCCCAAGGCAAGCAGCTGCCATTTATTTTATCTTGGGAACTCCTTTTTTAAAAAAAGATTTTATTTAAATAAAAAAAATATTTATTTAAATAAATAAACCTCTCAGAGAGAGAGCACAAGCAGGGGGGAAGGGCAGAGGGAGAGGGAGAAGTAGACTCCCCACTGAGCAGGTAGTCCGACATGGGGCTCCACCCCAGGACCCTAGGATCATGGCCTGCGCCGAAGGCAGACGCTTAACCAGTTGAAGCCACCCAGGCATCCCTATCTTGGGAGCTCTTCTGTGTGGATTCCATGCATGTCAGTGCCTAGAGGACATGAAGCCTCATCAAGACATGAAATGGCTGTTTCACAGATGCTCCTAGGGCCATCTGTGCAGCATTAAGAGAAGAACATATGCTTCTATCCTTTAGCCATGAAAACAAAACAATGTGGACTCCATTTCTGGCTTCCTCTGTGAGGGAGTAAATTCAGACGCTGCATGGGAAAAATGAGTCAAGGCACACGCCCCTTCCATGGACCCTTGTGCTCCTCCAAGGGGAGGTGCGAAAGAGGACATCATCCCTGGGTGGGTGTGGGTTCCTGACCAGACATACTTTAAACAAGCTATCATAATTTCAAATTGCCTCTGGTTGTGTACATTGGAGTTTTGCACTATGGCCACATGGCCAGGGACCAGGAAATGTTCACTCTCCTTTCTTTTTTTTTTTTGTAATTATTTTATTGGAGTTTGATTTGCCAACATATAGCATAATACCCAGTGCTCATCCCATCAAATGCCCCCCTCAGTGCCTGTTACCCAGTCACCCCTACCCCCTGCCCACCTCCCTTTCCACCACCCCTTACCCCTTGTTCGTTTCCCAGAGTTAGGAGTCTCTCATGTTCTGTCTCCCTCACTGGTATTTCCCACTCATTTTCTCTCCTTTCCCCTTTATTCCCTTTCACTATTTTTTATATTCCCCAAATGAATGAGACCATATAAGGATTGTCCGTCTCTGACTGACTTACTTCACTCAGCACAATACCCTCCAGTTCCATCCACGTTGAAGCAAATGGTGGGTATTTGTCGTTTCTAATGGCTGAGTAATATTCCATTGTGTACATACACCACAGCTTCTTTATCCATTCATCTTTCGATGGACACCATCACTCTCCTCTCAATGGCTATGCCTGGAAGCTCAGGTGGCCCATTGTGGCTGGGCCCTGAGCTCTGAAGTCCCACACATGACAATGTTAATACTGCTTATTATTGTTGAATATTTACCCTAAGCGTCACTCACTGTCTAAGAGCCTCACAAGCATCACCTCACTTTATCAGTCAACAAAGATTGGTTGAGAGTTTCCTTAGGCCAGGAACTGGCACTTAATCCTCACGACAAAGGGATGAGGTAAAAATGAATACTCCCCGGAGAGGAAGCGGAGGTGTAGAGGTTAACTGATTTGCACAATGTCCCACAGCCAGCAGGTGGCAGAGCGGGGATTCAAACCACATCTCTCTCTAAAGTCAGTGCTTGTAACCACTTACCCTGGCACAGAATCTTTGACACAGTGATGTGGGTAACAGTGGCAAGTGGTCTTTCAAAGTCTGGGAAAGGCAACACAGGCCTGTCCCCAAAGCAAGCTGCTAGGGGGTGAGACTCAGGCAGAGAGAAGATCACCAGGAGGTCGCTATCTCACTGTGACCTGGCAAATAGATTTCTAAAAGACATCAGAGAACATTTACTTGGCCCATGAGGTTAACATTAGTTCTCCCTACATTTGCCAACATGACCCTCTTTCCAAACCTTTTTTGCTAGTCTTGGTGCCGTGCAGCTGAGTGTATCAGGCTCTCAGAGACCATAGGCAGGGCCCACCTCTTCCAGTCCCTGAACCAACCCAACCCAGTCCCCAACAGCATGGGGCACAGGCTTTGTGGCTCTCTCTGTAACTGGTGAGCCCTGGGGGGAAGACAGGAGAGCCAAGACCCTGCTGTCTGTCTTCTCCTCTCACTACCTGCCTCGGCCTGCTCAGGCTTCAGGACCAGGTTTCTGCCTTGCTTTCCTGGGTGAGTCATGTGGCTCTGCTGTACTGGAGGTCTGACCCATCTATTGGCCTGACCACCACCCTCATAATCAATTAGCTCTTTTCAGTGGCTAAGCCCTGAGCCCAGTGTCCACCAGCTGCAGGTGGGCATCTCACTCCAAGTTGGACAGACCTCCTGGAATCATTATACTCCACCCTCCAACCCCAGCCTGGTCTCCACCTGCCTCTCTTTTCAAAACATTTGGAAATAAGGAATAAGACTGCTCTGTAGAGGTAAACTGTGCAATTGACACAAAGTGGAGGCAGGCAGAGACCTGGAAAATCAATGGATCCTGGGCCCACAGGTCCCACTCTAACCTAACTGGATGTGAACCTTAGCTTAAAAAAAAAAAAAAAAAGGAAATGCCAATGAAAAGACAGATGGGTTGATAATGGAAGGTTAGAAAAAGTACAGTCCCAAGACCAATGCTGGCAGTGCCCGTCTGATGTCTGGAAATTGAGCAGTTTGACCAAGAACTTGACCCTGCCTTATTCCCTTGACTGGGCTATCTTGTAGCAAAAAGAACACATCTGTTCTAATATTATTACTGAATTCATCTAAGCAACTCCCTTTGCTCCATTTCCAAGCTGATCTGGTGATCTGATATGAATACTGTTAATTCTGACAATTCTGCTTTTTACATAGCCCATCTAATAGGAAACCATGAGTTGACCTGGTCAACTGGACCAGTATGTTTTCACTGTAACCCAGTACATGGGTATTCTAGCCTCATGCCTTAGCCTATTGTGAGCTTGGGAAGGTGAGTCTGAACTACTAAGTGTAATTAACTCTGAAGGAAAATATAAGTCCTGCAAGGCAGAGGACCAGCTCCTGGTCATTGGTAGGCCCACCCTGGGTGACAATCACCTCATGGGAGTTGGGTTGGTCAGCTTTCCCATCTTGACCTTGTACCACTTGCACTCACCAGCCTGCAGCCCTCTGGAGACCACTGACAGTTGGATGAAGTCCAAGTTGTCCAGACTCCTTGACTGTAGTGACCTGGATTTGCCTGAGGTCTCAAGAGGCTTGATATTGATGCATGGGCCATCAACCAGGGACAGGTGTGCCGCATGACCCAGATACAGTGCTCTGGGCACCGGCGTACCCATGGGGAGCCCCTACCAGGGCACAGCCCTCATGTGACATTCTCACAATCACCTCAGACTTCCTCCTCAGGGGTCCTGCGGGGCATTTTGAAAAGTCCCTCACAGAACAGATAATAATAATAGTACCACACATTGGCCCAGAGGTTTTGTTTACTAAGCACTTTTCACATCCTCTCATTTGTGTCTTACACCAGAAAAGCAACTAAGTATTTTTAGCTTTGTTTTGTCATTGAGAACACTCAGACTTAGGGAAGGTAAATGACTTGCTCAAGTTCACACTGTTCATAGTCCTGGAACATGCACCTGACCCTGACCCAAAGGACTGCAAGCTCTAGGTTTCTTCACACACAGAACTGCTGTTCAACCAGATGGGCTCTCAGAAATGTGTCCAAGTATCAGTAGGTCAGCCTGGAGGGTGTGACTACCCCTTAGAACAGACTGCAGATGCCCGTATGGGCTGAGGATGCACTAGGGACCCAGCTCTGCAAAGGGCTCCATGTTGCAGCTCCAGCTGAGGCAGATTTACAATTTGCTTCCTGCCTACGCTCACGCTCACGGGCACTTATGTAAATAGACCATCTCCAAGACTTCTCCGGACAGGATTTTGTATTCAGGAAGTTTCCTTGGTCTCTCATTTACCTTCAGTGTCTGGGGCACTCGTGTAGCACCAAGACCTGATTCGAACAATGCTTCCAACAAGCATGGTAATGATTGCTGATTCTACCCAACCCAAGGAGAGAACAAAGGAAGATGACCACACACATACCAAAGCAGCTTTCTGATCATCCAGAACATACTAACACCCACAAATATGCAAGTGTATTTACCATTCCAACACTTGGCTCTCTCCTTGAGACCTGCAGCCTCTCCAGCCTCTTCTAACCAGCCCCTCCCCCCCCCCCGCCCCCACACACACACACACACCCTGTAGCACTACCAACCCTGCTGAGACAAGACACCATCCTCTGGATGTCCTTGCGAGACAGAACAAGTCCTGAGTCATTTTCTCTGGTGATATGCAATTAACAAGGAGCTTTCATAGGCCTGACTTTATGAACATCACAATCGCCCTAGAGGAGGCAGCTATAATTATGCATGCTTGCAGAGAAGACTGAGGCTCACATATGCTGAGAAGCAGAGTCGGAAGCCTGGATTCTGGAAACAGGGAGAAAGGGCAGAGAGACTACTGGGAAAGGAAGAGAAAGAGAAGTAAAGAAAAGGAAAGATAGGGGAAGGGAAGAGAGGGGAAGAGTATTCCCTCTTATGGAGTGCCTACAAACAAGTGCCTAATGGCTGCACACTGGTCCCTTTCGTACCTCTCAGCCACCATTCACTAACTAAAAGGAGAAGGGGCAGCAAGGTTGCTGGACATGCATGGGAGCCTGTGGCAGAATGAGATGGCCCCAAATGCTCACTGGGTGGCAGCCATCTGTGGCTCTGTTCCAGGCTATTTTCCTATATTATTTTTCCATGTGCTTCTCCAAATAGACCTGTCAGGTGAGCTATCATGTCCATCTTGGAGATAAGGAAGGCAAGGCTCAAAGAAGGTGCACAGAACAAAGCCTAAGTGGCTAGGAAAACGCAGCTCCACATGTCCTGAGATTCTGGGATCTTTCTGTGCCCTAAGGAGAGGTGGGGTTGCACTGCCAACCTCCTGCCTGCCCACACTGGCTCCCACCTCGGAGCCCTTACCTGCAGCCCCAGGTACCCGAAGCCAGAAAGCCTCTGCCTGGACTAGGGGGACGGGGAGTTCTGCTATCCCAACACCAGAAAGTTTCTGCATGGAAAACAAAAAAAACACGTGGTTAAATCAGCCACATTTATTACAAGAAATGTTGCTTTGTAATGCTACTATTAGGTGCATTTCCCAAGAAATACGTGCATGTTCAACTTTTCCTCTTTTTCACACATACACACGTTTTTGCACGGTGTTCTATTTTGGGGCATTTCCTTTTGCCTGGTCTATTGCAGTTCTGTCCCAATTGGTTCTCCTTCCCACTCTAGCCAGAGATCTTTCTAGAACATAAAAGTAACCACGCTATTCTCTTCTTCAATGACCCCCCTCTTTGCTTGCTCTCAGGACAACATCCACTCCCCAGGCTACCCAATAGGCCCTTCACACAGATGAGCACCGTTCAGTACCGGCATCACTAGCCATGCGTGACTATGAAACTCTTACAATGCGGGTGAGTGTGAAATACCCACCAGATTCTGAGGATTTAGAAAAATAATATAAAATATCTCGTTAATATTAATTTTATACTGATTACATGTTAAAATGATAATATATATATATTATTAAAATGATTTTCACTTGTTTTTTTCCTTACTTTTTAAATATGGCTATAATGAAATTTAAAATCACATATGTGGCCCACGTAATATTTCAATGGGGCAGCACTGATCTAAACCCCATTTATCACTATGGTCTCACCTTTCCTCCAGCTTTAGCCCTGTACTCCAGTCCTATAAAACTCCCTGCGTCTCTCCCAGAGGCCAGGTTGTTTCTGCTCTGTGCCTTCACTCACATGCACCCTCTGCCTGAGACATATTTCCTCATTGTCCACCTGAACACCACCTTCTCATTGCTCAAACCTCAGCTCAAGAATCACCCACCCTGACAAATTCCCCATGTCCTCCCTGGGCCCCCACTGTTCTGTGTAGTGATGTCCCACCCTTCTTTCATATGTGCAGGTCTCCACGGCAGCACAGATGGTGTCTTAGACATGTCTATGTGACCTCAATTTCTAGCAGGTGCCTGTGACTGCCCTGCAGGACCCCTGAGGAAGAAGCCTGAGTGATTGTGAGAATGTCATATGAGGCCTGTGCCCTGGTAGGAGCTCCCCATGGGAGAATGAATGACCAACACAAGGGCATATGGATCTCAGCTTCCAGCCCCAGCTGCCATTCTGGTTCCACAATCTCCCCTGTTCCCTCTCTTTCCAAAGGGTCTCAAGCACCTGCACCCACATCCTTTGGGAGAGGCCTCTGGCTCCTGGGACTAAAAGACATCTCCCCTTCATCCCCCTCTCCAAATGACTACAATCTTGGATGATGCAGACATAGGTGATTTAGCCTAGAGGCGAGTCCCTCAGCTGAAGCTAGGGCTGTACAGCAAGACATGGAAGCGACAGCATTCAAGGTTGTACTTCAAACTACTCAAGATAAGTCCCAGCTGTCTTGGGGGAACCCATCCCAAAGGGAAGCAGCTTTACGTCCCCTCTTCATTTCAGAGCTCTACCAAATCCCTGATGGCTTGATTTTGAACATCCTCCAACTGCCTGGCTCTCCAAATTCAGTATGCTCGGACGTGGGGGTCTGTGTTCACCCAACACGCTATCAGCAGCAGCTCCCAGCTCAGCCTGTCATAGAAACAGCACAGGGTTTGACAGCCAACTGTGGCTGTTGAGAAAACTCGGCCCCCAACAGGCACAGCAGGAGTGTCTCATTCATGGCTGCTCAGACCTTCAAACTAGAACTCCATCCATCACTGCCTCCGGCCATGAGAGAGCCCAAACCTGAGCTCCAGGACTGGCATTTCCCGGAGTCACATGGACTACAATCAGCAGGTCCCTTTGTCCTCAGGCCTTTGCAGGAAATGTGCCTCATTCTAACATTCATTTTCAAATATGAGTCTAGACTAGGGGGAAAAAAACCTAAATCTCCATTGATTGTGCCTAATGGAGGGAGGTTAATTTAATTTGTGGTCTTTGCCCTTAGCTATTACTAAAGAAACTAGAATAGGTTCATTTTCGTATTTGTGATGGGGCAAAAAATTTTTTTAAAACATACAAAAAAAACCAACTTCAGCTTTTTTTCTCTCACTATTTTTTAAATAAATATGATTGTTGGGTCTTAGGAAATGAATGACCATAAAGTCCATTAAAATGGGTGATACTAATTAGTGCTCAGTTATGTATTTAGTTCACAATAAAAACAACAGTCGGGACACCTGAGTGGCTCAGTGGTTGAGCATCTGCCTTCAGCTCAGGGCATGATTTTAAAGTTCTGAAATTCAGTCCCACATCGGGCTCCTTGCACGGGGCCTGCTTCTCCTCCATCTGCCTGTGTCTCTGCCTCTTTCCGTCTCTCATGAATAAATAAAATCTTAAATAAAAAAAAAAAAGTTAAAAAAAACTTGATAAAAAAAGAAAACTTTGGGGCACCTGGGTGGCTCAGTTGGTTAAGTGTCCAACTCTTGATTTCAGCTCTGATCATGATCTCAGAGTCATGAGATCAAGTCTTATGTGGAGGTCCACATTGGGGTGTCGAGCCAGCTAAAGATTCTCTCTCTCTCCCTCTGGCCCTCCCCCCTCTATAAAAAAAAAAAAAAAAAGGAAAAGAAAAGAAAAATGTATCTCAAGGTGACAACATTGTTCTGAAAAGGCTTGAAAATTAGATTAAAAATGAAAAAAAGGTAAATCATCCTTCAGAAATCATTCTTTAAAAATGCAGACTCACCATTTTGAGAAAAATTTTTTCCTAAATACTGTTTAATTTCTTAGGCAAAAAGTTGATTAAAGTAAACACCAGCCAACTGAAATGAATGAAAGATATTTGCATACTCCTAGTTTTTTGATGAGTTGAAAAGAGAACATCACAAGCATGCAAGAGCCCAATGGTGCCATTGGAGAATAAAGGAGGAAGGATGGAGTTCAGCATGAGAGTCATTCTGCAGGGAGAAGGGGAGGGCTTCAGTGGAAGCAGTATGCAGGGATCCCCAGAAACTTTGGCAGGCACTGGCCTTCCCAGGGTTCCTGGGAGGGGATGGGCAGACAAGCTATTTCAATCAAATATGAAATGAAAAGGTGAGCCTGGCAGGTGGCAAAGTGTCAGGACCCTGAGGTGTCAAGTCTTGAGTCAATCTCACTTAAAAACCTACCCTACATGGGGCATCTAGGTGGCTTACTTAATTAAGTGTTCAACTCTTGGTTTCAGCTCAAATCATGATCTCAGGGTTGTAAGATTGAGCCCCACGTTGGGCTCCCCACTCATTGAGGAGTATGCTTGAGATTTTCCCACTCTCCCCCTCCCTTTTACCCTGCCCCTGCCACTCTCTCTCTCTAAAAATAAATAAATAAATCTTAAAAAAAAAAAAAAAAAAACCTGTCCCTCAATTCCCATCATCCCTTTCTGGACTGAATGTTTATGTCCCTCATCCCTCAAATTCATATGTTGGTTAGGATCCCTAACCTCTAAGGTGATAGTAATAGGAGGCGGGGCTTTGAGAGGTAATCAAGTCATGAGGGTGAGGCCCTCATGGTCAGATTTGTGCCCTTAAAAGAAAAGACAGGAGAGAGCTTGCTCTTTTTCCCTCTCTCTCCACTCAAGGGAGAGACATGCCATGTGAAGACATGTGAAGATACCCAGGAAGGGAGCACTTGCCAAGAACCCAACTTTGTTGGCACCCTGATCTTGGACTTCCAGCCTCCAGAACTGTGAGAAAATAAATGTGTATTGCTTAAGCTCCCCAGTGTATGGTGGTTGTTATAGCACCCCAAGCTGATCAAGACATCCCTGATCACAGTTTCCATGCCAGAGGTGCCCTCTAATTCTCTTTTGTGCGGTCATTGCTACTGGTACTTGTAGACACCATTGATTGGCTGACCTAATTCTCACCCTCTCCCCTTTTCCATGGCTCCCTTCCTTCCACTAGGGTGGCATGTAGCAGAAATTGACAGGGTTGGAGCTCCCAGGAAGCTGTGGTTCCTGATGAACAGGTAGTGGCCCACAACTTTGTCCATCTCTCTTCTACTGTTCCTGCCTGGAACATGGGAAGTTTGGAACATAGCAGCCTTCTATCTACCATGGAGGGACAAACAGAAAGACAAAAGACAATAGACTAGGGATGCCAGAGAGGAAAGATAAGAGAAGCCGGGGTCTCCTAGGAGTTTTGCTGCATAGCTGTTTGTTTTGTTGATTTTTTTTAAAAGTTTTGTAGGGGACGCCTGAGTGGCTCAATCGTTGAGCATCTGCCTTCAGCTCAGGTCATGATCCCGGGGCCTGGGATCGAGTTCCACATCGGACTCCCTGCATGGAGCCTGCTTCTCCCTCTGCTGTGTCTCTGCCTCTCTCTGTGTGTCTCTCATGAATAAATAAAATCTTTAAAAAAAATTTTTTTTAGGAAAGAAATCATGTCCTATGTATTTAAAGAACTGTTAGTCAAATGTTCTGTCATTTGCAGCTGGGAGAATTCCTAAGAGATACAGTGCCACCTTCTAAGAGCACTGGACAACATTCCTTAATTTATCAAATTCTTTTGATTCTTTCATGGATGAAAACCCAAAGGAAGACGGTCTTGCTCACTACAGTCTGTTTAATCTCTATAGGGACAGAGTGGGGCTGGCAGAGACCATGAATTGTGCTTTGATGCCCAGGTATAGATTCCAAAAAATAGAGTCTTAGGGCCTTAAGAGTGCCTCCTATATTTTACTTTAAGGTTCATGAGACCATTATGGTATCTGAGTCTTTGGGAATGGGAATGACGAAATCAGCTACAGTTGCTCTATATAGAGCCCAAAGCCAGACTTCTCTTCCCTTAGAGAGTTTGGAGACTGATGGAGACACATACTGACTTCCAGGGAGACTTGTACCTGAGAGTACCTTTTGCATCATCACGCCATTGGTGTGGGTAGAAATTGCACAATTGCTACGTAAATAGGACTCCTCTCAGACACACACTTCCATAAGGTCTGCCTGAGCAGGCAAAAGAGAATTCCAAGTGGAAATGCCAGGAGCCTGCTTGGGGCTGGGCTTCACAGACAAGAGGAAGGGACGTTGAGATCAATGGTGAGTAAATATAATCTGCCAAACCCAACCCTGCCTCGTTATCTGGGAAGAGGAAAGTGGAGGGGGGCCTGAAGACATGAGGTTCTTTACTTCCTGGGGACCACGTTAAATTCAGACCTAGTGCAGATCTTAGCAGGCCCAAATTTAAGCCTATTCTTTGAGAACTGGTTTCCAGTAGATAATTTTTAAAATGTTTCAGAATGGAGAGAAAAAGACTAGTATGTAGTCTCTAAAGCTGTTCAAAGAATCTTAGGCAAAGCGATTTCGTACTCGTCTCTCATGTTATACTCTAAAAAAGGATAAGGAGAAGTAGCCCTCCCCCACCTCGCCCCCGCAAACCTCCATTAAACCACAGCACATTTCAATCTATGCATCGATGACGAGGACGAATGCATTTTCAGCCACCTCGACGTAGTTAAATTTCTAGCTCTTATTTTTAACCCAGCACCATTTCAGAATCAATTTCTATGGAGAGAGAATACCTGGACATTTAAATCCATGAAAAAGGAGTAAATGAGCATTTCAGATACATCTATCAAGAAGAAATGCCCCTTCTCCCCATCATTGTGGGGCTTTGTCAGTCGCCTGTCAGATGAATGTCCGTGTAAGTGTTTATTAATCACTCTTGCGCTCGCTGATGGGCCTGAACACTTTGCTCCTCGACGTCTCTGACATGTACAAGGAATGCGGTAGGTTTCTTCTATCTGTCTCTGGAGCACGGTTGCTTACTTTGTTAAAGTTAATTTCCACTCATTTCTGGCTTTGATGGGAAGATTCCTTTATCAATTCAATTCATGTGTGTTGTCTGCAATCAAAGCAATATTGTCTGCTAATGTGAGCTACATTCCATGCTCTCTCTCCATTTTATGCTAACGCCTTCCTTCTGCTGGTCCTGCACTGGAGAATTTGGGCAAGAGGCTGCCTCCCTGGCCTTGGAGACAGCCGCAGTGGTGGCTGAACCGGCAGCCATTTTCCCTCCCAGAATTGCCGGGCTTAGGGAAATGGGGAGCTGCTCTCTGTCCCAGGAATCATCGGGGTTGAAAGACAAGTCGGTGGCAAAAAGAAGGTAATGGGAGACATGTAATGGCAATTTGGTATTTCTACCACTATCTGTAGGGATTAAGTCTTATTCTAAAACTCACTAGCCTTTATACCAGACCTTTACACTAGCCCTCTATCCCCCGCCCCCGAGATTCATTATCTTCCCGACGTGGACTTTTGTGCATTGTCCAATGCCCCCTTCCCAGCTTCTCTCTCTTCCTCATCTTATCCACCCATTTGCACCCCATTAACTTAGATCCTACACTTCCTGAAAGACCACATGAGCCTCCCCTCCTTCTCCCTGCCCCAGGTTAGTGAGAGCTCTTCTCTGAATGCTTCTGGAACAAAACTTTCACCAAGACTGCACCGGTACTTACCATCTGTGCTAGCTGGGCAGTGGAGTCAGGCAGACCCAAGTCTGAATCTGACTCAGACACTTAGAACTGTATGGTCCTGCACATCTCTGAATCCCTGTGGAAGTTTCTCCACAGAGAAAAGGAGTAAAATAATATCCATCTCGTAGAGCTGATGTGAGGATTCACAATAACTTTTGTAACTCACCCCCCACCACAGCTCCCAGATGATGTGGGAACCCAGTAAATGGTAGCTATTATTATAAATCCCAACTAGATGACAAGGCCCTAGAGAGAAGTGTGGTCCACATGGTGCTTTTCTGTGCTACAGAGTATGGAAAGTTAAACCCACATGATTCAGACTCCCTTGCAGCCAAGGTTCAGGTTATATATAAGGTTCCTGAGATTAAATGTACTTCTTTAATATTTGGAAGACAGAAGTGAGGGGAGACTTGTCAAGAAATCTGTGGGGTCTGAGAGTCTACTCTACATGCAAGCTAGTAAGTTAGTGCACCACAGTATCATAGATGCTGGGAGAAGGCAGGAGACTCCTGGGTCTGAGACAAAGGACTTATAATGACAGCGTAGCAGTAGCCAGAATGTCAGCATTTTCTTGTGCTGATTCCTTAAGACCCAGTTCCCCCAGGGCAATGTGAAGAGGGCCAGGTGACCCCCACAGACACAGGAGAACCCAAATCTCTTACAGCGGGTAGTAGACATGCCTGCACTTTGCTTTGGAAGAGGATGCTACCTCTATCTCCAAAGCTATTTTCTATGCAAGCAGCCTTGAAAAGACAGTCTAGAACAAAGCAGACAGTATATCTATAAGGTGTGCAGACACAAGAGACTCATGGAAAATTGTGTCCCCACAGCCCACCTCCCTCCTGCCAGCTGCTGCTCCTAGCAAGGATGGTCGTGGAGATTTGGGAGTTTTCTACACTAGCTTTCCAGTGTCTGATCACTAGCTTCATTGTCTCAAAAGGAAATTATAGAAACAGCAAGTCACTGACCCCAGACCACAGCTATGACTGTGACGTACATTGGTGCCCACTGTTCCTGTGGCAGCATCTTGGCTCTCTTCTTGATTGTGGCAGGCTAATTAGGCAATTTTTAACTTCCTAAAGGCCTAGCCTAGAATCTACTGCTCATCCCTTCTGTAAACATGTGCTAAATTCTCCCTAGACTTCATAAAATAGTTGGAGTGGTTTCTGCTTCATGCACTGATGAATATAAGTCTTGACTAAACCTCATTATTTTCTAAAGCTTCAATGCCTTCCACTAGAAACTTCTGATGATGGTAAAAATGATAATGATCACGATGATGGTGATGATGACAATTAGGGAAAGGAGAAGGGGGAGGTTGGGGAAAGGAGGAGTAAAGCAGGAAAAAAGAGAAGAAAAAGGGGAAAAAAATCTTCATTATTTTTCTCCTTCTTTCCCTGTGCATATTAGCCAAAGAGAAAGCAACCTCCTTGAGTCTATCTACTACAAATATTGAAAGAAGCATATATACTCATTACTGCAACCCTAGTATCACCAATTACAGCTCTTGTTTTGGTTTGGTTTTTTTAAATGTACACCCTCCTCTAATTTTTCCATGACACAGAGGAGTTTCTCACCTGCTCTCACAGGGGCTGCTCATATCCTTGGTTGGATCAGAGAGAAGCCAGATCTCAATGGAAGATTCCCCAGTCACAAAGCTGTTCTCATACCTGCCCCAGCATCTCACAGAGGATGGAAAGGAAAGGAAAATCTGTGTCTTTGGCCTAAATCATGGTCTAGGGTTTCTTCTTGGAATGGGAGTCCTGGCTGGCTGACTCTCTCTCAACAAGCTTTTGTTCAGTGTCTGGGGCCCTCTACTCTGTTCTGCCTCCTGGTGCTGATCCAGAATGCTCATCCTCAGTCCTGTGAAGTAACTTCTGGCAGGGCATCTCTCAGAACTGCCTTCTAACTTGTCCAGTCCTCTGGGTCTGGCACAGGCCTTTGCCTTTCCTATGCAGTACAGGTGGCTGGGCTCTGTTATTTCCATAAATCACCTGTATGATACATGCATATGATAATAACTAACATTTACTGAGTACTTACTATGTGACAGACACAGTGCCACCTGATCTGGAGGTCTTTTCATTCATTTCAGTTCCCCACAGTTCTACAAAGCAGGCACTGTTATGAGTCCTAATTCATAGAAATGGCAACGGGGGCTCAGAGAATTAAGCAACTTGCCCCAAATCATAGCCAGAATGTCTTCAAGAGGCCCCTCTCCTAACAACTGTGTTACCCTGCTCAAAGCAGAAACTCCGTGAACATTTGTTCAGTAGATAGAACAAGAGTCGCAGAAAATTGCTGGTTTCACCTATTCCCCACTCTTCCCTTCATCTTAGAAATAACCACCACTACCATCCAAGATTTTAGCTGAGGCCCTGCTTACTTGGCCAGTTACTTTATGCCTCAGTTTCCATATCTGTGAATTAGAAATAATAATAGTACTTATCTCAAGTATAGGAACTCCCAGTCATGCAGACTACTAACCAAAACCTGTCCCCATCTATAGTATCTGACCAGTAAAATACACATTTTAAATTCCTAACTTAAAATTCATGTTAATGACTGTGAGGCTTAAATAAGTTAGTACATGTGCTTAGCATATAAGTAGTAAATTCTGGCCAATTGATCTCATTAAACTGAATATCATTCTGTAAGTCTGTCTCAACAAAGAATTGAGGAACTCCAAAGAAATCTCCACCTTTTAGACTCTGTCCTAAAACAGAATTATAATATATGTTAACAATAAAATGATGCACTTGTCAGGAATATAAAATCTGTATTTTATTAGTCCCATGTTGTAGTCTGATATAATTTTGGTTACAAAGGTACTTGGCTTGGTTTTAAAAATCTTTTAGAAATTAACCTCTCATAAACCAAATGCCACCTAAAGGTGACATCTGTTTCCACCATTGTCTACCTGAAGTCCTTTGTGAAACAAATCAACAGGCCAGCTGGATGAAACTACTGCCCACAGAGCTTAGCCCTATTAGTGCTAAGTGTAGTACATATTTTTTGCACCCATCACAGGATCAAGAAATAAAGAAAAAGACACCTGAAAGTTGAGATAGATCATCTTAGAACCTGCCCCTTTAACGATGTCTTAGGTTGAGCTAGGAATGAATAAGGCAGTGTCTATACTCCACATGGGGACCACTTGCACTATGAATTGGAGGCACTGCCAGAGTACAGTCATGAGGAGTGAAGTTTCTGCAGGGTCAGGAGGCTTATCAAGGGGTCCTAAGACAAGATAATAAGTTGGAGAGACTCTCAGGTTGTTTCCAATTTGTGTTTTGATCTTTAATCAGTAACAAAGGCTTAGGGAAGTATTTGTGTCTGGGATACAAACTAGACAAGACAGAGGTAATATCTTCTTGCTGTCCTAGATTAGAGCCAGCTAAGACTAACTCTAAGACTTTAGCTGATATGAACTGCCCCATGGTATTAGCCTTTATTTAATGGCCTGGGAAGTAAAAGAAAGTGACTTTTTTTTTTAGGGATTCGGTTTATTCACTAATTCTACTTTGTTAGATGGAAATAGGACCTCTCTTTGACATACAAGGTCTACTCAGGGAATATTCACTATTAAACAATTCCCTATGGATTCTAAATTATTTTCTTTCCTTTTTACAGGGCCTCCTATACTGGAGACATTCACCTGGTACTCCCAAAAGACACAGAGATCTATACAGTTACACTTACTCAAGTAATTGATGACAGACACAATGTTCTTTGTGGGAATTAAGGTTCTCTGTGGGAATTAAGGTTCTTGAGGATGAAGAGTATCAAATGATGGACATTAACTTTTAGAATCATACATGACCTCAAGACATGGTGGTCCATTGGCGGCTCTATGCCTCTATCGTGTTCTCTCTCTCTTTTTTAAGATTTTATTTGTTTGACAAAGAGAGGAAGAGCACAAGCAAGGAGAGTAGCAGGCAGAGGGAGAGGGAGAAGCAGGTTCCTCGCAGAGCAGGGAGCCCAGTGTGGGGCTTGATCCCGGGACCCCCGGGGATCATGACCTGAGCGGAAGGCAGCTGCTTAAACATCTGAGCCACCCAGGTGCCCCTATCCTTCTCAATGTCAGAGTAGAAATGCTCAGCCTCCTGCCAGGGTTAAGGGTATCACTAAGACAATCTTAGAGCAGCTCCTACAAGAATTGAGGTATCTTGACAGGAGCTTCTCTGAGAACCCCTCCCTTCCTCTTGTTCCTTCCTATTATTCAAAGTATAACAAAGACACAGCCATTATCAATCACCTGCTTACTGTGGCTCTGTGAAATTGCTACCTCAAGTACTTTGCTGAACCAAACTGGGGTTGTGTTAGGGGTGGTGGAAGTGGGAGTGATGGCCACAGGAATCCACAGGGCTTTTTAAACCAATCTGCTCTGATCTCTATGACATACCACAGATTTTCAGCCCTAAACAAATTATCTACTCTTTCTCTTCTAGAAGCTTGTTTTTGCTTTGGGTGGGGGAGTGTTTTTGAGCCAAAGGCTTTCAGAGAATGGAAGGTTGGAAGCAAGGATATGTCCTGGGTTTGCTCTGGTAACAGTGGAGAAAGAGGAATGTGTGGAGAGAGAATGGAGTAGCCACAGAGGTCACTCGGGTCTGTGGGTTTTATTGCTTTATGCTGCCACCTGGCCGATCATTGAGCGGTAGTCTCTTCCTGCAGAGAAAGACAACATGGAACATTCACACTGAAAGATCTTGAAACCAAATTTCCTGATAGGAATCTTGCCCAAGGCCACATATTATCCAGTCCAGCCTCATGTCTCAAGAGTGTTTGTCATCCATAAGGGGGAAACAGGTACTAATTCTGAAGGCCAGGCTTAAAGGTCACATGTTCACTCATCAGTGGAAAACTCTTTAGGTAAGACTGGTTCTATTTCAAACCCACCACCTTTTCTTTTTAGATCTATAAAAACTTCCTACTGGAATTCTCAGTAAGATGTTCCACATTCATCTTCCTGGTCCCTGAGTTAGAGAATGCCCTCATCCTTGCAGAAATTATCTTTGCTTCCAGCAATGTCAAGGTCAAATAAAAGGAAAGGGTTTGTGGTGAATGACTTAGGCTGGACAATCCATGCTGAAAGAAGGCATCACCAACATTCCTGTAACCCATCACCCAGGAAAGAATACACACAGCTCACATTTACTGAGGGCATGCTCTGTCTTGAATAGCATGCTTAGGGCTTTAGCAATACATAGGGAATGAACAGTGTTCCCTGGAACAAGATGTGGATGGAAGCAGTAGATCTATCCTAGGCTGAGCACATGGATTAAGGAGAAAACTCTCTAGAGAGGAAGCACACGGTGGGTGGGTACCAACTAACAGACTGGCCTATGGCTTATGGCTAAGGCATGTGAGCCCACTTCCAGAAAACCTGATAGAAAGTGGGGCATCCTAAAAGTGAGGTCAGGTCCTGCAAAGTTCAACTAGAAGCTCTAGGCTATTGATATTAATTGCCTTCACCTATACCCACTAACCAGAAAACCATAACATTCAGGTTACATATACATCATCTTTAATTCTTTCAAAGGAGGTGAGTGATTATTCCACTTTGACTATAGAAAGCTAAAGTACTGAAAGCTTATGAAATTTTGTGATGCTCATCAATATGCAGCTATGATGTGGTCAATAGGTACAAAGAAAGGACAGCTTTCTTTACTTATTGCCATTAGTAGTAACATTAAACATTGATTAAACATACACAATGTACCAAAAATTCTAAGAAAGGTTGGTGACACCAATATAAATAAGTCTTTATCCCTGGGTTTGTAATATAGTTGGGAAGGAACAAGAGGATGTCCAAGAGGCTATGACATGATTACCATTGATTCCTTCATTTGATTTGATTCTTATCATCTGGATGGATCAGAAGTGGGGACCATGCTAGTTATGATGAGATATAGCTGCATGTAATAGTAAATTCAAATAATAATTAAAAGTGATAAATATTGGGCAGCCCCGGTGGCCCAGCGGTTTAGCGCCGCCTTCAGACCGGGGCGTGATCCTGGGGACCCGGGATCGAGTCCCACATGGGTCTCCCTGCATGGAGCCTGCTTCTCCCTCTGCCTGTGTCTGCCTCTCTCTCTGTGTCTCCCATGAATAAATAAAAAAAAATCTTAAAAAAAAAATTATAAAAAAAAAAGTGATAAATATTTATCTTTCACTCATAAAATAGGAGGCAGCTCCTTGACCTTCTGGCTCCTCCCATCTTTCTGCTCTCCTATTCCCAGCATGAAGCTTCTATCTTAAAGACCATCTAATGGTCTAAGACAGATGCTGAAAATGCTTCTCTGACTTGCAAGGAGACTTCCCTCTACCTGCCACTTTAAATATGGATGATTCCAGGGATATATCTATAATTCTAGTTTTTCCCTACACTCCACAGCCACAAGCTCATCCATCCTAAGTTTAAAGCTACCATGTTGAATATTACTCAGCCATTAGAAATGACAAATACCCGCCATTTGCTTCAACGTGGATGGAACTGGAGGGTATTATGCTGAGTGAAGTAAGTCAGTCGGAGAAGGACAAACATTATATGTTCTCATTCATTTGGGGAATATAAATAATAGTGAAAGGGAATAGAAGGGAAGGGAGAAGAAATAGGTAGGAAATACCAGAAAGGGAGACAGAACATAAAGACTCCTAACTCTGGGAAACGAACTAGGGGTGGTGGAAGAGGAGGAGGGCGGGGGGTGGGGGAGAATCGGTGATGGGCACTGAGGGGGGCACTTGATAGGATGAGCACTGAGTGTTATTCTGTATGTTGGCAAATTGAACACCAATAAAAAATAAATTTATTATTAAAAAATAAAAAAAAATAAAAATAAAGCTACCATGTTTGCATACTTAAGCTCCAAATCTCTCTCTCCATCTTTAATCTCTCTACTTAACTCTAGAATCACATTTTCATTATGGAACATCAGCTGAATGCTTTGAGGTTAAGGATTAAAATACAACACATCTCGGTTGTCTGGCTGGCTCAGTTGGTAGAGCATGTGACTCTTGATTTCAGGGTCTTGAGTTGAAGTCCACATTAGGGGTAGAGTTTACTTAAAAAAAAAAAGAAAAAAAATGTGGGGCACTTGGGTGGCTCAGTCAGTTAAGAGTCTGACTCTTGATCTCAACTCAGGTCTTGATTTCAGGGTCATGAGTTCAAACCCCACATTACTTACTACTTAAAAAAATAAAATAAATAAAAAATGAAAAATAAAATGCAACACATCCTGATATAACATTATGTTGCACCTTCACAAGCCAAAGTGGGTCCTGCTCTTGAGTTTCCTGTCTCTGCCTTTGATATCACTACCACTCATTCCCTCAAACAAGCAACCAGCAGTCATCCATGTGTTTGGTGCCCTCTTTCATGCCCTTCCCCTCCAGCACCGACACACACGTGCATGTGTGTGTTTGCATACACACAGACACACACATGCCTAATCGGTCTCATCCCTTTCCCCCCTTCAAATTCTCTCAAATATTTCCCCTTTCTGATCCTCCTATCTCCTCTCCAGATCTCAGGTCATCATTATCCATCACTTGAACTGATCTTTTCTTTGCTTGTTTCCCTAACTTTGTTCATCAAAAATTCAATAAATTGTTCATTTGCAAGCCAACTCTGTTGGATCCTGCTCTGGCCTGTCTCTGCCCCCATCTATAGGACCTCCTATGGCTTTCAGTTATATTTCTTAAGTTCCCTTGCTTAAAAACCTCTGAACAGGATCGAGTACAAACCTATTAGCATGGCTCTTTGTGGCTTAGCCTCCACTTCTGCTCACACCCATGTCTAGGCACTTCTCCTCCACTCCCCACCAGGCACCCTCCACTCCTGGCTCCCAGGTGCACTCACCATTCCCTGTCAGACCAGGTGTTCTCCTCCCCCACTGATCAAGTGAACAGGCTGCTCTCTCCTGGGGGAGTTGTCTGAGTCACTACTGGCCTGATTAAGTGAGCAGTCCCTTTCTTACAATGAGAATTTCCACTCCATTGCCTCAATCCAGAAAAGGCAGAATTGGTCACTGGTAATTCCAGGGCATATACCACATTGCCTCTCTTTCTAATCAACCCCATATGCTGTATACTATGAAAAGGCATAAATGATAAACCCTAGCCTTGAGCTATTAATAGGTTCATCCAAGTCTTGCCTAGCAGGACACTGCAACTGCCTTGAATAAGACCATCTTGACTCTGTGAAGGAACGTGAGAAACTCCTGAGGAGGGCTGGATGCCTACAGATCTGCCATTCACTCAAACACACTGAGCTCCTGTGCTGATTCAGCCACTGGGGAAAGAGTGGGCTGCAAGAGAGTCAGACAATTCCTACAGGTAAGTTGTCCCACACCATGCCCCTAAGTGCCTCTGTGTATTAAGCAGGCAAACCAGAAAGTCCTCTTACCCATGCCACCTCCTGAATCATGGGCCAGGATTCATTTATTCATCCAGCAAATACATACTGAGCACCTACTATGTGCCAGGAACTTTTCTGAGTTGGGATACAGTCATGCACAAGATACACAATAGAGACATGCTGATCCTCAATGGAGCTATGTTTCTGCAGGGTGGGAGGAGTGCTGAGAAAGAAAAACAAGTAAAAGACACAAAGTTAGAAGGTATTTGTAAAGCAAGGAACCACAGTGGGGAATGTGGGGGTAAAGGAGTGATATCTTTTAATAGGGTTAGCCTCCCTGAGAAGAAAAGTGACATTTGAAGACATAAAAGAACAAGGTAAAGGGACCCTCCTCCCAATTTCTGCAGCTTTTGCAGAAACTTATTTGCTGCAAATACCTCAGAGATACATTTCCAGAAGAAAAATGGCATGCTCTCTCTACCAACAGGAAAGGAGGCAGTATGAAAGAGAAGAAAAGAGCGGGACAAGAGAAATTATTCCATGTTGAACTGTCCCTGATGGACACTTGAAAACCAGCTCCAGGGGCAGAGCAGGGCCCACCGGGCCGAGGGGCTCCCCGGGGCCCCTCTCTCGGGCTGTCAGGCTAATCCCGCCGCCTCCTCCCACCCCGCCCCGCCCAAGAGGGTGTTTGCTCGGGGTAGTGAAGTTCAAACCCAGCCGAAGCCAGCCCCGGAAGGCGCGTCGGCCCGGCTGCAGCGCGGCGGCCAGAGAGTCCCCGGGCAGCGGTGCCCGGGGTTCGAGGGCAGCGGCGGGCGAGCTGGCTGCGGAGCTGAGAGGCACCGACCCCCGGGCGAGCTCGCGCCCCTCGCCGGGCGGCTCGGAACCCCCTGCCCGGCCTTCGCCGTGGGCACAGTGCTTTCCTGAAATCCCCCAATTCCTGGGGCGCGCCCCGCCTCCCGGGACCGCCGAGCCGGAGCCCCCTTTCCGGCCGCAGCCCCCCGGGTTTAGCGATGGCGGATTAAGTGTGCGTTCCTTCCAGGCCTCCCGAAACACTCTCAGGGATGCTATTTTGCTCGGGCCCGGGTCTCTCCCGCGCCGAGTTGCACAACAAACCATTTAAACATTTCAGCACAAAACCCGATCCATTGTGGGCCGCACATTAAAAAGTGTTATTCGCTTTGAAGTTTTTGTCTAATGGCTCTAAACTGAAAGAAAATGTTTTCCTATTACTTAATTCAATCATAGCGAAGAGACTTGGTAAAAAGCCCACGGATTTTGCCCCAAAGTGTGACAGAGTTCTCTTTGTGTTTGCTTATCCTCCGCTGTCACACACTTTAATTCGCCTCTCTTTATCTGGCATTCAAAACTTTCTTCAATGACATTCAATAAGGTCCAGAGGCTGGAGGGGGAAAAAAAACTGGTTATTTTTCCCCCCAGATATTCTTTCCCAGTAGCTTTGGCCTTGCTCGCAGGCAGGGTCTCTTAACCCCTTCCTCCCCGGGTGCGGGCTGCGGTTCCCAAGAGAGCTCTGCACGCGCCCTGCGCGGGCTGCCGGCTCCGGGGTGCAGCGGCCGCCCCTTTCACCCCGTAGAGCCCCGCGGGCACTCCGCGACTCTCCCACCCGCCATCGTCCGGGAGGGGGGGTGCCTCTGCGGCCCTGGTCACGGCTCTCGGCTCACTCTCAGCAGTCCTGGCCAGCCCAAAGTACTCAGAGAACCATTAGAACGGGCATTGGGCTGCACTGATGCACTCTGGCTAGCTTGCAAGCACCACTCTTAGGCGAGCAGCTTGGGGAGGACACTTCTGCCTTGGGGCAGCATTGGTCGCCAGACCCCCCCTCCCCATGCTAACCAATGAAGGAAGCGTTGAGCCCTACTCCTCCGGCTAAATGACATGCCCTTCCTCCAGGTTATTTTCCCTATTGCCTCCCTTCTTGTTACGGAATCAGTTTTTTTCTCTCCAACAAATTCTCCTTGCTTTCTGATCAGTTATAATTTGTTGCTATTGTTATTGTAAAGATGTTACCCAATGATGAAAAACCATGTAAATGCTTCAATTTGGGGGCAGTCTTACTCCCAAGCACTGATTTCTCCCCCCCCCCCCCCCTCTGAAAAGCTTCCCCCTTCATTTCTCACAATCCCACTCAGGGCTCAGAGCAGGTGACTGCAGTGATTTGGTTCCAATAAAATCGAAAGTAAACGTCTTCGGTGAAAAGTCCGGGGCTGTAAATTCTAAATATTTATGCTAATTTCCCATTGTATGGAAAAAGTTCCTGGGCGAAGCAGCTTTGAGCCCGGAGACTATTTAAAAGGCTGAAGCTGTGTACACAGAGCCAGGCGTTTGAAGTTGTTTAACCATTGTGTGACCAGAAAGAAGAGAGCAGGCGGCTGGAGAAGGTCTTGGGGACAGGGGAGGTCGTCCGGGTTAGGCAAAGGCAGCAGAAGCTTGGAATACAACTGCCCTTCGCGCCGCTCCTGTGGGACAAACTTCGGGAAGGCAGTGGTTCCGAGTGCACCGGAGTCTGTTGAGATGTGCGCGAGCGCAGAGGGCGCCGGAAGGGTCTGCGCCCGGCAGAGCACCTACACTCGCCTCTTCTGATGAGGTGCTCCGTCTTCACGGTGGAGGCTTTCATTCCCCATGCCTTGTCTCCGTCCGTGACTCTCAGAGACTGTTCTCCACTCTACATCCACAGCCCTGTCGTTTAAAGGAAAAGTCTGACTGACTAGCATGTACCGAACAAAGACGGGGCATTAAGGGCAGCATCAAAGTTAAGACTTTTGGGGGAAAAAAACGTAAAAGAGAAAGCGTTGGGGCCAGTGCTGGATAAGGGATCCTAAGCTCTTTGCCCCTCTCCGCAGCAGCGCATCCTCCCCGCACTAGCTCCAGTCCTCCCACGCAGGAAGAGGGGAAAGAATTCCACAGGTGGAAATCCGAGACCGGCTGTAGAGACACCTGCGGGGTGCAGAACGTAGAACTGAGCCAATTGATTGGAGAGAGCATGATCTTGGGGAGCAAGGGTAGATGAGGGAAGGGGACGAGGGCCACTGAGTGCGCAGAGAGATGGGGTGTGCGCCCATGGGAATCTGTGGAAGCGAGACAGCGGGGGTACAAAATCAATAAGATAAACCAGCCGATCGCCAATGCAAAGCCAAAGGGGAGTAAGGAATAAAGAGAAAGAAAAGAATATTAAATCGCAAGAGAATGAGAAAATAAACCCGCAAAAGGGAGAGGAGGGGGCGAGGGCGCCTGTTACGGCGTGGGTGGGGTTGACAAGAATAGAGTACATTATGCAGTTCATTTAGTTAACAAGTGAAATAATGAGGAAGCGTGCAGAGTGAATGCCAAGAGAAAAGGCACAAAAACCCTATTGAGAGGCCCCGGCCGCTCCTGGCGTAGCCCATCACATGGCAATAGTCCTATTTAAGCGGCGCCGTCGGCGCCTTTCAGCACCACTAGCGCTGGCCAGCACCCCGAGCTCTCCGGGCGGCGCCCGCGGCAGCAGCGGCAGCAGCGGCAGCAGCGGCAGCAGCTTCAGCCCCGGCCTCCGCGGCGCCTTTCGTCTCCCGGGAACAGGCAACAGCCCGCGGCCGCAGCCCGGGGAAGGGCGTGGGGAGCCCCGAAGTCCGCGGGGCGCGGGGAGCCGGCTGGCGGCGGGGCGACCGCGCACCGGGGCCATGCCGCGCTCCTTCCTGGTGGACTCGCTGGTGCTGCGCGAGGCAGGCGAGAAGAAGGCCCCGGAGGGCAGCCCGCCGCCGCTGTTTCCCTACGCCGTGCCCCCGCCACACGCACTGCACGGCCTCTCGCCCGGCGCCTGCCACGCGCGCAAGGCCGGGCTGCTGTGCGTGTGCCCGCTTTGCGTCACCGCCTCCCAGCTGCACGGGCCCCCAGGGCCGCCCGCGCTGCCTCTGCTCAAGGCATCCTTCCCGCCCTTCGGCTCACAGTACTGCCACGCGCCCCTAGGCCGCCAGCACTCGGCCGTGTCGCCCGGGGTCGCTCACGGCCCCGCCGCCGCCGCGGCAGCCGCCGCGCTCTACCAGACCTCGTATCCGCTGCCCGACCCCAGGCAGTTCCACTGCATCTCCGTGGGTAAGCCGAATCCGCTGCGCAATGGGGCAGGCACAGGCGATCTGATGAGGGTTGGCGAGCCAGGGATGGGGGGTGAGGGTCCCTGGGCATTCTGGAGGTGATGAAAGTGAAGCTGGGACCCCGAGAGGGGCGGTGGGGGGGGGGTGCCGAGGGAGGGCTGGGACAGAACCCAGGAGGGAGGGTGAGGGCAGAAGGTCCAAGTTTTGGAGGGGACGCGCAAGAGCGAGCGAAGGCTGAGGTTCGGGGCGCCCGGTAAAGCAGTGCCAAGAATGCGTGACTCCGAGTATTTGGGTCCCGAGACTCGGCACGGAGGCGCCGGCATTCACGCTGCTGTGCGTCTCGTTTGGGGCAAAGAGGTGGATGAAAGACCAAAGTCCCGGGATTCTACTGGTCTTGTACCAGAGGACCGGGCCCACAGCGCAGGAGTCTGATCGCTTCCCTCTCTGCACCCCCCGCCCCCCTCCAGACAGCAGCTCCAACCAGCTGCCCAGCAGCAAGAGGATGCGCACCGCGTTCACCAGCACGCAGCTGCTAGAGCTGGAGCGCGAGTTCGCCTCTAACATGTACCTGTCCCGCCTACGCCGCATTGAGATCGCTACCTACCTGAATCTGTCCGAGAAGCAGGTGAAGATCTGGTTCCAGAACCGCCGGGTGAAGCACAAGAAGGAGGGCAAAGGCAGCAACCACCGCGGCGGCGGCGGGAGCGCGGGTGCCGGCACTGGCGCGCCGCAAAGCTGCAAATGCGCGTCGCTCTCCTCAGCCAAGTGCTCCGAGGATGACGACGAATTGCCCATGTCTCCGTCCTCTTCGGGGAAAGACGACCGGGATCTCACGGTCACTCCCTAGGCGCATGCCTCCCCAGGTCGCCCAGCCCAGGCCCGCCCCGCGTCTCAGAGACTGGCCCTGGGACGCGCACACCTCCCCAGGTCGCCCAGCCCAGGCCCTCCCCGCGTCTCAGAGACTGGTCCTGGGACAAAGCACCTGTTCCCAGGCACCCGCTGCCCAACCGCGGCCACGCACGGGTTTGGCAAGGGTTTGCCGACGCCGTGGGCCCTGGGCAGCGCCAAGGGCTTTGCAGAGACCTGACGCTGGTATTGCCACCCCAGGGCCCTCGGCCGTCCAAAGTGAACTCCAAGCTGTGAATCCTGCAAGCGCTGGAGTCCTCAGCCATGCAGCACCGCGGCACTGGAGGGCATGCCGGCCGGCCCTGCGCCTTGCTGGCCGCGGGCGCCTCCTCGCCCGACCTCTCTGGACGGGTTCAGGCTTTCTCACGTCCTCTACCCCCACCCCCCGCCCCCACCCTGGGTCAAGCTGGGCCTCCTAACCCTCAGAGGCCCGCTCGCTAACCCCACCCAACCCCACCCTCTTTTTTCTTTTTTTTACTTCTTTCTCTGCGTCCCTACTTCTTCACCGCCGTCGTTTATCCACCGCGCACCCCCCCACACATGCAATTTATGAACTCTTGTTACTGCTTTTCTTTTCCTTTCTGTTCCCCTCCTCGAGGGGCCCATTGGAAGGTCAGTGGGCCCATTTAACACGCAATCAGGCCTTGCTGTCCCTGCAGTTCCTCTCCCACGAGAGAAATTGTCGCCCGTAGTATCCGTGTCGGGGAAACTGACTCGCTTTGTTTCGGAGACGCTTCGCATTTCCCCAAATGAGACTCCAGCTCTCCGCCTCTGGCGACCTTTCTCCTCCCTAGACCCCAGACTCCCACCCCGTCCTGGTCTAGTTTGTCGTTGTATGGTTTCTGTAATACCAGAAGATATTTATTTATTTATTTATGTACAAAATTTTAAATAAACTTTTTTTTTTCTTAGAAATCCACGTGGCTCTGGACCCCAGGCCTCCACTCTGGACTGGACAGGCGTAGGCCTGGGTTGGGGCTTCTTGCTGGGGCCGAGCAGGAATGGGGTAGCAGGTGGGAGCTCCAGCTCAGCTCCTCACTTGCTGCTCCACCAGCCCCGTCTGCACCCTCAGCGCCGCGAGGATTCTAACTCCTGTGCCCCACTGGCCCCGGGGGTTCCCTAGTCTGGGTTCCCAGGTGCACCAGTGCGGGGGGAGAGCCCAGAGCCCAGTCGGAAGGAAAGGAAGGAACGCACCCACACTGTGCTTCTGGTGCAGACCCCTGCAGCGCCCCCTTCCTTCCTGGGACCCGGCCCCGCCAGCATCCCTGCGGGTTTGGTAGTCCAGACCGCCCTCCCCAAGGGCGGCGACTAACTCCCTAGTGAGCCGGAGAACTCAGTGCTTTGCTGCGCTCTGATATGTTTATCAATTGTTTTTTATTCACCCTGTTTGTTAGGGATAAGTTCCCAACAAGATAGCACCGCCTTCTCTGGAATGGCCCCCTCGGCTTGCTTTGAGGCAAATTCTATCAGACTGTGCGGCAACGGTTCCCAGGGCCCAGAGCGTTCCGCGGGAGTCCCGGGCGAGCGGCCCTATGTAGCAGGCGCCGGTGCCCCCGGGACCTATGTTCTCACCCATTCTTATTACACGCCCCCCCCCAGTCCATTGGAACTAAAAATCCACACCCCAACCTTCCTTGGGGAGATCTGCGAGGTTTTTGTGAATTATGTGGACAAGGAGAAGGAATTACTGGGGTTTCCGCCCAGACGGAGAGCACACATCCGCGGAGTGGGGTGTTTCTGCTGCTCAGGAAATCGGATCCGGGAGACAGAGGATCTGGGTTCCTTCGACCTCCAGAAATCTGGAGACTTCTGCCTCCAGAAGTCTGCCTCCTGGAAAACTGGGCCACTTCTTTTTCTGCCAGACATCTATCTCCCCCCAACACACATCCATATGTGTATGGGTAGCGGGGGCTTCCAAAGTCTAGGCAAAGCAAATATATGCCTCTTTCATGAAAGGTGCTCCAGTTTGATTGCTCAACACAAGCGGGGTTCATTTCTAAAATGATCTTTTCCTTCCGTCGAGCTCAGTGGGAGGTGCTTTCTCCAGCTCTCCTAGAATAAAGACAGCGCAATCTGGCTTTCCAGGATAGGGCATTCCTGGTTCTTCTGGAGTGAGATGCCTGGGTTGTGCCTGAGACAGATGAGAGCTGGTCTGACCCGCCTCTCTGCACCCTCCCTGGTTCCTCCTCTGTCTTCATCAGTCTGAACCCCAGTCTCACCCAGACCCGTTGCCAGACCCCCGGGAGGGGGGAATTGTACCAATATAAAAGAAACCGAGGCGCTTTGAGGCATAACATGAATTGAATCCCAACTAATGCTTTCTTATCAATGATTCGGATGCTTTCTCAGTTTTCCAGCTCACACGCCGCTCTAAGAACCCTTGGGTGAGTGAAGTTTCATATCCTTTGGCCATTTGCAATCCACCAGTCTGCCTTTGACTGAGGTTTGGGGCCCCTGGGCAGCACAGCCTTCGGGAAACAGGTCTATGGTAAATGCAAAGGGCGGAGGGCTCACTTTGAATCAGTTCCTTCCCTGGATACAGGGACAGGCTCTTTCCAACTTTCAGTGACAGACCCCTCGTCAGAAAGGCATCTTTGGAGATAGGCCTACTAGGGCCTTGGGTTTGGGACAGGGTGGTGACTATTAGAAGATGGAAATGGAGCTTGGAGAAATGTGTAGAGGCTGGACAGCGCCCCTCTCCCCCAACCTCCTGCGTACTCCCCAGGCCGAACGCTGCAGTTTTGCCACCCTATGCCGAGGTCCCTCCTGTTCCCAGCTGCTCGCAGAAACTGCAGAGCCACTGCTGCCGGCAGGGTCCACACGCACCCAGTTCTCCTGGGAGCGTGCCTTTCTTCCTCTCAGCTTTCCCTACCCAAGGCTTTATTTCGCCGTCCCGCTCCCATAAGGGCAGCCCTTGCGCTTTCTGACAGGGTGTCCTGGAGAGCGCTTGGAGAAAGCGCAGCCTCCTTGCGGCGGCCACAGTGGTTGCCAAGGCGGTGGCAGGAGCGCAGCGCTGGGGAGCACGCAGGCGGCTGCGGCGCGCAAGGGCTTTCAGCGTCCAGCCGCCGCCTGGCGGAGCGGCGACCGGCTCCGGAGTGCCAACACGCTCGGGTTCAAACACTTCTCCCCCTGCCTCCGTCCGGACCGAAGTCCTTCCTCCGCTGCAAGGTTTGGAAAAGGGCAAGGCACGCCTACCATTGGGGAGCCACCCGAAATCGGGGCTTCTCACTTAGGGACACAGAATCCGTTCTTTGAGCCCACAGTGTTTTGAGCCGGAATTTGGGGCTTCCAAGTCAAAATATGAAATAAAAAATATATATATGAAATTAAAATCAAACTGAGTTAGAATGAAATTTCCTGGAAATCCCCATTTAGTCTGGCAAATCCACATGCAGGCGGCCGATTCTATATCAAGGACAGCTTCTTTCTGTTCTCTGTGCAATTCAGTGGTTGAGTGTGGACCCTAGAATCCAAGTGCCTGACTTGGCAATGCGTTTCCACCATTTCCTTACAATCTTGAGCAAGCCACTGGTTCTTACTCAACCTCAATTTCTCCTTCTGTAAATGGGGATTATGTTAATAGTTCCTTTACAGGGCTGTTGTGCAATATTAAAGGATAGAATTCACATAAAATGCTAAGCACAAGTCTGCCAAGTTTCAATAAATGGTTACTCATCTTGTAGGTGGTGATGTTACTTGTGCCTACAACTGTGCCTCCGACAGAGTTGGTGTTGATTGATTTACAGAATGATAGAAGTGGCCACTCACAGTCTCAGATCTGAATCCATCACAGAGCAGCTGGAGAACTCACACAAGTGCTAACATTTCCAGGAGTCCCAGGAGTTACTCATTCAGAGAGAATAAGTACCAGCTCCCCTCTGAAGCATTTCCCAGGTGTTGGAAGTCACGGAAGTCCAAATTGGAGTCTTCTTTACACATTCACTTAGACCAGTTCCTTGACCTCTATACTAATGACATTTTGGGCCAAATAATTCTTCCTTATGGAAGCCTGTCTGGGCATTGCAGGATGTTTTGCAGCATCTGTGGCCTCCACGTACTAGACACCAGGGCCCCCTTTCCTCCCTAGTGTGACAACTAAAGATGTCTCCAGATATTGTCAAATGTCTTCTGGAGGGCAAAAACACTGAAGGTTAAGAACGACTGATGTATACCCATGTGTTTTCTGCTGACTATTTTTGTGCCATATCTTTTTTGCCAGTCCACAGGGGCCAGGATTTGGTAGCCTAACTCTGAGCACACCTTTCTACCTTTCCTTTAATTATCCTTCACTGAATATGTGCTCCTTATACGTCCGGGATACTGGTCCATGCACTGAGGTGTGGCGTGAGAGGAGGAAAGGGAAAGAGAAAAGGTTGGGGTGGGGGGGACGCTAGGGGAGATACCAAAAATGCCTGCACAATGGAAGCATGTCAGCTAGTCTCTACAGCATTGGGCATGTGGATTGAAAGGGTGAATGGGTCACAGTCTTAACTGGGTGAGCAGAGTTTACAAAGCCACTGAAGCCTTTGCAATAATATTCTATCCATTTGTCTCATGACCTGTAGACAATTGGGATCCCACTTCAGTCATGTCCATGGGAGCCCAACAGGAGCTTGAGGTGGCATCCCACCAAGTCATACACACACAAACACACACACACACACCACCACCATCACCACCACCACCACCACCACCACTATTATGGTTCTTCCTGAAGCATACTCCTTATCTGTTTTGTCAATGCCTGTAAGTTTGAAACTAGAAATCAATTCTTTTTTGCTAAGGCCCCTCATATTTGATTCAACACAAGTACCCCTGAGAGTAGTAACCATTGAATACATAATTTTTTCTGAGAGAAGACTCTGGAACAATAAAGGAGCAGAAGATCCCTGAGAACTAAGGGATGTGGAAGAGGTACAGGGGCAAGAAAAGGGGTCTATGTAAGGGGGATGGTACAGAAGTCTCACCAGTATGGACCATTGTTGCCTGAGGCTATCTGCCTCTAACCCAGAACCACAGACGAGGGTAAGTAACTATCTTACCGATTATTTCAGAACTAAGCTCACCCACAAAGTAAGGAATACGATGATTCTAGTGAGGCAAGAATCTCATGAATCCAGTCTTATATATGGCAACCCATAGGTGAGTTTCAAATACTAATATATTAACAGAAACATGTGTGTGTTGAGAGGCTCAAACAAAAGGAAGGTAAAAAAAAAAAAAGTTGATGATTCTAGGAGAGGGAAATTATCTTGAAGTTAAATGCTCTGCTTTAGATTATCCTGTCACGATGAATCCAAGCCCTGGTTCTAGAAGGCTTCTTTGAAACCACCAAAGAAATCCCAGGTGCTAACCCTGATGCCTCCTAGCCTGGCATACAAGCCGCTGTGTGTGGGACTTCCCAGCTCAAGGGAGGAAGTGCCCAGTGAAGTATGTGAGGGAGCCATTTGACTTGTCATTCACTTCAGGCAGTGGTGGCTAAGGAAGGAGTTCACTCAGGAGTTCTGTCCTGTGCCACCACAGTCAGGGGGCAACTGATGAGACTGGATATGAATTGAGCAAGTGGGGGTCACTCAGGCAATCCTGCAGTGAGGAGCTTCCCTTGCTAGTCCCACTGAGCTTTAGGCTGTTGGGATCCTGGGAGGCAGAAGCTACCTCCATTGGCTCATTGTTCACCAAAAGGTATCAGGTGGAAGTAGTTGTCTGTTTCCTTGATTCCATGATGTTAGGAATTTCTAGAGTGTCTCTGTTGCAGACCAAATTGTGTCTCCCTGCCCCAAATTTATATGATGAAGGCCAAACATCTAGTGTCTTATACTGTAACTGTATTTGGAAACAGGGTCTTTGAAGAGGTAATTAAATTAGGTAATATGGGTGAACCCTAATCCAATATGACTGGTGTCTGTAAGAGAGACTCCAGATATAGGTACACACAAAGGGACAACCATGTAAAAACAAAGGGAGAAGGCATCCACCTGCAAGCCAAGGAGAGAGATCTCATAAGAAACTAAGCCTGCAGACACATTGATCTCAAACTTTTGGCCCTCATAGTAGAGAAAATAAATTTTTGTTGTTTAAGCCACCCAATCTGTGGTATTTTGTATGGCAGCCTTAGCAAATGAATACAAACTCTGACCTGGATGAGAGCTCTCTGAGCCCTTCCATGCTCATGCAAGAATATAAGATTGCAGAGGAAAGTCTACTGGAGTAGGAGTCAAGAATTTGAGGTCCAGACCCAACTATGCCTCTAATCCTATAACTTTGGACAAATGATGACGTTCCTGGATCTTGGTTTCCCCTTCTCTAAAGTCAGGGATGTAACTGACATCAGGGTTTTTTTTCCCCTTGTTCTGACCAGCACTTTCTCTTTTTTTGATCATCATCTAGATTTTATTTTGTCAAATATAAATTAGTCAGCTCTGGAATAAAGCAAGCATCCACTGAGTAGACATTTGAAGGGTCCCACTTTGCACTAGAAGATCCAATGGGGACTAGATATTTACTTCTGCCACCTTCCCAGCAGATCAGGCATGTGCACAGACCTAAGGTCCAACATTTCCCCTGGGAGTCTGACTCTAGAGAAGAGTGACACAGAGATGCATGTCAGACAGTATTTCCTATGGCCAGAAAGTTAAGAACCCCCGAGTGATGGCAGATGACCTATGATAATGGTGGGATATGGGGATAGTCCAGGGTGGGAGCCCTAGAGGTGGCATCTAACTAGACTGCTCAGTGGTGAGACTTTGGCTACATCTCCTCTTTCTGCCTGCCTGGTTTCCAGGCATTTCACCAGTACTTCCCATTGATTCTGTGAACTATCAGGTGACCTTCCATTCAATACCTGTTCTGCTTAAGTAGCTAGAATTCATTGCGATTGTCTGCAACCAAGAATTTAGAGTGATGCAGTAATCTATGCCATATATGAGCAATATAGAACCTGCATGGGATTGTGAACAGACCTGGGACAGGTATGACTGTCCCTGAAACAGAATCAGTTCTGACCAGGTGACCAGTACAACTTAATAGGATTCCCTGGACCGCTGCTCTTTTGCATCACTATTGTTACCCATACATTCCCTTTGGCCAAACCGGAGCATTTAGACTTGGGTGGATGTTTCTTAATTCATCATCCAGTTGTTATAGCATGAGTCACAACTGGAGCATGAGCTGGCTTATCCTAGAACAGCACTGGGCTTCCTGAGGACAGTAGGAATGGTGCTTCCACACCTACAGGGAAGCCATGCTCCGGCCTACATGGAGACTCAAGATACAACATCCATTTGTCCTCTCTGACTGATTGCCTAGCCATGCCTCTTTGAGGTGGTTGACACACATTCACAGAACTGTGCAGTCTGTGATACTTCGCTCTGACTCACCAGGGAGAAAACATTCTCTGAAATTCTCCTTCACCCTGAAGACTCTCTGAGTTGTTAAGAATGTCCTCATGGTGCTTGCTAACTCTTCTAATCACAGCTCTCTACGGAGTGTTAGACACTGAATTCAAACTACTTTAAGCTAAAGGGTATCTATTGGTTCACAGAACCAATTACGTTCCAAATGGAATTGTCCTCAGGATCTCCAGGGACATGACAATGTGGTGAGATAGCTTGCCCTCTCTCCCTAACCTTTGACTTTGCTCCTCTCTGTGCATTGGCATTATCCTTTCATGCTGTACAGGCTTTCTCCTTGCAGGGTGGGAGTGTGGGGCTAGGAGGTAGGCAAAAAGGGGAGATGGTAACAATCAGCTCAGGCTTACTTCATCCCAGCTAAACACCCTGACAAAAGAGCAAGAGTATCTCTCTCTTGCCCAGATTCCCTTAGTGATGGCAAGTGGTATGTGGTAGTGGTCACAGAGTGGTGGCAGAGGTTGTCCATGGTGGTAACCATTCTAGCCACAGATCGACCCTGCCTGGGTCATATGCCAATCCTGTGACTGTGGCCAAGGGTGGCACTCGAGTGGATACTATGACTGGATGCTCCAGTTGAACACAATAAGTGGGGGCTATGTCTCTGGAAGGAAAGAAGGGATGTGGAGCAGACAAAATGACAGATGTCCACTCTGGATACCAATCACTACCCCATGTTATAGTTCAGTCATTCACAGAGTATGAGCCATGAATCCCTGGGCTCCTCTGAGACCCTTGAAGGGGGTCCAAGAAGCCAAAAACTATTTCCCTAATGATACTGAGATCTCAATTCTCTTTTTCACTGTGTGGCATCTACACTAGTGGTGCAAAAGCAAAGGTGGGCAAAACTGCCTGCACCTTAGACAAACCAAGGCAGTGGTCACTGTATTCTTGACCTCTTCACACCCAGGGGAAAAAAAAAAGTATCTAGTTGCACCTAAGAATGTTCTTGATAAAGTGGTTGAAATGATAATTTGATTAAAGCTCAACTTTAAAGACTTGACTTTCAACTTTGAAGATATGCCTTTTTAATATTCTCTAAGATGAAATGTTAAGTTTTTGCCTACTGTAAATGAAGGTATGAAAAACAGTAGTCCTGACAAAAAACACTCAAGTGATTGGTTAAGTAGGAAGCTGAACTAGCTAGGGTTTTTTTTCATGGAAAACCATTTTACATGAAAGAAGAACTGACAGGCAAACTAATTATTCAGACTTGGGTATTTGGTAGACATTTCCTTGAAAACAAAGTAATCCTGTTACTTTAAAAAAATGAACTGACAATATTTGCTGCTGATGATAAAATTTGAGGTTTTGTTTTGTTTTGCTTAAGATTTTATTTATTTATTCATGAAAGAGAGAGAGAGAGAGAAAGGCAGAGACACAGGCAGAGGGAGGAGAAGGCTCCATGCAGGGAGCAAAGAGGGACTTAATCCTGGGACTCCAGGGTCACACCCTGGGCCTAAGGCAGGCCCTAAACCTCTGAGCCACCCAGGGATCCCCAAAATTTGAGGTTTTAAGCAAAAATTGAAATGTTGGAATATATGTACCCATCACTACAAAATTAACATCTTTTCAATACTTGGATTTTTCTAATGAGATGCTGACATTAACAAATATGAATTTTTAAATATTATATAATGAAATGTATCAGCATGTGTATAACACATTAATTCAGTGAATCAACATTTTCCAGATGATCCATGTGTGGCTCTACAAAATCAGGCACAGGTAAAAGATCCATTCAAAGTATAAGGTAAATCAGCAGATTGAAATGTAACAGAGCACATAAATTTTATTGATATAATTTCAGACTCCACATTGTAACTAATATTCAAGAAACTATCCCTTTTCATGTTTTGGTGCACTATCAAGAAAACTGCCTGTAATTAAATGGAAAGGTTATCAAAATACCCCTCCATCATCAACATCAGATATGTATCTGCCTGAGGCTGAGTTTCTTGATCTATTTCAAGGAAAACATATCAAAAAACACTGAATGCAGAAAGAGATATAAGAATTCATCTGTCTCCTATGAAGCCAGATGTTAAAGAGATATAAACAATGTCTTGTAACGGAATATTTTGTTGTGGAAATTACAGTTATTTTCATATAAATGTTACATAATACATTTCAGGACTGTGTTTTATTTTAAACAGGAATGAGTTTATTGTTTAAAATAAATTAATAAAGATTATTTTTAATTTCCTGTTTTAATTTCTAATACGGTAAATGCTAATAGATATACCCTGCATAAACCAAAGCACTTTGGAGTCTTCTGTGCTTTTTAAGAATGTTAAGGGGTCCCAAGACCAAAGCATTTGAGCAGGCTGTTGTAGGATATTATAGATAATAGTAGCCAAGACTAACTGCATAACTTAGCACTTAATTGAATGCTCATTAACTGCCAGACATATAATGTACCTCTCAATCTTCACACCAACTCCATGAAGTAGGATTTATTGGAATCCCCATTCCACAGTAGAAAACACCGAGGCACAGAGAGATTCAATGGCTCCCCAAGATCCTACTGCTAGCCCACAGAGAAAATGGAATCCAGATTTGAGAATCTGACTGAGGGGCCCACATTCTCAACCTTTTCAAAACGCTTCCACCTCTCTATGAGCTAGCTTTGGAAGCTGTTAATTTGTTGTCCATCTAAGTTAACAGTCTGAGTACCCACAACCATCTCAAATAACCAGAAGGCCTCTCACATCATGGCCTCCCTCTCCTACTCACTTCAATATCCAAGACTACTATCTGCAGAAATGATTCAAAAGATAAAGCATCAAACCATTTTAAAAGTTGCATATGACACAAAATCTGGCAATTTCCTACACAATACCTTCAAATTTGGCTTCCCTAAAGGACTCTTCTATTGCCTTCCTCTGGGGAGAAAAAGGCAAGGAAGTCTCCCCTTTCACCGTGGAGCAACTATCAAAATCCAGCCTACCTGCTCCTGAAAGTTTGCAACTTTACCAAGTCACATCATTTTTTTCATCTGTTAAACTCTTAAAATGGGACAACTGCATGTAGCTATGTATGTTTCTACCACCCACACCATTATGGCCAAAGCCCCTATATTCATGTCACCTTGTGGACCACAATGCAAGGAGTTCCAGTCATAAGAAAATCAGTTGAAAGCCTTTCTGTGACCCTTAGTTTGGTCTGCACAGGAGCTCTCTGTACAGCTCTGACAACCACTAATCTATCTTTGGCCACATGATTTCTCTTTGTAACCTTGGACCCATATAGCAAGCACATTATGACACATTGCTGAATAACTGAAATCCCATTTCCTCCCAGTATCTTAATTAAAATGTGAATCTGAGCAGGCACCAGTTATCTCAACTCCACTTCAGTCCAGAAAGAAGGGTTTAAACTCTAAAAGGATTTTGAAATTCTTTCACCAACTTAAGGCATTTTGGGGATACGGTTTGTATGAAAGATGCTTCGGAAAATGAAGTTGTCATGTATTGTATGTGTAAATAAACCTTTCAGCTCCCTGGCAAAATCCAAGCTCAGTGGGGCTAGAAAAGCATTCTGGGTATTGGCATGCAAATGAGCATGTCAACAGCGGTTAGAGTGTACCTTCTAGGGGTAAACAAGCTGATTGTCATGGGAAATGTAGTCGGCTCTGCTCTGTTTGAAACTGTTTTGCAAATCCCTTGTTTGGTTAGATTTCTGAAAGTTGAGTTTGTGAACTCAATAATACAGCTTAATACCAAATTCCCAGTCACACTGTCTTTGGATGCCTGACAGGGCTGTGCACACCATAAAGGACCGTACAAGCAGGCATGCCCAATTAGGTTTGGAATGCAGGAGGCCTGAAGTACAAACAGAAGTCTGAAGTAAGATGTAGGCCACAATCTGAGAGTGGCCAAAGCGCAGCCGTGCCTAGACCCCACACTCTAAGTGCGTGTGGGTAGGGACCCCACACCACTGGCAGCTCCCTGCCTTTGCCAGCCCTCTCTCTCTTGCCTGTGATGCTCTGTCCCTCCCACTCCCAACCTGATAAACCCCTACTCAGCCTCTTCTGAGAAGCCTTCCATACCTCCCCGGGTGGGAACAGCCCTGTCCATCTCAGGGGGCCGAGCCCCTCTGTCCTTGCTACTATGCAGCGCTACCACCATCATTCCATGCTGGGCGCTAGGGTGGGCTCTGACCACAGTGAGTTGCACTCTGCACTCATGTGCAGTAAGACTGAATCTTCAGTAAGACTGAATCTTACCCCCCTCTGTGTCCCCAGGGCCTCGTACTCAGTGAACACCCAACGTGTGCACAGATTCATGTTCTCCTTGCCTGGAAGATGGTGAATGAAGTAAGAGTACAGATTCCTGAAATTGTTTTTCTTAATGTGTGTTCCCTCCACCCTTCTCATTCTGTGATCAGGTCCTGCCTCCCCAGCTCTGCTGCTGGGACAGGGGTCTGCTTCCTCCCCCAGCTTCTGTGGGCAGTACCTCTCCACAGTGTGTCTGCCCACCCTTTGTCTTCCAAACTCATGCTGGGGCCTTTGTCTAACCCCTCCTCAAAACCACTTCTCTGAAGAGCCCACTGTCGGAGAAGCCAGCCCTGAAGATTCCTTCCCCAGAAAAGGAAATCAGCTTCCCAAACTTGTCTATTGCCCCCAAAGCAGGCTCCGTGTGAGCTGGATGAATGGAATAAAGGAACCCTCGTGTGCCTATCTGTTAGCTTCTGAATGAGTCAGGGCAGTGTGGGCAATGGCTTCCCAGCAAACTACTTATTGATTGCGGAAATGTGACCTGAACTGATGGGTGAAATAGGTAGCATGTTCCCTGGCCACAGTGTTGCACTTTTTTGAGTACAAGTTTGGCTACGGAGCTGAAGGTGTTGTACATTGTCTTGTTCAAAAATAATTTAGGTCCATGTCTGGGGCTGCATTCTATTCTATATGTCTCCTGCTATAGTTTGGGATCAGATCATGAGCCACATCCATAACCCACTGTTATGGGCTGAACTACAGTTCCCCCTCCCCTAGATGCACATGTTTAAGTCCTAACCCCCAATACTTCAGAATGTGGCTGTGTTTGGAATAAGATTGCCAAGAAGGCAACAAGATTAAAGTGAGACTGTTGGTGGGTCCTAATCCCACCTGACTCATGTCCTCACAGGAAGAGAAAATTTGCACACAGACACACATGAGCACGGAGAAAAAGACAATGTAAGGACACAGAAAGGAGGCGACCCTCTGCAGGGCAAGGAAAAAAGGCCTCAGGAGAAACCCAAACTTGCTGACATTTGGCCCTTAGACATTCAGCCTCCAGAACTGTGAGAAAATGAACTTCTGCTCTTTAAGCCACCCAGCCTGTGGTATTTTGGCTATACAGCCCTAGCAAACTATTATATTCATGATGTGCTCTGATCTCTCTTCAGGCAGAGAAACTTCCCGTGCATGGAACCCACTCCTCTGTCAGATGTGGGAATTCTGACAGGGCTGCCTTGGCATAAAAGTCAGCACTATGCTCCCTCCTTGGGACTGTGGCCGTGGTTAGGCGCCACCTGTTCCAGGCATGCCCAGGCACAGTCACACAGAAGCAAGGTGGACCATCAGGGCAGCCACTGAGTCCCTGATGCCTCTCCTGAACTTCCAGCTGATGCTGACCATTCCCTCCTTGTTTATATGTGCATTTGCTCATTCAACAAATATTCCTTGAGCCCAACTCATTTATGTATCAAGTAATAGTGAGAAAAACGATCCTGATTCATGAAGCTTACATTTAAGAGGGGAGAAAGATTGTTAATCAAATCACCACAAACTGGAAGAAAAGCCAAAGTTAGATGAGGAAAAAAAAAGAAAAAAAAACAACTAGAACCATGAAGGACATGATCTTAAGTATGAGAAAGGGTTAACTAGGCAAAAAAAAAAAAAAAAAAAGTAAAAAAAGAAAGGAAAAAAGTAAAGGAAAGAGCAGCCTGTGCAAAGAGAGAGTGGTAGGAGGGCAAAAGGTCCTCTCTAGGAAATCAGAGAAGACCCATGGATGGGAGTGCAAAGAGCAGGGGGCAGTTCCTGGAAGTGTAAAATCCAGGAGATAGGCAGGTGCCTAATGCTGAACCCATTTGGCTAGATTAAGTGTCTAGGTTTTTATTTTAAGAGCAATGGAACCTACTGAAGAGTTTTAAGCAGAGGGTTGACTCAATCAGATGTGTGTTTTGAAGGACTCACCACAGCTTTTCTACGGAAAACTGAAGTGAGGGAGATAAGAGTGGTCAGAGGTGACCAGCTAACTGGCTGCCTCCCTGTGACAGGTACCACGCAGGCATCTCATGCTTGTTGTCTAGGTACAAACCTGGAATGAGAACCAACTCCTTCCTGCTGTGATCTAAGGGTCACATCAAAGGGGCTCCATCATTCTGTTAAGAAAGTTCTCTCTCATTTGCTTGCTGCAGAGCTAGGATTCTCCATGAAAGACCTACCCTTTCCATTTAAAGCTCTGACCCATCATAAATGCAAATGTTTTTATAGTATAACACCCTAGCAGAGCAGCAGGCATTGACAAATTACCAGAAATAAGTTCCTTGGATAAGCACCTACCAGCAGGAAGAAAGTCTCTTGGAATGGAAAGTCAGCCAGGAAAGTTTTGCTAGGGAGGGTATAGATCAGTCTAGGCTGTGGGAGGCAGAGTGCTTGACTGAGTTCTTCTAGAGGGGTCAGGAGGATTCAGGACAGCTGGATCATGGATGGTGGACACGGAAGGAGGAGAAAGTGGCTGATGGAGAGCCCTACCTTCAAGCTCCTTATTATCATTATTTGTATTTTACTCATGAGCCACAGTTCAGAGAACCTAAGCAATTTGTGTCAAGTTGCATATCCCGAGTAGCAAAGTCAAGGCACAAATGGATTCCCCGGTTCTGAACCTGGTGCTGCATTCCACCTCAACAACAGGCCTGGAGCCACTCTGAAGAGGCCAAGCAACAGCCCCATGGATGAGTTAGGAGGCTCCACCTCACATGCCATCCCATCGTCAACTGACTGGCACATAGTAGAAGCATAGCGAATATTTATCAAACGAATGAGTCATTCTCACATGGGAAACCATGTCAAGTGCTTTGTAAGCAGCAAAGCTCTGAATCTTCAGGAAAGTTTTAATAGCTTCAGTCTCCATAATGAAAAAGTTCCTCAAACATCCCCACTGAAAGGCAAACACTATTATTAGGAGCTGTAGCTCAGCCCTAAAGCCTTCCTAACTCAATTCATTCACTGAACATTGTTTATTGCATCCCCCTCCCCTTTTAAGATTTATTTATTTATTTTAGAGAGTGAGTGTTAGGTGAGGGGTAGACAGAGAGGGAGAGAGAAACCCAAGTAGACTCTGCACTGAACACTGAGCCTAATTGTAAGGCTTGATCTCATGACTCTTGAGACCATGACCTGAGCCAAAACCACAAGTCTGACGCTTAACTGACTGAGCCACCTACGTGCCCTGTTTATTGTATTTTTTCAATGAACCATACCAGTCCAGTGGTTCTAGGGATATAGCAGTAACCACCAGGATAGACGAGGTCATCACTTTAATATCAGTGGGGGGAAGAAATCCCAAAAGCATATAAATAAACAAGATACTTATAGACTGTCAAAGAAATGGTGTATTATAAAGAGTTTTGGACTTGTGGAAGAGCCATTTTCAGGAGAATGAATGAAAAGGAATGTCTTCAAGAAGTCTGAATAACAACAAGATAGAAGTGGCAAGAGCTGGAAGAGGGGCAATTTCACACAGAGGGCTCAGCATGCACAAAGGCCTTGGGGCAGGGAAAGAGTTAGTAGTGTAACCTAGACAAGGAAGGCCAGTCTGGCTGGAGGCAAGGGTCAAAGAGGAGTTCCAGCTGGGGATAGAGAAGTAAGTAGACAAAATATTGTAACTAGTCTTCAGGGCAAGGTTAGAAACTTAGATTTTATTCTGAAGGTAAAACCACTAGAATAATAACTGTTCATTGGATAGTTCTTAACAGGGAAGGAAAAATCATCTGATCTGTTTCTAAAAGGGTGCTCTGAGGAGAACACAGTGTAGGGCAGCAAGGCTAGAAGCTGGGAAGACAGCTGGGGGAGAGATGACAGTCCAGAGCAGAGCTCATGGCAGCATGGGTAAGGGTAATAGCTGTAAAGGTGGTGAAGTGTAGTGATCAGGATTTGCTTTGAGGTGGAAGCCAATACTTGCCTGGATTGGATACGAGGCTGGGAGGGGAGCAGCATCCTGGGTGACTAGCATATTTAGGGCCTGAGCAGCTGGATTAGTGTCCTGTCATCTACTAAGATGGAGAAAACTAGGTCAGGGAGGTCGAGTAGAGAAGAGTGGGGGGTCACACAAGGGGTCCATTTTGGCCATGTTGTGTTGGAAAGGCTAGTTGACACCCACATGGAGATGTTGAATAGGCAATTAACATATGCATTCATGGTTTTGCTAGCAGAAAGGAAAGGAAAGGAAAACAAAACAGGAGGGAGAATCTGGAATGAGAGGAAGTTGGCAAGAGAAGGAACTTTGGTTGTTCACAAGAACAAACTTCCTTCTTCCCACAATTTCCAGACCCATCAAATTCCTAAAAATATTTATGCATGCCAGTCACCGCATAAGGTGCAGAGTATTGACAGCAAGATAGAGAGACAGAGGCCTGCCCTCAAGTAGTTTATGCTCCAGGGAGAGCAGATAGTCCCTGGCCTTGTAAATGGGTGCACCTGTCAGAAGAATCCTACAGGAATGAGGAGATAGAGCAATGGGGGTGGGGTGGGGAGGTGCCTGGGGGTAAACTGAACCCAGTGGTCTGAGGGGATGTTTCACTTAAGACTTGAATGATGAGGGATGCCTGGATGGGTGGCTCAGTGGTTGAGTATCTTCTTTCAGGTCAGGTCATGACCTTGGGGTCCTGGGATCCATGGAGTCCCATGTCAGGCTTCCTGTATGGAGCCTGCTTCTCCCTCTGCCTGTGTCTCTGCCGCTTTCTCTGTGTCTCTCATGAATAAATAAATAAAATATTTTTAAAAACCACACTTGAATGATGAGAGGGACCAGGCCACAGGGGGAAGGAGCAAGCATGAAGAGCATGGGATCTTAAAGGGTCAGAACAGAGACCAATGCCCCAGTGAGAGATGGAACAGGTGTCATCCCAGAGGTCAGTGTGCTGCAGGATGCAGGGCCACCATAAGGGGCTGGAGTTTATGCAGTGGAATGGGGAGCTCCTGGAGGCTTTAAAGCAGGGCACTGACACAGAGAGATTACATGGCAGGCAGATTGCTCTGGCTGCCGGTAGAGAATGGAGTGCAGGGGGGAGAGGGACTGGGAGCACCATTGATCTGGGAGTGAGATGCCCAGGCTAGGGCAGCACCAGCTGTCCAAGTAGTGAGAAGCAATGGGTTCAGAGATATTTTG
The DNA here is from genome assembly GCF_048164855.1 of Canis lupus baileyi. Lineage (NCBI taxonomy): Eukaryota > Metazoa > Chordata > Mammalia > Carnivora > Canidae > Canis > Canis lupus. Next base: position 13,511,852 of record NC_132861.1, on the reverse strand, counting down.
GAGACAGAGCTACTCCACTGATTGGCTGTAGGGAATGTTAGATATCCCTTTGAGAGTCCTTAGAAAGACTAGTGTGGAAGCCCTGGGCTGAATGAGATAGAGAAGAGGACCAAGAACTACACCAGAATGTTGGGGTTCTGAGTCCTTAGGAAAGAAGGAGGAGGCTTCAGAGGTAGGAGAGAAAGAAAGCTCGAGGGGTCTGCAGTCTAGATGGAGCCGCCTTTTTCAGCCTTAGCACCATTGACATTTGAGGCTCTTTGTTGGGGGGGGGGGGCATCTTGCACATTGTGGGATGCTTAGCAACATCTTGGGGCATGTGTCCACCAGATGCCAGTGGTATTCCCATCCCCCAGTTGGGACCATTGAAAATGTCTGGAAACATTGCCAAATGTCCCTTAGGCAATGAAACAAGATGAAATCAGAGAGGGGGACAAACCATAAGAGACTCTTGATCATAGGAAACAAACTGAGGGTTGCTGGAGGGGAGAGGCATGAGGGGAGGGGGTAACTGGGAGAAGGACATTAAGGAGGGCACGTGATGTAATGAGCACTGGGTGTTATATAAAACTGATGAATCACCGAACTCTACCTCTGAAACTAATAATATATCATATGTTAATTAATAGAATTTAAACTAAAAACATTAAAATGAAAATAATTTTAAAAAATTGATCACACGGAGGGGGGGGCAATACTTAATTGGAGAAAAATGAGCAGGCAGCAAGAGAGGCAGCACTGCCTGAGGGTTAAGAATGTGGATTTAGGACTCAGACCATGTGGGCTCCCACCAGGCTCCACCACTCACTAGCTGGCTGACTTCAATTGATTTAACTTCTCTCTTTTTTTTAGATTATTTATTTATTTATTCATGAGAGACACAGAAACAGAGGCAGAGACACAGGTAGAGGGAGAAGCAGGCTCCCTGAAAGGAACCCAATATGGGATTTGATCCCGGGTCCTGGGATCACACCCTGAGCTGAAGGCAGATGCTCAACCGCTGAGCCACCCAGGAGTCCCTGATTTAACTTCTCTTTGCCTAAGTTTCTTGATCTGTGGCAAGATCTGAGTGGCAACTCACTCAGCAGGTTATAGGGATCATTAAATGTGTTAATATGGTAAAACACTTAGAATAATGCCTGGCACATTGTTAAGAGTTAATAGGAAGTTATTTTACAGAGGGCTGTGAGGGGGAGGAACAGAGTGGCATGTGCCTCTGAGTGCTCATGCACACACACAAGGAGTCCCTGGTCCAGTCTTAAAGCTCAGGGGCCAGCACTTGCTGGAGGAAGTCTCCTCTCCGCTGAGCCTTGGAGGGAGGATTAAGAGTCAGCCAAGGGAAGGGTTTGGGGTAGACAGGATGGGGGTGTCCCAGGAAGAGAAAACAGTGTGAAAATGCCCAGGGGCCAAGAGAAAAGGTTGACATTTTCAAAAATGATAGTTTAGCATGAGGAAAGGCCAAAGAATGGCTCTGGTGGCCTACGTTGCTATAGTTGGGGGCAGGGAAAATGTGAAGAAATGTGGCTGGAGAGATAAGCTTGAATGCCAAGTGAAGGAGTTGGGTTTTACTTGTGGTGATAAGAAGCCACAGTGGGTGTTAGGCTGATGAATGACATGAGCAAATAGAACGTGAAAAGACCGGGCAGGCTGGGTGGCTCAGTGGTTTAGCCCTGCCTTTGGCCTAGAATGTGATCTTGGAGACCCGGGATCGAGTCCTGAATTGGGCCCCTGCATGGAGCCTGCTTCTCCCTATGCCTGTGTCTCTATCTCTCTCTCTGTGTCTCTCATGAATAAATAAATGATTTTTTTTAATGAAATCTTAAAAAAAAAAAAAGAATGTGAAAAGATCAACTCTAGCAGGAGAGCAGCTTGAGGGGAACTAAGCCACCTTGACTTCTCTTTCCTGAGCCACGAGGACATGTGATCCTGATGTCCCCTTACCTGATGGGCTCTCCCTGCCCATGTCGTTGGCCTGTTGGCTGGCCCTGCTCTGCTTACCTCTTCTCCCAGCCCTGGACTTTTCTCCTTCCTTTACACTCTGTTCTGTCCCCTGGCTTTAAAAGTCACCATGGAAGGACTCTGAAAGCGAGTCATTCATGCATTCTACACACCTCTGAGTGTGTAGGCCAATTATTTGTCAGGAATTATTCTCAATGCTTAGGTGACAACAGTGAAAAAGACAGACAAAACTCCCCCCAACCCCCAAGCTCTTGTTCTAGCAGGAGGAGACAGGCAATCAACAATAAACATGACAAATAAGTGATTTGTTATTTATGTATTTGTTATCGATGGTGAATGGATGTCATGGGGCAAAACCATAGACTGCTAAGGAGAATAGGAAGTGTTGTTGGATGCAGGTTTAAACACAATGGGTCCAAAAAAGCCTCACTGAGGAGGTAGGGTCTGAGAAAGGACCCAAAGGAAATGAGGGAGTCAGCCACAGGGATCTCTGGGAAGCAGCATTCCAGGCAGAGGGAGAAGTCAGTGCAAAAGCCCTTTGGTAGGACTGGGCCTGGTACATCAGAAAGAACCTAGACAGCCACTGAATGCCAGAGGAGAATCAGGGTCACCGGGGGGCCTCATGTCTCCCCTGACTCCCAGAATCACAGCTGAGCTTCCCATTTCATGAAACAGCACCATCACCCTTTCACCGACTGCTCCAGCCAGACAGTGACAGTCAGGCTTCTGTCTCAGTCCCCGTGTCCAATCTGTCAGCAAGCTTACCACTTCCACCTCCTACATGTATACTGAACCCATATTTATTTCTTCCTCACTGCCACTGGCTTCTCTCTGGGATTCTCTGAAGTCACCTTACCAGGCTGCCTGTTTCCATTCCCCAGGCAGAAGCAGTGTGATCTGGAACACATATATAATTCAGATGATGCTTTCCTCAAAACCTTTCCCAGAATTTGATGATCCTGGAACTCCAAGTTCCTTCCTGTGGCTTCTGAAGACAGCCTTACCCATCCCCTTGACCCAAGTCCATCTCCATGGCTTCCTGTTCCCTCCCTCCCTTACTGCTTGCCCTGGCCTCCTCTCTCTTTCTCAGACCCTTCCTGTTCCTCATGCACATGAAACTCATCCCTTCTTAAGGGTCAGAGGGAAAAGGGCAGAGACTCAGTTGTTGGAAAACACTGTTGGGGCTCTTTCAGTCCCATTTCCTGGCTCCTAGGCCTGGCTGGTGGAGAAGCAGAAACCCAGAGAAGAGAAATGACCTGGCCAAGGTCACTCATCTATGCATGGAAGAGTGAGGATGAAATCTCATTTCTTTACCTGCAATCCCTGCACCAGGCTGTCTCTTCTTGAAGACAGTTTTGTCCACAGCTAAAACATCCCCTCTTATCCCCAGCTGGCTTATAGAACTGGTGCAAAGATTCCAACCAGCTGGGCCAGAGATGGCTCCCTGCCACAATAGGGCGTCCACTCCCACTGGAGAGCAGTTTCCCAGCTATGAAACTGCTCAGCAGGGTAGCCCGGGGCTCCAGTGTCCAGTGCTCTGCTGTATTGGCATAAGTGAAGGCCAGGGCAAACTTTGAAAGGCTAAGTGGATGACATTGAGGGGATGGGCAGCCAGCTGGGCAGAGAGTAGAGAGGATTGCTCTACCACATCTGTGGGATCAGAGAGGTCCTCTTTCCAGAATAGGGACCCTGCCACAGAAGGTTGGGATTGGGACTAGACAGCAGGAGGCTGGATTATGAAGCTATCATTCATTCATTCATTCATTCATTCAGTGAACATTTTCAGAACTTCTATAAGGAGGCCACTCTCCGAGACACTGGAGAGTCCAATATGAGTAAGATGCTGAGAGGGGACCTTTAGGAGACTCCCAGCCTGGAGCAGACATGCCAATGGACCTAATGTGAAGACTGTGAGAGTGAAGGGACTCACACCTTAGCCATAATACCATGGATGTACTCGGTAACCCCAAGAAAGCTAGACAAAGAGAATTGAGGCAAATTATACTGGATGGGAGGAGAGAAAAGGAAGTGGAGATGCTTATGGGGATATAGACATAGAAGTTTCCAGGGCTGCTTTTCACACAAAATCTAGAAGACATCTGAACATGTCCTGTCATTGATTCACTCAACAGATATTAATTGAGCACGTAACATGTGCCAGGAACCATGACAGGTACTGATGAGGATGGTTCTAGGTTTACAAAAAACCAGAAGCAGTCCTGTACCCTGGCCTCCCGGTCCAGCTACCCTCCTGATACTGACAGAGGCCTCCACTGTGGAGAGTCCTGCTGAAAGGCTGTGGAGAACTGAGACATTGCAAAGAAAATCTATTTCTACCTTAGGAGTCTGCAATCCAAGGAGCCAAAAGAACTTCAGAAGAGAAAGGAGGCATGTGAGGTCCTGGAAGGCCACTGTTGTTTCCAAGGTCACTGTTTATGTGTGACTGCTCTTACAGGAAGGTTCATCAAGAAACTTGAGTTACAATGGGACGCCTGGGTGGCTCAGCAATTGAGCATCTGCCTTTGGCTCAGGGTGTGATCCCAGAGTCCCCGGATCAAGTCCCGCATCGGGCTCTTTGCATGGAGCCTGCTTCTCTTCTCTCTTCCTATATCTCTGTCTCTGTCTCTCATGAATAAATAAATAAGATGTAAAAAAAAAAAAAAAAGAAACTTGAGTTACGGGTTGTCTGGCTGGCTCAGTCAGAGGAGTATGTGACTCGATCTTGGAGTGTGAGTTTGAGTCTCACGCTGGGTGTAGAGATTACTTAAAATCAATCAATCAAATCAAATAATTTAAAAAAGAAGAAACTAGAATAAGTTGCTTTGCTTGTATTGGTCAAGACTCTGGGTTACAAGGGGCAGAAGCCCAGTACAAGCTTAAGCACAAAAGAGAAGTTAATGTCTTCAGGCAGCTGCATCCAGTTGTTCAAATGATGACATCAGACATTTGTCTCTCTTAGCTTGTTCTTCCCTGACTTGGTTTCATCCTTGGGCTCTGAGATGTGGTGAACAGGGGCCCTCCCTGTTCTAAACCCTGGCAATATGGTGAACAAAGCAAACAAAATATGTTGCCCTCATGGAGCTTATAATTGGGCAGGTTGTCTACAATTGGTAATAATGGAAGACTACCAGACTTTCTGGGCTTATGCCTTATTAGCTTAGCAACCCCAACAGGGGGAAAGTTACCTCCAGCAAAAATCCTAGGAGGCATTTTGTTGGTCCCGTTTTGCAATACGTGCCCTCCAAGCTGATCAATGTGGCAGGGGAGGCAGCTGTCTCATTAGCCAGGCCTGGGTCCCATTCCCATCTTGGGACCCAGGAGATGGAAAGTGGGAGAAAGGTAGGTCCTCAAATGAAAAATGGAATGCTGTGATCAGATATCACTTGACAAAGAGAAAGTGATGCTAACTAGCAGATGCCATATCTGTTATAAACTAGGATTAGAAGGCAAAGATATATAGTCAACATGGAATGAAGGAGAAGATACCAAAAGTTGCAGGGAAGCAGTAGGTCAGGGCCCTCAGGGATGGAGGGCATGGGTGAGAAGGCCAGGGGACATTGGCTATTTATTTATTGGTTTTATTTATTCATGAGAAACATACAGAGAGAGGCAGAGACATAGCAGAGGGAGAAGCAGGCTCAAAGCAGGGAGCTTGATGTGGACTTGATCCCAAGACCCCACACTGAGCCAAAGGCAGATGCTCAACCACTGAGCCACCCAGGTGTCCCAGCCCAGCCCTTGGTTTTCTAAAGGAAACTAGTGCCCTTAGGCTTCCATGTGTGGGAGCTCCAGTAGCAAATTCTGAAATTGGGGCAAAAGCATAACTTGGAAGTCAGGCAAATCCGGGTTAGAATTTTATCTTCCCACAAAGTGCTGCATTACTTCCTTGGGCAAATACTTTACATCTATGAGCCATAGTTGCCCCCATTTCATTAGGTTCTTGTAAAAGTAAAGTCAGAAAACATACACAAACACTTGGCACAGAGTAGATATTCAGAGGTAATGAGAAGAGCAGGGTGGGAGATGGCAAGCATCCAGTTCAGGCCTAAATGATTTGGAGGTGCAAGGAAAGGTGGGTTTGTATGTTTCCCTTCAAGAAATTCTCTCCCAGGACAGAAACAACCTATCTGAGGAGCAATACCTAGAATGGCCTCTCAGGGTCATAGCTGGGCTTTTGTCCATCACCCTGCAGCAAGTTCAGAAACCAACTATGGCAAACAATAACTATTTCACCTTCTTCCTGGAGAACAGAACCCTGTGCTCCTTCTGGCATGTCCCAGAGCCTGCTGGATGGGATGGGAAGCACTGAGTATCTGGCCTCTGACTACTTGGAAATGGCCAGGTCTTGCTTTCAAAGTGCCCCACTTGAGAATAAGGACCTTTGTGGTCCTCTATATCTCCAAGAATCTGCACATTCAGAGAGGCTAAAGGCCAGGCCCTACCGACCTATGCCAAAAGAATGGGAAGGGAGCAGGTGTAGGGAGGCATGCTTCATCTTTGCCTTCTCTTGATGATGCCCTTTAGCCATTAAGATTTCAAAAGAGCAGGCAAAAGCAAGTGAAAAGAGCCCGTCTGTTCTGGGTAAACTTCAAGCAGGACACCTAGAGAAGGTCAAAAAAAAAAAAAAAGAAAAAAAGAAAAGAAAAGAAAAAAAAGTGCCAGACCTCTGAGAAAGAAGGCAACTGTCCCCTGTCCAATTTTGCTGTGTCTCTTCTGCCTTCCTGCTCTTGGCCCCAGCTGTAAGGTAGTCGGGAAGGGCAGTCCACTGCTGTCCACACATTTGGCCATGTAGCCCGTTGCCAGTGCTGGGGGACCTGCAGAGAGGTGCCTCATGCCCACCTGGAATGCACCCTGGCCAAGAAACTGCGCCCCCTTTGTGTGCAGCAGGTCCAGGGA